>NC_073696.1:54069380-55269380 GCF_029784165.1 Wyeomyia smithii
ATTAGATATAAAAAATATTCAAAGATAGGGACTCCTGTGTCTCAATTCCTCATAAAGAGAAAAATACGGTGCGATGATTACTACATAATGGTTGATATTCAAAGTGAAGTATGCTTTTTTCTTCGAAAGACCCATTTATTATCTTTACTTTGAATGCAAAATATTCAAATTTGGTCTAACAATTAAAAATTACATATTGTTGAAAATTTTATTTTGAAACAATGTAATTTTAAACATGCCAAATAATGTCAAAAATATCACGTCGATTTGTTCAAAAATATCACAAATTTTAGAAGCGTAAATTTTTAAAAATTGTCAACATTGTCCACAAATTCAAAGAAAATATAAAATAAAATAAGTAAATGTGGCAAAAATCAAAACTATCGAAAATTCAAAAATCTTCGTTTAGTATGTTTCGAGTCCAAAACAAATAATTGGCTACAAGCAAACAGAAATTGAAGAAATCAATCGATGCCAATTATAATATTATAAAACAGTCAATTTTAGAGAACTAAACCGACCAGTGAAAAAAAAATCAATTTTAGAAAATCAGATATGAAAAAATATCGCAATAAGAATTTTGATTCTAAGTGTCATAATACCAAAGTAACGCATCACCCAAACAAACATTTCCACAACTCTATTCCGTATAAAACCCAGCTTGCGATTGATTTTAATGATTCTCGAAGTAAATTTCATTGAAAACATTCATTTAAACCTGTCCTCCTATCGATTGCATTCGGGACAAACAACGTTCGCCGTAACACGGCACGGTTAGTCACCGTTCCATCACCCTCAAAACCAAGCGAGCGAGAAGAAGAGAGAGAGACAGATGTGCAACGAATCAACACAGCAGGACGACAATCATCTATCTTACACTTGTTCAAGTTCGCGGGTATGCGCTGCGTTCGTCTGTACATTTCGCGGGCTGGCAGGTACGTCTCAACCGAAAACACAACGCATGCAGTTTCGCATCCTTCGGTTGCACAGTCGCGTCGACTACTAGGTACATTGATGATGATGGTAATAATGTTTTCCACTCTGGATATTGTCCGGTCCGTTGTCCCGTGATGACGATTCGAAATTGTCGCGTGCCTTACGAATTGCATCCTTGTGCCTTGTGCCGGCGAAAACGCTTGCAGCCGGGCAGTTTCGGATGCATAACCGACGAGTTCTAGATGGACAAGGCTTCCGTAGTACAAGCCTCTTCCATCTAATGTGACTAGCCGAGATTTAAAACGTGTTTGCCTCAAATCGTCCGGTTTGTCTGTTAGACCGGACTCACCCGGTCTGGATGATATAATCCGGAAGAAGGAGTGAGCAATTGCATCTGTACTACTGTACTATGGTCTAACGTTTCGCAACGGCCAGGAACGCAACGCAGTGATGCACACCAAAGCCCGTCGTCCTTCTTCCGACTGACGGGTGATGGGAAGTGTGGTGCGGTCGTTCGTCACAATCAACTACGGTACAACTGAAAAGGTACGATCCGGATTCGTACAAACATACCGAAGACCGGAGTTACAGTTGGGCAGTTGCGGCCAAAGTGGCTCACTTGTCTGGGACATGCAGATTGCATTTCAGTTTAACTTTAGGGACTGTTGTGCAACGGTTGGAGGTAAATTCAACATAAAGTGTTTTTCAAGGGAATCAAAATAATAAACTTGAATGGACGTCTATTACTTGGGACTTGCCCTTTTATTGGCTCTATGCCGTCGGATTCATTTCCCACTGGATGGCATTCTGAATGTGGATCGTGCGAAAATTGCGTGAGCATCACTTGAAATAAGCACTATTTTATGAGGGTCTGTGGCGACTGTTTGGGGTGGAGGAGGTTTTTTTCTGTATGGATAGAAAGATATTTTTGGCCATAAAGCAGTAGCAACTTTCTGGCGGAGGTACATGAGCAACTATACAAGATTGTGTGTACATAAATCGGGCAACAAGCCTATCCTCAGTTCTATAGAGAGATTTAGCAAGGACACTTGTTGATAGTCCGCTTTTGGGCCAGGGGAAACTAATTGAATGAATTAAAATTGCATATGGGATTTCGTTTTTGTTTACTGCTGGGTGGAAAGATTTTGCCGGTGAATTTTTGCTATAAGTTTCAGTGGAATTTGAGTTTGCGTAAAATCGCTTTGTTTTGATGCCTTCTTACTGTCGTGTAGAGTAAAAATCACACCAAAATGATACTGCAAAAAATCGGATGAAACAACCAATTCAAACCACAATGTTAACCTCGTTTCAAAGATTAAAATGTCCCGAAAAAAGATCTCCGCTGATTGAAACGTTAACCGATCGACGTCCGAACAAAGTCCGATCGTAACGATATGTCGATCGATGCCTGGAAACATCAGTCGTACGTCGCCTTTTCAGTCGTTAGACGTTCTGCACTGCATTTGTATGCATTATTTTTGGGCGAATGACATCTTCCAGGTAGGTACGAAGGTGAAATGTCTTCACCGCCGTTCTTTCCACCGCAAACGACTTTCGGACCAGAGCAGAGCACAACAGACGCAGGACCGTGATTGACGCAGCTGTTCACTTCACCCGGACGATCATTGATACGACAGTATCACGTCCATCATTTGGCCGTTTGGTGGTTCGGCATCCTTAACGGTCCCTTCCTATCCTCATCCTCAAGCATCCACTCGTGAATAACTCAAGCCTGATCGCTGCATCGCTGCTGCATCCCGGCAAGCAGCGGTGGACGAAAACGACGAGAATAATGCGCAATTGATGCTGAATAAATTTCGATAGCATGATGGATTGCGTCGTTGCCGGGCAGTCGTCGTAGGTGAGAAACTTGAAGTGGACAGTTTGTGACAGGCCGGTATCAATCTCCCGTGTCCTGTAGGCCTGTGAAGCGTGTCAATTTGTCCGGAACAATCAATCGTACGCTCGTAGTCGGTATTCCCACCGATTGAAACGTGTTTTCCAGCGAAGGATTTATTATTGCATACAAATGATGAATGATGAATTGATAGCGATTTCGCGCGATATCACTTCGAGAGGTAGAATTATATCCAACACGCCGCTTAGTTGGTCTCTCTATCTCTCTCTCATTTACTATCTATCCCGAGTGGTTGTGTAAACAATTCGACGGCAATCGACGAATGCAGTCAACGTCGAGCGGCGCAATGATGGAATCAATCGCGGTGGATTGATTTACGATAGACACCGTGAATAGTCGGTAATATAAGGTCATGCAGATTAGTTACACAGGAATGATTTCTGTAGTGTATATGTTTACTAGTAATGGAAGTGTGGTTCTCATGGGATTATAAGCACCTGATGTATGTACATTTGCAATTGAATTGTTCGGTTTCTCTTGCAGAGCTTTTATTAAGGAAGAAGAATTATGACAGACTACATCAATCAGATAACGTAGCTTTTTGTTGGCATCATTAGAGGGATGCAAAACTGCTGTAACTTAACCAGGTTACATTGAGAAATAGCTTGATTTGTTCAACGTTCATAAAACCTTAAGCTCAATGGAATTACACTACCCACCATAAGTTTAGAATCGCCTCACTGAGTATCTCAACACCCCAAAAAGTTTAGAATTAGGTACCCAATATGGGCAGATTAATGTCACTCTACCTTCGAGTTTCAACAAGCTAGGGATTTTTGGCCTTTGGCAAACTTACCATCTTCAACACGGTTGTTTAGGACGTCAAGCGCTGTTATTTGGTGCAAAAAAGCAAAGCCTTGGTGCTACATTCCGACAGCCAACTGTTTAGTGTACAGGACAATTGCGGGGCTAGCGCTACGATCCTTTTAACACTAACAGTCTCTCCCGAGCCGAGACTCGAACCTACGACAACTGGCTTGTTAGGCCAGCTTCGTACCTCGACACCAGCTAGGAGGGTTATTTGGTACACTTAGTGCAATTTAGCGGCTAAGTTGCGCTAGTGTGCATTCAATTTTGTGTATTTTGAGCATGATTTATCTCGTGAATCCGAAAAAGGACATCTGATTGGTATGGGATTCAACTGAATTTAACCACTTTCAAAGCTGCCGTTTTCAGGGAAGTTGTTCAGAACGTCAAGATGCAATTGCTTAGAAAGTTACGGTCTCCAGTAAAATAGTTTGAGAGGTCAGTTTTTGGTTTGGAAGAAGACCCCTACGTGATGCTAGTAAGCGTTTAAGTTTAGATGTTATTAACTAGGTTTATCTTGAAAATCCAACTACTTAGACAGGTTTAGATTTTAGCAACTCAGCGATTACAATTTCTCAGAAGAAATTAGGGCATTTTTTCGCTGAATCTAACCACCGCACTCTGTTTCCAAAGCTGCAAAAACGTGATCGAAATTATTTTGACCCAGAAACCTAGATTTTAGAGCCATAGTGCCTCCAGGAAAGTTGATCCATTAATTACACAGTGCAACAATTTTTTTGCCTTGGCTCCTATGTATGATTTTTTGATGAAGTTTGATGCGAAAATAAATTTCTTCGAGTTTGAACATATTTCAACTTAAGGGGAAACAATGGCGCCATTTTGAATTTTTGAGAAACTGGTTATTTTTGTGGTTTTTTCGACGTCATTTTGTTTTGAGGCCAAATATCAAATTTCTAAGAGTTTGTCCACATATTAGCATCTTCTTACCCATCTTTTGAAAAAAAACAGATCCTAAATCAGACAAAAACTGAGCTCAAAACGGTGATTCTACGAAACCGGTTTTGGCATAGTTTTAGTATATTTCACAAAGCAAAATAATATCGATTATTTCTGAGTATTAATGGTAATTCGCTAATATCTTAAAGTGGTAGTCAAATTATATCTTTTGTCAGCAAAATGTCGATTTTGCCACAATTCCCCTACAATACTAAAATAGGTTTATCTGCTGACATTTTACGTAGATCAGGCACCTACTATTCGATTTCTGAGACTTTTTTACTCAAAATAAAATATAATTTGACTACCACTTTAAGATATTAGCGAATTACCATTAATGCTCAAAAATAATCGATACTATTTTGGTCTGTGAAAAATATACTAAAACTATGCAAAACCCGCCCGACAAACAATTTTGTTGGATAACGGCTTGTTAAGCTATATTTAGGCCGAAATCCACTGAATAATAGCTTATTAAGCTGTAAATCAACAAAATTGTTTGTTGGGTGGTTTCGTAGAATCACCGTTTTAAGCTTAGTTTTTGTCCGATTTAAGATCTGTTTTTTTTATTCAAAAGATGGGTAAAAAGATGCTAATATGTGGACAAACTCTTAGAATTTTGATATTTGGCCTCAAAACAAAATGGCGTCGAAAAAACCACAAAAATTACCAGTTTCTAAAAAATTCAAAATGGCGCCATTGTTGCCCCTTTAGTTGAAATATGTTCAAACTCGGGGAAATTCAGTTTTGCATAAAAATACACAAAAAAATTATATATAGAAGCCAAGGCAGAAAAAAAGTCAATTTTTGTTGCACTGTGTTATTCTCCATTTTATAGAAGTTGAAATTTTGTGATTAATCCACTTAACAGTGGGATTTTTGCATATAAAAATTCGCTTTGTTCGGCAAAATTGTTGCACATTTTATAAAAAACAACTTTCTCAAAGTTACCATACTTCTATCTACCTTTTTAATAGACTTTTGTGGAGGTTTCTACAGATGGCCACTAAAAAAACATTTTTAATATAACATTTAGTGGTGATTTTTCTACAATTTTACAATGTTCTACATTGTTATTTACTATAACAAAATACACAATATCACCAAAAAAAAAATTTTTTTTTATCTCTCATGTATCATCGGTTATTGACGATTTTTATTGAAACAATTGCACTAATTTACTAACAGATATCTTCACAATCTGCAAATATCTGCAGATTCAACTTTTTCTTTATTTAAGTATAATAAAAACGTCATTTAGTCCAGATATCGGTATTTGTCTCTCGTGTCTCCTGTGCAGATATTTGATATTTGCATTATTTTAATAAAAAATTTTAATAACTAAATAAACTTGAGAGATAAAAATAAACTTTCTTCGGTGAAATTGTTTGTTTTATTGAAGTCAATGACATCGTAGAACATTGAATAATTTTAGAAAATCACTATAAAAAGTTATATTAAATAAATGATTTTAAGGACATTCTAGAGAAAACTTCACAATAGTTCATTTAAATTACAAGATACAAGTACAGTGTCTTCGACAAAGTTGTTTCTTACAAAATGTGCTAGAACTTTACTCAACAGAGTGGATTTTTATATGCAAAAATGAGACAAATAAAACTCATTTCTCACTTTTAGGTAGATTAATCACAAAATTCTAAATTTTACAAAATGAAGAATAATTAATAGAACAACTCTACTGAAAACACTATTACTCCAAAATCATTAATTATTGAGTTAAGAGTAATTAGTGTAAATTAGCGCATTATTCTAGTAAAAATCGACAACAACCAAAAGATCGGAGATATTGTTTGTTTTGTTGTAGCAAAAAATTTTGTAGAACACTCGAAAATTGAAGAAAATCACTATAAAAAGTTAAATTGCAAAAAAAGATTTTTAATAGCAATCTATAGAAAACTTTACAAAAGTCCATTTTAATAAATAGATAGAAGTATGATGTCTTCAACAAAGTTGTTTCTTTTAAAATTTGCTACAACTTTGCTGAACAAAGTGGATTTTTATATTCCAAAAACGAGAAAATTAAAACTCGTTTCTTACTGTTGAGTGGATTAATCATGGAATTGTAACTTCTATAACATGAAGAATAATTAATGGAACAACTTTGCTGAAGGTTTTACGGCTCTAAAATCATTTTTTCGTGTCAAAATAATTTCGATCACGTTATTGCAGCTTTGGAAACAGTGTGCACCGGTTTTTATCTGTGAAGATCATACAAAACTGTAAAATACTTGAATTCTTCGGCATGAGAACAGTTGCGGTAGACATGCTATACGTTTTCGTGAAGACAACTTTTTGCTGGCACTGGCTGAAGAAGGAAATAAAAATCACGGATAAGTTGAAGTCAAAACACGAAAATTTCGTGCACACTAGTGTCACCTAGCGGTGGCCCTTGATCTTCTAAACAAATTTACTGAAGACTGCAGCTCTAGGAAGTCGGAATCGCGAGAAAAGTTGAGACCAAAACACAACGCATATTTACTCACTAGCGCCACATCGCGGTAAAATATACTCAAATATGTTCATCAACCCAAAGGCCTTCCCAAGTAACAAAACGGGTTTTATCAAAGTTTTATAGCGCTGTTCTGGCTTTCTTGAGGGCTATAAAACTTTGATAAAACCAATATTGTTACTAGGGTTGACCAGCCTTCTGAAAAGTACTGTCTTTCCGTGATAGCAAAAAATTCAAACTGATTCGGATCTCATTGTATTGCACAGCTCTTCCTGCCCATACCTGAGTTACACAACCTGATAGCCACTGACGACAGTGGCCAAACAGGAGACGGAATGCCAAACAGACTGCTGTTTTTCATCTCCTTATGTCTGTTGGTTCTTCCAAGCAGTTGCTAACGACAGCCTTCGCACCGTGACATCCTTCGGCACAATTCCGAGCGAGAAAAACCTGACCTGAGCGGGCAGGTCAACGAGAGAGAACAAGGCCAATTAATAACGGACACGGAACGACATGACCACGATTCTCAGATGAAAGAAGCGCCAGCAAGAGGATCGTGAGCATGAGAAGTTGGAGCAGTTGTGCCGTGCCAGTGATACGCGGAAGTTCTATAAGAAGGTAAATCAGTCTCGCAGAGGCTATGTACCGCAAGCCGAAATGTGAAACGACGCAGATGAGAACCTTCTCACGGATGCCAGAATGACGATACAGTAAACAGAAGCGAAGCAGGAACTGACTTAGGAGCACCAGCAGCAGATGACCGAGTACCAGCCCCCGATGTTCATGAAGTTCTTTGTGAGATCGGGAAGCTGAAGAACAACAAAGCCGCAGACAAAGACGAACTGCTGAGCGAGCTCTTTGAACATGGGAGAGAAGCTCTGGCTAGAGCGCTGCAATGGGTCATTTTCAGGATTTGAGAGGAGAAAAAACTGCCAGACAGGTGGATGGAGAGAGTCGTCTGCCCTATCTACAAGAAGGGCGACAAGCTGGAATGCCGCAACTACCCCGGTATCTTGCTTTTCAATGACGCCTACAAAATACTCTCATAGATCCTGTTCCGTCGTCTATCACCTTTAACCAGAAGGTTCGTGGGCCAGAAACCAAGCGGGCTTCATGGGAGCTCGTCCCACCACGGAACAGAATTTCTCGATGCGACAGATCTTGCAGAAATGTCGCAAGTATAACGTGCCCACACATCACATCTTCATGGACTTCACAGCAATCTATGATAAAGTCGATCGAGAACAACTATGGCAGGTCACTATGGCGCAAGTGATGTGCTACGTGCGTGTTTCGGGGATGTTCTCGAGCCCCTTTAGTCGCGCGAAAGGTTAAGGTGATGGACTTTCCTGTTTGCTGTTTAACATCGCCCGCCCTTATAATACGTAACTTTGCGACGGTGGAGAAAACTCATGCCCAACTGAAAGCCGAAGCCGGACGAATCGGACTGCGAATCAATGCGTAGAAAACGAAATACATGCGAACGATTGGCTTCAAGGAGAACAACATCGTCTTCCTAAGTCAAGTCTCTGTAGATGGCGATGAGCTTGAGGTGATCGACGAGTTAGTGTAGTTGGGGTCACTGGTGACCGCTGATAATAATATCAGCAAAGAGATCCAGAGACGCATACAGGCTCGTGCCAACTTTTCACTTCAGAAGACATTTAGATCGAGTCGAGTGCGAAGACGCACTAAGTTGACGCTTTACAAAACCCTCATAAAACCGGCAGTCCTCTAGGGAATCGAGACAACAACGCTAGTTTTCGAACGGAAGGCGCTGCGAACTATCTACGGTGGAGTACAGACGGACGACGGAGAATGGTGAAGGCCATGAACCATGAACCATGAGCTTTACGCGCTACTTGGCTAGAACCCCATTGCACACCTGGCGAAGGTAAATAGGTTGTGGAGGTCACGTCGTAAGGATGCCGGACGAAAACCCTGTGAAATAACTCTACCAGATCGAAGCAGACTTGCGGGTGATGAGACGCCTAAGGAAATAGCGAAACACAGCCCAAAACTGAGCGACATGACGACAACTTCTTGATACAGCACGAGTTACCACAGTTCTCGCCTGCTTGGTAAGGTAAGGTAAAATAAGAGGCCGATACTATAAAGAAAGCGAAGCGGTGCGAAACACAATTTTTCTCATGTGGGGAATAACATAAACAATGGGAAAATATATGATATATGGTTTGCCCCTTATTCATTACGGCATCGGCCTCAGAAAAAAAAAAGAAACGAAAGAGTGCGAGTCGAATATTATCGATGACAGCCGCAGTCGATCAGCAGGCTTTAAAAAGCGCAAGTCAAACCTAACCGACATCCTCAAAACAAACTAGGCTGTCATGGCCGAACGATTGAAATACATGCCCGAGAATGAGCTATCATGTGTAATGTCATGAAGCTATTATAGTGAAAAGAGAGTCCAGTCGTTAGTATAATGTTGTACCGCGATACTTTGCCCAAGGTTGGGCTTTGACCTTTTGAACAAATTTGCTGGAAACGGCAACTTTCTTGAAGGTCGGAATCGCGAGATAAGTTAAGATCAAAATACAAAGAATAGCTATAAAATTTCGTACTGGGTTGTCCGTTCAGGAGACTTCGATCATCTGAACAAGTTTGGTAAAGACCGCAACTTTCTAGGTCGAAGGCCTCTTCCAGGTGATGCTAAACTTTACGGGAGATGCAGCAATCAGGCTTCGAAATGGTCACGGTCGAACCACTTTTTACTGCGATAATCGTCTTCTTCTTACTCTGACGCTAGCAAGGCTCGCTGTCTTCATACAGTCTTGAACGAACATGTCAAACGAGCACCGTCACCACGACGGTTTTTTCCTTAAACGTATTTTGACATTTTTTCTAGAAATGAGAATCTCGCACGTTGTGTGCGGATATTTCGGAAATTATTTATATCATTGTGCTTGTAATAATATTTATCAACGTAAATAGAACGAAGTAAACAGAAATAGGCCAAAATAATATCGCTAAACGAATGGCAGTGTGACTCTCTTTGATGCGCGAGTGTCGAATGACCATTTTTTTCTTTGTTTGAGAGCCGACGGATGTTTTACATTTACGAGCGAAAGCCGACTGTGATGCACGATGAGGAAGCGAGATCAAATGAAAATGCTGACCGTTTGAAGCCTGGCAGCAATATTCTGTGACGCGATTCCAAACTTATGGCTGGTAGTGTATAGGCATTGTGCATTACAAAACCAAATGTCCTGAATGTTCAAGATGTTCAAAATATTCAAGATATCCAGATTATTCAAAATAGCAAAAAATTCTAAAATGCTAAACACAACGTTCATATGTCATGCAGAATTTTAAGAATGACCAGAAGATTTCATAACTATCAAATGTGTGAGATACCTGAACCGGAAATCATTTCTGAAGCCCAGAAGTTGATGTTTGGAGACCGAAGCATGATGTCCGATAATTTTGACACTTTATCCCAAATGGGGGAAACAGTTTAGCTTGAGTATGACATCACATTTCAGCTAAAGAAATAAACAAAAGAGAAACATACCTATACCACAGAGTTCAACTCAGAACTGTTTATGATACTTGCCAGTGACGTAGTCAGAATTTTCTTTTGGGTGGGGGGGTTTGATAAAAAAAATGCAATAGGAAGATTGGGAAATGCAAATTGAAAGAGAGTAACCCAAATCAATTACTGTTATGTAGCAAAACGGGATTAGAGAAACAGTGGTTTAGAGTAGTTTGGCGTGCTCGACGATTTCGTATACCTGGTGTCACTGATAACTGCCGACAACAATATCAGCAAAAAATTCATCGTCTCATTTCAATGGCAGGAAATCCCGGAGGACGCTCCGATTGAGTAGTACGGTCCAACGCGCCCTTGCAGTCTCCGAGCGGAAGGTGTTGCGTACCATTTTCGGTGGACCACAGGTGGAGAACGGAACGGAACGACGAACGAACCACGAACTGCATAAGCTGGTAGGGGAACCATCTATCGTCCACATCGCTAAGATATGCAGGCTTCAGTGTGCTAGGCATGTCGTAAGAATGGTTCTAGAAACCAATCCTTCAACAACGAGACGAAGAGGTGCAAAACGGACAAGGTGAATCGATCAAGTGGAACCCGATCTACGGAGCCTAAGCAGACTGAAGCCCTGGCGAACTGCAACCATGGATCGGGTGGAGTAGAGTGTTTTTGACTCATAAAAAAGCATGAATTTTACGTAATAAAACTCTCCCAGAGAAATCAAAAGAAGTAATTATCGGTTTCCGTTAGACTCTACTAGAAATCTAGAATCTCCCAGAGTCATTTTTTTCAAAAAAAATCAAAAGCAGATCTTGAAGTTTTATGCAATTCTAAGACATTTGGTTTTGCATAAAAAATCGATTTCAACTAAACAACTAAACTTATGTATGGAAAATTTTTGTCCATTGTTCCATCGATCAAAAAAGAGAAATTTTGACCACTTTACATTCCGAAGTTCGACTGAGCTGAATTTCGCATGGGGAATATTTTTCGAGAAGATGGTGCTTCCTAGCCCTGCTGCTGAACGAAGGTCAAATGTTTGCACTCCCTGAAAACAGTAATGTCGAGCTCTAATATTCAAAAAGAAAAATATTTAAATCAAAGGCTCTGGGAGGAGAGTTTAAACCCTAACCCCCTCCCTTGACAACGCCACTGATACTTGCATCATTCATTCAAAGTTCTATGATTTCATTTTTTACCATTCTAAACGATTAGAAGCTAGCATGGTAAAGTTTAGTTTTCATTGTCTATCCGGTCACTGATGCAAAAGGATGATTCACCGAAAAATGGATCGTCCAGCAAGTCGCAGCGCAGCAGGCGACGATTTCAAACATATTATGTTTGTTTGGTTTTTGCAACTACCTAATTCCACTTATCTGATTGACGCCTTCCACAGCTGACGGATCAGTGGATTGCCGGGTGGTTGAAAACCACTTTCTACAGCCCTAAATTTTGGATCTTCCGTCTGTGTGGAAAGCACCGTCATACCGATAGTCTATAGTACTGCTGAACATGTCCGGGCATGTTAGTGATTTTATCCGAATATTACGCTTTTGCTTTCAGCTGTTTGGGCACTGCTAACAGTTAGTTGTTCGTGCGGTGGTAGCAAGTTTCCACTTGCAATATGTATAGTTCGCTTGCTTGCAATGTGTGAAGAAATAATAACAGAACTATGAAAACGACAAATTAAACAAAGGTACCGCTGTTTCATTTGTAACAAACCAATGTCACTTTTTAGCACCCCAAAATTACTCCATCGCAGTAGTTGTTATCTGCCTCTGATAGTGATAAAAAGTTTTATTTTTGAAACATTTTCCCTTTTTAAAAGCAAGATTCAGCTCCATATACGTTGTTTTACAATTTCAAAAAATGATTTTGGAAGCTAAAAAGTGCCATTGGTGCTATCACAATAATGGCACCCGGTAAATTTTCTAGCCATAGCGAATTGCCATTTACATGTTATCTCTGGCAGCATTTCTTCGTGTCGTTGCATGAAACTTGTTGTTTTGATCTGTGTTACATATTACTGAATGGCTCAAACACAGGTTAATAATTTAAACTAAAATATGCTCAAATTTAGTGAGGAATAATACTATTTCAAGAATTTTAAGTCCCTCTTTTTTATCACTTGGAAAAAATATAGAACTGCGCTCACATACTTAATAATTTAAATGGTAAGATATATCATCTTCGCCTCAAGAACGTGTTTGGAAAGAGTCAAATGTGGTTTTTTCTTGGGCGGAGATAAGAAACTTCGAGCTAGTGTATTTCGTAACTGTTTGAGTTTAGCTTTAAATTCAAACCCACCGTGCTTGGCTAGTTCTCCTGGCAAAAACAAACATTCGAAAGTCTGAATTTGGATGTTTTGCCGCTTGTCTTCGTTGCTTTCTTAACGTTTTGTTTGTTAAAGGTTGTATAGCTGACGAAAAACTAATGCACTTTGCACACAAAGAATGCGCGGCCCAGTTCGTCCTATTTTTCGGATTCCCTCATTTTATCACCTACGCCACGCCGAACAGTGCATTGAGTACTTAGCAACACGGTCCCGTGTAATAACCAAAATTGTTCATTGCCTTTAGAGCAAATTATTGCATTAAGGTCGTAAAAGATTTATAGAATCGCAACAGTGTCCCAAATGCTAACTTCTTAAACCTATACCAAAAACCATTCGTTTTTCATTGAAAGTTATCAATAGCAATGAAAACTGCAGTTTCTTTGTATTCCTCACTTTTACATAGTTGCAAAAATTATTTAATCATATTGAGAATAAAGAAAAAATTCTCTACATCCAGATAATTTTTAGCTTTTCATACGATTTTAATTACCTGAGTGAAACATGTATAATCTTAAATGTGTAACATGGCCATATCGAAATTAAAACTCTTCTGTTTTCATCACAATAAAAGCACTTTTCAAAAATCGACCGGCTTGAAATCGGTCGGCGAAGACCAAATAATCAAAAATTCCACAAAGTTGCAGAAAGTTGCATTATGTAAACTCGTGATACATGTTTTTGAGAGTAACTCGATAAAACTTTATTAAGATGTTATTTAAATTTTGAGTTTCATTTTCCAAGTATTCATATCGACATATCGACTTTTCAAGATCTCATTTGAAAATCAGACTCTTTGTTGAAGAAATATATTTAACTAGCCTTTGTTTTTATTTTTCATTTCCATTATTTGGGACTAGCACACGAGTTTTTTAATCATGCAGGTAGCAGTTTTGTTTTTCGTCACATCGCTATACCGTTCAAACAAAGAAGCAAGTTATATTTTCTGCTCGTTGCAGAAAAGGCAAAGTCAAGGGAATAATTCATCGTCTACTGCGTAATGGAAACTATGCGCGTTGGTGCTGGAGTACCTATCAATCTCACAGTTGTAATGGAGTATCTTGCTGTAGAAGTGTTGAAATTGGCGAGGAACGCTGCATCATGAAAGTGCAATAATTATCACATCATTTACAGATTACTTGTTATGAATTATAAGAATTTTTTCATAGCAAAAATATCTCACAAGGACATAACTCATTCAAGTCAATAGGTTTTGAAATACTTTCACCTATTTGATAATATTGAACCCCGAACCGTTACAGTCCGTTGAGTTTATTTTTTTCCTTATGATGAAAAGCCATCATAAAGCAGCAATCGAATTGACATGTCCAACTTTCATCGTCAAACAACCGTTTTTCCTATAACGATGTCTCCACGGTGGCCATTGACAGCAGTAAATTTCGTTTCATACAACTCAAATCGCCGCCGGATGGCAGCTCGCAGATGTTCGCGTTCCCAAGAAGGCCACGCATATATTAATAATGCTTGTTAAAATTCACGCTCATTTTACCTCCAATGAACAACTCATAACGAGCGCCGTTGTTGCTTTAAATGTCGTACAATGTGTCTACAAACACGTTCGGTTGTAACATTAGCGCGCCTCCGATTACGACCTAGTCAGCACAAGTGGCACTTATTTGCCTTGCCGATGAGCAATTCAGCTAATTCCTAGCCACCATCCCTTCGCTTCCGACTTCCAATAATGTGGTTGGCCTGCTGGCTGGCTGGATGGTTTTACTGTTCACTGACCTAAGACAGTTAATGCTGTAAAGTACGATGTTTACGCGAACAAGCGCTCTGAGTGGTTCGCTGGTTACTTACAAGCCGAGCTAAACCAGACGAGGGAGGGGAAAACTCAAGGTGCGTATCTCTTTGATTTATTTATGACTCGCGTGTGCACCTATTAGTCTCCGCCATAACCTTGGAAGAGATGTCGACCCGGGGCTTCCCCGGGGAAGGGTAGCAACAGCAGGTCTCATTATATCTATCACGACTGACCGGCCTGCGCTCGGACTCGGACCTGGTAATCATAATGATTATAATTTACACGAAAAATGACGAGTTAACCGCGAAATGAAAGAAGGTTTCCTAAAATAATGGCCGTTTTGATGGGCCTGGAAAGCAGCAGCTTGAATATACAAGTGAAACTGTACACTTGTACCCCTTTTTCTGGGGCACCGCAGGCAACATCGCGCCCTAGCTAAAACTGGATCTCACCTCTGTCCGGGCCCGCTGCGCTGTATATGCTCTGAAGCCAAGTGATTAGAGTGAATTTATGACTGAATAAATCATTGATTGTCAGTAATTAGTTTGTGATTTTGACGTTTATATTGAATTTAATTTATATCTCTTTCTGCGGAGGCCAAGCGCTTTTCTCCAGGGAAAACCAGTTAGCCTATATTTTAACTACAAATATGTTGTAGGCCTCGTAACATTGCATCTAGGCGCACGGAGTGTATGTACTCGCAGTACTTGCGATTTCCAATAAGTACGCCGACAGAACGGCACTTCGTTTCGCTGAAACTGCTTTAAAATTGTCAATTAAAATGATTGATGGACTGATATCTTCAAAGTGTACTAGGAATTAGCGCATAATGACACAATCGTTCGCCTTCTGGCGGATCGGATGTGGCGCTTCTGTACGGGAGATGCGAGTTGCGGACTGCATACATTCCGGGCAGAAGGTGGCAATCTCGTGTATGACTGCGTCAGCCCATCAGGACTTCGTACGAGCGACGCAAGGCTACACGGATGGGCTGGTATTCAGCGATTCAATTATTTTGAACAAATTACGTAAAGTTAATGCAGATTACTGAAGATATTTTACTGTAAATTCCAATGCTAACTTTTACGATGCAAAGTTTTAGGTTTTTAAAGCAGATGGAACTCGAGTAAATATACTAGCAATGGTTGATTGCTGTGATATTTCAAGACATAGGACTTCTATTCTGATTTTTTTGTCAACATGCGACATTTATTGTTGTTGTTTTTTCTATGAAGAGATCGATAGATTTGTTGATGTAATGGGATATATTAAGTTTATGTTACTCACGTTGAAAACAGATGAACACAAAACAGTAAAAAATCGTCTACACCTAGAAATAAAACAGAAAAATAAATTTTAATTTAGTTATTTTTGGTGCATACGTTCCTCCATCACCCCAACAGTACGAATTGTAACGGCAAAAATCCCTTCCACCGCAGCGGGTACTTATTCGCACTTGCGTGCAGTCGGAAATATGATACCATCAGAGAGCATATCTTCTGCTAGGCTCTATCAGAGATAGGCCCTACGTAAACGTGACCGCGATTCCACAACCAGGCCGTATCATATTGCACAGGCTGGTGATACCAGCATTGTTGAATAGCCTTAGGACGGATTGTCTTTAGTATCATTTGCTGATCAATAACGTGTCTCAAATCAAAAATAACTTGAATGTTAAATTATTTAGATTGTTTACAATTCATCATTAAGTATTAAAAACATTTCAACATAATTGTAACGATTTTCACTAATGGTTCTTAATTCAGACACACCCATCGATGTCGTACATAAGTTCCAAAATCACCTGCTGTGTCGAACCGTGAGACGGACGGGATCCACTCGAATACTTTGTTTTTCCAGTACCCGGAATGCAACATTCCTCACCAACCGCCTGAGCGAAGCTTGGGCTTGGTCCAGGTCCAAGTGTCTCCCCGAGAGCACCAGCTCGCAGCAATTAAGTGTATAATTTTTCGACATTAGAATCGATATCTGCATAAAATTATCGCTTAATTGGGTGATAATTAGCAATCATTAGAGAGTGACGAGCGCTCATTATAATGGACCCGGTTTATAATCGTTATAGTGCTTCGGCTATCGGATGATGACTCTTGAACTCGACTTACCGACTGACGGCGGCGGCGGCAGCGGCACCCGTTGGCGTGTCGCAGCTGATGGTGACTTGTTGATTTAGTTCAGTGTGTATGTGTGATTAGCTACGAAATAGTTACCACTTCCATAAATGCGCGACTGCGGACAGCTGACCTCAGCGGATAATTTGTCACACCAGTCGCGGGCCTGCAAGCGTGGGCGGAAGAAACGAGAGCAGCACACATGGCCGACGATGGGTTTGAAAAAAATATTTTGCAGCAATGCCTTATGGCAAGTGGTTTGGACAATACAACCCGATTTATTTCATGGATTAGCTTGCAGTAGAAGATAAGATGAAATAAATTTAAAATAACGTAATGAATCATGGATGAAAATTAACTGATTATTAAAAGATATTATTTTGCGCTGTTTCCTAAAATAACTGTGAAAGTTAGAACCTGTCTCCAAAATTATTTAGCAATTCAAAATAATAGTTTGTGATTTTTAAATCACATCATCCAAAAGGAAATCAAAAAACTTATATTCTAATAATTTAAATTATTGTTATTTTCAATTTTATAAATTAGTGAATAAATCTGAGAGACTCATTTGAATAATTTTTAAAAGTCTGACAAAACTTTTAGCTTCTATATAAAATTTTATTGGTCAACAGCCATCATGTGGATGTTGCACTATTCTGATATTGATTATACGAACCGTATAATGCTCTGACTGTGATCTTTCGAACTTGAATCACAAATTTGGGATATTATTCATGAAAAAATACGACCTTTATTTATTCTTTCAGCATCCAAGCCTACAAGAAACAATACTATTAATACTTGACACGACACTCACATACAATTATTTTCATCAATTTAAACCAAACTAGTAAATTTGTTGGATAATAAACAGTTTCTTATCAAACTAAGATATCCTCTCATTTTTTGTTGATTGCTTGGTAAATGCCCATCATAAAAAGCGTTTTACAATTTCTTTCAAATCTCTGGCAGTTGATGATCCAGTAATCTTTTTTAAATATCAATAGAATCAGCGCCCCAATCGCGTTCGCGCCTTGATAAATTATAATGAATTCCAGTTGCTAACGCTCTCCATTATTTTCAGATTTTTTTTTGCAGTTTTATCGAATTTACCACTGATGAATATTGGATATATACGACTGCTAATGCCTTGTTAATTTAAATTACTGACTTTTTCAGCAAACAAATTTTATGACGGATGTTTAGATGAAGGTTACCTTTTTAGTCAAAGCTTTGTTAAGCAGAGTTTTTAATAACTTGCCGGGTCTTATAGAATAGGTTGAATTCCTGAAATATGTGTTTGCCATTATTCAAGCATAGTAGGAAGCTGAAAGATTTAGTTTGCCGTTTGTTGTTTAATTGTTTTCCAACTCTTTAATCAAAGTTCATGTTTTTCTTCAGCATTTTAGAGATGAGTCAAACCTTCCGGTAATATCAATAGTTGGTCAAGTTTTTCCGGGTTTTTTTTTCTAGTTAACTCAACATCTCCACGATTTGAGTCGATTTTCTATTCTATGTAGCATGATGCGATGAAGAAAATCATCCCTTTTTTCTATTTGTTCACAGACGAAACACGATGCTTAACATCCCGTGGCTTTAAATTATATAAAAACCCAAATTCCTTGTTTTTGAGTCATTCCTAGAGCATGCAATCGCTGATTTGCCAGATAACTCCTAATACCGAAGCAAGCTATTCCTGCGTTTGACATGAATCCGCATCGAGCAATTCCTTTTATTCAATGACGTTGTTTTCCTTAGAACATTGTTTCTGTGAATGTTTGTTAACACTCGATGAGCTTCAGCCACTCCTTTTTAATGGAATGAGCAAAGTAGCATTTCCCGCAAATGACGATTATTTAACATTACGATAGACAGCTAAAAGCACAGTCAAATCACCATTGTATCAAAGCAGACTTTTACCATGGCGCCATCTATTCATAAAAAATGAGGCCTAAGTTGCGCACCTAGAATGTCAAAGAAAATTTAGGAAAGGTTTTGATGAAAAAAATTGAACTTTAAGAATTTTAAGAATTTTAAGAGAGCGGCAGGTTAAGAGACCTGAATCAATTACTATCATGTTACGAAACGGCATTTTAAAACAGTAGTTGGCGCGTTCACGTAACTCACTTTCACTGCGGGTTGCGTTGCAGTAGAAAAATTAATTCAAGAGATTATTGAAGAGAGAGAATAGAAGAAAACAATTTATAAAATTAGGTGTTTTTCTGCTATGATTAGCGATGCCGCTTACCGTGCAACGCACGCGCTGCTCAAAATATCTTTTAAAATTTAATTCAGTAGTTGGTCTGTAAAATTCTATCTTCTATTCCCACATACAGAAATTTGATGCGATCATCTGTTGCAAAGTCTAAAAACCCAAATTAATCCACCTAGAAGTGAAACCAAGCCTTTCTCATTCAAACTTATAATAATAAAACAAAATAATTATTTGTTAAAAAAATACACCTTGATAATATTTACTGGATTTATTGATCACTCTAAATAACATATTTTTGGTAGACAACGCCAAAACTATACCGAACATTTGAAACATAACATTCAAACACACATGAACATACATTACCACATCGAATAAAATGAAATAGTTATGTTTTAAATATTTGACGCGAAATTTTTCTATCGCGATATAATCGAAACGGCACTGTACTCAATAAAATTATACATAGACTTGATTATATATCATTCGATAAAATATCATTTTAGATTCGATTATTTATAGTAGGATTTTTTTTCTATTTCAAATATTACTTTCTTTACACAACTTTTGAACCACGTGTTCAATCATAGTAATTGTTGGATTCTATATTATTTCTAAGATTATTAATAGTTAAAATCACCCAAATTAGAATCCATCTCCATTCTACGTATTTTTTAAATGCACCCTAAATGATTGCGATCGAATCGCAGCTTTCTACAGCTTCCGACTGGGGCTTGTACTTCTGTTCAGCTCAGTTAGTTTTTTTTTTTTTTTTATTCTCGCTTATTTTCCGTCGGTCTAGTTCCGCCACTGTTGTGGCCAATCACCGACGCCCAGGGAGGCGACTCCACACCCAGGACCCTAACTCACGACCCGTTTATTAACGGACCGGCGCCAACGGCTTTACTTCCTCATGCGATGGAAGGCGTGATCCCAGAGATTTTTCGCCTCAGAAAATCTCCCGGTGTCGGCTAGGATTGAATCTAGACCAGTTTGGGTTGGTTGTGAGTGGATCACGCCACCTCACAACCATCGACACCTATGTCGGCGGTGGGATTCGAACCCAGGCGTCGAGCGTGGTTGGCGGAGACGTTACCAACCACACTAGGCCCCCGCTATCAGCTCAGTTAGTTGTTCCTTTGATTATGACCCTCGATCAGACCGGTCACTATAACCGCGTGTGCAAATAAATCCCGTTGAAAAAATTTATTGAATAGTTAATCAAAATTGAAGTTTGATTACACAATACAAGTGGTTTAATTTGGTGACACCCTAAACGCTACAACACCTGTGATCTATCCCAGACGATTCAGTAATTAATCAGTTAAACCTTAACTAGCCCGTTCATCTGATATCAGTTAGGTTCAAATTGGTTGCGTAGTTTCTGAGATAATGGAGTTTTGTTATTTTCACATTTTGATACATTACTGACGGATTTACAGTCCGATTACAAAAACATCCAATATGGTGTTATGAGGCAGTTAGACCTTTCATTTGACACTAATTTTGTGGAAATCGGTTCAGACATCTCTGAGAAAAGTGAGTGAGTTTAAGTAGTTCACGGAATATGTTTCTTTTCAAAGCTGGATTTAACATACTAAAACATATCAAGCAAAGTAATAATCCGATTGCAAACAAATCGAAAGAGTCTCATGGGGCAACTAGACCTTCCATATGACACTGATTTTATGAAAATCGGTTCAGCCATCTCTGAGAAACATGAGTGAGATTAAATAGTCTTAAGAACACGATTCTTTCCATAACTTATGAACCACATGTCCACCCTTTATATAACTCGAAAGTTGGGGTATTTGAAAAACTTCAAGCATATACGGAAGTAACACTTGACTGAAGCTACAACCTACACTAAGTCACATCAGAAGTTCTTGCAAATTTAAAATAAGTTGAAAAATTGCGTGAAAAAGTCTAAAAAATTAGATTTCAACTCAAGTAATTCGATGTTTTATTGATATTAGTAAACATTTTTTTTTACTCTCGCTTATTTTCCATCGGTCTAGTTCGGTCGGTTCTAGTTGTTTTAGGACAGAGAGAGATATAGATAGATAGATAGATAAATAGATAGAGATAGAGAGAGAGAAAGAGGAAGAGAGAGAGTAACCTAAATCAATGACCATCAAGTAGCAAAACGAAATTGGAAAAACAGTTGTTTGACATGCTCATGTCGATCACTCTCAATACGGGATGAAGAAACTGAATAAAGAGAATATGAGTGAACAACGAAATAGATGAAGTGTTTTCCTGCTATAAATAGCGATACCGCTTACCGCGAACGCATTCGCTGTTTAAGGGGTTATATACCTTTTTAGTTTTCAAAAAACCGAAAAAAAATTTATTGTATTATCTTCAAATACAACATCTTGAGAACATTTTCACAAATTTTCATAAAGATCTGAGCAATAGGAAGAGCGATTTGCAGCGCACCTCGCCACGGCCGCATAAGCTAAACTTGAAACTTCACACGCGATTATCTCGGAATAGTGTTTTCCGAAAAATGACTTTGCCGTGATCCTGATTGCGGGAAAACTACTGAACCGATTTACTTCATCTTTTTTTTTTAAATTTTCGTTATTGAATTCGCCGGTCCTTGAATGATCGCTTTTTGAAACAAACAGTTACATTTTGCCGCAAAAAAATTTTTAATGCAATTTTTAGCGCTCAAAACGTGCATTTTTTGGGAAAAACGTTCCCATTTCCACTGAAAACAAAATACTCATAAAAGCGATCGTTCAAGGACCCGGCACACTTCTAAACTAATGAAATAATATGAGTTTTTTGATTTTGGTTGACCCGCTGAGTCTCTATCAGGATCACCGCAAACCTCTGCAAAAAATAGCGTTTCGGGGAAACGGCCATTTCTCCAGTAATAATTGGTATATCTCAAAATCAAACGTATTTTTTTGTTGTTGATAAACTGTACTTTCAGAATAATAGCCCTTTGATGCAATGAAAATGGTGCTATTCACTTAAAAATAGATTCAAACTTCCCTCATTTTTCTCGACCAAAAAGGTATATAACCCCTTAAACCAACCCTTGCGTATTTCATTCAGTGATCGCATCGAGAACAACATTGTTGTTTATCGCGTGACAAAACCAGTTAATAGTGGGTCTCAAAAATTTATTTTTCTCGATAAAGGGACCCCATGCAAAATTGCAACTCAATCATGCAGCAGCCTCTTCTCAAAGAGCCAAGTAGAGTCACAAAATTCCACTCTAAACACAGACAAAAAGACATTCGATGGAACCTCCCGTTGCATGGTCTGAAATAGTATATTTTCCCGATATTCTTTCGCCGGAATAAAGTACTGATATCAGACACTTTGTTTCCCACAGTAAACAACGACGACCGCATGATAACGATATAAGACGGAAAAAAATCAGAATTGTTTCTCTATGGTTTGAAAGGATCAAGTAAAATTTGTTCAATTAAATTAATCTAGTAACTGCTTTGTTTCCGGGCGGTCACTTATACGGGGCTTATAAGACCCTAGCAATGATCTTGACGATTAACTTAGCCGTTGCAATCGGACTTCGGGAAGTCGTGCTTCAAAGCGGTCAAAGTTTTACTTTTCCGATAGATGGAAAAATAATTTATATCGAAATAGTGCTTTAATACCAACTGTCTTAAAAATGCATAAGCTGCGAGGTCTGGTGTTGCTAAGATTTTTTCGAGAAGACAAAACTTTTGAGCCCTATATCTAAAATAAATTCGAAGGTCAGATTTTTCTCGTACATTTCATTGACACTCTTATAAACAGTAATGCAGAACCCCTCATGGTGGTAGTGTTTAAATTTAACCGAGGTATAAGCATTTGAAACTGAACAATTTTTGTTGCATGTTCCGATATTAGGTTTTCATTTTACACTCCTGTAGTAGATATTTTTCAGAGACGTAGTTTTACATTAACAAAGCAATTAAATCTGGATGTAAAGAATTGTAAAAAACACGATGATTGATGCGGGAGTCGCCATCTTGGATTTCGAAACTTCGTTCGCGGTCGATTCCCGAACACGGGGTCTCACCCTGGCTGAAAATACCCATATTGGTTAATATTTGGCAGTTTCAGGCAGTTCTGGATGCCAGAAATTGGTATCTTGGAATTCAAAATGTACTGGATGGTATTGAACAGTTTTGACTGATAGGTTAAGGTCTTGGCATTTGAACTCATATTTGGCGTTATTTAGTCATTTAGGCTATCTTCCAGAATCCAAGAGTCACTATATTGGAATTAAAAATGGCGCACAGTGCGCTGAATGTACGCTAACAAGGTACAGAAGTCAAAACTGCATAATTTTGTCCATTATACTAACTCACTAACCACCACACGCACGAGTGTCCCAAACGCCAGCTATTTAGTCCTGTAGTAGAAACCGTTCTGCAAAAGTGACTTAAGAACAGTTAGAACGAAAAAAAAAATCTGAATGTTTTTTTGTTATTATTAAATAGTTATTCACCAGAGCAATACACGTACATGCTTATATGTGTCTTGTTGTAGAATCAAAGTCACGTATCGGAATAGAAATTCTTTTCTTTTCATCACAGTTAACCCATTTTTCAAAAATCTGCAGGTTTGTTTGACCCCCAAAAATTCAAAAAAGTCTAAAATTTGCACGAGTTCATGGAACCTGTTTCTTTGCCTTTCAAAGTTACTTTTAGTATAAATGACAGATTGGTAGAATTTGGTAGTGTAGAAGGTTACACTAACATGAAAAAGTAGTTGAAAATTAAGAAAACAATGAACAGTTTTTTGTCTTTTGTCAACGTGGTCAATGCACTATGCGGCGTCTAGATTTAATTTCTGGCCTTTAGGTAAAATTCCGGATTCAGAAATCTTCATGTTGGATGGTATTTGACCATTTTGGGATATATCCGAGAAACCGGAATCAGCCATTATGGATTTCAAAATGACACCTGGGCTTGTGTTGTGGCCTGTGCGCTACATTCGGGTTCCAAAAATACACATATTGAATGGTTTTGACCATTTCACACTCGATTACCCTCCAGAAATGAATGGATCCATATCAATTAGGTCAACTGTATTACGAAATTTAAATAAATATATTAATTAGATTCAATTTTTGTATTTTCTGTTTTCATAGTCTGTTTTAATTCAGCACTGTTCTCGGCAAAATTCTTATGCATATTATTTTAATTTGATCGTTTTTTAATGTTATTCGTCACTATTAACAGTATTTTGACAGATGTTCAAAAAAAACTGATTTGTAAAATGGTTAAAAAAAGTTAGGACACTGGAGATGACTTAAAGGATCGATAATGACAAAAATGGAATTGGAACTAAAAACAAAAGAAAACAGAGCTTTTTTTAGGCGTGGGTTTATTCTAAGGCTGAGAGGTATCTCTTAATCTATGTACAGCAATGAGGGCCTGCCACAAAAGATAATCAATATGATGGTCGCTGTGGCTCTTTTTCTGAGGCTCCCTATTTACCTCTCTTTTCGTAGAACTTTTTTACAATACTGACTTTGTCTTGACAACATATATCCCTCTTATAATGAAACTATTCAGAAGAAAACCTTTCCAGGAAATTGGCGATACCTGGCAGGAGGAAGGATGTTTGTATAGTAGAGTAGTAAGCGCTATAGGATGGGCAAGAACATACACACAAGCGAAGATAAATATAAGCATATCACTTACTCTTCATAGTGGCATTGGCTAATATTAGATGTGCGGAATACAGCAGACACCCCGGCAGTATTACAATAGATCAACGTTTCTTGTCGCTTTGATTAGCACGCGGTACGTATCTCTCGCGTAAAAAGTGTCCGCTAAATATTTTCGAAAAAACTATAGAACAATATTATTTCCACCTGCAAGTCGAGGAATTCAATAAAAAACGACAGGATCAGGTGAAATTAGTGAATATTCAGCAATTGTATTCTAGAAGCTCCACCAGCACACTGAATAAACTGATAGAAATAATGAAAAATCCATAAAAATATCCTGCGTAAAACTATTTTTCTAGGAAATCACATGAATAAACACATAAAAATTTACTTTAGTGTTCATCAAAAAACTTGAGGAAAGCATATCGCGAAATTCTATTCTAATTTTATCTTCACGTGGAGACAATTGATTATTGTCTTCTTCTTTCTTGTCTCCTCAGAATTCAGTTTTTTACTGAATCATGAATAACTCCAAATATTTATAATATTGATAAGAATTAGTTTGGATAGCGATTATTGTGTCATTTCCTATGATCTTCTGGAAATCTAAACTAAACTGTGGTTTTTTAAAAAACAACCTTTTTTAAAACAGCTACTCGATGATTATCCACACTATTTTATATTGCTTTTTTGAGAAGCCAGTTTAAAAAGAAACTTTTCGCTTGGGAAAATAAATGTTTGCAGAAGTTTTCGCTTTGAGATGTGCAGAAAAAAAGTAATATTTCAAAGTCCAACAAGAGCAACTATTAAATTTTATTCAGAGGTTAGAATCCAGATTTATTTTTGTCCATAAAACTGTATTTCTAGAGCAGCAATTCTCAACCTTTTTTTGCCTGCGTACCCCTTGGCGATATTCTCCAAATCAGTTGTACCCCCTGGCTTGGAGTGTGGGGAGAGTAATGGTAGATCGTTTTGTGGTAGTCTAGTTTAGGTTTCAAATTGAACAATGATTTGTTTGATTGCTACAACAGTCATGTTTTAAGAGCAAGATTGAACAATAAATGAATTATAAAGAAAAATTGCTTTGTCCGCCATTACTGATTTTTCTTTCGCGTACCCCCTGAGGGCTTTCGCGTACCCTTAAGGGTACGCGTACCCCAGGTTGAGAACCACTTCTAGAACTAGCATATAGAATTTCATAGTTTTAAATTGCTTTCAAACCAATGCATTGGAGTGCTTCACTATTGGCGCTTAAAATATATGAACAACATACCGAAAATTTATAACTTAAACTATCCAATAAACTTTCAAACCTTTTCATTATACAATAAATGTAACATTTCTGTCGTTCAAACTTCCACTGACGGTTTCGGCCACTAGATCTAGACAACCTGATAACCGACAAATATTTCTTCATTTCTCATATCCACAACGTAAACCACACTTCCATTCCAGCTGCAGTTCAGTTCGAGGAAGCAAAAATGGACGTTGAATGTTTCACTAAACCGCCGTGATCACTCGGAACCCATGATCAATTCGATTTATTCATAAATGGATACTGAAATAAGTCATCACTGACGGTATCGCTTTCGGTCAGCTTCATCTCGTTCCGTGGCGATCTCCGGTTTAATAACCGTATATCATTGGCTGGAATATTGTCTTATGATATCTCCGCTTGTCCGGGCGAGTAGCTCAGCATGAACGAAAAAATAATTGGAGCCGACATTAATCAATCAGCCAATTTTCGGTGAGGTTCATTAGTGAGATCGGAGGAAAAAAGCCCCTTCATCGCGTGGAATCGTGTCACTGCTGGTCACCCAAAGCAGGACGGGAATTTTCAGAGAAATCGGCTTCAAGCGCCTTCTAGTGATGGCGAGGGTCTTATCTCGAACTCGGGATCAGCTTGAAATATTTAATTTAACCTTATCGATGACCATCTCCATTTTATATTTCAACTTGCACCCGATGGTAATTTAGTCTCTTGACTGCATGGATGAGCTGAATTCAATTAAATCCCCGCTACTCCCCGTATTCATAACTCACTGGTAAGCATTTTTACCCGTTGTCACCTGTTCCCCTTTCTCCCGTTGTTTTTTTTTTCCTGTGCAGTCACAGTAAAGTTTGAAAACTGATCGATCAGAACCACACTCATTAGCATAAATACCATTTTTTTTCTCCAGTACCGTGCAGCGCAAGGGGGAAGGAAACACAGACACGAGTCGAAGCTCGCATTACAATTTGTACAAATCCATTTGCGAATTAAAATAAATTCAATCGGATTAGACAACAAAACCTATTTCTTGGCGTGAATCGAGCGAGGTGAAAAAAAGCTAAAAGCACGCTTTCAACCCGATTCAAATCGACCATAAAAGATGTTTAGAAGGCAAACGTTCACACATCGTCGGCCGAGTCGGGGCAAGCAGGGAAAGGGAAACTACATATCGCAGCGGAACATGCAACCTGCACAGCCTACGAAAGCGCGAAGCTCTAATGGTTAGTGCGGGGTGACGGCAGCTACGACGAAACGGTCCGATGTCCGAAGGTTTAAGCTAGGATTGCGAACCGCCACCGTGCCTGCCGATTTTGTCCTTAGTTAGCAGTAACAAAACGAACGATTCGCAACCGGGGGAAAGCTTTCCCACCCCCGTTTGACAACCTACCGGCGCGTGTGAGAAGGGGTAAAATGGGCTTCCATGGTGGCACACAGCTGAGTAACTAGCTGGACGAATTCTTGAGATACAATTGTTATCCAGGCTTCGAACGTAATCAAAAATTGCACTGATTCCGCACAACAGTGAAGTAGTTTCGAAGCCATATAAGGGAACTGCGAATTCCAATATAAAATATGCGATTTTATTTCTAATGAACAAAACAATGAAATACTTCAAATACTTGACTCCACTGACATCTTTCACCATTTTGGTCTTACAAACACCGTTCTACCCTTTTTACCTTGAAGGTCCCTGCTTCAAAAAGGAAATGGCAGAGGAAGAAAGCTTTACTTATGCTGCTCTCGTATGTACCTTATAGGGCGGTTCACTAGCGGCATAGTGCAAGCACATCTCCTCTACTTTTCAGCACTAAGGGCAGAGTATTAAAAAAACAACAACACACGCTATACATAAATTTCAGTGTTGTACAATAAAGCATTTAACATCGGTATAATTTAATTTGTTTGTAGCATTTAATCACGACGTTTTTACATATGCAAAGGGCTGTTTATGGAAGTCTGTTTTTTTTTCAACCTCGTACAACGGCTGCTGTGAGATAAATGCTACTTGCTGGTTTGCCGTTGAATAATTAATGGCGGATATTTGGCACTGTGATTTAAATTCATTACGCTCTCGATTACTGCAAACGATTTGGTTCCAGGATATGGACATACAAAGTATCAGTCTGCTGCATTCTTATGTTCAGTATAAAACAGTAACCTTGCCCAGACCAAGTTACGAAACTAAGCAAATTTAGAGACAGAGAGAGAAATTTATTACTACGGTTATGCGCTTTTAATCACCCCCACTACTACCAGTGTGGAGACCTGCTTTCGGTATTGGTCATAGCCGAACGCAATCCATCCTGCAGTCCGTTTTGAATTATGGCCGATTACGCCTTCCAGCATCAAACCTCTGCTCAATCACCCGTTTAATTTATGGCATTCAAAGCGAACCAAAGGGACCCGCTGCTGCCATCCCATACACCGCTCCGCTCCGCCCTCTTTCCAAACCAAACCCAAACGATTTTGATTACTTTATAATTTTCATCCAAGGCGGATTCACTTGGTGTTCAGATCTCGGCATCTCCATCAATGCCAAGATTTATTGCTATTTGTTACAGCCTAAACCAGGCCCGATTGCCTGTGAGAGGAACACCGGGTAGGAAATTTTCTGACTTATAAAACTAACACCATTAACGTCAGAAATTATTTATATTTATAGATTCCGCATTAGATTCTGTGGTTCACGTACTATCACAATAGCCGAGGACGGAATGTTTCAAACACACACCGGGGCTAAATCGTCCGAATGGCATATCAATCTGCATGGAAGAGTTCTCTGGTTTTACAAAAGGAAAAGCTTTCCAATGATATCATGGCGGGAACACAATGACGAGAGAAAGGCAGCTTCCTAGAAGAAGGTGTTCAAACATGAAAGATAAACAATTGCATTAGTGAGTCCTCGAACTACAACTCTAGCAGAATGGTATTCTATTAAGACTGGCATCAGAGCAGACAGAGTTGCGCTAATAAATTTTATCAGAGTACGACACAATTAACGTGTATAAATTTTACCCATTAGCAGGCTAAAACAGTATGAGCTTTCGCGAGATAGTGAAAACTTAAAGCCTTCTTGGTGGTGAGCAACCAACAGGACCTCGTCAAGCAGACAAAGGCCCCTTATGGAGCCTTGAAGAAACTTGCAGTGTAAATGTTTGTTCTGGAAGCGATCCTCGAGTTTCTTCAAGGAGTATCTGCTACAAAACCTTTTTGCCCAGTGGTACAGAAACATTTTCGAGCGTCTCTTAGCAACTTGACAAGAAGTTGCAACTAGACAAGAAGTGGCGGGTGGAAATTATTTTGACTACCCTTCCGAAATGCTTCAGTATCCAGACGATGACGGCACCTCGAGAACATGGCGGACGATGCACTTACGTTGCAGCAAGTGAAGACAAAGCTAAAGGTGAGATAACGAAAAATGGTAACTATGGCAACAAGATCGGTTAGCGGGTAGAAGAAGCAACTAGAGAAGACACGAACCGGGACTACCAAAAATAAAACCCCAAAAACTTCATCAGACCAAAGCAGTTCGTGAAGATCGGAGAAGCGAAGTGACTCTTATAGTCAGAGGAGCCGTGGAAGTGGTAGACTGGGTTCCAGGGCAACACCCCGATTGTTTGTCGACTTTTTCGTGGATTCGTTGGAAATTCGTTCGAAAGAAAAGCTGATGGACTTCGGGGAGGAGATGAAAATAACCTTTGGCGGGCCACCTTAGATCTCCCTATCTGACAACAGCAGTATATTCAAGATGACGTTCGTGGGATATTCGGCACTACAGTAGGCGTACCTATTCCTGGACTTAGAGGATACACAAGGATCCTAATGACGAGTAGCAGCAGACACGATGAAGCACCAGACATAAGCACTGTGTGGTCCAGAGCGAGAGCAGTGGAAGAAATGGATCAAAACGAATGCAAGAAGCTTCAAAGTGTACCCAGTCCTGGTGTATGAAGGATGGTTCCAGTATTGTCCCGACAAAAGCTGTTATCGTACTTTTCACTAGCAAGAGGAAATTTAATCTAATAATTTCCAAGCTTAGGGGAGTAGAAATTCCATTTAATGAACAGGGTTGAATACTCAGGAGTTACCCTTGATGCCCAACTGAACTGGACATCTTGACTATACAATCAACAAGGTGGTCAGTGCATTATGGTTGTGCTCCAAACCAAGACGAAGAAAGTGGGGCTTGAGATCAGAAATGGTGATGTCGATATTCACATCTATTATAGTCCAAAACTGGCCTACACTTCGTAAGTATGGTGGCCGAAAACCAAAGAGCCCACCGGTAAAACAAATCTAGATAAAGTTTAACAACTTGCGTGCATTGCTATATCAGGAGCAATCAGCAGCACCTCATCAAGAGCTCTGGATGCAATAGGATGTGTGCAACTACAAGTGCTCTGAGGCTCAAAAGAACGAAAACTATCTTGTCAAGTGATCTTGTGGGTCACCTGACTAAACTGAACTTTTTCAAAAGAGCGCCAGTGATGAGCATGAACTGGATGGCGCCTCAGGATAACTATGACATTTCCTACAGAAACACCCCATATAGACTGGGAAGTTGAAGTTCCAGACGTTCGTCCAGGTTCAACGGTATTCTTCACAGATGGCTCAAAAATAGGTACAATACTCAGATTGCGACAGTTATGTCATATGAACTCAAATAATTTGTACTGGGATTATCAGGGCTTTGTTGCATTGATGAGAATGAAAAGGCAGACGAGCTTGCAAAACAAAGATCTAACTCGCAATTTATTGGACCAGAACCTTTCTGCGGAATATTAAACAGTTTAGTAAGAAAGGAGCTTGAACGTTTGAAAGACCTAAGATGATGAGCAATTGATTGGTTTTCAGAAAGTGTGCCCAATCCAAAAGGTTCTGAAGCTCTTAGAACTCGACCAAAGAGCTCTTTGAACATACGTAGGCCTAGTGAGGTTCATTCCACTTAGTTTTTGGACATTTCCTTTCATTTACTGCAGCGCCTCTGGTTGTTGTAACGAGAAACTAATCTAGTTTAACTAGTTTTTATCTGGAAGGTTTATTACTTAGCGGTGAAAATTTCGTCAGGATTGTTACACGCGTTGAAAAGTTATCCACGATGGAAAGGGAGAAACGAGAAAAAATTGTGCAAACCTACGTTGAAAACTCAACATGGTCAGGAGGAATGATCTTCAAGGCTCTCAAACTACCGAAATCGATTGTGAATACCGTGCTCAAACGCTACTGGGACACTTTGACGGTGGATCGCGCTAAACAAACCAAAAGTAGAGGTGGAACATTGAACCGGAAACTACGAGTGAAGGTCATAAGGGTAGTCCGCAATAATCCTGGGGTCTTTTTCCGTGATTTGGCGAAAAAGTTCAATGCAGCACATAGAACAGTTCGCCAAATCTGTATGTGTATGTGTATGTGTAGCCAAAACTCGAGCAAGAAAGCTATACGAGCAAGTCCTGACAGAGTACAACAAATCCCGGGTCGGGAATTTTGTCTTGTTATTGCTCAAGGTAGGTCCAAATTTGTTTTCCCGGATAAATTCGCCCGCAAGTTAATGATTTGGCCATCTGTACCTGTGGAAAGAAGACAAAAAATTTCATCACTGGAGCAATCATGAATGGACAAGTTCACAAGGAGAAGTGTCTTCAAGAGATAGTTTTGCCGTTTATCCAGTCATACGAAGGTCCCGTGAAGTTCTGGCCTGATCTAGCTAGCTGCCACTACGCCTGGGATGTATTGGAATGATGATATTATCGAAATAAGGATTAATCCTTATTTCTAAATTAATTAATTCTAAATGAAACAAACCTTAACGGGCACTCTCCAAGCCGAAATCGTTTAAAATAACATTGGTCGGATTCCGGATGGTATCTGTCGCTTTTGTAATATGGAAAGTGAGACCTCAGAAAGAATATTGCACTGAATATGGGCTATCACACTACCGGCATAAGAGTTATAGCATTGCACTATACGACAAACTTGTAGTACGGGAGCTGCGTAGCCGCAAGGTTACAGGGTCCGCTTTGTCAAGCGGATGGTCATGGGTTCGAATCTTAGTAGAATCAGGCCATCCGATGTCAAAAAGGACTTAAGCATGGGTTTATTCTCAGGCTCTCCCCACCAGTTACCCTTCCTTTACGCTGAAATCTACAAATACCTTTGCGTAACTTCCTCTTACCAAAAAATAAGTCCCTCTTATCAATAAAACTGGCCAGAAGGACACACGACGAAACTTCTCCAGGGCATTATAATTGGTGATATTTGGCAAGAGGAACGAGTATCGGTATAGTAGAACAGTAAGCGTGTAAGGAAGAGTAGCACATTACACACAAGCACTGATGGACAATAATAATAAGCATGCCACTTCTCAATAGAGGTATTGCTATTAACAGAAGTGCGGGATACAGCAGACACCCGGGCATATCTCACAATAGATCTACGATTCTGGTCGCAGTGAGGAAGCCCATACAGGAAAAAAAAACTTGTAGTATTACTTAGGGACTATGAACATCGTTTCTCTAAATTGTACTTCTGGAACGAGCTATGGGCACGCGGCAAAAAGCACCCTAAAATTGAATACGCAACCTGAATCACAAATCATGATAGAGCTGCAGAGAATCTGGCAAAATTGTAAGCAAACTAGTGGTGTAAGCTAGAGATGTGAACAAACGAGAAGTGCAACAGCACAGCGACCCTCCGAAGTAGTCGCCTAATAGTGGTCCCGAGAAAATCGAAACAAACGAAGAGAACTACACCGTGCCAGGGGGTAACATAAGGGTACACTCAAGTTAACTATGAAACAACAACAAACTACAGATAGCGGGGCCTAGCGTGGTTGGTAACGTCTCCGCCAACCACGCTCGACGCCTGGGTTCGAATCCCACCGCCAACATAGGTGTCGATGGTTGTGAGGTGGCGTGATCCACTCACAACCAACTCAACTGGTCTAGATTCAATCCTAGCCGACACCGGGAACTTTTTGAGGCGAAAAATCTCTGGGATCACGCCTTCCATCGCATGAGGAAGCAAAGCCGTTGGCGCCGGTCCGTTAATCAACGGTTCGTGAGTTAGGGTCCTAGGTGGAGTCGCCTCCCCGGGCGTCGGTGGTTGGCACAACAACAGTGGCGGAACTAGACCGGCGGTAAATAAGCTAGAATAAAAATAAAAAAAAAAACTACAGATCATTACTATGAAAAACAAAACTAGTCTCTAGTCTTTGGTCTATGGTCTCTAGTCCGTAGTGTCTGATCTCTAGTCGCATGTCTCTAGCCTCTAGTTTTTATAGTTGAGTAACTAGTATCTAGTCTGTAGTCTCTAGTCTCTATACGATATTCTCTATTTGCTACTTTCTATTTGCTACCTTCAATTCGATTCTATCTATTCACTGCTATTTATTCACTGCTATTTATTCGCTACTCTATTCCCTCTTTTCTTTCTAGAAGGTAGGAAAAAGAATACTAAAGTTCATGATGAAAAACATCCCTAAAATCAATTTCAGAGGGCTAGGAAAAGCTAACAATGGAAATGATGGTTTAAAAGGCTTCAACCAAATTGTAGCCTCAAAGGGCTAAAATTTCTTCTACGTAAGAAAAAAGTAGGAGGGTGGTATTCAAGACACGACCGCATGACGTTGACTACCGTATTCTTAAAAAAAAAAATATTCCATTCAAGCAAATAGTAGAGGGAATTGCAACGCTTCTTTTACAAAACTTCTGTAACAAAATTTCGAGGCTCCAAAAGGTACCAGTTCCCGATTATTCTCGTCCAGAATTCCAGCCATTTTAGTATTTTGCAGTAGCCATTTATTACTAACAGCCACCAGCATAACGGGTGAAACCGGCACGAGATGACCGGTACTATTTTGTCTTTCCTCCTTTCAGCTGCTAACACCTAGCGCTGTCGTGAAATTAACATCAACATAAACATGCATTTTTGCAAGGTTTTTTCCGCTAGCAACAGCAATTGTAAAACATAAAATTCAACTAACCGCTTATATTATAAAACTGCTAGGCACCAAAAGGTGCCAGTTGCCGATTTCTTGTTTACTGGTTTCCGTCCAGAATTCCAGCCAATTTAGTATTTTGCAGTAGCCACCAGCATCACGGGTCAAACCGGCACGAGATGACCGGTACTATTTTGTTTTTCCTCCTTCTAGCTGCTAACACCGAGCGTCCGTATGTACCCGGTACGGTTTAATAATGAAACTGATGGGGTGAAATGTTCGAACGATACGTTTTATACCAAGGCTTCGTCAGATAATTAGAAAAAGGGAGGGGCTACATAGATGATGGAATGGTAGAGACAAATGTTTCTTGAAAGCTGCGCCGGCCGCTGTCGTAATATTAACACCAACACAAACATGCATTTTTGCAAGGTTTTTTCCGCTAGCAGCAGCATTTGGTAAAACAGAAAATTCAATTAGCCGCTTCTGTACCAAAATTTCGAGGCTCCAAAAGGTGCCAGATGCCGATTATAGTTTCCTGGTTAGTCCGTCCAGAATTCCAGCCATTTAAGTGTTTTGCAGTAGCCATTTACTACTAGAACCACCAGCATTACGGGTGAAACCGGCACGAGATGACCGGTACTATTTTGTATTTCCTCCTTTCAGCTGCTATCACCTAGCGTCCGTATGTCACTGGTGCGGTTTTGGAATCAGAATGATGGGGCGCCGGCCGCTGTCGTAAAATTAACACCAACAAAAAGATGCATATTTGCAAGGTTTTTTCCGCTAGCAGCAGCATAAACATCGGAAACAGAAAGTGACAACAACAATAACAACAAAGTCAGATCGATTGTATCCGTTAGTGTCGACTGTGCTTGGGAAGAGAGGTAGTGATTGGCTGCGCGGTATGATTTAGACAATCGATATTAATTACCAATTTTTCAATAGTGTATCTCAAACAATAGTTTGTTTTTGTTACATAAATTTAACCGTAAAAGAATTTCTGATCGATTGATGCCAAAACCTCGAAAACCTGATTATAGATGACTGCAAAATAAGCGCTCAAAACCTGACCACTTTTCTCTGGTTTTCCCTGGTTGAATTACTAGATTTTCAAATTCAGGGGCCTAACTTCGATATAGACGTTAGTCAACGTCAAAAAATCGTCTAAAAAGATTTAGAAAGTTATTCTGTAGTAACTAATAATGCATGGGAACGCTCCTGAAATCCAGCACAAAAAAAAACAACCCAAAAATAAAAACAATGAACTTTAATTTGTTTAAAATAATGAAGTAGTTGTAACGAAAGGAAAAGGCCAACTTTAACTAAACGTTGTACAATAGATGGATGGGAGTGCTTCCAATTCAACCTACAACTTAGTTATAAGCACGAGGTAAAACAAAATTTATGCAAAATGTTTTCAAATTAGCCTGAAAAACTTTCTTAATGAGAGAAACAAAAAAAAAAGAAATATATCTTTAAAAATAAGGTTGTTGAAAAAAATTTTGGTCGGCACCCAGAATAGGGTCGAGAGATTTTTTTACTTTGTTATACGGCAACCATTTCATAAAACGTTCAAATAACTATTTTTGTATTCTGAATATTCTTTTTTCTGAAAACAAAAACGATCCTAATTCCTGAATTTTACAACAAGAGATCAGATTTCGTAAACTAATTATAGGATCAGCAGTTTAGGAAAAATGCAATCCATGAAAACATTGTTTCAAATGAATTCATAACAGTAAACATCCTAAATAAGGAGTCAAATAAGTATTATTAACCCTCCCAGCTAGTCTCGAGGTACGATGCTGGACTAACAAGCCAGTCGTCGGTTCGAATCTCGGCTCAAGAATGACTGTTAGTGTCAGTAAGATCGTAGTGCTAGCCCAATAGTCCTGTACACTTAACAAATGGCTGCGAAGTCTGTGTATAATAAACAGAAGGTCGAGTACCGAATTAGAATGTAGCACCAACGCTTCACTTGTTTTATAAGTTTCATTAGAATCATATTAAACTTAAAATTTTCATTAGTTATGTTTGCCTTTTGCTATTACGTGAAGCAACAATTGAATCGGTCAACTCTCAATCAGCAGAAAAAACAGCCCACTCCAACGTGAATCGTTTACGGCAACTGATTTCATGTAAACAGAAATCAGCAATTATTTTGTTCCGCGAATTCCGAGTCACCCATCCAATGGCACCGATAAATAACATCTCGCCGCGCGCTGCCTCAGCGATTGACTCTGAGCCGCTGCACTGCGTTGGCCAATTTTTTACCGGACCAGTTCCTAATCACCCCAAAATTAGATCGAACATTAGCTCTTATCCACAGTTCGACATAATTTATTCATTCCACTAGGCACACTGTGTTCACGAGTGAGCCCGGGATTTCGACCGAGGGTATATTATTACCTATTATTATGCTGTGGGGATATTTCTGCAAAAGTGTTACCGCAAAATCGATCGACTCAACAGTACCGACCGGACCGACTGTTAACTAACTGCACTAGTAGACGAGTGAACGCGGAGTGAATGCCAAGTGTGTCACTCCGTCCCCTGGTGTATCCTTTCCCCTCTTATCTATCCATTTGTACCCCCGGCTGACAAAACAAAGCTCTGTCAAAAGGGAATGCTACTGGGGGCAGGTGGGAAAGCCTGCTCACCAGAAAATCCAGGAAAATGTTTTGCAATTTTCCTCGAAAACACTTCGCTGGGCTAGAAAGCGATAAGTTTTATTTATGCCCGCGTTTATATGTGACAATGACAGTTAATTATTATTAAAGCGACATCTATACGGACATGACACACAATCAGCGAAATAATATTAGAGGAGCAACATATCTACTGCAGCGACTGCTACTGCAACCGATCTGTGAGTAGTGCGCTTCAGCGCAAGCCCCTCGACTCCTGTATGCAGCAGGTAGCGTGGTAGGATCTTATGACCAGTGTCGGTTTCAGTGCTGTTGAACACAATTATTTGAAAAACATCAACTTATGATTTATATAAAGAAACATTTCAGATTTTATAAAACACAACAATTTTGCTAGGGACACTTTTCTGCGTCACCACTGCTACAACCCTGCACTTGATGTTGTCCGTGATACAGAATCCCGGTGTTTGATTCAACGCTTTCATCGGTAACAGCTATCTGTTTATGCTGATTTAGCAAAGCCATGAACATCAAGAATGATAAAGTATGGTTCCAGCGTGGGTGGATTTGGTGGGGTATATCTGAGCTGCGATGCGGTCACTCAGTGCTGCTGCTGCTCTGTTCTGCTGCGAATTGACCCCGGATCAGATACAGATTTTCGCATACAGGAGAGAGAAGGTCGATCTCCACCAAGCCCTAATATATATAAATAAATATATTCAGTTTCCCGTGGAGAGATACAACGGATTGGCGCGTATTTCCACATTATAATGTTTTTCGGCATGTTATTTTATAATGAATGAATGAATAAATGGATGAGGTATTATCATCCACAATAATAGTATAAACGATGCCCTCATATATTATATCAAATGTGAATTGTGTGATTGTGATTTAAACGTCACACACATTTAGGCAGACAGAGGCAGATACCAAGCGAGAAGCGAGCCTCGGCCCGTTTTTGGCAGGCTCTGGGCTGGATTTCGGCAATGTACCGAATTCACTCGCGGGACAATTTTGGCGGAGCCGACAGTGCCATTAGAGTAAGCCCGCCTGGAGCTTTCAGTCAGAATCACTGACTTTTGTGAGTGCATGTAAATAAATGAATGTCGGAATTTGTGACATATCTGAGTTTGGCAGAATCCGTCGCGCCGTCCAACGTTTCCCGGAAAGGGTCGTGGGGGTGGTCTAGCAGTGACACTTGCATGTTTTAGAACGTAGAACCAGAGCGGCGTTTATGGGTACGGGTATCATAATGGACCGCATTAGCATAAGCGAGTAATATATTTCATCACGGCCCAGACACGGATTGCACGGTCGATGATAAATTGCGTGACAAGTTTGATTCGAGTATCGCACAAATCATTGCAGAGCAATGAAATTGGAATCGCTTCTCCGCAGCAGCTAGACAGTAGAGATTAACAGCTGGCGGTATAATTGCGATGCATCAATTGCCTTGCGGCTTCGCGATACTTTGTAAATTTGAGATGAATGAATTTACTGTCACAACATATTCGATTTCATACATTTTAATTTTTTAAGCTAATTCAGGGTAATTCCCTCTTCACCTCCTCTAGTCCAAAATATTATTTTTTTCTGCTATTTCGAGTTCTATTTTTATGCACCTCCCCTGTTTTAAAAGAGCGGTATTGGACTAAATTGTTTTAAAAATTAAATATTTTCGGATTTTAGTTTTTTTTTCATTTTGGTTTTTGCATAAGAAAAGGTTATTTTTAATAAAAAATATATGTCAATTATTCGTTGAAATACTTTTTTTGGAATTTTATTTTTCATCGCATGTCTGCCACAAAGTGAAGTATGAATATATTCGTTAGTTTGCAGCTTATTCCACTCTCTGTGATAATCAAGGGGACGAGGATTAAGTTTCGAGGAAGAAAGCTCAGAACTGTTTAGCTGTCGAACACAAATCATTCCAGCATCAACATAGCAAGTGCGACCGGCCGTCGTAATAAAATCCCATGGAAGTAATAAATAATTTTAAATTCGCCGTTAGTGACCTCGCGAGATTCTACTACACCAGGCATTGAGTAGCCAGTGGCGCTTAGATGGATTCGACTGTTTCCTAACATACGAAAATATTGCCCCTTCCGCAGTGATCTATAGTTTGCACACCGTTTGAGCCGTGTAACGGCCAGTGTCGTTATTATTTCTTCTAAAGAATATGATGTAATTGGTATAAATAACTCACGTTCAGATTGGCGTGTGCCGATTTTCTCTTTGAGTAGCAAAAGTAAAATTCCCTCTACCCCGCGAACGCACTTTAAAAACTCGAAAACAAGGCTATAAATCAATAATATTCACATTTGACGTGTTAATTTATTTTATTTACATTCCTCATCAGCGACAAACGATCAGTCTCGGCTCAAGCAAGTTGGGTATATCTTATTTTTTTCCTGCGTAAATCTTCCCCCCACCCTCTCCCGGCAACCGGTCCGATCCAGGGACCTGGTCCCGGCAGAACTGCGGCGGCTGGCAAGTGTGAAATGGCCATCAAAACCAGCACCGGAGGGTCTATAACTCTTGCGGCGAGTGTCAGTCTCGCTCCGTTAGTGTGTCAGTATTTGCGCTCACGGATAGCATCGCGAGGGCGGGTGGAAGGGACAGCAAGTGACGGTCGGTCGGGCGGTCGGTTCCGACGGCCATGCGACAACCAATCCATCTCCGCGCGGACATATGCTTGTTCGAGCGTGCACATCTTCCAGACAGAAAAGATGACATCATCGGGAAAAAGGCTATCGCTCACATTATGCCGAGCGGTAATAATTTATATTTATACTTTATTTATTGTGCTGTGAGAAAATTTACGATTGTACCCCAGTACGAAGCGCATACTGGGCAGAGCAGCGAGTGTAACTTGGTGAGATGATCCACAGACCGTAGGTTGTTATATTTGGAGCATGTTTATTGAATTATTGGCTTGCAGAAAACGGGTGAAATTTTTCTAGTGATTTCTGGATAAGCTGCCTTCGTTACGCACTGGTAACTATTTCGAATTAGCGATGCGTTTCGAAATAAAATGCAGATATTCCATTCAGATGCATCCTGAAATTTAATGTAAAAATCACAAAATTTTCATTATTTTGTCGAACATCATCGGGTAAAAATGATCATATTATCATATGTCGAACAAAATTTTTTCATAGAAAATTAAACTTCCTAGAGCGTTTCTTAGTTTTTAAGCCGAATTTGTGAGTTTCCCTTTTGCTGGCTTTTATTATCGGCCTAATTTGGGATCATTTTCTTCTTTTTTCAGGAGCATTCCGTAGCTATCTTAAATTTAGCTCTGACTCCTCTTCTTGTTCCGTGTCTAGAAGCGATCTTATGTCCAGGAATATTTGATTTTTTTCCCTGTCCGATTTTTCGTACATTTTTTCTATTTACTTATATTCAGAGCTTAACTAATGATCATTTGTTTTTGTTTTTTATTTCTATCCCTTAGAGATGATTCAGGCAAATTTTGAGTAGTATTCAACATTATTTTTAAATCACTTTTTAAATGCGTTTATGAATCATTTCATTCAGGGTTATTTGATTTAAGTGTACATTGGTTTTTCTGTGTTATGAAATCTTTATTTTACCTTCTAAGTAGTTTTCTGTTTACTGTTTCGAGCTATAAATGGTCAAATAGTATTAGTATTATTTTCATGTGTCACATTTTCTGACTGTTTCATCTTTCGAAATTTTCTGCGACTATTTTGAGCATAATTTGGAATTTGTGTTTGGTTTTCTTTTCTGGAGTCGTTAGCTTCACGCAAGAGTAGGATGGTGCTAAACCACATTAATATTAGTACAACTTTTGATTAAGCTTAAAACCTGGATAACAAAATTGTATTGACAATAACGCAATTCATGCACTAGCGTACGAATCCAAATCATTACACTTAGGCGCCGTACACAAATTATGTAACGCTAAAAATCTAGATTTCAGACCCCCTCCCCCCCTATGTAACGATAAGTAACGTTCGACATGACTCCCTCCCCTAAAATCACGTAACACTGATCAGCCTGACCCCCCTCCAAAATTTTCAATTTCGAGCAAACATCACAGTCACGTAACTAACTCTTCTACCCCCCCCTCCCCCCTACGTAACAATAAGTAACGCTGATTCAAACCCCCTCCCCCCCCTTTATGCGTTACGTAATTTGTGTACGACGCCTTATGAAGTAGCAACCGGTGTTGGCTGCTATTGTTGAGGCATTGTAACCCCTTGATGAATTGGGTACTGACAAAAAAATGCTGGTGAAAATATCAACTGATTGGTTCTCTTTTATAAACCAAGTCATTTGAAAAAATCATGGAATCAATAACGTTAAATTAAGTAACAAAATATGTCTCTGCTAGTTTAACTCATCTCCTGGTCTCGAGGTACGATGCTGGCCTAACAAACCAGTCGTCGTAGTTTCGAGTCTCGTCTCGGGAGAGACTGTTAGAGTCAGTAGGATCGTAGCGCTAGCCCCACAGTTGTCCTGTACACTGAAACAGTTGGCTGCGAAGTCTGTGTATAATAAACTGAAGGTCGAGTTTCGAATCGGAATATGGCACCAAGGCTTTGCTTAGCTTTAGTTTTACTCATATGCATTCGGTGCAACGTTACTGGCATCTGGCACTAGCGTCACTGAATTCTGTGCAGAAAAACGATCGCTAATGCCTGTTTCGATTACAGATGGTGTTATGAGAGATGGGCTGCTCACACATTTGTTGTGAAAATTCAGAGCAAAAATTGTGAAAAATGAGATGACACATTGAACGATTGAGACTTGAACTTTTGCTTATTGGTAGTGTTGAGCTCCAATTACGATTATATTTTTGTTTCCATTTTTTAGGCATCAGGAGCATTGTTTTCGTGAGCTTGAACGCACACGAAGAAAATGTAAGCGATGTATTGGTATATTGGAAGTTTCAAATCATTTTGAACTTTTAAATTTTCTTGCTATAAAATTATGTTAGAAATAGTTTTTTTCGCAAAATTTCCCTGCTTGGCAGAATACTAAATACTAAAATTATAAACTTTCGACACCTCGATAAAGTAATCTTTGAACTTTGTGGGAAAGTTTATTAATATAAATTCATTGTTATCATTGCGTATTATCTAGGTTTTTTTCTTTGTGTGGACTCATCACTGCGACCAGAGACATTTGATCTATTGTGATAATGCCCAAGTGTTTTGTGTATTGTGTATGCTACACCCAACGTTCCTCTGGCCAGTTTTCTTCTAAGAGAGACTTATTATGTCAAGAAGAAGGAGTCTCATCGAAACCTTGATCCCCGTACCAATATCGCCAATTACAATTCCCTGGAGAGGATAAATATTCCTATCATCAGTCTTATTATAAGAAGGACTTATTTTGTCAAGAGGAAGAAGTCTTATCGAACCTCGTTCCTCCTACCAACACCTAGGTCTAGATTTAGTACATTTTTAATAATAATTAGGGTAGCGAACGGCTTCGGCAGACGTTCGCTACCCTAAATATTCACACACTTAGATTTTATTGCCGAGAATTCAACAGCAGACAGCTGAACAGCAATTCAGCGAAATGTTCTACAAGTTTTCGGCAGAATTTTCAAGAATTTCGGCAAACAAATTGTCAATACATGCTGGTTTACGGTAGATCGATATATTTGCTGAATGTTCGTCGAAATATTTTGCTGACATTCGTTAAAAATTTCGCCGAGCTCAATCAGCTGTTGGAAAGTTTGCCGAGATAAATTAAGTGTGTATAAAAACACCATTTACACTGTAAAAAATCAACACGTTACTGCCAAGTGGATTCCACTTACTTCTGTGCTAATAGATGAAACATTTCATATCACAAAATCAAGTGCCTTACACTTCGGTTTGCCATGTCATGCATGCAAACATCATTCATTTTACACTCAGTAGTCAAAGCTTACACACGTCAAATGCCAAAACACGTTAAAATACCATGGATTTCAATAAAAATCGATATGGGTCGACATAATGGAATGATTAGGTTCGTTTATTGACATCCATATGTGAAGAGCATTAGGGATTAGCGTGCGATTTATTTTCAGTGTAAAAATAACATAAAGGTCCTTCAATACGAAGAGTCGTGTTCGGATACGACTATCACGGACTGTGCTCAAAGTGTTGGGAATAATTCATCTAGGTTCACTTTGAAAGAACTCCCAATTTTGGAGACGATTTGAACACCCCCGCTCAGTTGGACCCCCCCTCCCCTCTTTTTGTTGCAAAATAACGCATTTTGTGTTCAAAACACTTTTATCTTTTTCTTGCAATTCATAGACGTAAGACGTCCGAAACATACTGATAGATGATTAAAAAAACGAAAAAGGAATCCAGAACCAGAATAATTTTTGACCAGAAATATTTCCAGATAGAATATTGAGAATAGGTTATGTTTCCATTTAATTTCACTACAAAAAATCGAATACCCTCTAATCGAATACCGTCCGCAGATACGTATTCCGGCTGCTACATGCAACCATCATGGTAACCTAACAAAACCTATTCTCAATATTCAATTCCATTCTACTAAGACGCTCAAAAAGACATTCATTTGCCCGATAGATTATTTTTATATTTTAAAATATATTTTAAATAATTTAATTAATTAATCTTCCAGCAAATGATGCCATTTTAAGTTAGAATTTTAAGATTCCATCGTGTTTTTTGGAATCGTGAAATTTTCCTAGAAACACGATAAAATTATTAAATACAATCCTAAAATGGTAGCATTTGCTGGATTAAGAAAAATTAGTTTTGAAATACAAAAACAATCTATCTGGCAACACTTTCGGTTAAAAATTATGTTTTTCTGAATTTTATGGTTTGTTTTCTTCTTCTTATTTTCAGTTTTTTTTTCGGGCATCTTATCTTATCGTCTATACATTAAGAGAAAGAGGAGAGATTTGGAACAAAAATGGGTTATTTTTGAGGGAGTTTCCGCAGAGCGGAGGGTATTCCAATCGTTGTTTTTTAAGTGAACTTAGATGAATAATTCTCCAATTTTGAAGCTAATCCGTGATGGTCGATGCCAAGTTTGTGCTTGGTCACTTCGTATGGAATGACTCGTGAATAATATTTTAATAGTGTTACTAGTGTAGACTTTGTTCGAAAATATATTTATAAAGGCGTTATAAGCCCTTCGATATTTTCAAAAATTCAAGTAGAAATTTTAATGTTTCATTTAAAATTTATATGTTGTTGCTGTAAACGTTCTGAGTTCGGCATATCGTCACACAAATTCCTTCAGAAAGTGTCTTTGCTGAATATTTTTAACTGACCATATTGCTTATATTGGATGAATGTTTTATGTAATGACTAATTTGAATCTAATGTATTACTTGTTGAATTTGAAATTATGTTTCTAATGTTTGTTATTTAGTTAAGTTAACGACTTTAATGAACACAATGTAAAATTTTTATGAATATTTTTAACAATAGATGATGGGGTTTTTATGCCTTCATGAGGACGCCTTCAAACTGGCTTTTCCCCATCCACTAACTTTCATGGAGACTTACATAGATTAAATAAACAAATAAATGAAAAAATCCTAAAAAAAAGAGGTTAGAGATAATTTCACGCAAAATTTCCATGCCTGACCAAAAAAAAACAACTTTAAATTAAAAATTCGTTACATCTTAATAGTGTGTTTTTTAAATGGCCAGAGAACTAATGGACTTGCGGAAAAAATTAATTATCATGTACTCGTTTTTTTATACCGATTTGGAATGTACGCGGTTTTTTCGAGCAGATCTCGGAATTAATGCATTCATTCTACTCGCATTTTCCAGAAAATATTCACTGATTTCAACTACATTATAAAAGTAGTTACAAAGGCCAGAAAAGGTCAAAATAAAAAATGATCTCAAAATGAGCTCAGAATCGTCGAAAGGAGCTTAGGAAGGCCAATATAGAAAATGATCCCAAATTGAGCTCAGAATCGTCGAAAAATGCTTTCAAAAGCCAGGAAGGGCCGAAGTAGAAACTGGTTTCAAAATTAACTCAGAATCGCCGAAAAGTGTCTCTCTATTGGCCAGATAAGGCCAAAATATGAAATTAACCCAAATTGAGCTCTGAATTGCCAAAAAGTGCTTCTAAGTGATCCTCCTCAGAATTGTCAAAAAGAGTTTCTAAGGGCCAGAAAAGGCCAAAATAGAAAATGATGCCAAAATGAGCTCAAAATCGTCGGAAGAAGCTTCTAAAGGCCAAAAAAGAAAATGATCCCAAATTGAGCTAAGAGTTGGCAAAAAGTACTTCTCAAGACCAGAAACGGCCAATATAGAAAATGATCTCAAAATAAGCTCAGAATTGTCAAAAGGAGCCTCTGAAGGCCAAAATAGAAAATGATCTCCAATTGAGCTCGCAGTTGCCGAAAAGTGCTCCTAAAGGCCAATATAGAAAATGATCCCAAAATGAGCTCAGAATTCTCGAAAAGAGCTTCTAAGGGCCAAAAAAGGCCAAAATAGGAAATGATCCCAAAATGTGCTCAGAATTGTCGCCAAAATAGGAAATGATCCCAGAATGAGCCGAAAAATGCTTCTGAAGGCCAGAAAAGACCAATATATAAAATCAACCCAAACTGAGTTCAGAGTTGCCGAAAAGTACTTCTTAAGGTCAGAAAAGGCCATAATAGAAAATGATCCTGGAATGAGTTCGGAATCATCGAGCTTCTAAGGCCAAAATAGAAAATAATCTCAAATTAAGCTCAGAATTGTCGAAAAGTGCTTTTGAAAGCCAGAAAGGGTCAAGATAGAAAATTAACCCAAAATGAACTCAGAATCGCCGAAAAGTACTTCTAAAGGCCAGAAAAGGCCAAAAAATAAAATGATCCCAAATTGAGCTCAAAATAGTCGAAGAGTGCTTCTAAAGACCAGAAGAGGCCAAGATTGAAAATGATCCTAAATTGAGCTCATAATTGCCGAAAAGTGCTTCTAAAGGCCAAGAAAAGCCAAAACAGAAAATGATCCCAAAATGAGCTCAGAATCGTCGGAAAGTGATTTTAGAAGCCAGAAAGGACCAAAATAGAAAAGGCCAAAATAAGAAACGATCCCAAAATAAGCTAAGAATCGCCGGAAAGAGCTCCTAAAGAAAGATTGCTTCAGTTTAATTCACACTGTATTACGCGCATGGCGCTTGGATAACAAGTAAATAAAATATACGCTGATTTGAAGGCAACATCTGATCGCGTTGATTACGCTTTTTCATCTCTTTTTGTTGACTGGATGAAGTTTTAATTTACTGATGTACATCCATCGGTGAAATTAGGAAATGACGAATCCTACCCTTTTGTAAATTTATCTGGTGTGTCTCAAGGAAGTAACCTTGGTCCCTTTACGACCGAGCCCACATAATTGTGTAGGTGGAAGGTGACTAAACCAAACCATTCCCTTGTTTTAAAAGTTTACTTAAAACTGGTTTTATCGAAGTTTTATAGCACTGTTTAGGCTATAACAAGCGCTATAAAACTTTGATAAAACCAATAATGTTACTAGGGATTGGCTTATCGCTAACAACGCTACTGTCAACATCGTAGCTGCTACGAAAACTAAAAAAACGTAACAAACAAGTGTATTTATATGAAAATTAATCCAATTTTGGTTGTGTTTCACGTCACGAGAAGGCTCGGTCGGAAAGAGATAAAGGGAAGAATAACAAGAAAGACATTGGACCGAGGTTGCTCCCTTGAGGCACACAAAACTGTAGGATGCTGTGTCTTGTTTTGCCGCCAGGAATCAGGCTGATTATGCCTCTAAAATTATATTTGTCAATAAAATCTGTTGCTGACTGCCGTGATCTGCAGAAATACGTTGATCTTTTCTGCGACTAGTGTTCCAAAAATCTTCTGATTTTATTAGGGAGGTTGAGGTAACAAAATGTCCCATGATCTCATATCAATAAAATAATCATTAAATAAATAGATAAAACATTTTACAAGTGAATTTTTTCATGTACGAGAATTGAGGAAATCACAAGGTTCCTCTTCACGAATTTTGGTATATATGCGTTTTTACGCACCATGCATCTCTCCGTAAAAAGTGACTTTGGTGTTATCAAAATTTCTGGGAAAGTACTCTACAAGAAATTATTACTTTATGATTTTAATCGAAATTCCTTATACCTAGTTTCAATCTTTGTATTACCTTGAAATGGATAGGATCTTAGAGAAAAGTACAATTTAATGGGTTTCGTTTTTCTACGGCAGCATTCTAGAATAGAGATGTAACCTGAAGTATCGAAAACATCGAGAGCGTGTCAAAAATCGTCCATTTTAATGCGAATATTTTAATAAATAATCAACGGATTTCGTTCATTTCTGCAGCATCTGATTGTAAAATTAACTACGCGTCCACCAAAATGCCAAATATTCTAATTTTGTGATGCTAACTGTTATACCTATGGAAAATATAGAACTCTGTTTTGAACGCAGATTTTGATCAATCGGAGTTGAAAACAAGGCCAAATACCATCAAGTATGGATATTTTCGGAAACGCGAAAATATGCAGAAGTCGAAAATAGACCCAGACTTAATTGCCCCAGGTGCCAAATGGTGACTTCGTGTTACTGAAAATTACCAGAAGACCGAAAATCTAGTCCAGACATGATTTTGAAATCCATAGCTACAGCTTCAACTATGGAATACAGCATAAAATTGCTGAATGACATCTAGTAGGTGTAATTTCTGGCGTTGCACCGAATAATAGGGCTGGGAAAAAGTTTTTTGTGGAACATACCGAATTTTTAGTTTACAGAATAATGGTTTTAACTTGACCTTGTCGAGGGCAATGATGGTGATCGGCAATAAAATCGGCGATAAACATTCGATCTTTTTCAGCTTGTGAGTCAACTTCGTCTCTCAGTCGGTTCTAACATTTATCGTACGATATGCCAGGCCGAGTGAACCAATTCGGAGATTCGCTGAGATAATTCATTCTCTCTAAGAGACATAGGCGTAGCCAGGGGGGGCAGGGGGGTGGCCGTTGCCCCCCCCCCCCCCTAAATGTTGAAATTGGTGCAGAATTTTGTTTTCAATAACGTTTGCGCTAAAAAAAATAGACAGAAATTGCCAATTTTTCATGGGTTTACCTTTACACGCACTGACGAAACAACGCACGCAGTAACAATCATTTTAACCCATGAGTCATCAGAAAAAATTTGATATGCGCGTTTAAATAACGGTACCCCGCCGCATCGAAAGCAGACATCGTGCGGCAGTTCGTGGACACCGGATAGCCCATTCCGACATCTACAACATCATGGCACTATTGGACACCAATCAGAGCATTGAAAGAAAGTCCGGTTCCGGACGGCCGACGACCCTGAGCGACAAGGAGCTCCAAAGGATACTGAAGAGGAAGACCGAGGTGCAACCGATCAAACAGTGCTTGGCGAACATAGACATACACGTCAGGCGAACATGGACGGCCAATACCCGTTCACTAGTCTCGAAGCTGCAGGCAATGAAGCAGCGGCAGCGCCTGAATGAGATGGTCAAATCGATTTTCCTGGCAATTCACGACGTGGCGGTGGTGATGAACGACGAGACCTGTCTTACCCTGGATGGAAACGACTGGTAGGGCACTTTGTATTTTACTTCCACCACGAAAGAAGTAAGCACTAAGGTGAAATTTCTTTCACACACCAAGTTTCCCAAGACGATGCTGCTGTGGCTGACAATTAGCGAGAAGGGGATGTCAAAGCTGCTCTTCTTTCGCTCCGGACTAGCCGTGAACGGGGGAATTTATAGTACGAAGTAGTGCTGAGACTTTTAACCGGATATACTCGAGATCCGGTTATCCGAAGCTCGGATCACGGATGGGTAAACGAATACTATCCGGAAGCTAACATAATTACCTGCCATAGGAAATTTATGAATCCAATTATCTGTCTTAGTTATTTTTTTTACCACCATTCGGAAAAAAGTCCATTTTTTTAACGCATACGTTAGTACAAAACGACATTTTTAGCCCATTGAAACATCTGTTGAAAGTATCAGCCAGATCAAAAATAATTGATTGAAAATGAGCGGGGGCGTAGCGTGGTTGGTAACGTCTCCGTCAACCACGCTCGACGCCTGGGTTCGAATCCCACCGCCGACATAGGTGTCGATGTTTGTGAGGTGGCGTGATCCACTCACAACCAACCCAACTGGTCTAGATTCAATCCTAGCCGACACCGGGAGATTTTCTGAGGCGAAAAATTTCTGGGATCACGCCTTCCATCGCATAAGAAAGTAAAGCCGTTGGCGCCGGTCCGTCAATCAACGGGTCGTGAGTTAGGGTCCTGGGTGAAGTCGCCTCCCCGGGCGTCGGTGATTGTAATAACAGTGGCGGAACGAGACCGACGGTAAATGAGCGAGAATAATAAAATGCTTGACCTATATTGCGTGGAATTGCACAGGTGCACAGTGGTAAAAGTACCGGGCAAATCCGTGTTGATCACTAACTACTAGTATTTATTTCTATACTTCAAAATACCATTTTTTACTTCTACAATTTTGAAGAACTTGCCCCCCCTAATAATCAAAATTCTGGCTACGCCCATGCTAAGAGATGGAATTTTCAATAGCTCTACAAACCGATGATTCACTCTTCGCTGATAGAATCCAAGTTTCAAACGAAAGAGAAAAATCGCCAGACGATAATTATCGGAAAAGAGAAGTGATTTCGATTGCTTTAACAATCATCCCCCTTTCTTTCTGAGTCGCAAGTGTTGACAGTAAAATAGGTTTTTCATCGTTTAACAAAATGTTGCTTGCTGTTGTCATTGTCAACTCAATGTTTCTTTGTTCATCGGTTTTATTTGCATCGAAGGTTTGTTCGCTGATGTATGTTGGTCGATATCGGAGTTATTTTTTAAACAAGCAAAAACCTGCACACATTTTGGAAAAAAATCCGCAAATATAAATAGATTCGAAAAAAGTTTACAAGCTATGCAAAAAGTACCAACAAATGTTTGCCATTTGAAAAACCAAAATCAGCCACGGACTCTGAAAATCTGCATTTCACAGACAATTCTGTAAATCTGGTATCCCTGTTTTGTGCTACCTTTTAGTTGGTCTAATGCTTGCAGTTTTTTCCCTCTCTAAGTTTTTGGTTTGCGATACAATTTTACGATTATCGGGACACTCTCACTCACAAAGTGACTCAAACCAAAGATTTTCGTTCCACGGCTCGATAGGATCGGGAGACGATGATGAATTACCGATTGAAACCGATGAGAGAATCGAGAAAGCGTATGAACAAGCGACGATAAACTCGCATACAGTTAACAGGCTATAAAGTTCACGGAGTATTCTTTCGGCAGTTAATTTGCCACATAAGTTCTCTTCTCGAGAGACGATACAAAACATCGCGTATTATGCGTGATCAGAATCCAATAGGATAATAATTTATTTTAAATTTTTCCCGTTTATCATTATGTTTCGTTGAATATTCGGCCGTCTGTTCAGCCGAATATTCAACAGAACATGATGATTAAATGAGAAAAATTGAAAACCAAATTACTCTTGAATTAAACTGAATTACCCTAGACAAGATCGAGTTCAAATCATTATTCGATCATCCGAATTTTCAGTAATTTTCAAAAATAACTTTTTCCCAGCCCTATTATACGGTACATCTCTACTAATTTCGGAACAGAATGAGGACCAGGGTCCGGATGATAACTTCCGGTTCCTGAGAAACAGCCTACAATGGCTAAATATTACCTAATATGGAAATTTTCGGAAAAAAGATTATGCCCAGTAGATGCCATTTCGAAGTCTAAGGTGGTAACTTACGGTTCCTCTAGAAAAAAAAGAACAAAACCAAAATGATCTAGAATTAATCTGTTAAAAATCTGAGGATGAACTCCGTTAACCATTTTGAAATTCAAGATAATTACTTCCGTTTCAGAGAAAACAGCCAAAAATGACCAAATTTCGCTCTGTATGATTCCATTTTAAAATCAAGACTGTGACTTCTAGTTTCTGGAAAATAGCCTAAAATGGCCGAATATCATCTTATATAAGTATTTCCTGAACTAAATTGATGCCTAAAGACAGATTATTCACTGAAGTTTACCGCTTATGGCTTCGCTTCACATTGATTTACCCCAATTGAGTGTATTCCCTATCTTATTGCCAGAAATACATTAACACAACACAAGCTGTCGTTATGGGGTGTTATCTAAGCGGTCGTGTCTCATACACAACCTCATCAATTTTTTAATGATTTAAAACTGAATGTGAATCATTTATGGTCCTGTTAAAAACTGTCTGAAAGACACTAGAAAGAATGACTAGCATGTGAGAAATACATTGTAAACATTGTATTCACCAACTACAATTAAATTCTGCATGTCGTCATTTACTTGACAGAATGAATAAAAAAGTATATATTCAACTACAATTTCAGGTATTTTTTGGGGTTTTCAATGTGTTTTCCAGCAATTCAAGTTTTTATTCTGGAAAGCATATTCGGCCTGCTCTCCTTCTAGGTTTAAATAGTGAAATACTTTTTATTGAATATTAATATATTTTGAAGTTATATTTTTCCAATTCTATGTTAAGGTATGTTAACTCTGTGTTACAAAATTCTCGAAAAAAATGAGAAAAGTTTTAATGTCCAGAATCCATTTTTTTACACACTCTTTCAAAAAGTCATGACTAATGATTGTGATTTCGTGGTATTGAAAAGCAATTTAAATTTTAGAAGTTCAAAACAAAAACTGGCAGTTTGCTACGTTTTAGACTGGGAATGATCTATGCAGTATTACATTTGCCAAACAGAATAAATAATTCATCACCATAGAACGAATGTGAACCAAATGAAAAAAAAGAACGATACGTGCCAACGACCTCCTAATGTTCTATAGCAGGCATTCAACCAAAATCAATCGGTTATTAATTACAGATATTTTATCTCTAAACGCTATCATTTCATTGATTAGAGTAACTATCACCCTGTGTGCATTTATTTCAACCCATCCGACGCAACCATTGTCGCTATTAATCCTGCTCTCGACTATTCAAATTATCCACACTGATGATACCGAACGATGGATGACGGGGAGAACATAAATCAATCAAACCCGAAATATATTGTCATCCAAAATCCGCAATACCATTCCACGTCTGTAGTCATAAATTAAGCCGATAGGTCGAATTCATTGCACCAATACTGCATTACCCATACCCAATACCGGCTCATGCCCCAGCCCCATTGACTGGTAAGGGATTTCCATGTCATCTTTTTTCCGTGCCCACTTCTCCGAGGTGCAGTGCGATTTTCGAGCGACTTTGGAAAAAAATCGAAATAAATCAATTGGAAAACCCAAGTTTTACGATATAATTTCCAAAGAGAAAGAGAGCAAACACTCTCTCATCTGTTTGCGTATGTGACCGAAAAAACCACCACCATACCTGTTACCCCAGCACCACAACCCGAACTGAGCGAGACATCCTGGTGACAACCGTCCATCCTGCGCGGACCAGCAATCCCTCAATCCCTCCGTGCGCTTTGGTGTTATCCACAACGGAACTCAGACGCGCCATAAAAGTAAATGATTTAAGTAAAATCATAAAAATAATTGTTGAAACAATAATACGAAAACGCATAAAAATGCATTCCCAGTGCCCATTTATCATCTTCATTGCACTCGCGCTCCACCATTGTCAAAGAGATGTGCCACCACCACGAGTGCGGAACAACGGAACCCTGTCTAGTAGCAGTGCAATCACTATCTCTGCACCGAAGGATGCACTCGTTTCACGTACCTGCTCTACAACTGCAAGGATCCATTTTACAATTGAGGTATGTGTTCCCATCACACAAATCATTCAGAATTTTGTGGCTCCGCTTTTTTTCCTCCTGTGTGTGTTTTAGCTTCGTTACTCAGACTTCAGTCCCGGAAGCTGGCACTTCGTCCGCGAGTATCGTTCATCCAGTCCGGGCGACGCACGGTCGCGTGATGCATACATGACCAACATTTTTTCGTCATTCATGAAAAAGGATCCAATATACACCCAGTCCTGGTTCGGGCCACTCAAATACACGTAGGATGATGGGCGCAAAAAGACTTATGGTTTTTACTTTGTTAGGGTGGTCTTGAAATTTTTCGATATTAATCAATTCGTTGACACAGAAAACACATTTTAGGAATCACTCTTCCACTGGCTGCCGAGCGCTTCACGCGCTTGAATAATTACCTTCCATAAACATCAAAACCACTCCGTTGTGTGCCCACTTGAATCGGCGGTGTCGAATTCGAGCTACCACGCAGGATAATAAATAATTTACAATTATCGTGTCATTTTTTCGCAGATCCACTTTTACCCGTTTCGCAACTCGGTGGTGAAGTGATATTTCACAATGTAATCATTGGACACTTTGGGCCCCCTCACCTTGGCTCCACCCAGCAGCCAGCCAGAAGTGGAGAGATGCTCCATTCAGTTTGGACCCATACATCTGTCTGTTTGAACATTTGTTTGAACGATCGCTTTTGCTCCCCTCCTTCTGTGTGGGTGTGTGGCATTTCAACCAGCCGAAAACTTCTTTTCCTGTTTTTCAAATTCATAACTGACGGGTTTTTTTTTCTCCACATTGCACTATGTCGCTATGACGGCTCCACCAAACGGAGAACCGTGTTATGTTGCGGTCGCTAGCTTGTGGGTCCATATTTCACGTTGACGAATGATCGGTCTCAGAAAAATATTCGACTGGCGTACTTTCGGGGCAGGCAATCCACATGTGGAGAATGTGAACGTCAGGGCAACGGAGTAGCGGTGGCAGGGTGTGGGAAATTGTCCACGGTCCAAGCTCAAGCTCGAAAGCTTATGATTTATTGGAAAAATAACTGCACCGGAAAAGTTATAGCATTGAAAATTTGGGCACTGCCCAAATGCGAGCAGCACGTCATGGCGCGCTTTTTCGGTAGGCCGTATCTACTTCTAATGCATTTCAAGTGCTGCTGCTGGTTGTGTTATTGCTTCTGCTAGTAACACTGGAGGATGGGTTCGTCAAATACAGACGGTGGGTAGGTAAGGTAGCCGGAGACAGAAGTGCAACTGCAGTCGTTTCTATTTCAAATGCAGATTTGAAAAACATTTGGTCAATGCGTGGTAAATTTATTGATTGGGAGAACTGTCGGATTGGGTGTAAATCAAACAGAAACATTGCACCGTTCAGATCGGCCAGAGGAATTGATTGCAATAAAAATGCCTCACCGGATGCTTTTCCGGGTAAGCGACGAATTTGCGAGCGAACTTCAGCCCAGGGAATAGAATGCTTTGAAGCCTTTCCAAGCAACCTTCGGGTTGGTGCATTTTCCTGTTGAAATAATTTGTGTAGTCGGAACTAAAAATTATAAAAAATTATACTATCATAAACAGGTTTTAGGTTTGGTTTGGTAACATATGTTGGCTTTTACCGGAAACCCACTACGAATGGCCGGAAAAAGTTCAGGATAGCGGATTAACGCTAAGAATAACAGAAAATGCGACAAATAAAAATAATACTAAGCTGGAATGCAAATGGCCAAAAAACAACGAACTAGACAAAGAAACGAAAATGATCCCAAACTACGTTCAAATAAATAAAAAACTTTTCGCAAAAACCACAAAAAGTTCCTGAATATGGCGAAAAAAAACTCAGCAAAACGATCAAAACGGTATCCACCAACATGTAAGAGTAAGGTGCCGCCACACGGACGCTAATTCTTTTAGTTTCTAGGTCTTAGTTGATTGTAAAAAGCTTTTTTTCATCACTGAATAGTAGGCTATGAACTATTCGGGCATGACGGAGTAGTTCAGGGTCAGTATGGTCTATATAGGGTGTGGCAATGGTATCATAGTTGTACTGGTACCTAAATGTGTAAAACTGCTATGCTTTTATTTACACCACCGATGCTAGGAAAGGTAGGACGTCATACCAATGTTTTAGTTTTATTTTTCCGCATCGCTGTAGTGTAGTGATAATAAAATTCGGATATTTAGCTGTGACAATTAAGATATTTTGGAATACCCAGGTGTGCAGTCTCCTGCACAGGCATTTCTGCCTATCGTGCTGCCAAAAAATAGTTTGCGTTGTTTCCCGAAGGAACAATAACAGACATTTTGCGCCATTAAAATAAATATGAAGCAGGTACATTTATGTAATTTTAGTGCATTCCCAGTAGCATGATTTTAAAAATGCGCGAATATGCTAGAAAAAACAGGTACGTACTAACAAAATATGCAAGAATACTGCTCCTTTAAAATTCTAGCTCGCCCATCTACCCGAATACATTCGTAGGAAAAACCATTTGACCGATCGCGTTCCACGAAACGTTAAAAAACATATTACGAGAAATACCAAAGAACCTGAGAAGTTTTGGTTCGGATTGAATGGACAGGTAACGACTTTGACGGTAATCAATTCAGCTGATACTGCTGTGGCATGAAAAAATTATACCAAAGGTAGAAGCAAAACGAACAAAAGAGATTTGCCATTTCATTAATCAATAAACTATTATAATTCCATAATCTTTTTAGATTTTTTAGCATTAAAGATATCCGAAAATAATATGTAACATGAAAAAAATAAAAACGATATTACAGTTAGAGTACAGTATTCATCGCAAAAAGCAGCTAATTTGTATCAAAATTCAAATAAAATTAGGAAAGCGTGGAGAGTGCTTTCCCCTAGTCTATTCAGAAATCGAATTTATAAAAATTATTTGTAAAATAAGCATAAACATTAAAACTTGTGAATTATCTCCCGCCGTTGCTTCGATTGTTCGACTTGCCAACACAATCTAACATACACTTCCTCCACACCCTGTATAAACCATACGGGTTCAGAGTCTCTATGTTATTGCTTTTGACAGTAAAATCCCGCGTTATGATGAAATACTACAAGGTATTCAGCCCTAGGGGTTGTATGAAATGGTGACGTAGGACTAAATATATAATATATGCTAAACTAAATATTATTATATGCTGCGCTAAACTGTTCATAGGTAACACTACCGTTAATTTTTGATAGTCGTTATTTTAAAACTAACGATGCATGAATACATGAAAATTTTACACTAGTAGTAGTTGCGAAAATTCTCATAACTCTTATCTTCAAGTATCTATAGTTCTGAAAAGAACCGATTCCATAATATTCAGTTAGAAATTCGTGCTACAGAACGCTGATAATCGCACCATGAATATTTTGTTGGCCGCGCATAAAATTTGCTCTCCGCTGTGCCCTCCAGTAGCTGTGCCAGCAAAATATCCTGCAGCGAACGATGGTAACTGTTGCTGCCGTATGCAAAACAAAGGTGTAACATGTTCCGCAGTGCCTGGAAGTTGACTCGTATGCAGCTCTCGTTTCTCAATGTCGCGAAGCTTTAACAGCTGCACTGCTCTCGTTTATGTGTAACAAACTAAACTGAAGCTGAATTTTCCACACGCAATCTTTTGTATCGAGTTCAGCATAGATTTTTACCATTAAGGCGTGGCTACGTAGCTTATAGAAAGAAAGAGAAACAAACCAACACATCTTCAATACTACTGAGTGATTTTCATAAGCATCAAAAAAAAGTTTTTGCTTTCCCGATGCGAAAATCACTCTGGTTCTTAGATTAACTAATTTTCGTTGCTAATATTTGACTGATAACGGTGTTTGAGTGAACACAAACAAACAATTAAACCGGAAAATCACTCAATTTAGCAGTAAAAATTCTTAAAATGAGGGTTATATCTTGTGACAAACTATTCATAGGTAGCACTACCGTTTATCTTTGGTGCGTCCTGGTTGTTATTGTAAAAATGATTATTTAGAAATAGATGAACATTTCACACTAGTAGTAGTTGTGAAAATTCTCATAACTCTTATCTTCATCATCTAATAGTTCTGAAAAGAACCGATTTCACAATCTTCAGCTCGAAATGTATGCTACAGAATGCTGATGATCACACCACTACCGGTAGCATCGATTATTTTGTTGGCCGCCTATAAAATTTGCTCTCCGCTGTGCCCTCCAGCAGCTGTACCAGCAAAATATTCTGCAGCGTACGATGGTAACTGTTGCTGCCGTGTGCAGAATAAAGGTAACATGCTCCGTGGTGCCTGGAAGTTGACTCGTATGCAGCTCTCGTTTCTCAATGTCGCGAAGCTCGGATATTTGGTATCGATGTTTTACCAGCGATACTTCATCAATATCGATACACACCTCTCAGTATCGAAAAGACTCAAAACAACCCTGTAAAGAAGACGAACGAAGCAGAAAACTTGCTGTTTCCTGTGCCATTTCAATGCATCGTATGCATGCATGCCATCTCATCGGCAATGCCAATTTATCAGAAATTTCTGTTTTCATTTTCATTTTCACTAAGTGTAATCTAGTATAGAAAACAAAGACGTAGTCTTACGTCAAAAAATGCTTTTTACAATCAACAATGACTTAGAAACTAAGGGAATTAGCGTCCGTGTGGCGGCACCTTAACTAAAGATATTGTTTCCAAATTTGAAATTTATTACAAACTAAGCTTCGTGAAAAGGTAATAGTTCCATGAATTAATTTATGAGTTATTTAAGAATTCGATGAATCGAATCTACGGAATTAAATCAGGGCTGCTAGCCGCAAGGTTACTGAGCGGAGAGGATGGTCGTGGGTTCGAATCTTAGTGGAAGCATGTCGAATAGGACTTAAGCATGAGTTTATTTTCAGGCTCTCCAATAACTTATCATTTCTTTAAGCTGTATTCTACAAAACCTTGTTGTGATTTCCTCCCTCTTATAAATATAACCTACCAGAAGGCCGCCCAAGGGGGCTTTTGCAGGGAGTTATAAGGCGATTTTGGCTGGGGAAACAATGCTCGGTAAACGTGTAAAAGGAAGAATGGAAATCACTACACACAAGCATGGATAAATAATAACCATACCACTTCTCAATAGCATCATTGCTAATAATTGAAGTGCGGAATACAGCAGACACCCGGGCATATCTCACATAGATCAATGATTCTGGTCGCAGTGAAGAAGTTCATACAGGAATTATTATGATCAAGAATTACTTCTAAGAGAGCATTGGGCACAGGTTTTCTTCAAAGTTTTGTAGATCAAAAACTTTTAATTGGGAAAAAACGGCTGATACTGAATTATTAGAATTATTTACCAAATCTGTTTTTTTCTTTTGTTCAAGAATGTACTACGGAGTCAGTTATAACAAATCTGTTTTTTATTACAGAGCCAATCGTGTGATATAGATCATACATTTCAAAGAATATATGTTTGTTGCTGAAGAATATCGCAAAAAATTTAAAAAATTTAAAAATACGATTATTGCAAAAAATATTTTAAAGGGAAAATTGAAACTTTGTTTAACATTCTAAACTTCAACGCTAAATAACTAGAAGAAAAAGTGGTGTAAATTTCTACAAGGCATTATTAGTTTCCTATAAATCATTCACAAACAGTTTTTCTATTTAACCAAAAGTTTCTAACCTATGCCAAAACGCATATACCTTTTCACAAAATCACTGCTGATCCTGAAAATTTCTCCACCCACGAAAAATAGCCAGCTTACAAAATTACATTCAAATAAAATATAAACGATGTTGGCTCAAGAGAAAATGATCTCAAAGCAGGATGAAAATGTCTTAAAACGCTGCTAAAGAGCAGAAAAAGCGAAAAAGACGGTCCTAAATTTGGCAAAATTTAAAAGCAGCAAGTGATCCCAAGTCGTGTCGAATACAACCAAAATAAGTCCACTTATCAGAGAAATGCTCACAAAGACCACAAAGGAATTTTTCAGCGAAAAGCTGGGAATAACTAACAAAAAAAAAACAAACAGAAAGAAAAAACCCGAATTAATCTACCTAGCGGTCAGACCTAGCCTTTCTCATTCGTATTTTATTATTTTTTGAAACAAATTTGCAAAAAAAAACTTAAATTTTCGAAAAATAAAATCTATTTTAATAATTTCTACTGGATTCATAGTTTACTCTAAATATTGAAATTGGGTAGCCAACAGCACATTTATACAAAACATTTGAAGCTAATCATTCACACGCATAAGAACATACATTCACACATACAAACATGTTCAGATACACACACGCTTACTAATTAAATTACATTTGAAGAAATATGTTTCGAATCTTTTGTGGTTTTTGTCATTGTTCAGACTTTTGATATGAAATCGACCAGACATTACAAACAATGCGTGGAATCTATCATGAACACTTTAATCAAGTGTACTTCTGTTTCTAGCATGGTTTTTCATTACAATTCGAACACTTGTAATAGCTACTTGAATATATAGATACGTTTTTGCCTTTCTCCTAGAAAGGTATAGCAATCACTGGTACAACCGAAGGTATAAAAGTACTCCAAAGGGCCGAATAACATATATCTTGTCTTTTCTTGTTCATTTATGATACAAGTAATGTTTTTGATAATGAAATTGTCAAAAAAATATCATGGAGGGGGGTTGTTATAAAGCTTCGTAATTATCTAGAGGGGGGTCTGACTTTGTGATGAAATGCTACGATGGGGGAGAGGGGAGTAAAAAGCCTAAAAAAAGGCTACGTCATTTATGGATGTTCCCAAGGTAAATTTTTTTTTCTGAAAGTTGAAGTGTTCGTGTAAATCTATTTGAATAAATAATTGAATGCGGAAAGGCTGTGTCTCACCGCTAGGTGGATTAATTTGTTTTTTTTTTTTTGGATAGACATTCTTACGATAGTTGAAAAGCAGCGGAGAGCTTATTCAACGGTGTACGTTGTGTTGCCCTTTATGTTCCTTCACGAAATTCAAAAAAACAACACCCAAAATTGCTTGCCGCTACTCGCTTAGCAATCATATATTCCGAATCATGTCCTTGTTCCAGTATTTCAGTTTCGGGGTTTTAACTGAACCAGTAAGCATTCTAGCTAGTCTACAAAATGAATTACTCTTCGAGGTTCACGTAATATTTTTGTTTATTGCTCGTGCGGTTGTCATCATCGCACAATGGTTATTTACTGCCAAAAATATTTTTTGTTGTCAAATTGTTTGTTTTCTACTGTAGATGATTTTGTCATATGAGAAAGTCTTGTAGTGACAAGGGGCTGTCCATGAATCACGAGAATTCAGGCATATCTCAGTTTCTTCGAAGCAATAATAAAAATCGTCACTGTACACGAACGAATAATTATATTAATGTCACGTATTCTCAATGTATTCTGGACCAAATTGGTGTGATATACAAAACATTGCTTTGATAAATCCCCCAAATATTCAAAATATACAGAAAAAATGATCATCTTTTTCTACAAAAGCGCAACTTATCCGCAAATGTTTCACAATAATTTTTGAAAGGCACAAACAGAACTCTCAGGCACCCCGATCAGAAGAGCAAAATTTAAAAAATTACAAAATTCTATCAACGGGAGATACAAATAACATATTTTGATACAATTTTGTATTTTTTCATATAATTTTGATAACAAAATTGAATCTGAATGAGTTATAATAACAAAACGTGAAATGAAGTAGTTCTGAAACAAGTCTAAATATTTTTTTGTTTTGATCAAAACCTGTTGTTTCTAACAATGTTTGTTATCATATTGTTCTATATAATATCTTATTTTGTTAGAAAGCTGATATATTAGTAACAAATTTCGATATGTGTTTGATAATAGTAGAATCATTTCTGTTATAATTTCTGTTATTTTACCACCTAACGGGACCAAACTGAAAACACAGCCTGTAAGGTTTTTCACGTAACAAATAACAACTTCTGTTACATTTTTGTTTTTTTCTTTCTGATCGGGACACTATCAAGAGCTGTGCTTACACGTACTGACATTCGATGTTTTGAAGGTCAAAATTAGGAAAGTTCTGATTATTTTCTACGTGGCCTGCGGCAGCCTCTCCAGGGTTGAAATCAAATACTTTTCCGGTTTTAGGAAGCTATAAATGTGTCCAAACATACCATAACAGCTTTAGTGAGATTTTATATATTCCAAAACGTTCTGAAAAACTGTGTTCCTTCATTTTTGAGAGAGGTAACTTTTGGGGCCGTTTTTCAACAAGAACCCTTTTTTATATCAAGATTTCATTGGTAATTTATGAAAATATGCACCAAAAACTACAAAATCATGTGCTCAAAACTTCCTAAATATGAAATTCGGATGCAGTGATGCCAAATCTACGGGATCGTAAGTGTACCGACATTTTTGTTGCATGCACCTATGACTTCTAGGAGAAAAATCGAAAATTTCATAATTATTATTTCATCAAAAGTTGCAGTTAATTAGAAAAAGCTTCCGAAGGCACGTCGGCGAGATGTAAAAGTGAAATTGATATCTGCAGAATTAGTACCAAAAAATCTCAAGTACGAGACAAATACAGCTAAATGCAATTGGTGTTCCTGCTCGAATTCAAGTGCAAAATTTAGAAAGTACGAAATTAAAATCACTCAAGTGTAAGTTGGAAAAATTTCGCAATACATATTAAGCGAAATTTGTTTTTGACTATCACGTCACTGTGGGTTTTTCAGGTTCAGGCTGGGAATCAATTCCAGATTTCATTATTAAATCCGAAATTGCGACTTCCGTCTTTTGGAATACATCATATAATTGCCAAATACGATCCATTGAAGGTATTTACACTCTTTGCGTTTCAAGTTTGTTTAAAACAGTCTTTGGGTTACGTTTCTTTCCAAATCTTCTGAACTACATGATGAATTTATATGAAATAAATTACTTGTTTGAGACAACCCGTTCGTATGACACCTGTTTTGTTCAAATAAGCTATGTAATCTTTGAGATAAGAGACTTCCGTTATTTTTACAATAATGGTTGAAGTCTAACTGTAAGAAAATAATTGAAAGCCTGTAGGGCAAGTAGACCTTTTATTTGACTCTAAGAACGCCGAAATCGGTCCAGCCATCTCCTATAAAAGAGAGTGAGTTTAAAAAGTCTTCGGTACACATTACTTTTCATAACTTTTTAACCACATGTTTAATTGTTACGAAATTCATTGGTTAAGGGTTTTGAAGACAGTTCGTTCAAATGATTTCAACTTTATTTTATTCGGTTGTGTAGTTGCTGCGGTAATTCAGTTTTGTGTTTTTCTCATTTTGGTAAATGACGGACAAAGTTACAGTCTGATTACAGTGTAATTAAATAGTGTACTATGGGGTAGCTGGACCTTTCATTTGACACTAAATTTGTGAGAATCGACCCGACCATCTCTGAGAAAAATTAGTGAGTTTAAGCAGTCGTTGTAATATGTTTCTTTTCAAAACGTGATTTTACATTTTCGTTCCGATTACAATAAAATTCAATGATAAGTTTTAACAGCCTCCAGAACACGTTTCTTTTAATAATATTTGAACCACGTGTTTAATCGTTATAAAAATCATTAGTTAAGAATTTACAATTTTCACCAGTTTTGTAAAAATTAATAGCATAGTTTAGGAGAAAATGGTGTTTCGTGATTTTCACATTTTGAAACACAGTGCCTAAACTGATGACAATGAAATTCAATAGCATCTTATGGGGCCACCAGCCTTTTTATTTGCTACTGATTTCGCGAAAACCGGTTTAGCCATCTCTGAGAAAAGTAGCAGTTTTTGTTTTTTTTTCTTTTTATAACGTGATTTCACATGTTTATAAATAACGGACAATGTTACAATCCGATTACAATGAAAGTCAATAGAAAGCAATGGAGCAACTAGACCTTTCATTTACAATTGATTTCATGAAAATCGGTCCTAAGTGTCTCTCAAACATATATAAAATGGAGGAAGCTTGAAGGAGGTAGATGGCGTTGTTTGCTTTGCATCTCTTTGCATCGAAACTGAAAAATATTCAACCGCCCTAAACGCATGTTTGCTCTTCGAATGCTATCGAATTTATTTCAGTAGTGCGCGTTGCGGTGTATTTCTATATATTCTCACTCAAGTGATCCACAACTATTGTTTCGCTTAGCTGTGGCATAAGCCGCAAGTATTTAAATAAATGCTACACGCAACACTCATGCTGGGCAAGAAGTGAGCAGTTAATATTCACTCTTTTTTCCACATATTGAGGAGAATAACAAACCTGGTAAATTTTGAACCCCTTTTTCCACGAAATTATGAACTATGGACTGTGCCTGTTTTAACCGAAAACAACGATATTTTGCGGCAGTTTGTTCGTTTTTCGTTTTGCAAAGGGACTGGGAACCAGTCACGGGTGCTGTATTTTCCTACTATGACGCAAACAGTTCCGTCCGCTACGAAAGGCTACGAGACATTTGAAATCGTCGTCTGCTGCGCTGCGACTTAACGCAGCTCTACTTGCTACAGGTCGATCCAGTTTCCGGTAAACCATCATCCTGCAACAGCGATCGGATAGATGTGGACATAATTTTTGCATGCTAGTTTTAAAACTTTTCTACTGAGAGTTATACTTTCAGCGGACGTGCCAAGCGAGCAAAATAAAAAATCGTAGACTAGGAATTGGAAGGAAAATAGAACTTTTTCGATAGCTGCTCCGGTTGTAGTCGAAGAATGAACATTAAGAAGAGAAGCGAAAACTCAACTTTGCGCTTACTGCGTAGTTTTTATCACTGTTTATAATATGAATTTTGGGGCGCCTAAAAGTTCTACTGAAGTTTCCTAATAGTGACACGGGCAAGTTTGTTCAATTTATTGTCAACTCGGATTGCCATTTGACAATGATACGGGATGATTCTAGTTCTCTTGTGATTTCTTCAGAAACACTGCAAGCAAGCTACATTTGATTTTTTGGCCTGCATTATAAAAAAGTGATGTGCTTTTTCCTCAATTTTTTTTTTACTAAATCTAAAACATTGTCTTTAATATCTTTTTGATGAAATTGATAGGTTCGAGGTTCTGTTTTTCAAATATAAATTGTACCATTTTCAAAAATGCTTTTTTTTCAATTTCCTTTGGAAATAATTTTGAAAAATCAGATCTTATGATAAACAAAATATCAGTGAATAGGCATTTAAATTAAAAGCAGTCGGCTTCAACAGTGTTCTTTTCGGAACTGAAGACCGTTATAAAGTTTAATAAAAATATTTTCCTTGGGTGTTGCCTAAAATTCGTGAAACTTCAGATGAACAGTTCGAATTAAGAGCTCGAAATTTTATCATAGACCTTAACCGTTCTTCTTGAAAATAGATGAAATTATGATTATTATTATCAAGATAATTGATACTATTTCGAGGTTATGAGACAAAGTTACATTGAAAAACTTCTTAGAAAACTCGACTGAAATCTTTTTTTTTCTCGATATAACAACAACAATACTAATAACCTCCAATTTATTTCAATTCATTTCCTGCCCATATTTAACAGCTGACTAAGGAAGACCAACGAATAAGATGTTTCTAGTTTTCGACTACGGAAGACTGATAGTTCATAGAAATATATATGTATATAATTAATCAACCTACAGACGGCGATATAATCTTCCACTCCACCTGACAACTCATTTTTCCTCTACCCGACGACGTTCCATAATCTCGCACATAATGAAACAATCTCTGCTCCGAAAATTAACCCACAAGTCCTGGATCCGGTCTGGACGGCGTCGCTGCTGACCACCGCCGCTCCCAGCCGGTTGACCAACAGCTGCAGCACTCTTTTTTCCGCATCCACACCTCCGCCCGGCCACTTTCTCAACAACGATGATGTTCGAACTGTAGGACCCGGGAAGAGAAAACAAAGTCAAACAAAGGAAACTTCGTTCCACCATAAATCCTAATTTATCAAATTCTCTACACCATTTTGGGTTGTATCACACACCAGAAAAAAAAAACCAGCTGAAGCATCAGAGTGAAAAGCTGCGGCTGCAGAAAGCATAAGAGAGATGTTTGGATGAAAGCAGTCCATAATCGTCCGCCAGCGCCATTCGTAGTTGGATTTAGTCAAAATAGCAAAAACTGTCAGAAGGAGGAAAAACGCATACATACACCCAACACTCACACACAGGCAGACTCAACATTCATCACGTCGTCGGACGCAAAGAGGGAAGAAACTGTGAAAATAATCCAGGACATCAGAACTAAGCAGACTATGTATTGGACCGGTCCCTGTGGGGCGCGCGCTTGCTCGCAGTTCGTGACATGATTCGAAAAGGGAGGATTTCTGAGCCATGAAGAAAGCAATGAAAGGCAGCTTGATAGCGACAATCAATCATCCTTCAGCCCTGACGACGACGGTCGGAATATGTCGGCTACAAGGGGAGGATCGCACACCAATACCATAACTAGAAGGCAAATAGATACATTGCGATCGATTGCACTATACAAGGGGGAGATACGGACAAAATACGGTCATGATTCAAAATTAATCACCGTACTTTGTTTGCCAAACTTATCGAATATTCATACATACTTTTAGAACTATAAATCAAGCGGTTCTACAAGAAGCGCACAAATTATATACCTTATCGCGTTAATCTGGGAACGATTGGTTCTCGTATAGCATAGCAGTGCGCGCTTGATTCGCTGTAACCGAATACTTGTGAGCAGCTCGAAACAAATGACTGCGACTGACTGACTAGCAGCACGCAGCCAGCTGACTGCTAACCAAGGTTGACATCTGCCTCATTTACTGCCCCGAGCATCACTCACATTCATCGATAGGCATCAGCGGAGTTGTTGATGAGGAATTGTCGCATGCTAGCGGTGAGTTTGAAAACCACATCAAGCGAGGTAATGAATGGGCAACACAATATCGATCGGATCCCCAATAGTCTTGATTTGCCGCTATGCGCTGTGAAATCGTAGATTGTGATTTTATTCTGCTTTACTTCATTCCAATGTCTAATACTTATGTTACCTCAACTGAGTGGACATATTTCATCACGTTTCATATTAGTCAATGCTGGAGCTTTGAAATTAATACTACAGCAAAATTAGTAATTAAAACATTGTGAAGTAGCACTTTCTTGCCAAAACTTGAAATAGCTCGCATTTTGGTAATATTTACTTGCAAAGGCGAAGAATTCGTTCCAATTGCAGTGCATGTAAACAGAATCAATCCAAAAATCACTAAAACTAATCCTGTTTGCGTTTAGTCCAGACAACTGTCGATTCTTGAATCACGAGCAAGCTGATTCTTTTTCGTCAACCATAAATTTCACGCGCTCGGCAGGTTTCGCAAGCACTCGCGCTAACGCCCAAACTACCACCAATTAATTGAATGGTTTTCCTGTTGAGCGATTCAAAAAATTAATCACCTCCAAACCAGAACTTAAAAAAAACATACCCGCAAACATCGAAAGTATTTTGCTGCCCAAACCAAGCTTACGTTGTGGGAAAAGAAGGTCCCGAACAGTAAAAAAAATCCCCTGCCAAAGATCGCAACCGAACGATTTTGGCACTCAACTGGGAACATATTGCCATTGAAATCGCATAAATTTCTTCATCAACCCATATATCGCTCACGGGCACAGCCAGCAGCTCGAGCTTAAATCCAGAGCTAACTCGAATGCAGCAGTGAAGTGAAATTTATAGTCCTCAAGTCTGACGAGCTCCAGCCAGTGGCGATGTTTGCGATAGAGGAATGGAAGATGGCAAACATTCATCTCCTGAGTTGAATATCCCTCCGAAAAAAACGGCATTTCCTAGGGCTAACTACACACATGGAAACGTGGGAAAGAAATGAAATCACCAAAACTGGCTCGCTGTTACTTTGTAGGAAGTCCGCAGTCGAGAGACGACAAAAGAAGAGAACCATTTTGCACAGTCGTCTGTGGAGTTAGTATCCTTGTATGATCCGCAGAGCTGACCAAAATCTACTGCAACAATCAAACGCCATATTTCACTCACTTCGTACGGACACACTAACGGGGGCTGTTGTACCGTTGTTGTCCGTTTGATGGACTCGCAAAGAACTTCATCCTTTGTGGTTTCTCTATTTGTACTGCTGGTGGTGTTGTTTTAATTGGTTTGAGGAATTCACTCAAACTTGAAATTTTTTTTCTGCTCATTGAAGCGTGAGGAAGGAGATCAATAATTAAATACTTTCAAGATGAATTGTGATTTGTTTTCAAACGTCAATCAAAAAAGCTTTGTTAATCTTTTACAGTCGGCAGATTCCCGGCACATTCGCATTGCGAGTCTCATCATATATTTCCACTCATTCACGTTTGTCATTGTTGAAGAATTGATACAAATTGTCCAACCCATTAGGCCTTCGTCCGGAAAGAAGATAACATGAGTCAATCGTTACGCAGAACTCGTCGGGAATCGTATCTGTCGAGTCTCAATCCGCCGCGCCGCCCTGTCGAACGATATACACGCATACACAGACCCGCAGACACAGAGCGCTCTCAGTCAGTGTCACGGTTGGTTTGATATGAGATTGAATGATTTACAGCTGTCAAGATCTGAAACTGTCTCCGTCTCGGAGAATGCTGCCCGGAGCGCTGCCCAAGGGGGCTTTCGTGTGTCACATCGCAGTACGAAAGATTTGCACTTTGCACACAGGCCAAGGCAGTTTCATCATCATCGTCATCAGCACCATCATCTGGAATCGAGCTGCTTGTTCAATTGAGTGCCAGCCAAGGGGGACAAGTTCTGGAAGGATGATGAAATGTGAGTTTCATAAAATGTCCCCATAAATAACTTCAGCTGAGTTAGAGCAGGCCTATCGCTTCACGTGTTCTAACATATTTGGTTTAATAGTTGGTGATAGTCTCGCTTGAAACAATGTATTGTACAGACAGTAAAAGATTGGGGAAACCTAAATCATGAATGTTGATTTGTCTTATGTACCAAATCAATGGTATTTTAAAACTGTAGTGTCAACACTGCACAAATGAATTGTTGTTGCAATAATTCTATTACTATCTTTCAACAGGATCAACCAAAGAACATATCGATCGTACTCCCAAGCCTATTGCAAGAGATACATTGACATAAGACAGGCTGTCATAATTCGTATCTCATAAAGAACCCCTTTAACTATATTTGTAGATCCGACCGAAAGACTTTGTTTGATACAGACCCTAGTGAATATTTATAACATGGGCGACTTCATTCGGTGCATGGAATCGCAACGAATTGTTATCCGTAAAATGGCAAAACAAGGCAGTCAACGGAAGATTGCAGAATTTCTGGGACGCTTGAAAACATTAGTTTTCAATGCACTTCATAATCAAAGCAAACAGGAATTGACAGGACAACCCAGAGACTGAGGCTTTTGAACAATGGACTCGGTGGCAAAAGCTTCAGGGAGGTTTCTATGCTTACACAGAAGCAACTTCTAGCGAGGTTGAAGTTTACCAAGAACCATTTCAAACTATGGGAAAAAATCCAAGAGGTCTAGTGTGCAATTCCTGCCAGCACTTGTCAAAAGCTTAGGTCAATACTATGCCGAACTATAGTCACTGTATTTTACTAGTCTGGCGGAGTGGGGAACCATGCAACTGGCAACCCACTTTTTCACATTAAAATCCTGACACCACTGGATATGATTCATGTTGCATATGACTTCTTTGAAAGTAAACATTTGATGAAAATGAAGTGCGTTTATAACAAATGTAACAGCTATTGGCGAAGGACAAAGAAACAAACAAGTTTACTCCGGTTTCCAAAGAATGCGGAGATTAGAGGAAAATGGCTAAAATTTTGCGAGTTACCTTATAATTCATTTATTCGTTGAAAGAGAAAATTATAAAAAAAAAGTAGGAGGTTGTATCCAAGACACGACCACATAAATGACGTAGAACTACGTACACTATTAACAAATGCATTGAGTGTTTCATTACCCTGTAACACAACTGGTTTAATCAAAGTTTTATAGCGCTTTATAGCGGCTGTATTGAGCGCTATAAAACTTTGATAAAACCAATATTTTTACTTGAGCAATGAGTTATAATGTCTACTAATGAAGGGTTGTGAATTTCGTGAACCGGATTCAGCAGTTAGCAGAACGTGCCGAGTTAAAAACCATACACAGCACACACACACAAATCATACCATATCATAGACACAAGCACATCATACCATATCCTACGACACACTCACACACACAAACACATACACACACATCATATCATATCATATCATATCATATACACACACACATCATACCATATCATACACACATACACACATCATACCATATCATACACTCACAGCAAGCAAGCGACCAATCAGAGGACGTTATTTTTATTTCAACAAGGCTTGACAATTTTCAACAGTGCAATAGTTCGTAGATTCAAACAACATTTTTCTGCATTTGGGCAGATGCCTGTATAATTTTCCAATCGGTTGCTGCAAGAATGAAAAAAATCGGTTGAAAACCAACCGACCTATAAGCATTTGAAAAGGGACAAATTTCGTCTAGTTTTTCAGTTTGCATCCCTGTGTGGTATGCTAAAGTAAAACGTAGTTCTACGTCAAAAACCATTTTGTTTCGATTGAGCATTTTCCGTACAATAGTACAGCGTGAAAAGCGACAGGACAGCAAATCTAAGGCAGTATAATGTTATCAATAAACAATTAATTATAAAAAGAGCACGTTATTGATGCGACGAAAGAAAATATTCCTTGTGATTTTCTCACATGTATAAAATCAACATTATTGTGATATCATTAATTCATTGCAATAACTATTGTCAAAAAATAGCCATTGTCACAAAAAGTCCAATTATTGAGTCTAATTTATTCTGTATTTTTTTACGGCACGATTACAATACTTCAAATGCGAAAATCGACGCACTATCGACTGGTTCCCGTTTTGACAGTTCACACTGGTTCCCGAAATCCAGGCCGACTAGTAGAGTATACAGTGACTATATGCCGAACAGGGTGCGGAAAGTCATTCGAACAACAAATACAACGAAATATTAGCACAGAACAGTGAATAAAGTTTTTTTCTCGTCATGAATTTTGAACAAGGCTCAATTTTTAACGCGTTATTTGAGTATTTACGTATGTTAAAAGAGCATTTTTATATGGATTGTTGTTTTTTTCAACTGTGAATATATCGAATTTTGGTATTAACGTATGTTAAAAGAGCGTTTTTTTATGGATTGTTGTTTTTTTTTTCAATCGCATTTCTGCGAAAGAAGAGTATAAAGCATTATTGATGGATTGAAATAAACAGCGACAAGCAGAGCAAGCAAACGACTTAAGGTGAATCAGGACCGAATCCAAGCATGGGAGGAGCGATGGCATCCTCCTGCATACTAATGCATTTCGAGAGTGCCTCAATAAATATCATAAATTATACGACTAACCTGCAATTGTTTATTTTCGAAATGCTAACCCAGCACCGGAGCACCTAGTTCAATTAATTTGCACATTTGGTTTTAGCGTGAACCCTTAAAACGTTCTAATCTTGCTTTTTTTCACGCCGCTGTTTTTTCTCTCCCGGTTGTGTTTATATTCTCACGCCGGTAGCCACTAGAATGTTTTCCACGAATACCGGCACGTGCGAGTCGCGTAATCACTCAAACTACGTATACTTTTTCTTTACACTTATGATCATCGAGATCGTATCTAATTTTCACAAAAACTCGACCGAAATGGGCTAAAACTTGCTTTCAAAGTGTAGCACGTCGCGAAATTACCGTTTTTGCTTTTTTCTATTTTCAACTCGTTTGCACCTGTCAAACTGTGCGCCCGTGTTGGCAGCAAAGTCAGCACACTGCGCGAGCATTTAGAGCATATAGTTTTAAATGAGTTGTGTGTAGTGTAGTATAGTGTTTTCATTTGTGAAGTGTGATTTTAGTGGTTTTTGGATCATCATGCCGCGTTCAACTAAACTAAGAAGAGCAGTGGTTGCTCGCGAGAACGCAAAAAAATGAAGAGAAATCTTGTTGATCCCTTGGCATGGACATATGAAAATCCGTGGAGCAACCAATTAGATAATTCGAAAAAACAAAAACTTACAAGTTCCGACGATTGTGAAACCACATCATCTATTAACGTTCCTGTACATATCTCAAACGATGTGGTATATTCTGATCAGTCTGCCGAATGTAAAGGTGAGATAAATTCCTTTTCATTTGTTTACCTTTTTATCCTTGCAATTGTTTTGAATGTGAGATTTCAAAAGCTGTGCAGCACTACAGAACGTTGCGGCACAGCTGATCGAAGCCCACCGTTGACTTTCGGTGGTAGTAGCAGTAGTCAGTAGGTTAGGGAACAAATTAGCTAAGTTAGCAGTTGACACCGGTGCAGTTGTCGTGGATTCGGTGTCGAATCGGGGTTTTAATATAATAAAGTTAGTTAAATAAACTTAGTTAGAGTGAGCACTTGTACGAGACGGGTGTGTATGCGCTCAAGGCTTATATAAAAGCATTTAATGCAAAAAAAAATGTTACCATTGATATAAATATATAAAATAAATTCATTGAATTTCTAACATTAAGTTAAATAAAATAATCTGGCAACCGTGTACTGTTTTACCGTGTTGCACCAATACAACCACATATGAGTGTAAAGATGTGGTGGTGTCAACAATGATGCAATGGTGCTTGGATTCCGTCCCATTTCACCTTAATGCATCTTGGTCATTTATATGTCGGTGGGATTAAATGTGTGACAATTGGGTTGTTTAGCTATATCAGGTTTTTATATCATCTGAAAGAGCTGCATATTCTGACCAATACGTGATTTTCAAAAATTTTCTATTGTTGTCATTCAATTTTTAAATCACGAATTAAAACTGCTCGAAATCTGCTCGATATCGTTACAATGACAGTTCGCCCATATACCAACTGTCATTGTAGCGATTTAGAGAGATTTTTATTCTTCATTTAAAAATCGCAGGACGATGATATAAAATTTTAAAAACATCACGTTTTGCACAGAAAGTTACACTCTTTTAGCTGATATATAAAAATCAGAAATCCGTGTTTAGCTAAACAACCTAAAAGTTTGATATAATTTTTAAGATTATTGCTTTACTACTTAAGGTGTGTTACACAAATTACGTAACGTATGGAGAGGGGGTTGAGTTTTCGTTACTTTTTGTTACGTAGGAGGGAGGGGGGTAGTTAAAATAGGTACGTAACAGTGATGTTTGCTCAAAATTAAAAATTTGAGGAGGGATCAGGCTGTTCAGCGTTATGTAGTTTTAGGGAAGGGAGTCAATCGAACGTTAATTATTGTTACATATTGGGGAGGGAGTCTGAAATTAAGATTTTTAGCGTTACATAATTTGTGTACGACGCCAAATGGTGAAAATAAGTTCCAAGGTCTTTTCCATGAAATTTCCTCGCTCTAGCCTTGATTCCAGAGCACGGATAACAATAACATGGACGGGAAAAATTCAACTGCCTAGATATTTTGACTCAGCAAAGTGTTTTGTTTCGTTTCATTCTCGAGTCTGCGTCGCCCCGCCTGTATTGCAAAAATCTACGCTCAACTCGACATAAAAGGCTGCGTGTAGAAAATTCAGCTACATCTTTGTTCGTCACACGGTAGCGAGTGGAGCCAATTATAACTGTTGGTGATACACGGTGTATAACAGGCGTGGTAAAATATGTTGAACGAGAGTTAAAATCAATATGTATATTTATCCTACGTCACCATTTCATACAACCCCTAGGGCTGTATACCTTGCAGTATTTTTACTTAAGTTGTGCTCTTATAGTTTTGTGCGACACTGAGGTCGTTTTCATGGGGGTTTTGAGCGTCGTTTGTATGTAGATTTTGGAATCTGTGCAGTTTTACAAGCGAATTTGAAAATTTTCGCTTCTTTAGCACGCGAATTTTGAAATTAAGGCGTATTTTTTTAACGCAAATATCGGAATTCATGCATTTTTATACGGATTTTGCAGAAAAATCGATTCGTACGTGGTATCTTTTTCTCTTCGAAGCATTTATTCAGAATGTCGGTTAAATTGCCATTATTGATTTCCCAAACATCCACTTCATATTTCAAATCGTTAGAAAAATTGTACTATGAAACCAATCGTACCACCTGCCCGCTTCGACAAGCGTCACGGATCGACTCTAACGCTTGGCATACATATCATTGCAATTGGAGCCAATAGCCCTATAGTGTGTGCAATGCAATGGCCGCGGGCGATAATTTTTTTCTTTGCCTTCGTTCGGTCTCGTTGTCGGTCGGTCGGTGCTGCGCGGTTCTCCTCTCCAAGTGCGATCGACCAGTTTCACTTGAAACACGTGTTTTCTTGTCGGTTGCATTGCGGTGCCGGCCCAGCAAACCACCCAAATGGTACCGATTGAAGCCGTATTGATTTGTGGCCATTCAGGTGAGAAATCCATTCGACAGGTGCTGGGTCGTGGGTAAGACTTTAGACTTTACCTCGGATGGATGACGGGACATTGTTGCCCTTTGCTGTCGATAATGTTGCCAGTTCGAACAGAATGCAATTGAAGTTTAGGTGCGTTTCACGCCTTCTTTCAAGTTACTGTTGAAGCTCAAGGAACTCGGATGCAAACACAAGTGACTGACAGATGCACTTGCGGTCGCTCGCGCTGATAGGGATAAGATGTGACAGTTTATTATCGGGTGTTAGGTACCAACATAAGCATCAGTGCTACGGGGCGGAACCGCAAACCACACAGTCTCTCGTCTGTAAATTTTTATTCAATCAAGAGTCGCAATGCAGGCCAGTTTGGCATAACAAAAACACAAACAAACAAAAAACTTTACCATATTGTGGCAAGTTTGGGCGCCTCTTTCGCTAATGCCCCTGTTACGCTTTACGTTGATTTCGCTTCCGTACGTGTCGCTTTTGGTTTCAGGCCACTACTGGAGGGACCAGAGGCTGTCAGGAAGAGAAATCAGTGGCGAAAACGCAACCATAAAAAACATGCTTACGTTCGAAACACCCGCTACCCCTTATAACGCTACCGAAGTGCAGTTGAATAGTGTTCAGTTAGAAAACATTAATTTATCTATAATGGGACAACAGGTTGTCGACGGTAAAAAAGCGCGCTTCATATATGACAATCGGCGGGGTTTTGTCGCCCTTCTACGTTGGTGGACGTATGAGCTTATTGGGGGGCTGCTATACAAAAATATATATAGGTAAAAAAACTAAAATCTCTCAGCCACCCGCACCCGCATGGATGTCCCGGCAAGCAGCATAAAAAGGGCCGGCGTGTTGTGTGTAGCAGCGATATGCACCATGCACATGGTTTCCTACCTACCCACGTTTAGTGCAGTGGCTAGTAGGTAGCAAGTTGGCTTTTTTTGTCGACGTATTTAGTCGTTTAACAAGCTGCCTAGGGGGGGAGCAGGGCAATTTTGTCATATTGTCTGATTCAATTTAGCGCCGAAAATAATGGCTATGCACGAAAAGCTCGTTGCGCGTCGTGTTTGACTTTGAATTTTCGGAGGTAATTGATTAAAGTGATGGTATGTGACGCAATTTGTGCTGGACGAGGGGTTTCATGGCGATTCTCACAACCGTTGGTAACTCCTTCTTGGGTTGCAGTATTAAAAAGTTTTAATACAAACTCATCGTACTTTATAGTATACATATTTTGTAGTAATGATAGCTAAAGTAACAGATAATTAGGTTGAAAACAATTTCCCAGATATGGACTGGGATGAAGCTAAATGCTAAATGAAATTAAAAGTATGTTAAACATTCTTGCAGTTATAGAGAAGGTTCTAAAATGTATAAAATAATAATCAATGATTTGGTTCAGAATAACAAGAAACCAGTAGATGGCGAAAGTCACCAATACTAATTGATGGCTGCATTAAGAAGTTGCGTAGAACCAACAGTAAGACGACAAATGAACATAGATATTAGAGACCTGGAAGATTGATTATTTATACTCCAGATACTGCAATTTCAGCACACAACTTTAAATTTCTCAGTTGCAGGATATGTTTTCGAAAATACTTAGACAATATCCATATATTACGTAACGAAAAAAATCCAATTTTCATACCCCCACCATATGTAACGATACGTAACGCCAACGCCTACCCCCCCATAAAAATTACGTAACGCTGTAGAAGAATTTGCCTAGCAAAAATGCTAGTTTTTGGAGAGTCTCCTCAGAGATTTTTAGTTACGTAACGCTGATCTTACCTCCCCCCCTCCCCTATGAGCGTTACGTAACTTATGGATGCCGCCTTAGTAATTATATGTATTGGAATGTATTCTCGAAGTTTTAGTAAGCATTGATAACTTTGAGGTTTGAGAATCTAGGGAAAATTTAAAAAGGTTTTTTTTTGCAATGTTCAAGTTAGAACTTAAAAAATCCAAATTATTAGGATGAACAGTTTCTGTATGGATATCCAAGCAACTGGCAACACTTCCGATCAAAATTTATATGTATTTTCTGGATCCCTTGGTTAATTATCTACATAGAGATATTAGCAAAAGAAGAATGAAATTTATAAGAATATCAGGAAAATTTTGACTTCATCTCTTGAACGTGCTGTAACTCAGGTTTCGCTCATAATACTTCTGGGAGATGAATGTTTTCCATGTAAAAAGTTCTTTAAGAAACGGTAAAACTGTCAAGGTCAAAGCCAAAATGCACTAATTTGTTGATAAATGATATTTAATTATTCAAATGCAAAAATAGTTGAAGAAGTTGTTTACAAGACACAACCGCAAGGTTAACGTAAAATTACGACAGCCTGTCTTAAGACAATAAAGTTTTTTGCAATAGGTTTGGGAATACTCAATTGGGGTTAATCAATTTAGTGGTGTAAAGCGGTATATTTTTTAGTATATTTTTTCGTATTTTTTTCGTATATAAAGCAAAGCCTTGGTGCTATATTCCGATTCGGAACTCGACCTTCTTTTTATTTATACACAGACTTCGCAACCGACTGTTTAGTGTACAAGACAATTGCGGGGCTAGTGCCACGATTTTACTGATACTAACGGTCTCTCATGAGCCTGGACTCGAACCTACGACAACTGGCTGGTTAGACCAGCATCGTACCTCGAGACCAACCAGGAGTTTTTTCTTTTCGAATATTATTTTTGCTTGAAAAATTAACGAAACTCGTTGGAATCTGACCGAGTACAGAACATTTGAAAGTGGGCAATTTTCGTGACGCTCCCGATGTTTTCGGTTTCACAGTTTGTACCCCTATATATGTTGCCCGTAAGACGTAATTCTACGTTAAAAGCGCACTAATCGATGTGCTCAAATTGACTCTGTTGGAAGATAAATGAAAAAAAAAATGTATTATTTAATTCATAAATGCTTCATGATCGCGTGCGATATCCGCTCTGACACAATGAATAGCCCCGCCGCAATTTCAAGTTCCCACAGTTTTTCTCAGTTTCGTAATACGGATGCACAAAAAAATGATTTCTGGTTGACATTCTGTCGAGCCGGTGGAAGAGCTGAATGACCCCTCAGGTTAAAAGCTCTCTAAAAAAAATCAAATCAAATCAAATCTGTCGAGCCGGAGCGATGGAGCTTTCATAACGGCAACAAAATAACATTGCCGATGGTAGACATGAGTATGAAGGTCGTAATTCTGCTGTTATGTCAAACTATAACCGTCTTCACCAAGACGTTTCATCCTTGTTTATGAAGTGTTGTGAATTTTCTAAAACGAATTTGTTTCTTATATACCGCCGGTTATGCACAGTATCAACGAATTGTAATAAACATAACACTGCACAATAGTCCAGAAACCAAATTTAGGGAGAAATTTGGGTCTAGAGCTCTATAGCATTGTTTTAGAGAAAAACTTTTTTTCTACAAAGTTGTTACATGTTATAATGCGCTTATTGAAATATTTTCAAAAATTAGGGTGACCAAAATTTTCGAAGCAATCAACTATCTAACTTTTTTATCTTTAACGATAGAAGAAAAACTTGCTCTACAATGTTATAGCTCCAATAATTTTAAGTAACTTTGTAAAAAAAAGTTTTTTTCTATCTTTGAAAACAACCGATTTATATTGAAAAAACACATTTTGCGCTTTAACTTCTTTATTTCAAGTTTCACCTTTAAACTGCCTTTGAACGACTTTTTAATCTTTTTAAGAGAAGCAATTTGCAATTCTGATATCGTAAATATCTCTATTCTACTCAAAGTATTTGATGTTTTTCATCAAAAAACATGCGTTTTTCATTTGTATGTCATTCATTTTGGGGCAAACATAAAAAATATCACTTGGTCTCATTTTAAAGGGCATGCTTGACTCTATAAATGGAGGAACTTTTAAAGATATGCTATTTTTTAAATTTGAGTAAATTCAATTTAAAAACAAGACGAAAATTTCAAAAATTTTATACATTATGCATATAAAAGCACCAAGATTTATGTTTTGGTATTTTTTCTTAAAACTAGACGTAATTACCTTAAATTTGACGCAAAAAGATTGAAAATCGATCAACTGGTTCAAAAGTTATGATTTTTTTTAAATAGAATACATCGAATATAGCCGTTTTTTATGGTCACCCTATTTCGGTGCTGGTCCCCTTAACAACCCAACGAAACAATACGGGTTTGATTATTTTCAACATAGATGCATCATGTGTAGCGGGGGCCTAGTGTGGTTGGTAACGTCTCCGCCAACCACGCTCGACGCCTGGGTTTGAATCCCACCGCCGACATAGGTGTCGATGGTTGTGAGGTGGCGTGATCCACTCACAACCAACCCAACTGGTCTAGATTCAATCCTAGCCGACACCGGGAGATTTTCTGAGGCGAAAAAATCTCTGGGATCACGCCTTCCATCGCATGAGGAAGTAAAGCCGTTGGCGCCGGTCCGTTAATAAACGGGTCGTGAGTTAGGGTCCTGGGTGTGGAGTCGCCTCCCTGGGCGTCGGTGATTGGCCACAACAGTGGCGGAACTAGACCGACGGAAAATAAGCGAGAATAAAAAAAAAAAAACATAGATGCATCCCTGCGATTTTGAGCACAATTGAAGCACTTTGCGTGACCAACTTCGAAATAGGGTGACCATAAAAAATGACTGCGTTCGATGTATTTAATTTTAAAAAAATTCATAACTTTTGAACCAGTTGATCGATTTTCGATCTTTTTGGGTCAAATTAAAGGTAATTACGTCTAGTTATAAGAAAAAATATCAAAACATAAATCGGGGTGCTTTTATATGCATAATTTATAAAATTATTGAAATTTTCGTCATGTTTTTAAATTGAATTTACTCAAATTTAAAAACTAACATATCTCTGAAAGTTCCTCCATTTATAGAGTCAAGTGTGCCCTTCAAAATGAGACCAAGAGATATTTTTTATGTTTGCCCCAAAATGATTGACATACAAATGATAAACGCATGTTTTTTATGAAAAACATCAATAACTTTGAGTAGAATAGAGATATTGGCGATATCAGAATTGCAAATTGCTTCTCTTAAAAAGTTTTAAAAGTCGTTCAAAGGCAGTTTAAAGGTGAAACTTGAAATAAAGATTAGAGCGCAAAATGTGTTTTTTCAATATAAATCGGTTGTTTTCAAAGATAGAAAAAAAACTTATTTAACAAAGTTACTTAAAATTATTGGAGCTATAACATTGTAGAACAAGTTTTTCTTCTATCTTCAAAGATAAAAAAGTTAGATAGTTGATTGCTTCGAAAATTTTGGTCACCCTAATTTTTGATAATTTTTCAATAAGCGCATTGTTATATGTAACAACTATGTAGAAGGAAGTTTTTCTCTAAAACATTGCTATAGAGCTCTAGACCCAAATTTCCTCCTAAATTTGGTTCCTGGACCATTGTGCACTGCTGTGCATTTGCAGCAGCATCAAACCACAGTTGAAGTTTAATACAGGCGAATTCGATATAAGGTACATTTCGATTTTCAAGTTGTACTTTATATCGAATAGTACCTTATATCGAATCATGAAACATTTTCAACAATAGGGCTTCAAATACTTCATTTTGTTGCTATTTGTCTATGTATAGTTTATTTTGGAAATAAAATCCAACTATAAGTGTGAACCAATTTGTTTCAAGTACAATTTGAAACACATAGTATTTTTGGCTTTCTAGGAGACCATTAGCCGCGTGTGATAGTTTGTTTCCAAAACGTATGTCATCCAGAAAAAAATAAAAAAATCGAGCCGTTAAGTTATTATCACTCATTTTTTTCAACATTAATTTACATTCATACAGACTTTTTATTTAAACTGCTTTTTATCCTTCTCGTTGTTATATATTTTTCGGTCCGATGTATAAAAACCAAGAATATCTGCTTACATGTTGACAACTTTTTTAATAATTTCCTCGTCCTTCAGGATTTCGGAATCTGCATTTTCTTCATTGCATTTAAATATTCCCGTTTGAACTAACTTTTTTTACACATAAGGGTGGCCTAAAGTTGCACTTTGCACACTGGTTTAAAACGTGAAAAACGTGATCGTCAACCTCTTGACCGTGAAAAATAGGGGAAATTTTAATGCAAATCGTTTTTTGATTTATCCTCCTAAAAGTGAATTAATTTTTTTCAATTACTTATCAAATCAAAGTGAGGTTTAAGCAAAGTTGTAGGTAATATTATGCAGAAAAACTTTGCTGAAGACGCTTTGGTTCTATCTCTTGAATATTGACCACATACAGGTAGTTTTATAGACACATTCAAAATTTTAAAAAATACCAATCAACTTTTTTGGGTGTGATTTCAGAGGTTTTCTATATTGTGAACATTCTTTCATATTTGAGAAATACACCATTCTGCCGAACATACCTTGAGGCGTCGTACACAAATTACGTAACGCTAAAAATCTAGATTTCAGACACCCTGCCTCCTCCATATGTAACGATAGGCAACGTTCGGCATGACTCCCCCCCCCCTAAAATTACGTAACGCTGATCAGCTTGACACCTCTCCGAAATTTTCAATTTCGAGCAAACATCACAGTTACGTAACTGTCTCTACTAACCCCCCCCCCTCCCCTCTACGTAACAATAAGTAACGAAAATTAAACCCCCTACCTCCCCCCCCTTTCATACGTTACGTAATTTGTGTACGACGCCTAAGCATATTTCCAACTTTTTCATAGGTTTTATAATGTGTTTGATGAAAAAAAGCACTTTTTCAAACATTTCTAGCAATTCGAGTTTTGATAAAATTTTGTCTTTTAAAATTTCAAATCAAACATGAAGATCAAACATGAAGTTTATTTTTTTATCAGCTTCTCCGTTCCCATCCATGTTAAACTACGCTTTATCATGTTTTTTTTCAGCAACAATAAATTTTTCTGACGGGTTTTCAAACTTCCGTTAAGTGTGGAGTATTTTATGAACACTCCCCAAATGATCATTAGTAATCAACGACGTTGACAAGATAACCGATATATTATTTATAGAAGTTTCCATGTTATTTGCAACATAATAAAAATATGTACCTTATATCGAGGTAAAATGTACCTTATATCGAGTGACGCTATATCGAAGGTACTTTATATCGAGGGTTCCTTATATCGAAGTTCCCCTGTAATAACCATTCATTATGCTCTTTCAAATACATGTAGTTGCCTTGAAAAGGCCGATTACTGCAATTGCAATTTTCATTCAATTATCGTACTTCATGGTCAGATCTCGTGCGATACCCGCTCTGACATAATATTTTTTTCGAACGTTGGAGAATGATATAACTGGAAATAGAGGCGTGATTTCTTTATTTCCAGTTATATAATTTTCTAACGTTCGAAAAATTGCGCCGTGGTCAAATCGTATCACGTACGCAAACGGTATCCGCACTGACATAACAAATAAGTCACTCCTTTATTTCCAGTTATACCATTCTCCTATGTTCGAAAAATCTTATTTCGTATGTCGCAATACTAATGTGCGTAAACTGAATCTCATTTTATTCTGGTTTAGAGCTATCTTCTGAATAACCCTGCCTTAATTTCAAGCCCCCACAGATTGTCCCAGTTTCGTAATACGGATGCACAAAAAATGATTATTTGTTGACATTCTGTCGAGCCGGACCAATAGAGCTCTCATAAAGGCAACAAAATAACATTGTATCGTGTCGTGGTGCGGCTTGATAGGAGACAATGTTCCCGCTCCCATGTCGAATGGGAGCAGATTGTTTTGTGTTTGATATTGCCGTTGAGAGACATGAGTATGAAGGTCGAATTCCTGCTGTGATGTCAAACTATAACCGTTTTGTTTTAAGACGCAATAGCGTAAGTGCTGCATTTCTGTTATCTGCTGCCATCCAGCACGAGAACAAGTTTAAATTACAACCGGCCCTTCTCAGGGCCACCAACACGTTCTTAAGGTAATGCTGAATTTTTCTTGCCTTGAAAATGCTGAAATTCGCAGTTTTACGTTTGTTACACATGGTGAAAAATCTTAACTACTTCAATCACATACTTGTAGAGCACCAAAAGGTGCTATTATATTTCACAACAGTAACAACACTGGCAAGTTTGTTCAATTATCATCATTTCGGATAACCATTCGCCGATGATTCTAGTTCTCCCATTTTCTCTAGTAGAATTGCCTGCCATTTCCAATGATTCTGCAGCTACCGAAAACACCATAACAACCGCCAGGTAGACAGGTACCTAAGTATCAACGCGCCCAGCGCGATCAGTCAGAAATTGAAACCCGGCTTTTCCTTCTTCGCCACGATTAGCATTACAACACAAAGCGCTTCTTTGTCAACTAGGCATATTTTGTCGACCTTGTTAGGGAAAGAAGCATCAATCGGCCAGTTAGAGGTCGACATTTGCGTTTCGATAAGGCTTGACAATTTTCAATAGTACAATAGTTCGAACAATCAGATTACAATTTTCTGCATTTGGACGGGTGCTTAGATGATTTTCCAATCGATTGCTGCAAAAATGACGGGTATTAGTTGGAAACTGACTGAGTTTAGAACGTTTAAAAATTAACAATTTTCGTGACACTCTCGATGTTTTCGATTTTTCAAATTGAATCCCTGTATTTAAATTGGACCCCTGTATATGTTGCCGTAAGACGTAATTCCACGTCAGAAATATTGGTGACCAAGAGAGTCTTTACAGGATTAGTTGAAAATCCTTCCTAATTCTTTATTTTCCCAGTTTAAGCTTTAGGGCCTCAGAAACGTACAGCTATAAATAACAAGAAAACGTGTCATATGCAAATGGAAATTCGCAATGATCAGTAAACTAACAGACTGGCCGGGTGTGACTATTGCGATAACACAGATGGCGCTTCTTAGCGCCTCGAAACAATTTTTTTTTTTTGAAGTAGTTAATGTTATCACTTGCCCAAACATTGCAGATAACAAACGACAAAGAAATATGTCGTTTTCTCTTCTAATCTGTCGTCTACGAGGTACCTAGTGTGTCGTCTGTGCTTCGATGACATCATTGCGGGCACGCCATATAATCATAATCATTTTGCTTGTTCTAAGTTCTGGAGGCAACTGTGAACAACTTTTCGTTCGAAAAAATAATGTTGTGACCTGCGTGCGTCTTTAGCAGCAACCGAGATCTAGCAACCCTGTCGGCAATATTTTCACGAGTTAATCCGTGAATTTTCTGCTTCTTAAAAGCTGAATAATCGAGGTTCTTTTTGATAACGTTTTGCATGGCAGTTCATTTAACACGCCATTTTTCTTGCCGAACGGGCTGGATTTCGCCGGATGCTTTGATGACCGCTGGAGTCTGAAAACTCCGTTTTTTACCAGGTTTCTTATTGGTAACAAACTGCGGAACTGTTTGGCATGCTGGCATGACAAAATATACAACAACTCGGGACTCGAATACGTGTATCACTTCTGTTTTGCCACCCTGTATATCAATTTATTTCTTGGCATCATGCTTGCATAGCTCTGTTTAAAATAAAACAATAATATTTTCGTAAAGGATGACATTTCATCCAAAAAAGAAGGATCTAACGGAACAAACATGTTCCAATCGACATCAAAGCTGTTTTTTTGAGTGACCTTATATGAACAATTCCTCAAGATTTAGGTTAAATCTAGAAACGTCGTTGACACATTTTTTCCCATTTTTGTACACTTGAGACGGAGTAACTCATACACATATTTTTAATGAAAGAAAAACACAGATTTCTAAATTGTGGAATGCGCGGATTTCAGAACTTCAGTTTCAACTGTGTATAGTTTCCCACAAACCTCAATCACGGACAAACAGACGTACCACTCGATGACAGTTGCTTGGTGTACAAAAACAACTGGAGAGCCAGGAATTACAAACAGTTGATTGGTAGAATCAAGAAATGTATCCTTAAAGTCGACGTGAATACCGTACTAATAAAGCTAGGCCTTTCTCAAATATCCATTTTTTTGGTAATAACGAGTGCTTCTTCGAGTGCAAGAAATAAGTTTTAGTTATCACCCGTAAAAGGCTGAAAAAGGTAAAACAGTAAGCTCAGAAGCGCCGTAATACGCTAGTCCAGAAGAGTTAAAAATCAAAAATAATTGAAAATTAAACTCAGAGTCACCGAATCACGCTGCTACAACCCGGAAAAGATCAAAATAGAAATCGCACATTAATTAAGCTAAAAACCATCAGAATACGTTTCCGAAGTTAAGAAAAGGTCAGATTAAAATATGATTCAAAATTTTACTTAGGATCGCAGAAATGCGCTTCTGAAGACTAGAACAGGTCAGAATAGGAAATGATTCCGAATTGAACTTCAGTGCGTCTTGAACTGTCCTACAGATCAGACGTTTTTTCGGTTGCTTGTGGACTGGTCTTTAGCTGCCTATAGCTTCAAAGTTTGTGTTTTGTCAGTGTGTCTTTTAAGGACTACCTGAAAGTTATTTCCCATCAGTCTTGCTCAAGACTACCTACTTTTGAATTTAACATTTGTTTTAACTTTTTTCGTATCACCTGAAATGGCTGGACGGAAAATGAAACCTCGCATCGCTGCGGGGAGGAAAAGAGAGGCATCTCTTTCTGACACTTCGAGTGTCTGTAGTGACAATCCTTTTGATATTTTGCCTGAGCAAGAAGCTGGTGAAATGGAAGTTACCAATAATGAAACTATACAAAATATAAAATCTTTAAAAAAGCAGAAAGTTCCACCTATTGTGGTAACTATTTCTTCTGAATTTAATATATTCAAAAAGGAACTTTCAACGTTTGTTTCTGACGTTGAAGTTACCTATCAAATTGGTCGTAGAGGCGAATGCCGCTTATTAGCCGACTCTATAAAGGGTCGTAATCGACTTATTCAGTATTTAACTGAAAAGATGTATAAATTTTTTACATATGACACGACGAGCGCCAAGCCGTTCAAAGTCGTATTGAAAGGTCTCACCAACGATCAAACCGTTGATGAGATCAAACTTACTTTAACAGAATTACTTGGCATAGCCCCTACCCAAGTAATTCTAATGAAACAAAAATCACGAGGCGATAACAGTCAGAGAACTGGAATTTCCCTTGTTAAATATTTAATTCATTTTAACCGCAATGAGGTTAACAACTTAAAATTTTTTGAAAAAGCACATGCTTTGTATAATGTGCGTGTAAAGTGGGAAATTTATAGGAAGTATGGCGGAGGTGAAAAGCATATCACCCAATGCCGTACTTGCCAACGTTATGGCCATGGTTCCAAATTCTGTAACATGGACCAAAAATGTCTTAATTGTGGAGACTCTTCTCACAAAAAGGACACATGTCTTGTGAAAGAGAGTAAAAATTTTCGCTGTGCGAATTGTAACGGCAACCATATGTATAATTTTTATCAATGCCCAGTCCGTTTAGCAATTGTTAAGGCAAGGCAAGGTAAACAAAATTCAATTTCTCAATTAAAACCAACTTCAAAACAAAATTCTCCAAGCGTAACAGTGACGCATAGTTTACCTACTCCTTTGCATACCCGTTTAACATATGCACAGGTTACAGGTAGTTCGAACATTATACCGCCTAGTGTTGGTAGTTCGAAAATGACCGTTAATATGGGTAAGCAAAACACGCCAGAAAATAATTGTACACCTATTACTCCATCTAATATTGCTGCCGAAAATATTTTTTCTAATGTCAACTGCCTGGGGCCTATTACGGCAGGTAAACTTTCTATTTTGCAACAGGCAATGTTCGATCTTACGAACGCCATGTTGCAGGCAAAATCAATGTTTGAAGTCATTCAAATAGGCACTAATTTTACTATTAAAATTGTTCTAATTTAAAATTTAGCAATGATTTTAAATAAAACAATTAAAATATTAAATTGGAATGCTCGCTCATTGAGGGCCAATGAGAATGAGCTTTTTAATTTTTTAACAGTAAATAATGTGCATATTGCAATTATTACTGAAACATTTTTGAAACCTAACATAAAATTAAAATATGATCCCAATTACGTGGTTCATAGATATGATAGGATTCAGGGTTCCGGCGGTGAAGTTGCAATTGTTATTCATCGCCGAATCAAACATCGTGCTCTTCCCCATCTTGAGACGAAAGTTATTGAAACTTTGGGAATTGAAGTTCAAACTGAGCTTGGGATTTTATTTATTGCCGCAGCATATTTACCATTTCAATGCACACGCGAGCTCAAAAATTATTTTAAAGGTGATTTACAAAAACTCACCAGAAATCGTTCGAAATTTTTCATTATCGGCGATTTTAACGCTAAACATCGTTCATGGAATAATTCTCAAAGTAATTCCAATGGCAAAATTTTATTCAATGATTGTTCTTCAGGATACTATTCTATTTTGTCTCCGAATAGTCCTACTTGTTTTTCTTCTGTAAGAAACCCTTCAACAATTGATTTGGTGCTGACAGATCAAAGTCATGTATGTAGTGATTTGATCACACATGCTGACTTTGATTCTGACCATCTTCCAATAACCTTTTCTTTATCACATGAATCAGTTTTAAACCCTATGAGTTCTGTTTTTAATTATAACAAGGCTAATTGGGAAAGATACAAAACTCATATTGAGAGAAATTTCAATAATGAGCTTGATTTGCAAAACGAAGTGAATATTGATTCCGCTTTGGAAGCATTAAAATGTGCAATTGTTGATGCCAGGAATTATTCTGTTCCAAAGGCTCAAGTGAAATTTGAATCATCAATAATTGACGAAAATCTTCAACTTCTAATTCGTTTGAAAAATGTCCGCAGACGTCAATATCAACGTTCTCGTGACCCTGTTTTTAAAACTATTTATAAAGATTCACAGAAAGAGATTAAACATAGATTTACTCTTCTGAGAAATCAAAATTTTGAGATTAAAGTTGAAAAATTGAAACCATATTCAAATCCAATTTTTTACCTGCAGAAATAATTGAAACTAACTTGAATGAGATTGAATCAATTATTAAAAATTTCAAAAATATGAAAGCACCTGGTGACGATGGAATCTTTAATATACTAATCAAATATCTCCCTGAGAGCACAATGGAATTTTTAGTGAAAATTTTCAATTGCTGCTTCAAAATTGCATATTTTCCCAAATTATGGAAAAATGCAAAAAATACTCCAATTTTAAAACCGGATAAGAACCCAGCTGAAGTTTCAAGTTATCGACCAATCAGTTTGCTTTCTTCAATAAGTAAACTGTTTGAGAGAGTTATTCTTAACAGAATAATGTCACACATCAACGAAAATTCAATTTTTGCAAATGAACAGTTTGGATTTCGCCATGGGCATTCCACAACTCATCAATTGCTCAGAGTTACTAATATGATACGAGCTAACAAATCTGAAGGTTATTCCACTAGAGCTGCTCTTTTAGACATAGAAAAAGCATTCGACAGTGTTTGGCATAAAGGTTTGATTGCGAAATTGCAAACTTTTAATTTTCCAATTTTCCTAATCAAAATTTTCAAAAATTATCTTACTGATCGAACTCTGCAGGTTGTCTATCAGAATTCAAAATCTGATAGATTTCCTGTCAGAGCAGGTGTACCTCAAGGTTCAGTCTTGGGTCCAGTCCTGTACAACATATTCACTTCAGATCTTCCTGATTTGCCTCCAGGATGCACAAAGTCATTGTTCTGCGATGACACAAGCATTTCCGTAAAAGGAAAAAGTCTTCGTGTCATATGCAGTCGATTGCAGAAAAGTTTAGATATTTTTTCTTCCTACTTGCAAAAGTGGAAAATCTCTCCCAATGCTTCTAAAACTCAAAGGATAATTTTTCCGCATAAGCCTAGGGCTTCTTTCCTCAAGCCAAACAATAATCACGTTGTCAAGATGAATGGGGTTATTTTAAGTTGGTCCGACAAGGTTAAGTACTTGGGACTAATTTATGATAAAAAACTTATTTTCAAAGAGCACATTGAGAGTATACAAGCCAAGTGCATCAAATATACGAGATGTTTATATCCTCTCATTATAAGGAATTCTAAACTTTGTTTAAAGAACAAACTTTTGATTTACAAACAAATTTTTAGACCAGCAATGCTTTATGCTGTACCGATCTGGTCAAGTTGCTGTTCAACAAGGAAGAAAACGCTCCAAAGGATTCAGAATAAAATTCTGAAAATGATTTCGAAGCGTCCTCTTTGGTTTGGTACACTCGAATTACATAGACTTACTGGTGTTGAATCATTAGAAGCTATGTCAAATAAAATAATTAACAATTTTCGACAAAAATCGTTGCAATCCTCAATTGCTACGATAAGCTCTCTTTATAGCCAATAAGTTAGCAATTAAGTTAGTTGTAAGTTGACTTCCCCTTTTCTGACAAGTAGGTTTAAATCCCTACGAATGATAAGTCCTAATTGCGAAAGCAAACAAATCCTAACAATTAAAATTACAAATTTCTAACAGTGTTGAGAAGTCACCATTTGTGATTGGACACACATACTCATTATTTACTAATATTTATCATAAATACTTAAGCTACTAACAAATCTCCCCTTAAAAAAAAAAAAATAAAAAAAAAATCCGAATTGAGCTTGGGATCGCCGACGTTTCTATAGACCAAAACAAAATATAATACTGGATTGGGCTGAGAACAGTGAAAACACAAAAGGTTAAAATTGAAAAGAATCGCAAATTGATCTCAAAATCGTTGTAATATTCTAAGGACAAGATCTTATACCAAAATAGGATCCGAATCGTGGAAATACGCTTCTAAGGCCTTTCAAGGACCAGAAGATTAAGGCAGAAAAGTGCCTCCAATTATCTTAGAATCGCATGTATTACAGCTCTTGGTTGTTGCTAACGTGTAACTGTATTTTAACATAAAGCAATAAAAAGTTGCTGCAGAGCACCACAAGCAGTTTTATTCTACCACAATTGGAATTTGATTGTTTTTTTTTTTTTTATCGAGTTTTGATTGAGTTTCGGTGGGTTTTACTTACTATTTAAACAAATTTGTTGACGTTTCGGTCTACTTGTCCTTTGTTTCGACCATCTTCAGAAAACAAATTTTCTATTGTGATCCCTCCGGTTTAAATGATTAGAGCGCAGACTACAAGGCTAAAAAGATGTCCACGACGAAGTTAAGAAGGAAGAGATCAGAGAAAAGTTTTGGTACGTAACTTCGAGGCTTCAACACTAACAAAGTGGTCCCGCGAAAAATAGCTAGACGAGTGAAAAAGTAGTATGAGCACGACGAGGAAGGAAAACTGACGGAACTGGCTCTCGAAATGGTGAATGTTATCAGATACTAGTGAAAAGAATTGACTATTTAACCCCAGAGATGTGCATTTTTTTGCTTTTCCCGGATAACTCATTTTCAAGTAAGCAAAAAACTATTATTTTATCAGCTGTTTATTTCTGGTTGGAAGTTATTTTTGAAGGTGATTTAGTTTGTTTGCGTCTATGATTTTTTAATCGAACGTACTTAAGATTGTCAGTTGATATTGGAAATAAGTCTATGAAGTTGGCGTGACTTGAATGCTGTCACTTCTGAAGTAGCACTAGCCAACAAAATCTTCTTCTTTTGGTTTAGTCAGATGATTCCGAATTGGACTCTGAGTCGTCAAAATACGTTTCTAAAGGCTGGAAAAGACAAAAACAGATTTTGATGCTATATTAATCTGGAAATAATTGGAATACGTGTCTATACGTCAGAAAAAAACTGAATATAGAAAATGATCACAAATTGATCTCGGAATTGTTCATACACTCTTAAATAGGCAAAAAACGGCCAACATATACAATGATTTTTTTTTTTTCAACAACTTTTATGCGATTTTACCGAGAATTTGTTCGAATTTTTTAAACGTATAGAGAAAATTACACTGGCAAAAATTCAATTCAAGTATGTACATATTGAAATTTTTCAAGCATTCTGCCAATAAATATATTTATTTTTTATTTTGATTTGTTGATGCAAGCCGTATAATATTACAACAAAACAGTCATATTTTTTTACATCTTTACTGTAGCATATTTGAAACGGGTGAGGGCTCTACATTTTCGAAACAAAACAATGAAACTGATATACTCGCGCTGTCATTTCGATTCGAACAGTTTCATTTTCCCTTGATTCCTCTCGGGTACTATCAACGAATCACTTCTTTCTCTCTGTCCTTCTTTCTTCTTTCGGATCATTTCAAATGAAACTAATGACTATATCAATCGACGGAGAGAGTAACGGAGGGAGAGACTCTTTCCTTTCCTTCAGCGTCTCAATTTAAATAAGCACCGCATCGCGTCGTTTGATGGTAGTTTTTTAATACTGCAGGCCGTAGTTAGAACGGCAATGGCATCCAATAAATACGTTACGCAAGTTCCGATTAATATTTCCTTCCTCTTTCCTATATATACTGTATGTAAGCCTTCTGTCTCCGTCAGCGCTCATTGCCATTTTCAATTGCGATTCGTCATTTGAGAGTGATAGTGATAATCTCCGCTTTCAATTGAAAAGCGTTTGTATCAATTCCAAGCCCTTCAGTTGTCAGAATCACAGCAAGAGCTTTCGACTGTGTGTCATGTGACTCACGAAGTGCTCGAAAATGATACAAAAGCTTTTCAATTGAAAGCGACGGGTCAAAGCGTCACTATAACCTGATAATTGTCAATTGAAAATGACTTTGTCAGGCTCTGATTTGAGTATTATTCTAGTTCTTAGCTAGAGCAGCACTTTGACTATGGAGAAATCATTTTCTGAAAAATCACCAGTTCCAATGCACGATACTGCGAGCATTCATTTTGTTTCTTACAAAGGACTACAGTTTTCGAGTAATCATCCATCTTATTGCGCATTTGCTCCATTTTTTCACTACAACCTACACATGGCGACCATTGCGTCAACAGTCCACTAGTGATGACGAACTCGCGAGCAAACTTTGTGCTGCGGTCGGTCGATATTCGCTACCCAGGCAAGGCCAACAGTCAGCTTGCTAAGGCCACCATGTTGAACGTCTTTCTTCTGGCTTAGGGGAGTGAATATACTCGCAATGATTTCGTAGCAGCAATCAATCATTGTCAACGTTCATTACAAATAGGATTTTGGCATTGTGTTCCCCTCTCACCTTCTCGGTAAATTGCGTCTCGTACTATTTAACTGCATTCTGTTTGTCAGCAGCGTTCGTCGTTGTGTTGTTGTACGCATTCAGAACAACGCACCAGACGACGGGTGGTGGAGGGACACTCTCCTGATTGGATCAGCCAAGAAACCAATCAATTTTTATCTTCCACTTCTCGCGGCTCACATGTGAGTGAGACGAGAACCTGGGACTGGTGGCAGCATAAAATACACGGTACAGGTAGAATGAATAATAATCTGCTCGTTTTTTGTTCCGCCACCTCAATTGTGGTACCTTTCAAACAGGGCTATGAGCTGTTGGCTTATGCGTTTTGATTAATTATCTGTCTGGGACCTCCTGTTTGGTTGGCGTTGGTCGGCTCGTACTGGCCCGAGCAGCCCTTACACATGATTGGCTGTTGCCATTGCAAGGAATTATATTTGGTTACTCTTGGGCTCAACAACCGGGATAAATTAAGAATCCTTTCTGAAGGAAGCAAATAAGAGTTTTGGATCTTCGTTTCGAGATATTAATATTAATCAATGTATCGAAAAACAGCCGGAAATGGTTAAATTAATGAAAAGAGAATCTGTTGGGTGAGATACGTAGAAATAAGAAATTCAAAACTAAAAAAAATTTAACCTCGAAAATTTTTTTTCTAATCATTCAAATTTTGAGTAGTTTCACCTAAAATGTGGCACAAAGCTGTAAAAGCTTATAAGGAAAATGTCTGGTAATTTTTTCGTATGGAAATTGTTTTGTATTATAGGTTATTTTTTGAGATGGTTATAATATGTAGTTCAATTCACAACGTGGAGAAAAAACCTGGATAAAGAACGACATCTGTAGAGCTGCATCTTCAATCCTCAAACTGTAATGCAAAAAAGATTTGTTTGTTTAAAATTTTGCGAAACGTTTCCGTTCAATTCACTCCCACCGAAAAGCCGTTACTCTTCCTACACCGCCGCACCGACAAAGTTTGCAAGCAACGGCATTTGGACCGGCCACGGCCAGCAGACACAGGGAAGTGGAAAACGCTAATAGGCCGATGATATATGAACTGTGACAAGTGCTGACTGGAGTCGAGTAGGGATTGGGACCATACGTTATGTATGCTATGACCGTGAGCGGGTTTTAATGACATTTCGAAGAATTTCGTGCTCGACTGCTTTCTCTTTTCGTATATGTGCATTTTTTTGCCTCCATTTATGCCGCGCGAACGAACGAACGAACGGTACGCCCCCGAGGCAAACGGATACACATTTCTATCAATTGTCGTCCCACGTGTTTTGAAGTTTATTCAATTATTGACATATGTACGTACAAAGTGTCACAATTACATTTGATTATGACAAATTACCTACCGACATTCGATATGCTCGAGGCGAAAACGAAGTTCATTTTTTCAGCCATAATACTTCATGTGACATGAAGAGGTCGTGCAGCGCATATTGATGAGCAAGCAGTTGAAATTGGGTTTGATACATACGTAGTTAAATCGATAAGTCAAAAAAATTCCTTCAGACATGTGATCCTATTTGGAAATAAATCGTCGTCTATTTTATTCTTTATTACCAAAGCACCCCAATTAGATCGTTAAAAACCAATTTTTCAATATTTATTCACCAGAATCAAGTACAAAGATTCTACAATGCGACGCCTGACAGTCATACTGAATATCAGGCGACCCAACTTTTTTAAAATGTATAAATTTCTACCATCATAGTAATTGAACGAGCAATCAAATTAAACTATGAATTATCCAACTGAGTTGAGTAAGTTACAAACAAACAAAAATCACCAATCCATCTGCACAAAAATGAGTCCTCACTGTACAGCCGAAACGCAGCATAAAAATGCATCCCTTCCCTATCCCCTCAACTCATCAGGCAATTTGTACTCCGCTGCTTTGTTGCTTGTTTCCACCAGCACTGATTCATTCGGGCCAGATTCGGTGTGTGTAATCAACATTTTTACGCGAACATTTTTCACGAAGAAAAATAAACGTTTTCACCCCCAGAAACGGTTACATTCCCACCTAGCTACGGTTTACGGCTCCAGTGAGCTCTTCGAAAAATGAACATATCAACATATTCGGCGGTCGGTTGCCTTTTTCGGGGATGGTGAAAATGTGATTTTTTTTCATGCCTTATTTATGCTGAACCGACTCGCGGAACCATGCATAGCCGCCTGGCCGCCTCTAAAGTGTTCGGATAAATACAACGCACCCAAAAGCTGGCGGTGGGGTCGGTCGGTGCAACAAGGCACCTGCCAGCGGATGCTCCAAAAAAGTTCGGCACAAGCAACCAGTTAAAATTTAATTCAATTTCACGCTTCACTAGTTGATTAATGTTATAATTATTGAAATAAACATAATCGGATGAAAAATAGACTGAACCAATTATGATGAACTCTTTGATCATTCTTCGGCGCTATGCGCGCGGGTGGATGTTTTCGGCTTTATGGCGATGATGTGTTTTCCAATTGTATCTGTCTCAGCGAAAATCGATTTCATGTTGTGTGTATGTTTTTTTATGTCAGACTGGAAAAAGCACTGGATACACATTTTGCGCTCATGCTCATATCCATCATTGAGCATCGCGAGTATATCGGATGCAGTTGGCGTTTTTCACCGATCAATTCTGGAAAGCTCTATAGAATACCGGAAACATTCGTATGGTGAAGAATTTTTAGTTTTAGCTCTATCAGCTTTGATTTCAGAAAAAAAACAATTATGTGAAACGGTTTTGACGTTATTAGACCACTAATAGAAAATTATCACAGATGAGAAAATGAAAAAATATAGTTACAATTAAATCTAAATATAGCATTAGCATAGTGTTTTGGAGTACTAAAGGCAAGAAAGAGGTATGATAAAAATTCTACGCTGTTGGCACCAAAAGTTGAATTATTAAACTATAGTTGGGAACTGGTTCAAAATAAAATCTAGCCATCTAAACTATGTTTGGTTGTAATCTGTGTAGTTTCGTGTTATATGGGCAATTTGATATAATTAAGATAAAATGGCAGGAGTATTCAATCGGACCCATGACAATGATAATTAACTGATATGTGTTCGATGGGGTACCCAGAAACCTTTTAAGGTTTTTTAAGACGTAATTTCATAATTTACCTCAATCAACAGTGGTAGAAATCAGTGACATCTCAATCCTGGTTGAAGGGCAATTTTTTATAATGTTTTTTCTATAGTATCAAGAGCGGTCTTGTAACTTTCGCATTTATTATCCGATGTCGATAGTTTTAGCGTTAAAAAATTTAGCAACTTATCCTTTTTGAAATCAGCGATGTTCCAAAAGATTTTTCTCGTTCCCGGAAAACCGGCTTCGAGAGATATGTTATAGAACTGAGTATGTTGCGTGGGACTACGTCTTTGTTTTCTATACTGGGATGCATTCTGTAAAATAGGAAAAGAAACTGGCAAATTTTACGTCAGATTTCAAACGATAATAACAGCATAACCACATGATAGATAACAATAACTAATATATTGATGGATAGATAAAATGTGTAACAATTTTATAATACGCTAGTCATCATTTTTATTTCATTGCTCAACGGTAAAAATTGATAAAAAGTTACAAGAAAATTTACGCGAACAATGAACGCGAGCATTCCTAGCACAGACGATGTGGATGGACACCAACCATACCCTGTGATATTCTCTGTATCAATATCAAAAAATAAAATGGACAGAGTTTCCCCGTCCCAACAAGTCAATTTAAGTTTGCTTCCATGAGCTTAGACTAATTCGATGTCTTGAAGGTGAAGATCTCTCGAAATGTTTTGAAACAAGCCTTTTACTTGAACAATTTCTAAACCTGCTGTCAAAGCATAATAAAAACTGTTGTCTTGAAAGAAAACATGCTGGTAAAAGCAACAATACCGCAAAGTAGGGATGGGCGATACTAGCATCGATACCAACAGTATCGATATTAGAGACCGCGGTATCAAGTATTTTGGCATCGATACTCACCGCGAGAAATGAGTACCGGTATCGATACTTTCTAAATGATAATTTTCGAATAAAAATTGCAGGTCTGATACCGATACTACCAAAGCATCGATAATCGATACTCCTCCAGCCGATACTTCGATACCTGGTATCAGAGCTTATTGAAGTATCGCGATACCAAAGTATCGATACTTTCGTCAGTATCGCCCATCCCTACCGCACAGTATATCATACATATCGTCAGTTGAATTCAATACTGGCACAACTCAAAATTCATTGTTTCGAGAAAAACGCGTTTGAGAATTAGCGTCAAAAATTTCTTTTTTCATTTTCGTGGAAAATTCTAATTTTAAGACTTCCCACTTTTATTGAACTTGTTTGGGTGTATCAGGTGTATGTAATAGGCAGGTTATGAGAATTGTAACCTCACTTTTCTGTCTTTTTAGGGATATTTTATATTCCTGGAATTATTGTGACTTTTGAAACGAGTCTTTTTGAGATGAAACTTTATGGTATTTGGCATCGTTTTCCATCAATAACTCAAAACTGCAAAATTTTGAGTTGTGCCAGTATTGAATTCAACTGACGATATTATGTGGAACAGAGCGCCGCTGGTCTCTCGTCGTCTATCATTGCAGTGGTACACGACTTCTATTTCCGTGGAATCAAGGAAAAACTGCAATGCTGCTGCATTCATAGTGATTAAAAGTTTATCTCATGAATATGGTTACCTTAAAAACACCATAAACTACTCAACAAGAATAGAGCATTTTTGCAACGGTCATAAGATTTTCATTTGCATTTCATCTTCGATATTCACTAATTGATCGTGATTGAAAGAGAAGATTTCTAAAAATACAAATTTATAGAAGCTTACAAGCTAGCGAATGCTTCCGAATATTTTGTCGATTCACTAGGATCTATTCAGAATCTTTTTTCACATTTCAACATTGTTAAATGATATATTTTTATTTTCAATTTAACAAATAATATTCTCACATACTCTAAAGTCGCTTTTTACGCGGGGGATACATGCCGCGTAAAAAAAACCGCGTAAATTCCGGAATCAGCGTGAAAAAAACCGCGTAAATTCCGGAATCCGCGTAAAAAAACCGCGTAAATACCGGAATCCGCGTAGAAAACCGCGTAAATTCTGGAATCCGCGTATCTCGCCTATTTTAGTGTTCAATTTAATAATTTTAAACATTTCAAATTCATTGATTCCTTGCGATTTGTTTATATCATTTGAAATGATTGGTTTTATCGGAACGACAACATCCTCGACTTTTGCTTTTGTACATCACCTCTATTCCGAAATTATATTGAATGCATTTCAGTTACTTTCGCTTTATTTAGGAACTGAAAGTGGTCATCTTCGAATTCAAAATGTTGTCTGAGGTCGATTTGTGGCTTCAGTGCATCATAAAAATCCCGGAAATACCCATATTGGGTGGTATTTGGTCATTTGCCGCTAGTTTTCAGGAACCGTTCCAGAAGAGGGAGGGGTTTCGAACCAATATGGATATATTTGTTACTCGTAAAAACATCCACATACCAAATTTGATTGTATTTGGTTGATTGGTTCTCGAGCTGTGCGAAATTCGTGTTTCATTTGTATGGGACCCCTCCCTTTTTGAAAAGGGAGGGGTATCAAATCATTATCGATATATTTGTTACCCCTAAAAACATCCACCTACCCAATTTGGTTCTATTTACTTGGTTAGTTCTCTAGATATGCAGAAATTTGAGTTTCATTTGTATGGAACCCCTCCCTTCCAGAAGAGGGAGGGGTGTCGAACTAATATGGACATATTTGTCACTCCTAAAAACATCCACCTGCCAAATTTGGTTTTATTTGCTCGGTTAGTTTTTGATATGTGCAGAAATTTGTGTTTCATTTGTATGAGGGCCCTCCCTTCCAGAAGAGGGAGGGGTCTCAAACTATCATGAAACCTTTCTCGGCCCCTAAAACCCCTACATACAAATTTTCACGTCGATCGGTTCAGTAGTTTCCGAGCCTATATGGATCAGACAGACCGACAGACAGACAGACAGACAGACAGACCGGACTGCATTTTTATAGGTATAGATTTAATCTGATCAGAGTTGAATAAGACAAAACCATGTATTATGATAACGTAGGTATTGTTGGATTTGGTTTATGAGGAAATAGAGATAATTCTGATTCAAACGCATTACGAGAAATTCTTGGCGCTTCTTCAATGACAACGACACGCTTGTGCCTTGTTAAATCAATGTTGTTCGCACAAAAAATGCTACACAATATCGTTAAGTGTAATCGAAGTTTTTTCGAGTGTTGTTCTGTATATTTCTAAAAAAAAAATTGGGGAGGCTGCGTATAAAAAAATACTTAAATCACAGCACAAACGAATTGTTGCTGTCTGCAGATTCTGTAACTTTTGTAACTAAAAATTTTTCTAATTACAGTGTTTAGTCCCACGTCACAATTTCATACAACCCTAGGGCTGTATACCTTGTAGTATTTATTATTTGAACAAATTCTTACAATTATTAGTTTAAAGTTCATATGATCATTTCCACTGACCAGTTTTATGGTTTTAGGTGTTTTGGTGATATGTTCCCAAAACGGATTTTCCGGGACAGGTTCCACTGCGTCTAGTGGCCATAGAAACAATTAAATAAAACTTTAGCAATAGATTTCGATCAATGTAGATGTAAATAATGTTCAGTGTCAGCAGTGTTGTTTTTCAAATCAATTCCAAAGTGATTTGCGATTAGGGCTTAACCAGCAGAACGTAAACAATGAGTAATATCACCGTAAAAATATGCGAGTTTTCTATTTAAATCGTATCTCAAATAGAAGTGAATTTCCTGTTGGGTACATTTTCCACTGCGACAAGTTATTTGATCTTTTGTGCCTAAATGAGCCTGTTACTTCTGAACAATAATAAAGCTGAATCTTACATTTTTATTAAGTTTTCAATTTTTGTTTGGATTGAATTCTTTGATAGGAAGAATTCTCACTTCAAATGCTGTCAATCGTTTTAAGGTTAATGGTATAATAAAATGATTTGTTTATATGGTGCTTTCTGCTCCCTAACCGCGAATCACTCCGGATTCGTTTATTTCATTTAACGTTACTCAATTTCAAACGCCCCTCTGCCTCCCACGGAAGCATTTTCAATTAATAATTGTCAAATAATAGTAGCCCTGTTATATCCACAAACAAACAAACGTACCACTTTATAAAAAAGTAGGAGGGTGGTATTCAAGACACGACCGCATGACGTTGACTACCGTATTCTTAAAAAAAAAATATTCCATTGAAGCAAATAGTAGAGGGAATTGCAACGCTTCTTTTACAAAACTTCTGTAACAAAATTTCGAGGCTCCAAAAGGTACCAGTTTCCGATTATTCTCGTCCAGAATTCCAGCCATTTTAGTATTTTGCAGTAGCCATTTATTACTAACAGCCACCAGCATAACGGGTGAAACCGGCACGAGATGACCGGTACTATTTTGTCTTTCCTCCTTTCAGCTGCTAACACCTAGCGCTGTCGTGAAATTAACATCAACATAAACATGCATTTTTGCAAGGTTTTTTCCGCTAGCAACAGCAATTGTAAAACATAAAATTCAACTAACCGCTTCTATTATAAAACTGCGAGGCACCAACAGGTGCCAGTTGCCGATTTCTTGTTGACTGGTTTCCGTCCAGAATTCCAGCCATTTTAGTATTTTGCAGTAGCCACCAGCATCACGGGTCAAACCGGCACGAGATGACCGGTACTATTTTGTTTTTCCTCCTTCTAGCTGCTAACACCGAGCGTCCGTATGTATCCGGTACGGTTTAATAATGAAACTGATGGGGTGAAATGTTCGAACGATACGTTTCATACCAAGGCTTCGTCAGATAATTAGAAAAAGGGAGGGGCTACATAGATGATGGAATGGTAGAGACAAATGTTTCTTGAAAGCTGCGCCGGCCGCTGTCGTAATATTAACACCAACACAAACATGCATTTTTGCAAGGTTTTTTCCGCTAGCAGCAGCATTTGGTAAAACAGAAAATTCAATTAGCCGCTTCTGTACCAAAATTTCGAGGCACCAAGAGGTGCCAGTTGCCGATTACATTGTTGTTTTCTGGTTAATCTACTAAAAGCCACCAGCATAACGGGTGAAACCGGCACGAGATGACCGGTACTATTTTGTCTTTCCTCCTTTCAGCTGCTAACACCTAGCGCTGTCGTGAAATTAACATCAACATAAACATGCATTTTTGCAAGGTTTTTTCCGCTAGCAACAGCAATTGTAAAACATAAAATTCAGCTAACCGCTTCTATTATAAAACTGCTAGGCACCAAAAGGTGCCAGTTGCCGATTTCTTGTTTACTGGTTTTCGTCCAGAATTCCAGCCATTTTAGTATTTTGCAGTAGCCACCAGCATCACGGGTCAAACCGGCACGAGATGACCGGTACTATTTTGTTTTTCCTCCTTTTAGCTGCTAACACCGAGCGTCCGTATGTACCCGGTACGGTTTAATAATGAAACTGATGGGGTGAAATGTTCGAACGATACGTTTTATACCAAGGCTTCGTCAGATAATTAGAAAAAGGGAGGGGCTACATAGATGATGGAATGGTAGAGACAAATGTTTCTTGAAAGCTGCGCCGGCCGCTGTCGTAATATTAACACCAACACAAACATGCATTTTTGCAAGGTTTTTTCCGCTAGCAGCAGCATTTGGTAAAACAGAAAATTCAATTGGCCGCTTCTGTACCAAAATTTCGAGGCACCAAAAGGTGCCAGTTGCCGATTATCGTTTCCTGGTTAGTCCGTCCAGAATTCCAGCCATTTAAGTGTTTTGCAGTAGCCATTTACTACTAAAGCCACCAGCATTACGGGTGAAACCGGCACGAGATGACCGGTACTATTTTGTATTTCCTACTTTCAGCTGCTATCACCTAGCGTCCGCATGTCACTGGTGCGGTTTTGGAATCAGAATGATGGGGCGCCGGCCGCTGTCGTAAAATTAACACCAACAAAAAGATGCATATTTGCAAGGTTTTTTCCGTTAGCAGCAGCATAAACATCGGAAACAGAAAGTGACAACGACAATAACAACAAAGTCAGATCGATTGTATCCGTTAGTGTCGACTGTGCTTGGGAAGAGAGGTAGTGATTGGCTGCGCGGTATGATTTAGACAATCGATATTAATTACCAATTTTTCAATAGTGTATCTCAAACAATAGTTTGTTTTTGTTACATAAATTTAACCGTAAAAGAATTTCTGATCGATTGATGCCAAAACCTCGAAAACCTGATTATTGATGACTGCAAAATAAGCGTTCAAAACCTGACCACTTTTCTCTGGTTTTCCCTGGTTGAATTACTAGATTTTCAAATTCAGGGGCCTAACTTCGATATAGACGATAGTCAACGTCAAAATAAAAGTAAAAGTAGAACGAATTGAGCATGACCGTTTATGGTTAGTTTTCCTCTATAATGAAATTCTAATGACATGTAATTTTGTTTATTGGTGTCTAAAAAACAAGTCTGAAGAGAAGCGAAAGTTTTCTGATTGATAAAAATTGTTCTTTAATTCACAAAACTACGTAAAAATTTAATTTCTATGCTTGACTCGCACTAATTTTTTAAATTTTTCATGCTTGGCTTGCATTAAATAGAAACGTGGGTTTTTCTGCAAGAAATTATTTGCAGATGTTGAAAGAACAACGAACGTTTTATTGAAAGAAAATTACATGTCATCGCTTTGAATTTTGATTTAGAGACAAATTGAGCGTAAAAAGTCATGATTTTGCATGTTTCACGTGGTTGCTTTAATATTCACTCAATTTTAAGTAATTAGGTAGGTACCTATCATTTTACCTCAAACGTCTTTCCTGAACATTAACAAATGTCATCATGTCAAATTTCAAAAACCGTCCACGTACATTTCATGTATTGGCCCAAAATAAATGACCTGTGCAAAATTTTTGCTCAATCGGACATGGTTTAGAGGTACCTCATAGTGCTTAAAGTTGTGATTGTTTACCCTCGTGAATCTACCAAGGGATAGAATATATAAAAAAATCTACCACCCTTGAGAAAACTAATAGGTCTATCTTTGTGGTACATCAAGTGTAACATGTCAAATAGGCAAATGAGTTTGAGCATTTTTTCTACTATACCCCTATAAATATTATTTTAATTGTTTTTGGATCCACCCTAAAAAAAAAAAATGAACCACCCTAACAAAAAACCATGTTTAATATGCCTAGTAGACATAAAAATAATTTACATAAGATTTTGAGATCTTCTATTCCCTCGGTTACCTAGAAAACGGCCAGCCCCAGAGAGCCGATTTTCGGACAAAATTTTTTTTAGAGGTAATCTTTTCCATCTCAGTCGAACCTCAACCAAGTTTGTTCAAACAAATTTCAAAATAACAAAATAAAATACTGAATTTACCTTAAGTAAACTTAATTATGGGTAATATACGTTAAATTTGGAAAAATAAGTAAAGTTTGATAAAAGCTCTGAAAATATAATTTTCAAAAATGATTAATCCATACCCTTAATGTTATAATGATAATTTGGCAGGAAATTTATCATGAATATATCGATAAATAGTAGATTTCCACCCTCCCAGCTGGTCTCGAGGAACGATGTTGGCCTAACAAGCCAGTTGTCGTAGGTTCGAGTCTCGGCTCGGGAGAGACTGTTAGTGTTAGTAGGATCGTAGCGCTGGCCCCGCAATTGTCCTGTACACTTAACAGTTGGCTGCGAAGTCTGTGTATAATAAACAGAAGGTCGAGTTCCGAATCGGAATGTAGCACCAATGCTTTGCTTTGCTTTTTTTTTAGTACATTTCCAATAGAATTTATGAAATTTAGGAGGGATCAATTCCACCCCTTTCCATCTCACAGTACCTTATAGAATTTTTGAATTTATTTTCTAAGCAAACGATAGAAATTTCACCAATAGCCATAGTGATTTCTTTGAGCACATACTAGTACTTGCTTTGAAGAAATACTATTTCGGGAAAAATGTACATGAAGCGAGATAATTGGAAAATATTATTAAAAAGGATAAATTGGGTTGTTTAGCTATATCAGTTTTTATATCATCTGAAAGAGCTGCATTTTCTAAGCAAAACGTGATTTTCAAAAATTTTCTATCGTTGTCCTTTAGTTTTTAAATCACGAATTAAAACTGCACGAAATCGCTACAATGACAATTCGCCCATATACCAATTGTCATTGTAGCGATTCGGAGCATTTTTTATTCTTCATTTAAAAATCGAAGATATATTATTCAAAACTAGCTGACCCGGCAAACTTCGTCCCGCCTATTTTTGTGTTTAATTTCGCCATCCTGGATTTGAAAATGGCATTTGGAGACAATATCTGACCCCTGAGCGTCATTCTGGTTTGAGCAACACCCATAATAGGTGTTATTTGGTCATTTTCGGCTGTTTTCCAGGAACCGGAAGTCACCATCTTAGAATTCAAAATAGTGTCTGTGGTCGATTCTAACTCCTGTGTACCATTCTGGTTGCGAAGAATCTCATATTGGATGGCAATCGGCCATTTTTGGCTGCTTTTTCGAAACCGAAAGCCGCCATCTTGGATTTAAAAATAGTATTTGGAGACCATTTATGGCCTCTGAGCGTCATTCTGGTTAAAGAAACACTCATATTGGGTGGTATTTGGTGTTTTTCGGCTGTTTTCCAGTCACCGGAAGTCGCCATCAATTTAATATGTTGTCTGAGGTCGATTTGTGGCTTCAGTGCGTTAACAATTCCGGAAATACTCATATTGGGTGGTATTTGGTCATTTGCCACTATTTTTCAGAAACCGGAAGTCGCCATATTGGATTTCAAAATGGCATTTGAAACAATTTCTGGCCTCCGAGCGTCATTCTGGTTGAAGAAACACTCATATTGGGTGGTATTTGGTTATTCTCGGCTGTTTTCCAGACACCGAAAGTCACCATCTTACAATTTGAAATATTGTTTGAGCTCGATTTGTAGTTTCAGTGCATCAGCACGATTTCGAAAATGCCCATATTGGCTGGTATTTAGTCATATCCCGCTGTTTGTCAGAAACCGGAAGTCGCCATCTTGGATTTCAAAATGATATTTGGAGTCATTTTCCGGATAGAATCCGTAAGATTCCATCTCAAATTTAACAATGGCGTATGTAGTCGAAAATTCTTTTTGCTCTCAAAAACCTATAAAATTTGGTTCCATTTACTTGATTATTTCCAAAGATGTGTAGATGTGCAAAAATTTGTGTGGAACCGCTCCCTTAAGAAAAAGGAGGGGTGTCGAAAAATTATGGAAATGTTTGTTACCCCTAAAAATGTTTACCTGCCGAATTTGGTTCCATCTATTCGGTTAGTTCTCGAGATGTGCAGAAATTTGTGTTTCATTTGTTCGGAACCCCTCCCTAACATAAGAGGGAAAGGTGTCGAACCATTATGGACATATTTGTTACCTCTAAAAACATTTACATGCCAAATTTGGTTTATTTTGGATGATTGGTTCTCGAGCTGTGCGAAATTTGTGTTTCTTTTGTATGGGACCCCTCCGTTACAGAAGAAAGAGGGGTGTCAAACTATTATGGGTATATTTGTTACCCCTTAAAACATCCACCTGCCAAATTTGGTTCCAATCACTTGGTTAGTTCTTGAGATGTGTAGAAATTTGTGTTTCATTTGTATGGAACCCCTCCCTTCCAGAAAAGGGAAGGGTGTTGAACTAATATGGACATATTAATTACTCCTAAAACATCCACATGCCAAATTTGGTTCCATTTGCTTGGTTAATTTTCGAGATGTGCATGAATTTATGTGTTTCATTTGTATGGGACCCCTCCCTTCCAGAAGAGGGAGGGGTCTTGAACTATTTAAGTCACCTTTCTCGGCCTCTAAAACACCTATATACAAAATTTCACGCCGATCGGTTCAATAGTTTCCAAGCCTATATGGATCAGACAGACAGACAGACAGAGCTGCATTTTTATATGTTTAGATAGATCACGTCACGAATTACGAAAATCACATTTTGCTCAGAAAATCACACTCTTTTAGCTGATATATAAAAATCATAAATCCGTGCTAAATAGCTAAACAACCCGATTCAATGGTACTTCCTCTTTTACATTTTCGAGGGTTAAAACATCACAACTTCGAGCACTTTGAGGCATCCCTAAACCATATCAGATTGAGCTGAAAATTCGCACAGGTCATTTATTTTGGCCCAATAAATAAAATGTACGTATACGTTTATTTGACACGGCACAATATGATGATATTTGTTAATGTTCAGAAAAGACGTTTGAGAAAAAATTATAGGTATCTAATTACTTCGTGACAGGTGTTGGAAAATGGATTCATTACAGCAACATAAAGTAAACATAGTCATAAGGACTGTATATGCGTCGTCGGCTCGGTCGAATATACACGCTACGAAGGTTACGATTGTTATGAGCTGGTAAAACTGAACAAAACCATCACTGAGGAACCGTATCGACTTCAGTTGATGTGATTATGCCGATCACTGTGCGAAAAACGGCCATAATAAGAGCAGATACAGAAAAGTGATTCTACCACAAGACAACGCTCGGCCTCATACTGCCGAAGTCGTATTATTTACGTACAAACACTCAAATCGGAAGTCCTACCCCCCATATTCCTCAGATACTGTGCCTTTCGATTATTACTCAGTTCTACTCATATGAAGACATCGAAAAATGATTTGATTCGTGGATAGCCAATGGGCCAATGTCCAACTGTCTTCCAAACTGAATTCCAAGCAATACTAGAATGTTCTGTTAAATGCAGGAAATACATTCAAACATTTGCATTATGTCCGACAGTCAAGTAGTTTTAAAGGCTTTGAAATCTGCAACATGCACATCAAAACTTGTTTGTGAGTGTGTTTGTGATGTGTGTTCATTTCTATGACTCGCAAAATATTGAAACTTTCAAAAAAAGATATAATTACAAACAAGATATCGACCTCATTTCAATCACGTTTTCCGTTTCAGACCACTAGGTACCATATATTAGTTTTCAAAAAAATTCACAATTTTTGGTGTAAATACTGAAAATTTAAAATATTGAATTTTGGTCTCTAGATTGACCACTTTCATATTCAAACGAGTTACAAATATTTTAAAACGGTTTTCTTCGTTATATTCGCAACTCAAAAAAGTCTTTTTTTACGCGATCCAATACAAATTTGGAACGCCTCCCTCGTGTAAAAAAAGACCTTACTGTATACTGGTTCAATAACAGGGCATTTTCCGAACCGTTTAATTTGAAGGTTATGATAAAATTTCGAGATGATACATCTCGCGTATGTGGCAAAGAAAAAGAAGGCTCGGAACATCTGTGATGCCGATGTCCGGCAATTTTTATCTAAAGATATAAATTCTTCGATAGAGGACTACAAGAACCCTCTTAAAACTGGAGAACAAATCCCAGTACGACTGTGCACTTCCTATCATTATCTTGACTTAGCAAGATCAAAAAAGGGGAAAAACAAAAAACAATGTCGCACGCTAGCCTGTGGGGCTAATAGTGGTCTCGATCAACTAGATAAGTTGAGAGAATTCGTTATCGTAATTGGTTTCGGCACATTTTGCATGTGTATAATAAGTAAAACGATTCACCCTGCCCCGGTGCTGAGCCGAGAAAACTTACAGCTCGAAAAGATCCTCGACCTGATCGGGAATCGAACCCGATATCACAACCGTATGGGAGAGCTTGCCGGTCGATAACGCTAACCACAGAGCCAAGGGGAAATATGGAATAAAAAAGTGGTTGCAGCCGTGATGGTTGGACTCCGCTGATTTTGGTCCCTGGCCGAGGTCTGCTGTAAAAAACATGTAGGTGTGGTAGACCAGAAATGAAATAAAATAATTTAAGTGTTTATAAATTTATCTGTTTATTTCAATGTAGCACTTCAATTACCGGACGCTGTTAAATAAATTAAAGGAAAAACAAGAGTTGATTTTTTTTTATTTTTGTGTTAGCCAAAATATGTACGAAAATTACTTCTGAATCATAAAAATGTTTTACTCGCGGAAACTACCCAGATTCCTAAATCGAATACGTATGTAAAGATTGAGTCAAACCAAAAATTTTCAATCAATCTTTCGAGTATTTTCACATCATTCAGGCTGGAAGCCCTCTATTGTGATCCATCTGTTGACAGTACATTGTTACCAGATTTTTGATTTATTTCTGATGCTGCATAGTTCAAGAGAATCATCAATATAAAGTTTTGAAAATATTGAGCGCGTATTAGAAGATCGAAAGAATGAAAAATATACATTAAATTCTACTATCAACTTCAAAAGTAAATATTGAATTTACTCGCCCGCAGATACGTATTTCGAACTACGGCTTGTAGTCTCCATATTCAATATTTACTTTTGAAGTTGATAGTAGAATATAATGGATTTAATTCGATCATCAATATACATATTTTGTATATTTTTCTTTACACCAACTTAAAAAAATATTAAATAATTAAAATATTTAATCAATAAAACCAGTCGAATGAAATAATCAATCATAACACTCGATAAAGATTTTATTGATCATACTTTTGAAGTAGTTTAGCATGTTGAATTGGTTAAAAATTTCATGAATGGCTTCTCTGAACAAATATCCTTGGATCTCAATAATTCTTTCTAGAAATAATAGTAATTACATATCAGAAGCAGCGTTGGAAACATAATATTCATAGCCACATGCAGTGATCCTAATAAAAAGAGGTCAAAAATCCGTTTCAGAGCGGAAACCTGTTGTCGGCTCAATCCATCATTCAAAAAATCAGGTAACAAATATTTCTCCACATTAAACATGGCACAAAAGTAACTGAGCATTATTGAAACTAAATGGCGGTTCACTACAAAAGCTAGCGAACAATTAACTATGATAAAGGTTAATCAATAAAATTCTGTTCGCTTAGCTCAGATATCACCTTGCAAGGCGTATACAACATATACTTTCAACAGATTACAATTCATATTTCGTACCGGTGAAATGTCAGCACACACGATATAACAACACCTTCGTGCTCAGAAAATTGCCCTCAATTATTTCTCGATTGCTCGCTATTTATTAAGCACACGCAGATTTTACTGTTTTATCTTCAGTTTCCCGCCTGCGTATTTCGCTTCGTACCTGCTCGACTCTCGCCGCGAGCAATTTGCTGGAGCATACCACAAACAAGACTTTTGATATGAACGCCCGAGCCTCGGCTGCTATTTTGAAATACGCCGCACCTTCCGATCCGGTCGCTCATGTTACTAATAAATATGTTTATCCTGTAAACATCTTGATAACATATAAATAAAATCATACACAAATACGAAGGCGATTAATTTTCTAGTTTAAATATTGGCGCCCGTTCAAGTGCCGAGCCTGGTCGCACCGAAGCGCAATGCCACTCTGCTTAGTGCATGTTTTACGTGCAGCGTGAATTAATTAGTTCATAAAATGAAAGCTACACTCAGAGTTAACCATGAGGGTAAAATCGCCGGGTTGACAGACTATGGCGAACGACGTCTGAAACAGAATTCATTCTAGAATGGAAAAGTAGAAGGAAGCAATCTCATAATTTTATCAGAACGAAACCTTTTCCCCAAGACATGTACATTTATATATGTATCCATAAATATCAGTAACACAAATGAGCTCTCATTTGAATCCCGGACAGAAGTAAAGCAATGCGGATTGAGTCTCTGTTCGAAATGAGCCGTTTTTTCTGTGGGTGATCCCCGTTCCATTCGCCGCTCGTACCCACCCTCCACATCACTAACTGACTGTACAGAGATATGATCCTGAAGGATTTTTTGCTCCTTTCCGTTTGAAAAAGTACCCAGTAGAAAGTTTTTGCGCATGCTTGGCGTTATATTTTACGACCTCTGCCAACACCAGCAACATCAGCATCGTCGTCGTCGTCGTCGTTGCCGTCATTGTCAGCATCAACTTCGGCAGCCTGGCCTGCAAGCTATCAAGCTATCATGTTCTTCATTGGTATTGTCGGAATACACCTGTGTACCATATACGAAACCCCTCTGTCTTTCATCTCGCACCTAACTTATACCCCGAGCTACAGCAGCAGCTATTCAAGGATCGCCTTCTGCACCAATAGCTCTTTTGGGGATACCAAGTAGATTCAAACGAAAGCAGCAACAGAATGACGAGCCAACGCTAGCAGAGCCCGGAAAGACAAAACGAAAGTTTTTCTTTTCTTCCTAAAGAGATGGGTAACACTGGCAGGGGATCGATAATTATTGCTTTCTCACCCCACTCGGGACGAGGGCAATCAAGCTCGGAGGGATGGATGTATACAACAGAAGAAGAGACACCTACCTTTTGTTCGGATACCAGACGGTCCTATCTGTTCCTCTAGATTGAAATGCCAGAAATTGTCACTATCATCAATTACTTGGAACTAATGGCGATCAGATCAGATATATATGGAAAATAAAATCGTGTATACAATATTGAGACATTTGCACCACAACGAAAAAAAAAAAAAAAACTACACATGTGTTCGTTAATATTTGCATGCGTGACATCACATATCGATGCGTGATGCAATCGTCGTTTGTAGGTATAACCAACCTTACAGGTGGCTTAACCCAGAGAACCCAGACAAAACTGAACAGTCTTAGCAGGTTTACAAACGGAAAATCTATCGCTTATAGCAACAGCACTCAGGACATGGCACCCGTAAACGTTTTTGGTGCGAAAACCACCACGCACGCGGGTTTGCAATAATTGGCGACCCGACCCGGGTGACTGCAGAACGAATCACTAACTTTATATCGACACACGCCGCTGAAAACGAAACGTAATATCACACTAAACTACTACCATTTCAGCGCGATTTCGCGAAGTCATAGCCTGCTACAACTGCTGCTGCTGCTGCCGTGGTCTCTCTTGGTGCCCGCCTGCCTAAAAGCATAAGCATGTTGTGTCCAACAACAACAAAACGTCGTAAGTGCCAAACCCCACAGCAGTACCAAACGACGGGACACTAGTTGTGATGGGTGCTGCAGGGAAAGGTAAGAAACGGCGCACCGATGCGACCTGGTGCAGTTGCGGAGAACCTCGGAATGCGATCCTCTCCTCGCTGGATGCGAATCCCGAGAGAGTGGTTGTTCTCTCCAAGCGGCGACCTTTTGGATCCGATCGGCGAGGTGGCCAACAGAGGCAAGGTGTATACATAAGAAGCGTGGTCCTGTACATAGAAAGCTACATACATCGATATTCGCGTCATGTTGTGCAAATACCTTCAAACTTGATCACGGTTCGACAAACCCTCATCGCATCCTTTCTCCTGCTGAAAAAATGTCATTGACACCTGGTAGATTGAAAGCATTGGTTTGGAATTAATCTTGAAGTAATTTTAAACGAAAGCAACTTATTAATTATTTAGTGATAAAAATGTAAAACAACAGAATGATACAACCACCAGTGCCGTGGTCACCTTGAACACTTTTCCGAGCCTTGCAGTACATCTTGTCTCTCGGCTGCTTCCACCAGATAAACATTTCCAGTGTCATTTGTATCCACCCGGCACGTCTGTGAATGTCAATTCTGAAAAATAAATACATACAAAAGCGAAGGAAAAATTATACACTTGCTCACGACATCCGGAAGAACAAAAAAACAACGACGATGATGACAACTCCAGATGAAACTACCAGCAGCAGCATACGCTCTCGCGCGTCTCTCAACAACTACGGCTGAGCGCCACCACTTCAAGAGACGCGCATCAAGCGTACGCACCAAGCAGGCAGCAGCATGCTTTGATGGGTAAATACACAGACGACGGACGACGAACGCAACGACGATGGATAAACTGTCACCCGTGTCTGCTGCTCTCGCATGTTTGCCTGCGTGTATGCTTATGCATGTCATCATTGACAGATAGGAGGAGCAATTCAAATGACTACCCATTAATAATCGACTGTACCGTCACATCTACATACATACCAACTCTCAAGAGTTCCACTTTGTCGCTCTCCTATTCCTAAGCAACTCACACCACCAGGTTCTCACGAACATACTACTACGCCAAAAACCGAACTGTCAAAAACTCACGACTGTATGTGTGAGATGATGCAAAAACAGCAGCAGTGTTTTGCGGCGATGTGTTGCACCAAGTGGAAGCATAATTAAATCCTACGGTTTCAAAGTGAAGTGCCAATAGAAACTAGTGATCTATTTCGTATAAGTTCGATTGTAAACAACAAGTAGGTACCTAGCTCATAATACTTAGCGTTGGAGTTACCCTACACATTATATTAGAGGTGATATTTTAATTCGTAAACAAACAACAGATGCCGAAAGGTATTTTCGCGAATTTGGTTGGAAAAGTCGTTGAATGTTACGAAACTCCACTTTTTTCTGTTTCTTTTTATTACTATTTTCGAAACAAAACCATCAAATAAGCGCAGCAAACTATTATTCACACTAAAAGTCGTAAAACTAACAGCAGCCAAACATAACCTCACATTCGCACCATATCGCCTACCGTGTGTGTGTGAGTGGTTGGGTTAGTGTAACATCACCAATCCACTTCATCGATCCTACCTGGCTGCAGTACGGTACAGTAGATTGCAGCACGCGACGGACTGCACAGTCCGCATAGTTTGGTTTGGTGCACTTGCGAAGTTCGCTTCTCTTTTGCCGACGGCTCTCACACAGTTTTGTTGTTATTCTGTTTGGCTTTATTCACGGACTATACACTGCACATTTTAGCGACGGTGTGTTTTTACGTACCGCCCTTTTAAAAGGTGTGGCCTGCTAATAGTTTTGGTCTTGCTGCTGCTGGCGTTGCTGTTGTTGTTGTTATTGGCGGCGCTGATGCTGCTGATGTTGGTCCATCAAGGCTAAGCCTGTCGATATGCGAGAAACGTATAGCGCTTTTGCTCGTTCACTCTCTCTCTCTCTCAGTCCGCTGCGTTTGTTGACGAGCGGTTGAGCCGATGTTATTGCAGCCGTTGCCATTGTCATTTGTAATAGATCAAATAATTGACAGGCAGTCGTGTTATTATTTATGCGGAACGGTTATGGCTGATGGATAAATACGTGCCATGTGTGGGTAGATGGGAGATTACGAATAGGAAGGAATAAAAATGGTTGATGGGAATGTGTTGTTTTTGCGCTCTTGTGTGGCAGTTATGGCACACATAAATTTGATGGTTCTTAGAACGATTTTCTTTATTTTTATGATTAAAGACGTCGAGAAAACCCCGTCCGAATCCACCCAAAAGTGACAGAAAAGTCTGTAAGTAAAAAAAAATGTAGTTTTGTCCCAACAAATATTTTTAGAAGATTAAATTATCAAACAAGTTCATAGGTAATTTTGTATTATTTTTTTCAGTGTTGTTTGTGTTTTTGTACTTGAAACTGAAATATTGAAAGGATAATTTTCAGTACTGGGTTTGTGAGGAATCTTCCAATTTCCAATATTTGCTTTTTTGTCACTGACGCTTCTGTAAACGCACTGTTAAAGCAACTATTTTTTAAATTTTATTTCAGCAAAAATAAAACTTTTTGAGAGCCTTTATATCCAGCATAATCGGAGGAATAGTAAAACAGTACACGGTTGCAGGATTGTTTTATGTTTCTTGATACCGAGACTAAAAATTTCGCGGGAGTTATCACCTAATGTATTATTATTTAATAAAAATTTTCATCACGTTTCGACCGTGTTTTCCAAAAATTTGTCGCGATCGCAAAATTTATCAATATGAAAGCATGTATACAGACTACAGAGTCTGATTGGTTACGTTATTTGTACCCAGTATTAATGAAAAATATTCTAATAGTCACTAGCGAAAGAATGCAAACACCGAGAGAAAAAAATAGGGGTGTAAAAATAGCAGTTTAGAAGCGTTTTGAAGATTTTTCGGTAAAATTTATAAAGTAGTCAGAGTTTCTGTTGCTGCCGTTGATCTGGATATTTGTGACATCACTCCTGCTTTGGTCATTACTGGTGCCATGAAATTGAAAAGCTCCTTTTTTCCTAGTCTCGATAGCGTTCTGAACCTTATTTTCCATCGCTGTGCTACTGTTTTGCCGTGACTCTCAGTCGGATTTTTACCGAATCGCTTGAATAACGGAAATTCCCAGCGCTGAATGATTCCTGTACTTATTCAAAAAGAGAGAAAAATGAGTCGTAAAAAAGTATAATGGAATTACCAGTCATTCTGCTGGATATAAACTCTTCGAAGTTATCATCCGCAGTGTAATTCTGAACAGCACCAGCAATATTATTGCAGTTGATCAGCATAGGTTTATGCCGGGTCGTTCTGTGTCGATTGACTTGATCGAATTCACAAGTACCTGTATATAATATAAAGGCCACTTTTGACACAGAAGATCAAGTAGATCTTGCATATATTCACTATGCTCGGTGTGTCTGAGAAACTGACTCCATGGCTGAGCTCATATTTTTATGGCCGCACATCGCGTGTCAAGCTTGATTTCGCAGTTTCACGTGCATTTAGCAACACTTCTGGAGTCACTCAAGGTAGTAATTTAGGTCCTTTGTTGCTTACCTTTTACTTCAACAACATCGCCAATCTGCTGGATGCCGGGTACACTGTTCGTTCGCTAACTGGGCTGAGTACCTAGCCCAGTTAACGAATGTCGTTCGCTAACTGGGCTGAAATTTCAAATGTCGTCAAATATCGAGGGGGATTTCGATGCAATGGCGCTAGGCAAAACTCTCAGCGAAAATTTGAAAATGTTTTTAACAAATACACTAAGAATCCTGACTGATGAACAGAAAATGAGAATAAATAAATTATTAGCCTTGCGTGTGCTTTATATGCACTTACCGTTGCCTGGAAACATATTCTTTTCATAAAACATTTATTTGACCTGGAAACGAATAGATAAACATCTAGTCGATGACAACCAAAATCCATTGAACTGAAAAAATCAATCTCAATTCACTATTCACTATCTCGTTTTGACAGCAATATGCCAAACGCTGATTTTTGACGTTCATCTGCTTTTTAACTGGGCTATAGCCCAGTTAGCGAACGCCCAGTTTAAAAGCGGCCCAGTTAAACAGCACCCAGTTAGCGAACAGTTACTGTATATGCCCACGATTTGGAGATCTACCTAGTTGTGAAATCTGTTCAGGACTGCCTCCGTTTTCAAGTCTTCTCCCTAGTCGAGACTCGAACCTATGACGACTGGCTTGTTAGGCCAGCATCGCACCGCGGAACCAGCTGGGAGAGATTCAACTTCAACGTAGCAATAATCCCATAATCGATTATTTAAAAAAGGATAAACCTCTATTTTTGCTGGCACAGGTGCGTAGAATGATGTGTATTCTCGGCGTACGCTCTTCAGTTGTCAAAATGGCTCGCGCACCAAGAATTTCCGCTTTTGTCGCATAATCACAATTGTCGCGAAAAAGCTTAATTTGTCTCAAACGACGGTGTCTAAAGTGATTAGAGTGTTTGAGGAGAGGTTGACCACAACTCGGCAGCCTGGAATTGGAGAAAACCGTATCCCGACGATCGAACAGACAACCGAACAGACATACATGGGGAATCCAAACTTATCGATCTGGGATGTGTCAGATAAAGTCGGAGTGTCCCACACCACGGTGCAGGGCCAGCGGTTCATGTGGGTAGTGTGGGTAGTAGTACCCACTCGGGAAATGTCTCTGTGGGTACTTACCCACACGGAATTATCCCCCTCCATTGCTTACTACCCACTCGGGAAAATAATGTGACGCCGGCCCTGCCACGGTGTAACGTGTCAAGAAAAGAGCTGGGCTGTCAACGTATAAAAGTTAAAGATCACAAACCCCGACGAAAAGCAACGAAACGAGGAGACGGATGTTGTACACGACGATTCTGACCAACGATATGAATACCTTCACGGGTGTACTACCAGCTAAACTGCGATGTAAAAACAACGGACGAGAATCATCATTCCCGACCAAGATTACGAAGTACCACGATTCGGCTGAGGAGATGAGGCAGACGTGTCTCCTTGAGAATGTACGTATTATTCCGGTAGTAATCTCTGCTACTGGACTGGTTCCCTGTGCTCATATAAATTCCCTGGAAGAGTTGGAGCTGAGAAATGAACTACTCAGCATACAGAATGCGGTGGTTCTTGGGACCTGCAACACAGTACGAAGGTTCTTGAACCACCACAACACATCTAGCCAGAGCAGACGGTTGTAGGATTAGGATTCAACTTGACAAATCCGCTGAGCCTAACCCTTTTGGCAATAAAAATAGCCTGGAGTAGGTGAAATTTTGCAGCAATATGCTGAGAAGTGCAAAATTCGGATACTAGTAATAATAATAATACGGATTCTGCTTAATTGAATCCTATGCTCAGTCCTTATTTTAGTGTTCTGAAGGATTCCTAAAGGTAGATGCTTTATATCTAATTTCCAGAACATATGTCTCATTAATGTACTATTGCTAAGAACCACTTCGAGTCCAAACCTAACCTAGGCCACTGAAATGTAAGATGCAATCTTAATACTTAAATTTATGCCTAATTAAAATTCAATTATGTTTGTAGTTTTAAAGCAGTCAAATAAAAACTAACTACGGAAATCAGTGCGTTACCTTTGCCCACTCTCGCAATGCTCGGAATCATGTAACATTCATTCCAGTTGCGGTTATTGACACTGCAGATAAATGTTAAAAATAGATGCCAGTGAATATTTTAAAGTCTCATGGCAGTTTTTTAAATATTAATTTAATATAAATTGCAAATTAATGAAACCTTCAAAAATAAAAATATGCACCGTAAAAAAATTTACTGCAAAAAATATGTTGATTATACGTTTCTATGAAGCTATGGTTATTGAAGTAGAGTCAAAAAAAGGCGTATTTTCATAAAAGTTCCTTATTTCCCAACCTTAACTTTTAAATATCTCATTAACGGATGCATTTGAGAAATTAGTCACCATACGCTTCATGATTCGAAATTACTACTAAATGATAATACATCATTGTAATATAATCAATCTATTCAAAATTGAAGCTGAAAAAAATCCTTTAACTTCTAAAATTCTTCTAAGCGAAAATTTTTTATTATTTTTATTATTTTTTATCTTTTATTTTTCCTTCCTGAACTTTTTATTATATGTTTCGGAATATGGTCAAATTCGCAAAAGCAAAGCCTTGGTGCTACATTCCGATTCGGAACTCGACCTTCTGTTTATTATACACAGACTTCGCAGCCAACTGTTAAGTGTACAGGACAATTGCGGGGCCAGCGCTACGATCCTACTAACACTTACAGTCTCTCCCGAGCCGAGACTCGAATCTACGACAACTGGCTTGTTAGGCCAGCATCGTACCTCGAGACCAGCTGGGAGGGCACAAATCAAATTTGCAACTGTTTTCAAATTAAGGTGAAACCTCATTGGATCCACGAATGGCCGATTTCGAGTCACCACTTCGAATCTTCAAAAGCACAAGACTCGGAAATAGTTAATGCGTTCCCAGTGAACATACTATTTTATGTTTGCGCGGTGAAGCAAAGCGTCGAAAATCATTGAAATACGAATATTTTGGAAAATGTAGAAATTATTTTTTTTTAAACTTAAGATTCAACAAAATATTTGTCCTTCATTTCTATGTTCTGGATTTTACCCGAAAGTTCTGATATAACTTTATGTTTGTTTGAAAAAAAAAATCCCCACTGATTTTTTCTAAACTTATGGTTAGTGTTTATTTAGAATTTTTCGAATTCGACAAAAATTTTGCGGTGTTATTTTTTTACAAGGCAGTATCAATTTTCTACAATTCAGTTCACAGTTTTTCTAAACAACTGAAGATTCCTGAGCTTTAGAAAATGCTCTTGAGTTTAAAGACTTTTTCCACCGGGAAAAATGCTCAATATGCTAAGTTAAACACGTGTCCTACAAAAATTCATACAAACAAAAAATAGCCGATATTCGACAGTCGGTCATTTGGCATGATTTTACTCTAATTGCCGTATTCTTTGGGGTCTCCATTTATTTATTAAATCTTCGATTTTAGATATAATACATTGTATTACCTTCCATTTTAAATATTTTCTATGCCTTATTTGTTAAAATTTTTCTAATTTTTAGCTACAAATTATTTGGCAATCGACACCTTCAGAAAATTAAAATTTCCCTTTTTATATTTCATCCAAACAGCTTGAATATTTTTCACTTGGAATGGAGTGAATACAAGTTTTTATTTTAATCAAATACTCCATTTGTAAATATTTTTAGTCGTGGAAATCTATTATTTGCTAGCTGTGTTTCTCTACAAAAATTCTATGATTTGAATTTGGTACAACAAATTAATTGGCTTCATATGAGAGCAAATCGCAAAAATGTATCCTCTCTGGGTCACAAAGAAAATATAAGCTCTAACAAACTAGTTGCTTCTGTTTCCTTTTATCAACTTGGAAAGAAAACTCTCGCTATTCAATCTAACGGCATTTGAAAATGTCGAGAGTAAATGAAATTTTCTTAGGTTATCGGGATATTTTGGCTAAGCGGTCATGCAATTTTGGAAGAAACATTAAATTGAACCCAACGCTTCGACTCCGGTTGGTGCCTAGCTCTGGGAAAAAAAGTTCTAGCTCTATCCTTCAAGAAGACATCAACCGATGTCGAAACTTTGGAAAAAATTTAATAATTTGTCCCAAAATTATAAAACAGCTTGGGCTAACAAAATGATCGGTTCCCATTTCATATTCTTAGGTTAGATAGACAGTAACTTTATTTAGATTACTCAAAAATAGAACCCAAGTTAGTAGATCCGGAATCGCCCATAAAGATAACGAAGGAACGCTTCACAATCATTTCTTTGAAAAATTAAAACCAAATCAAACCGTTTGATTTTCGCTGAGTGACAATATGAGAAAAAACTATTTTTAGTTTGCGATTTATTTACGATGTTGATGATTTGGAGGTCATTCTTTGTTTTGAAATCAACAACAAGACGCAAACACATAAAGCAGTATCATGGATAACAGTGAGAGCAATGTGTAGATTCACATATATTATTCCTAACCCATCTATATTCAAATGCACTGTATAAGTTCTAAACAACAAGCAGTGAAACATACTCACGCAGCTTTCTAACCATCTGCAGTTCTAAACAGGCTGCCCGCAAAAAAAAACCTACACATCAACACCTTGCTTCGAATCCCAATTATCGAAAACGTTTCGATCCAAAAACTCGTCCGTTTGACGAGTTCGAATTGCGATTTCGACTCGCACCGCCCCGTCATCAAACAATACAGCGACCAACTCCATCGAATATGGCACATAAAAGGAGCGATTACTACTTTTTAAATGGTTCCCCGACGCGACAGTGATGTGCGTCGGTTTGTGCACCACGATGCCAGTTTTTCTTCCATCCCACACCGCATCGTCGTCGTCGTCGTCATTATCACGATACTCGTCGTCGTACAATTTTTTTTACTGGAGAAAGGTTAAAAAAAACCAAATTCTAGAACCAATTCCACCGTTCCGTTCCCTGCGCTTGTGTTGGTTTCTTGGTTAGGAGCCCCGATCGATGTTGCACTGCAACATCATGCTCCGTTTCGGCAGTCAGTGGCGGTGTCAATCGATACTTCAAGGCCATCGGAGCATTTTACGACCACGCTCGTACAGGGTTTTCCTTTGCCTAACGAACTTTCTTCAGTTTTGCGGGGTTCTTATTGCTTGCTTGCTTGCTTGCTACACACTCATACAGGAACGAACTGAAACACACTGGCAGAGAAGAGCGAACGGGGCGCAAAGCACGGGCAACAGGCATGCAATTCTGGGAGTGCGTGCCTGCTGAGCCGTGGCAGGACTGTGGAAGGACGGCGAAGGGAACGGAACCAAAACTCCGTAGTAATCGTGTAGTAGTAAAAAAGGCATTAGATTGTTTTATTGCCGTACGCGTTAACCTTGCGTTATGGTTTTCCTCTGGCACATTCAGGGGGCGATTTTATGGCTTTCTTTCACCCACAGATGCAGACGGTGGGAACGGTGGTGGTGGTGCCGTATTGTGCGTTGGGTAATGTTGAGACACTGACGACGTGAATGAGTCTCTATCTTCCCGGCTGCAGAATCTAGTAACGGTACCGCTTTTCGAAAGGGCGATAAAATAATGGGTTCCTGGGAGTGAACTTGAAGCAGCGATGCTGCTGAAAGGTGAAGGACGCACTTGCAGAACGTTTTATGGACATCTTTTTATGGCTTTCAGCAACGAACAGGTACCTTCGCGTTCGGATCTGTATTTCAAAATCGAGGAAAAGTTCTGCAGCAGTTTGTTTACGGTCAGGTCAATAACTTGATTAAACGTACATATGCCAGATGCTGTGCATCCTTTATGGATTAACACTTAGAAACACTTACTGCAAAGTTTGAGATATTTGAGAAGAGGTAAGAGATGTGCTTAAAAGCCTGATTAGGTACATGGTATCAGTAACGAATAATAGAAGTACAAAAAACACATTCTTCTGTAAGGTAACTGATATAAATCTGGTCAATTATCGAGCTAATTCGGTATTTTTTCAAAATGTTATCTAGCATTGATTTTTCCCACTTATTGCGGTAAATTTTGAAGATATCCCATGAACCATGGTTCTGGTCCTATTCATGGTTGCATTGATTCATTTCTCGCAAACAAAACAGCTTTTTCATTTCTTTCAGTACCACCATACCCAGGTACCCAGAATAGGTTCACTATTTCTAGCCGATTGCTGTAACAATTGAATACAATTCTAAATCAATTTTGAAGAACAGGAAACGGATGTCAGCGCCTTTGGAGTGTTGGTCGTTCTCCCGTCAGTTTTAATAGGTTGACCCCGGGACCTGTTACCCCAGCTTCTAACCTATTGTTTAGCCATCCTAATGAGTCTGCTTATATGCTAGGTCCTCCTGATTTCCATTCAGTGCGACTTGACCCAGTTATTTGGAATAATCATTTATTTCTTCCTGAGTTAACAGCGCATTAATTTTTAAGTTACTAATAATACGGAGGTGTCCCTTAAAATCTTTTCAAAAAAAACTTATTTGTGTTTCGTTGCCCTAATGCGTGTCCTCAACTTCCAATTTTACGAAAAATGCAATGAAGTAGGTTTAGCATTGAATGTAATGCTTTTGAAGATGTACTTCGAATCGCTGCCGTGGATTTTTCACAAATCCATGAGGCACTTGTAGGCCTAATTACTGCTTTCTCCATGGGCAAGCTTCAATTTAATTTGCTATCTACCGACCAACCCATGATGTTTTGGCCAGATTTGACGAGCTGTCATTACTGCAAAGTCTTTCAAGAATTATGCAGAGAAAGGGATTCAGTTTGTTCCGGAAGATCTTATTTTTACCCCCAGCACCTTATTGAAAAATACTAGGCAATCATGAAGAGGAGGCTCAAGGCAAAGTAAATAGTTGTCAAAGAAATCAATCAATTGAAGACCTGGTATTATAAGATAGCCAAAACGATTTTTTCTCATTTGTGTAAAAAGAGATCGATAGTAGCAGTTTTCCAGAAACCGTAAGCCGCCATTTTGGCTTTTGACCCTTGAATGCACACAATGTTGAAAAATCATCTCAAAACATAAAATCTTTGTTTACTGATCTAAAACTAATCAATATGCATAAAAAAATGACAGATTCATTTTGTAATGTGCGAATACTACCATGTTGTTCGATAACAACACTTTATCGCAGAATAAAGTCTTGGCCTTTTGTTAGTATAATTTCTGATAATTCAGACTTTTTCATTAACAACAATATCGCACGCTTAGCCTTGGGGCTATTAGCGGTCTCGATCATCTAGATTAGTTGAGAGAATTCGTTATCGATATTGTTTTTGGCACATTTTGCATGGGTAGGATAATTACAACGATACACCGTGCCCCAGTGCTAAGTCGAGAAAATTTCCAGCTCGAAAAGTTCCTCGACTCGATCGGGATTCGAACCCGATATCACAACCATGTGGGAGAGCTAGCCGACCGACATCGCTAACCACAGAGCCACGGGGACCACCATTTTTCACTAACCACTAACCTTATTTTAAAATTTATTTTCAAAGACAGTCAGCACCAGTCGTAAATCTCGCCATGTTTTTTTTCGTTTCCAAGATTTTGAGTACTATCCTGATTCCGGAATTACCAACTTGAGAAGCTATTGAAAATGCTATTTTGCGAAGGTGTTGGAGATCACAAATATTTTTGAGGCCAAACCGGTTTGTTTGATCGGTGTGACGTCTTCGGCAAAGTTGTAGATAACAATTTTGTCTTTCCGAAAATATTTTACACTCTAAAAAAATTATTTTTTTTGTGAAAAAAAGCTAAAATAAGAATTAAAAATTATTTATCAAAAAAAGGTTATTTTTTAAAAATCTTTTTTTTTATAAAAACTACAGAGCAATAAAACCGGTCCGATCATGGAGAAATAAAAAAAAAGTTATGATTTTTTGAAAAAAAAAAATTCATAAAGGTCTGAGCCGCCGTGTTTACGATTGCGGTAAAACTACTAAACCGATTTTCCTTTTTTTTTCTTAAATGTTAGTTTTCAAATTTCCCGGTCGTTGAACTGTCATGTTTTTATATACGAAGTTGAACTTTGCCCAAAAAAAAAGTTTCAGCGCTCAACTCAGCTGCTGGATATTCACTGATTTGGCCTTACCTTTTTATATTTTTCCTTGATATTCAGCTCGATTCGCAGGTGGAAATAACTCCGCTATTGATTCTTTTTCCTAAGCATTTTGCAGAAATTAATGAAAAGTTTTGGCAAATAAAGTGTTTTACGCGGATTTCGGAATTTACGCAGTTTTTGGCGCGGAAATTTTACGCGACACGTATCCCCGCGTTAAAAAAGACTTTAGTGTATTCCACTCATCAAAACTGTACTGGAAGTCCTGTTCTGTGAGCTTTTTCTTTCATAGCTTTAACAGACTGAAATCTTGTTCTTTTCAATACAAATTTGACCTTATGAAACAGATATAAATTACATGGTATCAGGTCATGCAAATAAGGCGGATGGTCTGAATCTAGGATGTTATACTTAACTTAAAAATGTTTTTATTGACAATGCAGTATGAAGCGGAGCGTTGTCTTGATGAAGAACCAATGCACAATGTTCTTCCACAAATCGGGTCATGTTTTCCTCACTTTTTCATAGGGATAGTTTCACCCAGTTCATGTTTTTATATTTTTAACATATTTTCGGCAAAAAAAGAAACACCTTCTACACTTAACGTAGAAGTCAAATTCATTTTTTTATAAACACGTAAAGTGCTGAAGTCATAAGAGAAAGGCTTACGCTACATAGCTGTCGTAGTACTTCTGTAGCATCAGCTCAGTCTCGCTACTTTATATTAAAACTAGCTGAGACCCGGCCCGCGTTGCTGCGCCAATAAGTTTAAGACGACAGCGGTATACCTATCAAATGTACTTTATTTCAAACGAATATTAACGTTACCTTGTTATATGTACATACAGCCTTATGTATTTTGCCCAAAAATCCGTTCAATGAATCTTGTTTCTACAATGTTCCTATTTCTATCAAAACTCTCACAGATACATTCGGGAAAATAGCAATAGGTAAAATTGTTAGAAACTTGACGGAACGTTCTGATAAGTTTTTTATATTAGCTAGGTATAGCGTTATCCTAATCTTCGATCAAGCAACACATGCAAAAAAACCCAGGTGCCAAACATGAACAAATTGAAATCGGTTATTTGGTCATTTCCAGAAACCGGAAGTCGCCATTTTAAATTTGAAAATGACGTCTGTATTTGATTTTCGGTCTCTGGACACAATTTTGGTTCCAGAAATACCCATATTGGATGGTATTCGGCCATTAAGGCTGTTTTTCGTAAACCGGAAGTCACCATCTTGAATTTCAAAATGGCGTTTGAATTTGTTCTCCGGTCTCCGGACATTATCTCGATTCTGAAATCAATATTTTTGGCATTTTCACCGGAATTTGCCACTTCGAAATAAAAAATGGCGGCAGAGTTCGATTTTTGGCCTATGTGCATTTTTGAGATTACGGAGAGATTCATATTAGAAAGAATTTGAGCATTTTAGGCAGTTTATGAAAAGCGGATGTAGACATTGTGAATTACAAAATGGCCTATAAAGTGGATTTCCGAACTTTGTACATAATTCTCGTTCTGAAAATACCCATACTTGATTTGACCATGTTCTGCTATTTACTAAAAACCGGAGGTTGCACATCTTGAATTTCAAAACGGTGTTTGGGGTTGATTTCCGACCTCTAGTCATCACTCCGATTTTGGGAATCATATTATGTCGTATTCGGTTGTTTTCCAGAAACCGGAAGACTCCATTTTGAAATCCGAAATGGCATATCTTTTCGCTTCGAAAAATACCAATGCTGGATCATATATCACGTCATTTTTCCAGTTCTCATTGGTCAAAATCTATGTTTGAAACATGTCTCAACGTTTTTCATCAGTACAATAATTTACCTTATAAAATTATAATTTTGCGGCATTTTGATGGACGTGCAGCTAATTTTCCAAACGATTTTTATAAAAACTAAAGAAATCCGTTGACACAAAGTTAACACTGAGACACAGAAAAATCAGTGTGACAGAAATATACCATGTATACAAAACAATACGGTATCGTGTTTGATTTTGGAGTTTACAAATTACAAATTCGTGATGATGATCGGTTCAGCGGTTTTAAAGTTATAAAAGGGTGACATGGCTCATCTCCCTCCCCATACTTACTACATCAATGAGATGTAGAAAAGTCTCAAATGACACACTAACGTGACAAAAATACGCCTCATACTAAAAATCCTCTGCATTTTAAGTTGCACGGTTATTGTGGAAGAAGTTTTCCAGTTTACAGAGTATAAATTAACCCCTCCTTGCCTACGCTTATGAGATAGAGCAAAGTCAATATTTTAGTGTTACTCCCCGTCCTCGAAAACCTCTATGTACACATTTTCACAGCAATCGGTTTAGTAAGTATTGAGTCTATAAGGAACAGACAGACAGACATTTGCATTTATAGATGAAAAGATGAAATAGTACATCCCTCTCCTCTTACTACGCCACTGGAATACAGAAAAAATAAATGTTATAGAAACTTACCCACCTAACATAATTGACTTGGTGATCAAGAGCCTGAGAATAAACCCATACTTAAAGTCCTTTTTGCGAACGAATGGTTTGGTTCTACTAAGATTCGAACCTATAACCATTCGCTTGTCAAAGCGGACTCTGTAACCTTGCGACTACGAAGCTCGACTTCGTAATGTACTACTTAATTTTTTTTCATAACAATGTTTCATTTTATAACGATAAGTAGTTTTCAAGGCTGTTACTGTCAAAAATCGGTCAACTTCAATTTGCCGTATTATTTTTATCGTGTATCAATAAAAAACTGAACACCCCTCATTGTAATGTTGTGTGTGTATCATGCCTTATGTTTGATTTTAACATTTACCCTTCAGTTGTGAAAATGACGTCGGAGCAAGAGAAGCAACGCATCAAAATTTGGCTCACGCAACGCGAAAATCCGAACTACTCGCACGACAAGTTGACAAAATTGTTGAATGTGAGCAATTCTCGCTGAAACCGTCCCACTAGTAACATGAGGTCTTGCAAAAAGGATATTTTTATATCTAAATGATTAAAAGTAGCGAAAACATGAGAAAACCAATTTGGTTAGTTCATATTGATGGACCCCTCGGGCGAAAATCGGTCAAACGGTTTTTACAAAAATTGATTTTAGAGCAATTCTTGACCTTTTTATTGATTTATTTCTCTTGAATTTGTCATTAAACTCCCTGCAACCAATACATCGTTTTTAAGAGGAATGATAGAGCTTTCATTTGAAGTAGAAGAAAATCGGCCGCAATCATGGATCTCGCCGCCATCTTGGATTTCATCAGAAAAACGTGTTTTTGAGCAATTCGCAACCACCGATTTTGAATTTGAAATCACCATTGGAAAGCTGAGAAAAAATTCTTTAAGATACATCCAAAACATTAGGTGAGCATTGAGTTTACCTTGTCATTCTGGTCACTTTTCAAAATCGACCTTCAAACAGTACAACGCATGACGTGCGGCCAATATCAAATCATGCTGAGCCTGTGGTGTGTGTCTGTGTGTAGTGTAAATTAGGGGCCATCCATGTTCCACGTGGACAAATTTTTAAGGATTTTGTTACCCCCCTCCCCTTCCCCTCCCCCACAACTTCTCATATAAATTCTCAAAATTTTGTATGGACCGTGGACATCACACAGACCCCCCTCTCCAAAGTTGTCCACGTGGAATGTGGATGGCCCAATGCCTGTGTGACTTTGGGTCTGTTCACAAAAAACGTAAAGCGAAAAATCGTATTTTTGATCACTTTTCACTGCATTCACATTGTTTATTTCTTAACTCCCTCGCTCCTCCTTGAGTGTAACGTAATTTGTGATTAAGCTTCTCTACGATTTTTTGCTAGAACAAAGTTTGGTTCCCTGTACGGAGGACAGTTTTCGCGTGTTTAGTAATTAAACAAATTAATGTTAGATGTTGTTTTTGCTACTGTTATATACTGTTGTTTTCATGCATTAAACTACTATTAATAAACTTAGGTATGGTATACCAAGGTATAGTATGAATCAAGTATATCCCGAGTAGTCTGGAGTAGATTTGTGTATGCCAACGTAAATAAAGTAAGAGTAGAATCATCACTTTTTTGATTTTTCTTATCGCAAATTCTTATCGACGAAAAGGGTACGTTTGCTACCTAACAAAACTGGGTGCACTTACTACCTGTGAACTAGGAATACTGACTGTCCACATCATACGCACACCACAGGCTCAGTATATTGCGTTGATTTGATATTGCCGCGAGTTATGTTTGAAGGTCGATTTTGTAAAGTGACCAGAATGACAAGGTAAACTCAATGCTCACCTAATGTTTTGGATGTATCTTAGAGCATTTTTTCTCAGCTTTCCAATGGTGATTTCAAATTCAAAATCGGTGGTTGCGAACTTGCTCAAAAACACGCTTTTCAGATGAAATTCAAGATGGCGGCGAGATCCAAGATGGCGACCAATTTTCTTCTACTTCAAATGAAAGCTCTATCATTCCTCTTGAAATCGATGTGTTGGTTGCAGGGGGTTCAATGACAAATTTAAGAGAAATAAATCAATAAAAAGGTCGAAAATTGCTCAAAAATCAATTTTTGTAAAAACCATTTAACCGATTTGTGCCCGAGGGGTCCATCAATATGAGCTAACCAAAGTGGTTTTCTCATTTTTTCGCTACTTTCAATCATTGAGACATAAAAACATCCTTTTTGAAAGACCTCATGTTACCAGTGGGACGGTTTCAGCGAGAATTGCTCATGTGGCCAAATCAACCGTCACTAACGTAATAAAAGTTTTTGATAAACGTTTGTAGACTGCCAAGAAGACAGTTTCGTGGGAAAATCGAAGTCCAAAGGCTCCAAAAACGAAAAGTGTGGTCAGCAGTTTCGAGCAGAATCTCAACCTTTTCGTTAGAGATGTCACAAGCAAGCTTAGAGAGAGTGTCGTTTACAACTGTGAATCGAGCTAAAAAAACGAGCCGGGTTGTTACCTTCTAAAAAGGTGGTGGCTCTAAATCGTAAAAATAAGCAAAACAAGTCGGCCAGACTACAATCGCTGCACGTGGAGATGCTGCGTGGTACAGGATGATTTAGGGTTCCGTCAATCAAAAAATGTATGTGCAGGAATGGCCAAAAAACGTCTGTTACCTTTTCTCAACTAACGCAGTCCTGATTAGGCATCTTGTCATTACAGAAAAAAAGGTGATAACAAAGGACATGAACCCTGCCAACACACCAGAGCTCCGTCCTATAGAAAAATAGTGGGCTATCGTCAAATGGACCATTGAAGACACGAAAGACAGTTGTCAATGAGATGCAGTGCAAGACTAATTGGCGTTCTGTGGCGAACAAAGTAACTAGGGCCGAGAACATAGTGAGTGTGAATAGCGTTGCACAAAGCCTTGCCATGGTTGAAACAGTTAACCACGGCAAGGCGAAGCACTTCGCGACCCTTCTTGCGCTTACTATCTGTACAAAACTTGATGGAAAGAGTCAAAAGAAAGGTCCGGCAATTTGCATTCGCGAAAAAGAAAGAATTAGCCAATATTTTTCCTTGAATCGGTACGAATTAAACTTGACAAGAAAACAAGATTAGATTTTTGCCTTTCTCCTAGAAAGGTATAGCAATCACTTGCAAAACCGAAAATATAAAATTGCTCCAAAGGGCAGCATGGCATATATCACTCGACTCAGCTCGACGAGCTGAGCATTTTCTGTATGTGTGTGAGTGTGTGTGTATGTGTGTGTGTCTGTATGTGCAGATTTTTATTCTCACTCACTTTTCTCAGAGATGGCTGGACCGATTTTCATGAAATTAATTGCAAATGAAAGGTCTTGTTGTCCTATAAAACCCTATTCAATTTCATTGTAATCGGATTTTTAGTTTCGAGGCTATGTATCAAATAGTAAAAATCATTAGACATCATTATCTCGAAAACTACACAACCGATTTGAACAAAGCTGCTCTCAAAAGAACGGGCTACCTGGAAAACCCTCAAGTTTTGAATTTTATAAAGATTGAACATGTTGTTCAAAAGTTATGAAAAGAAACGTGTTCTGAAGACTGTTTAATCTCACTTATGTTTCTCAGAGATGGCTGAACCGATTTTCATAAAATCAAAGTCAAATGGAAGGTCTAGTTGCTCCATAAGACCCTATTGATTTGTTTTGCAATCGGACTATAACTTTGCCTGTTATGTTTAAAAATGTGAAATCCAGCTATGCAAAGGAACATATTCCGAAGACTACATGGACTCACTCACTTTTCTCAGAGATGGCTAACCCGGTTTCCACTAAATTAGTGTCAAATGAATGGTCTAGCTGCCTCAGAAGGCCCTATTGAATTTTACTGTAATCGAACTGTAACTTCATCTGTAATGTACCGACTTGTGAAAATCACGAAACTTCATTATCTCAGAAACTACACAACCGATTGAATCAATATTGACATCAGATGAGCGGGCTAGTTAAAGGTTAATTGATGAATTATGATTGAACACGTGGTTTAAAAGTTTGGCTGCCCTATACGTTCCCATTTCATTTGATTATAATCGAACTTAAGCAACTGTTATGTGTTAAATTGTTAACAATACAACGAAAGTCTATTATCTCAAAGAGTACATGACTTATTTGAACATTACTAGTGTCATACGAGCGAGTCATCTCTCAAACTCACAAATAACAAACTTCATAACAATTTGATATGTGGCTCAAAAGTAATGGAAAGAAAAGAAATTCAAAGACTATTTAAAACTATACCTGCTTTGATCGATATATGTGGCCTTAACATAATTTAAGTGTGGTATCGTACTATTTGAACGTTTCAAATTCATTGATTCCTTGCGATGTGTTAAAAGTCTGCAAATGCTTAACCAATCGGCCATAGGATATGATCAAAGTCAAATAACAACTCGTTTGAAATGATTGGTTTTAATCGAAATGACAACATCCTCGACTGTTGGCTTGTGTACATCGCTTTAACTCTAAATATATTTATATTGAATGGTATTCGGTCATTTTCAGCAGATTTTCTGTCATCAATCTGACACCGGAAATACCCATATTTACCTCCCAAGTTATTTAGGTTGTTTTCCAAAAACTAAAGTGGTCGTCTTTAAATTCAAAATGGTGTCCAGGGTCAATGTTTGGTTTCTATGCATCATCACGTTTACGGAAATATCCATATTGAGTATTTTTCGGTCATTTCCCACTGTTGCCTAGAAGTTGCCATTTAGCAATTCAAAATGGTGCCTGAGGACAATTGTTAGCTCCTTGCATCATTCTGGTTCTAGAGATACTCATATTGGATAGTATTTTAGGCTGTTTTTCACAAACCGGTAGTCGCCATCTTGTATTTCAAAATGGTATTTAGGATACTGGTTAAAGAAAAACTCATATTGGGTGATATTTGGTCACTTTGGACTGTTTTTCAGATGCCGAAAGTCGTCAGTTTGGACTTTAAAATTGCCTGTGAAATCGATTTTTGTCATCTGGGCGTAATTCTGGTTCCGAAAACATTCATATTGAATCATTTCCGTCATTTGTCATTTCCGGCTGTTTGCCAGAAACCGGAAGTCACCATCTTGAAATTCAAGACTGTGTCTGTGATCAATTTTTAGCTTCTGTGCATCTTTCTGGTTCCAGAAATACTCATATTTAATGGGAATCGTCCATTCCAGGCTGTTTTCCAGAAACCGGAAGTTGCCATCTTACAATTCAAAATGTTGTTTGAAGTCGATTTGTGGCTCCAGTGCATCATTACGGTTCCGGAAATACCCATATTGGGTGATATTTGGTCGTTTGCGCTGTTTTTCCGTCACCGGAAGTCGCCATTTTGGATTTCATAATGGCATTTGGAGACAATTTCTGGATTTTGAACGGCAACTGTTTTCAGAAACCGTAAGTCGCCATCTTAGAATTTAAAATGCTATCTGTGGTCGATTTTAGCTCCTGTGTATTATTCTAGATCCGGATATTATTATATTGGGTGGGAATCGGCCATTTTCGGCTGTTTTCCAGAAACCGGAAGTTGCCATCTTACAATCTAAAATGTTGTCTGAGGTCGATTATGGACATATTAGTTACCCCTTAAAACATCCACATGCCAAATTCGGTTTCATTTGCTTGGTTTGTTCTTGAGTTGTGCAGAAATTTATGTTTCATTTGTATGGGACCCCTCCCTTCCAGAAGAAGGAGGGGTCTCAAACTATCATAGTAACCTTTATCGGCACCAAAAACCCCTACATACAAATTTTCACGTCGATCGGTTCAGTAGTTTTCGAGCCTATATGGATCAGACAGACAGACAGACCGGACTGCATTTTTATATGTATAGATTACAACATCAATATTTTAGAACCTAAAGAGTGAATATACATTTATTGGATTGAAGCGGTCATGTAAATCTGTTTTTACAAATAAAAATTTGAATGAGAAAGGCTGGGTCTGACCGCTAGGTGGATTAATTTAGGTTTTTCAATAAAGCATGACCGATTGACATACATTTTTGTTTGACCTTATTTTGACCGTGTCTCCTGTCGAATACCTCACGCTGTCACGCTGTGCAGCATTTTGGTACGATGTGAAAAAAAGTTTAGTAAGTGCCTCCTTCACTAACGATTGTGTCTGTAAGCTTTGGAAAAGTTTCTCAAAATAGTCTCCGACGAATTTGTATGGATTATATAAATTTTTGGCATATTGTGTATCAACTAGTATTGAGACCGAAAATGGTGATGTGGATATTCACATCTATTATACGTCCAAAACTGACCTACGCTGCGTTAGTGTGGTGGCCAAAAACCAAAGAGTCCACCGCTAGAACAAAGCTAGAAAAAGTTCAACGACTTGCGTGCATTGCTATAACAGGAGCAATGAAAAGCACCCCGTCAAAAGCTCTTGATGCAATTCTTCATCTGCTGCCGTTGTACGAATACGTGCAGCTAGAAGCAGAAAAGAGTGCCTTGAAGCTAAAAAGAACAAAAACTATCTTGTCAGGTGATCTTGTGGGTCACCTGACAATACTGGACTTTTTCAAAAGAGGGCCAGTGATGAGTATGAATGGAGACTGGATGGCACCTCAGGATAACCATGATATTCCCTACAAGGTATGCGAAACGTCGCGTGCAGACTGGGAAGTCGGAGTTCCTGATGTCCGTCCCGGTTCAACGATATTTTTCACAGATGGCTCAAAAATAGGTACCAAAACTGGTGCAGGAATCTTCGGCCCTGGAATTAATATTTCAGTGGCAATGGGACACTGGCCAACAGTGTTTCAAGCAGAGATTTTGGCAATCCTTGAATGTGCGAATGTATTTCTGACTAGGAAATACACACATGCAAATATTTGTATTTTCTCTGACAGTCAAGCAGCACTGAAAGCACTTGATGCTTATAAATGTACATCCAAGATTGTCTGGGAATGTATTCTCAAATTGCGACAGCTATGTCAAACAAACTCAGTAAATTTGTATTGGGTTCCAGGACATTGTGGCATTGGTGGGAATGAAAAGGCAGACGAACTTGCAAAACAAGGATCTAACTCACAGTTTATCGGCCCAGAACCTTTCTGCGGTATATCAAACTGTGCAGTGAAAATGGAGCTTAAACGCTGGGAGGAACAAAAAGTGATAACCAATTGGTTTGATGTCAAAAAGTGTTCCCAATCTAAAAGATTTATCACACCTAACGAGAATCATTCGAAAAAGCTCCTAGAGCTCAACAAAAGAGCTCTTTGTACATACGTCGGCCTAGTAACGGGGCACTGTCCGAGTAGATATCATTTAAAGAACATTGGCCGGGTTCAGGATGATATCTGTCGCTTTTGTAATATGGAAAGCGAGACATCGGAACATCTGCTGTGCAGTTGTGGGGCATTATTTAAACGCAGATCAAGGTTTCTTGGCAGTGGCTGTTTACAGCCCAAAGATATTTGGTCTTTGAATCCTGGGAAGGTGATTGGCTTCATAAACCATATTTCACCTGACTGCGTGTCGGTGCAGGTACCTGATCACTCAACAATAGTGGTCATTGTATTTTGCAAGGGGACACGTATAGCAATTGACTGGGATATATATTACAAAAGTTCACATCAATGGACAACGTAATTCTTATTCCCTAACAAAAAAAAATCAACTAATATCATAAGACTTCCAAGACCTAATGGAATTTTATTATTGTGCGTTGACTCAATCTTACTAATTTTTTGCAGAATAATTCCACTACAAAATTAAACGAAAATAATAACACAAAATATCAATATACCATAACATAATGTGGACATCAAAATAGGAAGATAATAATATTCAGATTAAAACATTGAATCACATTTGGTCTGCTAACTTCAGTACACCCAATCGGTAAGGTGCTTACCTTCTTTCGACACGCGCGTTGTTGACAATCAATACACCTCCCTATTACTCCGGACTCGCAAGCACGCTGCGTCCAACGCAGTTATCGTCATACCCGTGGTACGCGAACAGCGACGACGACTAGTTTTGCAGATCAATTATTTACCGGTCACTAAAAGCCGAGCATTCATTACCGGATTTAATAACAAAATTAAATTAATGTATGTGCTTGTTTATATAGCGAAAGCCACTCTTAAAGCGATATAAACACGTAGCACCCAACGCAACGGTTCACGGTTTCGAAGTTGCACACCGGTAAGGAAGCCTAACGCTTTCGGTCCGAAAGCGTTTCGCTTCCACCTCCCATGTGGCCTCTGCAGAGGCCGTTCGAGCTCTCAGATGTGGAAATCTCTGTCTATTCGTTGTGCCACCACTCTGTTAATATTTGAATAATTTACGTTAAACACTCGCAATTCGAACACTATGGGAACTAGCCGGACAATAACTCCCCCCGAAAGGGTCATAGCTTAGCGAGCTGTCTAGCGATGTTTACTGTGGTGGTTTTTGGGAGGTTGGCCGTGTGCTGCTGCGTTGCAGTGACCTCTAGCTGACGAAATATAGATGCAATTTCCATAATTCCTTCAAATGACTCGAACAGATTTGCTAGTTTCTAATGATTTATGAATTGATTCTCGCGATCGTACCTCAATTAAAATGTATACGACAGATCTAAGCATTAGAAAACCGAAGAAAATACGTGACTGAATGAATCGACTCGAGTTAGTAGGAAAATCTCACGTCAACCTGCACCCCCTCACCCTCGTCAACTACCAATCCAAGGAAAATTTATTTAAATAATTCATCAATTCTGGCGCTCTATCAAGAGGCACCCAGCTCGCCATGTTTGCCCAACGCATCCCGGCCCAGCAGCGATTTTCGTACGCGTGTTCGACCCGCCAGCGAGCGAGCGAAATTGATGTGGCGCCAAATCAGTGCGGGAATCTAATTTCTGGAATCAATTTTCGGTGCCATTCATTCGGAGGCAATACAACCGCTCATCTTATGCGCTCTCGTCGCCGACATCGATGTATGGAAAATAAATTTTCATCTGCGAAATAAATTATTTGGATAATGTGAGTTTGGAAAACAATAAATCCGGGCAGAAGCTGAATGAGTGGTACTTATGCCGCATAGTTGCTTCGCACTAATTCGCCGTCTCTGTGTGTTTGTGGAGCATCCATAACTGTGAATAAATAAAGCAGCGGCTGTTTTCATAAGATTTCAGCCAGAGAGAGATAGAGAGACAGAACTAACCGAAGCAATTTGGTTCGGGTTAATGGATGGATACAATTTGATACGTTTTCGAAATGAAGCAAAGCAATTAAGTCATGTTATTCGGATAATTTATGGGAAGATAGTTTAAGTGAGCAATTGGTACATCGCAACTAAAACAAGATTTATCTGAGCAGTTATAGAGGCTTACTGCCCTTCTGGTTGCGATTTTCATGCTGTAAGGAGCTCATTTCGGTGGATATATTTTCAATTTCCAAGTAGTGAACCGAATAAACCGATTCAAAGAGGACATCCACATGAAATGCAGGGTAGAATTTTCGAGCTGATCCACTCATGATTGCTGGAATTATTCAATCGAAGAAGATTAACAGGAAATCGCCATTAACATAACTCATAATTTTATTGTGGAACAAAACAGAATATAAACTTCGCTAAAAATTGTCTCCCGACCGATTGATGGCAGCAATGCAATCAACGCATTTTTTTGTCCAAAATAAAACTCCACACCCTACCATCGACACCAAAGCGATCAAACATCAACATCAAGTATATAGAAAGAAAATCCAGAACCCATAGCGAATATGATGCGCACAGTAAAAAGGGGACCCCGGAAGCAAGATTCACTCTGTCGCACTATTCGATAGCGGTGATGATGACACTGATGACTGGTACTATGATATACATTAGCAAGCAAGCAAGCGAGCAGTATGTATAGTGGTGGTAGTAAGGCTGCTTATACTCCAAATACGGTGGCTTCATTCGTTCCGAATTCCAGTTCAGCTGGAACGTTACCCTGCTCGCTAGTCTAGCTATTTCACGCGACCGACCGACCGATCGGCTTCTGAGTTGAAAGCCATTCACGCGAACGACCGAGGAAGAGCTGGCGGCTGCTTCTGGCACATCTTCGACTTTTGAAAACTTCAAAACCAGAGCTCAAAATAAAATAATATTAATAACATACAATGAAAGAAAACCCATAAATTATGAAGATTTATACTTTACTCAATCTATTCATTCCATTTCATTTTCTTAATGAATGATTTATATGCAACGAAACAAAGCAGCGCTCTCAGAAAGCGACGAACGGCGGACGACGACAAAACCTCGGGACGGCCGGCCACGCCGCCGGAGCGACAGAGACTCTTCTATGACTTTGAGAGATGTCTTTCCGGGAGGGATCGGGAGAGATATCTGGTGCCGATATGATTGCGTATTATTCGAACGAGAAGATGATGGTTGGTACTATCGTATGAAGGAAGCAGTGGGGTGTGCGTAGTGGTGCGGCAGGGCCCGGACGGACAAAACGACATCATTTGGCACCCGGAGAAGAAGAAATTTGTGCACCTCAACAAATCGTGCTGTCACCGGGTGTGTTGGCAGTGTCACACTAGGCGTGATGAAAAAATTGTAACGTGGAGAATGACAGTGGCAAGACTATTTTGGAACATGACCTTCGAGATTTTTATTTTATTTCATTATAGCAAACGATTCTACTAGAAGGACAACCTTCGTTGTTGTAAATTAATCGTGAAAGGTTACACCTTTTTTATGATACTTTATGCAATCATTTATCATTAAAACAAAAAATATTAATTCACAAATTCAATCTCAACAATTTTAGGATTTGACGCGATATTTTCATATCACATTTTCACCGTTTATAAGAACCATCTTTCTATCTAGTTCACAGAAACATTAATCTATAGTCAATCCGACGTGAATTCATTCAAATTTATCATTTTATCTAATCATAGAATTTGTATCCTGATCGGAATAGGGTGAATCACGATCGGAACAAAATATGTATCATAATTGATATAGCCTTTTTATTACAGATTAATGTGGTAGGTTTAGGTAGACAATTTAATTGTATTTTCGATGTTTTGTGCAACCGAAGAACCGACGTTCACATTACGCGACGCGAGACAAGACAAAACAACACTCATTGTTCTTACAGCATGAAAAACATACTAAAATTTACCTTACGGTCATTTAACTGTAGATTGTCTAAAACTATTCTTATCATTCCAAAATGGGCACCCTCAAGAAAAAAAGTTTTTCTAACAAAAACTTTTTTAGAATTGCAGCTAGATACGTGAAATCCGTCATTATATCAAGCACAAGCAAAGTGAAGCGGCGAAGTCTCAGAAGTAAACTGTTCCGATTGTGATACAAAACAGGCCTTCGCATTTCATCAATGATTTCAACTTCAAAGCAAATATTTTGTACAAAAAAGTTTTCTACATTAAGTTTAAATGTTATAAAAGCAGTTCATGGAAAAATATACTGCAATCGTCGAATATTTTAACCCATTATCAGTGTTTGCAACCAAGGCATGGTAGCAATTGTAAAGGAAAATTGTGTTTGAAAATGGAGCATTTTTTCTAGTTTAGTAATAAAATAGTAATACCCTAACAATCTTGATGAAATTTTCTGAACAGCATCAGAAGAAGTTGTTTGATGCTTTTGCTGAATGTTTGAAATATTTTTTTTAATAAATAATATAGAAATTTCGCATATAAAACCTGTTTCGATAATGGTACATTTTTGGACTTTTTCGATCATGATACATTTCCTTACAACAAGAGTGAAATCAAGTTTGCTATTTTAAGTCCCTAGAATTGAAAACAAAGCGCTTTTTACCCAACTTTTCTAACCTCTGTATGGTTTGCGTCTGATACATAAATGTTTTCCCTGTTTTTTGCTCTAATTTTTGTTTTCCCGTTTTGTTCATTACCAAGTCGAAAAACTAACTATTTCCGGCTTACCTCTGTAGACAATCGCTTTTTTTGTTGTTTTCTCCGATGGACTGTGGACAGTTATATTGTGCCATAAAAAAAAATATGTCATTTTATTTTATGCTTCTTCCAGTTTGGCCGCTGAACATAGTACGTCAATAATAATCTGGGTCACCAATCGAAAACAAGTTCTTAAATTTTTTCTTTTCATTCTACAACCTACATTAAGCTTGAAATTTGCTGCATTATGATTTAGGCGATATGGTTAGGGATTATGTATTTTCAGGTAAAATTTTCTAAGGTTCGAAGATTATAGCATTTTTGGCCATTAAACGTCATGATTCAAAAAACTGGCAATGCATCACATATTCAATTCTTTCCTGCCTATTTAATTCTATGGCATTGAAGTGATCCTGTTAAAAAGCAATGAAGAACTGAAAGTATAGCGCATTTAGATTCTTCCAACAGTTCAAGGAAAATTTTTGAAATCATAGGATTTACAGGATTTGAAAATTTCAAAGTCTATATTAAAAGTTGTAAATTTTGAGATCTTAGATTTCAGAATGACGGAGTAATAAAATTTCCCTTATTCCATGGCCTTAGTTTTATATTCCAGGATAGCAGGAATCTTTTTTGCGTTTCATCATCTTGATTTCAAGATATTAGGATAATAAGATAATAAGTTCTAAGAATTCTAGGCTTTGAAGATTTTTTCATTCAAAAATAATGGAATATAGCTCTTAGATTTCTAGAATTCAGGATTTCGGAAATAAAAGATTTAGGTTTTGGCGTGTTCTACGTTATATGAATTATCTACATTTTCTCTAAATTAGAGCATTTTTGACCAAGATTCATGGATTTTTGTGATACAATGTGTTTTATTTACAGATGTTGAAGCATTATTATTAAACAACTGTAGCATTCTTGGAGGATCGAGACTTCAATATTAACTAGTTTTGGGATATAAGTTTCACAGTCTGAGCATTTCAAAATTTAAGGTTCATATTTAAGAATTTTAAGAAATTCAAAATTTGTAGTCAAGAATATATGATAATTATTATTTCAAAACTGAAGGGTGGAATGACCAGAAAGCGCTTAACTTTAACCAAAAACATCATACCAAGAAAACTGGCATCTCTGGATCGATCCCAAACAAATGACTAGCGTCTAATAGATCATTTTACAAGACGTTTCTGAACTGAATTAATGAATGAAATTTTGACAGAAAGCACGGAACCGCTGACATAACGCACGTAAAAGCATCATCAACATCAGCAGGATCCGTGACACCTGTCAGTTCGTAAAATGGTCTATCAAACAGCGACTTGTGCGTTCGGATTGCATTCGCAACGCCAGTACACTACCAAAACTGTTGCTCGATTTCAGGCAGAGTTCCCAGTCTTCTTGATATGATGTTTTGGCTTTAACGCAGCATTAATCCCATAGTCGATTATTTGAAAAAAAATAGGGGTCTTTATATTTTTGCAGGAACAGGTGTGTAAAACAAGGTTGTTAATTGATAATTTATCGTAAACCCTGATAACGATACCGTCTGTTATCGTTATCGACGATGACGCTTACGTCTTCAGACATTATCGTCATTGTCAATTATCGGTACGGTATCGAATCAATAACGTTTGTTTATTACCATCCACTGCCACGGTGCTCCCACAGACCGTTATTATAAAAAAAATGCACCAAAGAATCTGAGTACACCATTCGATTCGTTATGACGTCCAAAATGTCTGGTCAAAATTTCAAAATCATCGTACGGTACATTTTTGAGTAATGCCCTTTTGAAGGTTGTAAAGTACAAAAAAGTGATATAAAAACTACGAAATACTTATTGTAAAGCACGTTTTACAACCACCATTTCATGAAATAACTTCCAAAATAGTTTCTACACATTCCAAAGGTTATATTCCTGGACAATAACAATTGGTGGAAAGATTTATTTGAAAATCCCACAGTGCACAGTGGTCTAAGCTCGAATAATCGTGATTGTCCTAGATTTGACTGTGAAAAATTGATTTTATGTACTCAATGTCTTAAGCAAAATTGTTTTATAGAACAAGGCCTTACTTTTGGCGTTTTTAGTTTTTCGATCAATCCACCTAACAGTTAGATAGAAAAAATATTTTTTGTAATTTTCAATATACCAGATTGCTTCCTTCGGTAAAGTTGTGGGAAAAAAATCAGTTTTTTGTCTCAGTTTTGGAGGAGTGTTCCACAAAAAACTCTATTTTGTCGTATCCAACGTACAGATAGGACATCGCAGTATTCAGCAATTGTTTTTCTTTTAAAATTTTCCACAACTTTGCCGAAGGAAGCAATCTGGTATATTGAAAATTACAAAAAATATTTTTTCTATCTAACTGTTAGGTGGATTGATCGAAAAACTAAAAACGCCAAAAGTAAGGACTTGTTCTATGAAACAATTTTGCCGAAGACATTGAGTACATAAAACCAAGTTTTCACAGTCAAATCTAGGACGATCACGATTATTCGAGTTTAGACCACTGTGCACTGTGGGATTTTCAATTAAATCATTCCACCAATTGTTAAATGTCTTGAAATATAACTCTTGGAATGTGTAGAAACTATTTTTGGAGTTATTTCATGAAATGGTGGTTGAAAAACGTGCTTTACAATAAGTATTTCGTAGTTTTTATATCACTTTTTTGTACTTTACAACCTTCAAAAGGGCATTACTCAAAAATGTACCGTACGATAATTATGAAATTTTGACCAGACATTCTGGACGTCATAACGAATCGAATGGTGTACTCAGATTCTTTGGTGCATTTTTTTTATAATAACGGTTTGTGGGAGCACCGTACTGCAATACCATCATTTGCCTTATTTAGCTTATTAGATATATCATTTAGCAATGCTACATACCTTACAATTCGAGTTTGTGCTTTAATAAGTGCCTCATAAGCAAAAACAATCAAAACTAAGAAATTCATTTTCCTGATGAGAAGCGAAACATAAACAAATAAGGAAAAATTTCTTCCTGTTGCCTAGTGATGTTTCGTCTCCAATCCTCCGAAGTGAAAAAACGTTTCCTCACCCCGAGCCTGCTTTTTGATCAAGTCGTACACCATTCGCTACCACAGCAGACAAAACTGGCATAAGGCGTTAGTGAGCTGATAACGTCTAGTGACTATCGTCATCGCCGATATCGTTAATGTTTGAAGACGGTATCGTCATCGTCAATAACGATACCATACGTTATCGGTAACGGCGATTATCGACGATAATCTATCGTATTAACAACCTTGGTGTAGAATGATGTGCCTATTTTGTTTTCGGCGCATGCTCTTCAGTTTTCAAAATGGCCTCCACGCAAGAAAAACTGCGCTAAAACACGAGCACCAAGAATTTCGATTTGCCTCGAAAGACGTTGTTTAAAATGATTAGAGTGTGGCAGGCGATATGCTCGTGTGGAGAGAAGAGCAGCATTTTTGTAACAACCAGCACCATCAACCAGGAAGTTTACGTCAACGAGTGCTTCCAAAATCGACTCCTGCCGTTCCTGAAGCAGCAGCACACGGGTTTCGCGCTGTTTTGGCCGGATTAGGTCTCATACCACCACGACAAAAAAGCCTGATTTTGTGAAAAACAATTGTCATTGGCGGGAAATGCTTCTTTTTTCATTTCATTCGAAGAAAACAACTGCTAAAGCGCATCGAGAGTCAAAAAAAAGTTTACAGAAATGCTGCTCTAAGTGAAACCAAGTGCCGTGATTGATTCCGCCGCTCTAGAGACGGACACGTCCACGGACGGTTGACGACTGACCGAGTAAAGAAAGTCCAAAAACTTTCGAAACCGTTGAACTGAAGGAATTGCTCGGTGAGGGTCCATGTGAAACGCAGAAAAAGTTTGCTTTGGTAGGGGAACTGCTCCATTATTCATCGCAGCCCATACATTCATCTCATTAAACATGAAAACACTATTGCAAACAGGAAAAAACGCGTATTTTCTTCTTAAAGCAAACTGCTAATCCATGGAATGGATTCTTCTTAGTTCACTTTAGATTCCTCATAAAGTATAATGCTCAAAAACTCACTTAAAAGCACTAAATTTGATACTATAATCGGGCGCTGCACTCGAAAACTCATTTAATTCAATCACCTACCTCAGAAAACAAAATCCACGCATTGTTCTGTACGGCTAGAACGGTACTTGTTCAGCAGCCAACCAAAGTTTTTTTCATCACTAGTGGACCACTTTTTATTTTAATCACTAAACAAAATCACTCACTACACTAAGAATACTTTAATCTTTTAAATGTTCACCTAAAATTTCCTAAAACAAGCTTGAATTAGCAGAAATATATGAGATGAATTTCTACAATTGCCTAATTTCAACTGTATGTATTTTCATCTGTTTTCACTGCGTTAAAGAAAATCAAAAGTAGCCGAATCAGTTTCTGTTGATACGAAAAAATCATACTGAAAATGTTAAATTCTTCCGACATAATTGACATAAATCGACAGCACTGCAGTGATTACCTAGGTTAACAATTTTGCACGTAAACAACTGTAGCGGATATCTAGTTAATCTACTACGACGGGCTGCGGCTATGTCAATTTATGATAATGTGATTCATTCATGATTACAGTGTGATGAATATGGGGGCGTCGTGAGATGAACAATTGAGCAGTGATTTAAGTTTTGAGATGGATATGGAAGCGTTGTGAAAAATGGTTTATTTTACAAGTTTAGGATGAATCTAGCTAATTTTTTTTAAATATACAATGCTAATGATTCCATAAGAGCACGTAAGCATATTTAGTTTATTTGTTCAATGATTTCGTGAAAATTTGGTGTTTAATCCGTGCGTTCTTCGTTGATATCGGTCTAATGAGATAAATAATTGAGCAGTTCCTCTATTAACCTAAGCCAGCGGTTCTCAACCTTTTTTTGTCCGCGTACCTCTTGCCGATATTTTTCATATCGATTGTGCCCCGTGGCTTGAAATGTTCTCGCAGAATGAGAGAAAATTGTGGTAGATCATGTTGTGGTAGTCTAGTTCAGGTTTCAAATTGAACTAAGGTTTGTTTGATTGCTACAGTCATGTTTTAAGATCATGATTGACCAATGAATGAAGTATTATAAAAAAATTGCTTTGTCCGCCATTACTGACTTTTCTTTCGTTACCTTCAGGGGGCTTTCGAGTAACCCCAGGGGGTACGCGTTCCTCCTGGTTGGGAACCACTGACCTAAGCCATATCCCAGCGATTTCATGCTTCGTTATAAATTGAAGCCAAGAACGTCACTCTTCGCTCCAACAACGAAACAGGAAGGGCTTCCTTCATCGCAATGCCAACGGGTGACGTTTGATGAAAAAGGGATTCATTACAATAACTCAAAGAAAAGAATGGGAACCAGGCGGTCATGCTTCTAAGTCGTCGGCGCGGTATAGTACACTCACTGGGTATTTGGTAGGACCAAGTTGGTGTTTTTCATTACTATCTGAACCGGCAAACTTCGACCCGCCCAACTTTTTTTTTTATTTCTATTCAATTCTTTTATGATTTTATACATTAAAGCTATGGGAATTTTTCATGATTCCGCATCCGAAGATTGATCTTGCGATTTGTTTATAGTCTGCAAATGCATGACGGATCTGATATTGGAAACGTTTAAATTTAACAGACGAATCGTTTAGCATGATGTGTTTTTACGAACTGAGAACATCCTCGGCTTGGATTTTGTTTAAAGCAGTGGTTCCCAACCTGGAGACCACGGCCTGCAAGGGGCCGCGAAGCTCTTGGTAAAAAAGTGATTAAAATTTCTTTCTAGATGTCTCAGTGATTTTAAACTCTTCTGCATATTGGGATCAAGATGTGAAACAAACTAAAATTGCAAGACGATATAAGACTGAAAGACGCAGCATCGTATTGCAAAACTTTTAGGGAACCGCGAAGTTCTCAGTGCTTCGCAAAGGAGGATGCGGAGCTTTTTGTATTAAGCAAATGGGCCGCGGAGACAAAAAGGGAACCACTGGTTCAAAGTATCGTTGCTTATACTACATTGATATTTAGATGCTTCACGTCCAATCTTGTCCCGTTCCATAATTTTGGTTAGTTCAGGTTTCTAAGCATTATCTGCTCGATGGTTGATTACTTCTTCGTGATTATTCTTACAATTGAACCGATCTGATTTAACAGCATACAATATGTTCATATTCTCGGCTTCTGTGCACCATCTCGATCATTTTAAGATGTTTTCCAGACAAATTGGTTGAAATATGGTTTCATATTGGTTTCATATTTCATAGAATTGTTTTCTATTGAATTATCACAGAAACTTTTTTAGATGAAGAAAAAAAAAATCACAGGAGCTTTTTTTTTCACTACAAAATCCTTACATTCCAAATTTGATCCCATTTGCTTGATAAGTCCTAGGCATGAGTAGAAATTCGTTTTTCACATTGTGTGGGAGCTTTCTTTTTCAGAAGAGAGAGAGGAGGTATTGAATTACCATAAAAATTTGTCTAGTGCACTAAAACCTCCTCATTTTAAATTTGGTTCCATTTGCTTGATTAGTCCTCGAATTACATAAAAAAAATTATTTCATTTGTATGGGACCCCTCCCCTTCTAGAGTAGGGGAGGGGTCTCATACTTCTGTAAACCTCTCCATGCCAAATCTATTTCCATTTGTTTCATTAGTCTTCAAATTAAGCAGAAATTTGTGTTTGATTTGTAGAGAATCCTTCTCTATTAGAGAAAAGAGGGATGTCAAACCTCCATAGAAATATATCACGCTTCAAAAATCTGCAGATGCCAAATTTGATACCATTTGCTTTATTAATCCCAGAGTTGTGCAGAAAGAGGTCGCAAACCAGTATAAAAAACTTTCCGGGTCCCAAAAAACGCTAAATACACATTTTCAAGCCGATCCACCAATCCTTTCTTGAGTTGGATCGTGACACACGGACAGCGACATTTCTTATTTTTATAGAAGAAAAAGAAATAGAAGATGGGTTGAAACCGAACGAAACTACCACTGTGAAACGGTATCGGATTGATGCGATTAAGCCGAGCACCACGCGGAAAAATGACCAGAAGAATGAAAAAATTCTTCTGCTGCATGAAAACGCTCGGCCTCATATTGCCAAAGTTTTAGTTTTTTAAATATTTTTAAATAGTTTCTTTGACACGGCACGATACAATTTATGTTTAACTGAGCCAAGTACATTTTTTTTAAATTCTAAATTAGCAGGGAAAAGAGGGAGGCCTTTTCTTTATTCTCGCGGCCGACTACGAGCTAGTGGGGATTTAAGGTGAGAGGAGGGGAGTTACAATTTTGATTTCAACTATATTGAGTTATACGATTTATTTATTTGTACATGGCTAAGCAGTGATGTTCTATTTGAGCAGTTTGGACTGAGGTGTCTGCGTGAACATGAAGATGCCGAGTCTTCGTTTGGGTGTCTCCAGCTTAGTGTATCATCTTCTTTCAGCGTGTAGCGGGAATGGTAATCTAACAAATAGATAGAAGAGTTTCATATTTTAATACCAGCGTGTTTTATGAACACGTATAGCTGTGTCATGTACTGGAGATCACCGCTTCCCAGAATGTCTCTAACGGGTACGTTCGGTTGTTTTCCTCGGGCCCGAAGGGAATCTATAAGCTCAGACCTAACACCACAGTATTCGGTACACGACCAAACAACATGCTCGATGTCATGGTAGCCATCGCCACAAACGCAGTGATTACTGTCTACAAGCCCTATACGAAAGAGATGCGTGTTTAACGTATAGTGATTGGACATAAGTCTGGACATCACGCGAATGAAGTCCCGACCTACATCCAACCCCTCGAACCATGCTTTCGTCGATACCTTAGGAAAAATGGAATGTAGCCACCGTCCCAGTTCATCTGAGTTCCATGATGATTGCCAACTTTTGAGTGTTCTCTGACGCAAAATGCTATAAAATTCATCAAAAGCAATTGGTCTTTCATAAATATCGCCGTCAATAGCACCCACCTTAGCTAAAGAGTCAGCCTTTTCGTTACCCGGAATCGAGCAATGAGAAGGGACCCACGCTAAGGTAACCCGGTAATTTTTATCTGTTAAAGCACTTAAAAACCGCCGTATTTTCCCCAGGAAATACGGGGTGTGCTTCACAGGCTTCATTGATCGCAGAGCCTCAATGGCACTGAGACTATCTGTGAAGATGAAGTAGTGGTCTATGGGTAGGGTTTCGATGATTCCAAGAGAGTACTGAATAGCAGCAAGTTCTGCGACGTACACGGAAGCAGGAGCATCGAGTTTGTAAGAGGCGGTGAAATTTTCGTGGAAAACACCGAAGCCAGTGGACTCATCTAGATTAGATCCGTCAGTGTAAAAGCTTTTATCATAACTAACATGTTTAAACTTATTGGAAAAAATCTTAGGGATCTCTTGGGGTCGCAATTGATCCGGGATACCAGAAATGTCTTGTTTCATGGTGGTGTCGAAGAATATAGCATTATTAGAAGTAGCTAAAAGTGCGACATTGGAGGAATCGTATGAAGAAGGATTAATATCTTGAGCCATATAGTCAAAATATAAAGTCATAAATCTGGATTGAGATTGAAGGTCGACCAACCTCTCGAAATTTTCAATTACTAATGGGTTCATAACTGTGCATCGAATTAGCAACCGGTAAGAGAGATTCCAAAAACGATGTTTCAACGGAAGAATACCCGCTAGCACTTCAAGACTCATCGTATGGGTCGACTGCATGCAACCCAAGGCAATACGCAAACAACGATATTGTATTCTCTCTAATTTTATAATGTGCGTGTTCGCGGCGGAGCGAAAGCAGAAACAGCCGTACTCAAGAACTGACAATATCGTTGTTTGGTATAACCTTAGAAGGTCTCCTGGGTGAGCACCCTACCAAGTTCCGGTAATCGTACGAAGAAAATTAATCCTCTGTTGGCATTTTTGTGTCAGATATCTAATATGACAAGCCCAGGTGCATTTGGAGTCGAACCAGACCCCGAGATATTTAGCGACTAAAACCTGAGAGATCGTTTTACCCGTTAGTAGGAGCTGCAGCTGAGCTGGGTTATGCTTCCTAGAAAAAACGACCAGCTCAGTTTTCTCCGGAGAGAATTCGATACCCAGCTTAAGAGCCCATTCAGACAAATTGTCTAAGGTATCTTGCAATGGTCCTTGCAGGTCGCTAGCCTTGCCACCAGTAATGGATACAACGCTATCGTCTGCAAGTTGCCTTAGCGTGCATGAATTTGCAAGACATTCATCGATGTCATTGACGTAAAAATTATATAAGAGAGGACTTAAACATGAGCCCTGGGGGAGGCCCATGTAACTAATTCGGGAAGTTGTCGAATCGCCATGTGAGAAATACATATGCTTTTCTGACAACAAATTGAGCAAAAAGTTATTCAAATATGGTGAAAGTCCCTGCGAATGAAGTTTCGCGCTTAAAACTTCTACAGAGACAGAGTCAAAAGCCCCCTTAATATCCATGAACGCAGAAGCCATTTGCTCTTTTCGAGCAAAGGCTAGTTGAATTTCAGTAGAAAGCAACGCTAGGCAATCGTTCGTCCCTTTGCCCCGGCGAAAGCCAAATTGAGTATCTGAAAGTAACCCGTTTGTTTCGACCCATTTGTCTAACCGTAAGAGGATCATTTTCTCCATTAATTTCCGGAGGCAAGAGAGCATCGCAATCGGCCTATATGAATTGTGATCAGAGGCAGGTTTCCCGGGTTTCCGAATAGCAATGACTTTTACCTCCCTCCAGTCATGCGGAACAATATTTAGCTCAAGAAACTTGTTGAATAAATTCAACAAGCGTCTTTTTGCAGAGTCGGGTAGGTTCTTCAACAGGTTGAATTTTATTCTATCTAACCCTGGAGCCTTATTGTTGCACGACAGGAGAGCCATTGAAAATTCCAACATCGAAAATGGAGGCTCTTCCGTAGTTACTAATAACGCGTCGCGAAAGGTTTTCTGTTCCGGTACAGAGTCTGGACAGACCTTTTTGGCAAAATCGAGTATCCAGCGATCTGAATACTCCTCGCTTTCATTCGAAACGTCACGGTTCCGCATGCGCCTGGCGGTATCCCAAAGAGTGCTCATCGCTGTTTCCCTGGACAACGCGTTTACGAACCGCCGCCAGTACCCGCGTTTTTTCGCCTTTACTAAGCTCTTCATCTGCCTGCCCAGTGCCTCGTACTTTCGAAGCAGGTTGACAGTGCCGTACTCCCGGTAGTCCTTATACGCCGCGGACCTTCGCGCGTACAGCTCAGAGCACTCTTTGTCCCACCATTTGTTGGGAGGGCGCTGTCTAATCGTTACCCCGGGTATCGGTTTCGTCTGAGCTTGAGTCGCGGCGTCGATTATCAAGCCAGCTAAGAACGCGTATTCTTCCTCCGGAGGAAGTTCCTCGTGAGTCTCGATAGATTGCGCTATAATAGACTCATAACACTTCCAATCAATATTACGTGTAAGGTCGTAGGAAATATTGATTGGGTTCGGGGGAGTTGAACCATTAGCAATTGATATAACGGTTGGAAGATGATCACTACCGTGGGGATCGTTGATTACTTTCCACCGGCAATCTAGCTCTAGTGATGTCGAGCAGAGGGATAGGTCAAGCACGCTTTCACGTGCTGGAGGATTAGGTACACGTGTCGCTTCCCCAGTATTCAAAACTGTCATATTGAAGTCGTCGATCAAGTTACAGATTAAAGAAGATCGGTTGTCGTCGTACAGCGACCCCCATAGCGAACAGTGAGAATTAAAATCTCCCAATATCAAAAAAGGCGCGGGAAGCAACTCTGCTATATCAGTGAGATGCTTCTGTTCAATCCGCGCGGATGGAGGCATATATAACGAAACAAGGCATAGGTCTTTTCCATCCATATTCGTTTGAATGGCAACGACTTCAATATTCGAGATCGAGGGGAGGTCGATTCGGGAGAAGGAATAGCACTTTTTAATCCCTAAAAGTACCCCTCCACCGTGTGAGTCTCGATCTCGACGAATAATGTTAAAATCGTGGAAATTGAGTTGATCGTTTGAATTGAGAAAGGTTTCACAGAGCGCAAATGCGTCACAATTGTATGTATTTATTAAATGAGAAAATAGATCGAATTTGGGGATGATACTTCTGCAATTCCACTGTAATACAGTGATAAAATTCCTAACCTCTTTCGCCGTATTAGTCATCGAAAGATATGATAGCTGAAATGAGGGGCCAAGTTGCTGCTAGTTGCATCAAAAAGGTTTTCACTGTAGGAAGATGGGCAAGAAGAATATTTTGTAGGGGATCTGGTATGTTGAATGTTTTAAATATCCAGTCCACAATATCAGAAAATTTTATGAACCCTGTTTCTATTTTATCTTCTGATCGAGAAATGGGTGCCCGAGGGGTTTTTGGTGCCCCAGGAAGCGGTGGGTACTCCTGGTTTGATTTAAAATTAAAACCGGGAGGTACTTGCTTCGGTTTTTCTTCACCGCTTCCTTTTTGTGTTGGCTTATTGGTCATTCCGCTAGGGGTTATCTTGCGACCTTTGCGAAAAAGATTAGGAGAGTTGATCATTCTCCTCTTCCTAGATCCTTCTGGCATGGCATAAGAACACCCTTCGACGGGATCGTCAGATGTACCCTCATCGGTTGGCAAAAAGGAAAAGATGTTTCCTGTCGAGGGTGGCTCAGCACTCTTCAGCATTTCTGCGAAAGAGCGCTTTGATCGTTCCTTGAGGGAACGCTTTATTTTTTCCTCGCGCTGTTTGTACGCGGGACACGCCGAAAGGTCATGCCGAGTTCCCTCGCAGTAAAGACACTTTTCAGTATCCTCACTGCAAGCGGTCTCAGCATGATTGCCTCCGCACTTGCTGCAGCGTGCCTTGTTGCAGCAGTAGGTGGCTGTATGACCTAACTGCTTGCAGTTTTGGCAATGCATGACCCGCGGTACGAACAGGCGTACAGGCAGACGAACCCTGTCCAAAGAGATGTAGTTCGGCAGTGCGGATCCGGCGAATGTTACACGGAAGGAATCCGAAGGGAAGAATTTCTTCTTCCCTTCTTCGATGGATACTGAATGCAATTGCTTGACATCCAGTATCTTTACATCTTGAATCAGGGGGTTTTTGAAGCAGCCAACCCCGTGACGCAAAATGTCATCGACCGTGAGGCTTCCTTCGGTAACCACACCGTCGATCTCCACGTCCTTGGCAGGGATGTACACGCGGTACTCTCTCGTGAAGAGCTCGTAGCTAGCAATTGCGTTTGCTTGCTTCAAGCTACTCACAACAACTCGCAGTTTGTTCGGTCTAACCTTTGTAATTTCGGTTACGTCCGAAAACTGTTTTGCCAGGTCCTTGCCGATTTGAATTATATTTAGAGGCTTCTTTATGGGCCTGAAGTAAACTACGAACGGACCTTTCGAAGCATCTGGGTAAGCTTTCACCCGTGTTGCCGGTACCCTTGGTACGGGGCTAGGTAGCGGGGAAGGTAGAGGGGAATTGATGGGGGAGATCTCAATCTCTTCCCCAGTTGTTTCCACATCCAGGAATAGTTGCACCTGCATGTCGTCCATTTTGCGGGAGCGTTACGCTCTACCGCACACAAACGATAAATATTCGAATTTGGGGGGGGGGGTCAAATAGTTGCTATTAAATTTTAAAAACAATTTTTCAAACTACAATGGATCAAAATTAAAAAAAAGGCAGTAATACTAATACTAATAACAATAGTAATAATAATAATAATAATAATAATAATAATAATAGTAATAATAATAATAATAATAATAATAGTAATAATAATTATAATAATAACAATAATAATACTATTAATAATAATGATACAAATACTAAAGTGAATACTTCACCGAACGTCTAAGTCACGACCTCACGGCTGATAGTAGGATTAATCGAGCGTCTCCGCAGAACAAACAATGACGATCCAGCTTCGTGTTGTGACACAGTGGCCGTATCCTACACGCGACCTTGTAGATGCCACTTGTAATTGACTTCCACTCGCTCGATCGTATGGTGGTCCGTGCTGCTAGCGGGGTAACAGCGGTGCGGGAGAATTATTCTTGCTGATATATCAGCTGCGTATCGGATCACTGGCGGGGTAGCCTACCCCTACCAGTGTGCAGAAGATGTTTCTGCCGATAAACTACCGGCTATTGTTATCGCGCAGCACAAGAAATAATCGACAAAAAAACACCCGTACGATAACTCGTGTATTGTTATTTTGCAAACTCAAACGGAGATGAACAATTTGCGTCTAATCGAGACGAAAGCAAAACAACGAATGATGATATTGCCAAAGTCATTAAACCTGAAAAAATAATTATATATTGATGTAAAATTGACGCATGACTTTTGAATTATTGAAAATGCAATTTTTTGTTTATAAATTGTTAGCGAATTGTCATTAAGGTGTTGAGGTATCAATTATTAACAAATACACTGCAGTCTTTTTACTCGGTTTTCTGTGCAGATTTCGGAATTTATGCGGATTTCGAAACTTACGCAAATTTTTTACACGGATTTCCTTGAAAAATTGCTTCTTGGGCGTAAGGTTTTTAATGGTGTTTCATTTCCAAATCGTTAATTTAGAGTGTCCGATGAGTTTATTTAATCCCATTACCGGATATTCGCTGATTTAACCTAACCTTTTAACATATTTACTTGATTTTCAGCTCGACTCGCAGGTGGGAATAATTCTGTTATTGATTCTTTTTAGAAAATGTGCAGCAGAAATGATTAAAAACCTTTATTTATTTACGTGTTTTTTACGCTGATTTCGGAATTTACGCAGATTCCGGAATTCACACGGTTCTTACAGACAGGAAAGAATAACACAGAATAGGTAACAGAATTAATTTAAGAAAAAATAACTATAAGGGATTCGAAATAAGAGGGCAATGTTTTAGCGAGGAGTCGGATTGACGAAGACTATTTTTCTAGGGTTAAAACTAACATGGTGACGCTCAAATGGGAAGTCTTACCCTTATACTTAATATTTCATAGTCCTAATTTGGTTTTTAAATGTTTTACTATTTGTTGCTTGGTTTTTACTTATTCCCGGTGGAATAGAGAAAAATAATTCAAAGCTGATTCATAAGCCTGACAAAAAATTCGATTGAAATCGTAAATTTACTGCAACCTCGTAAATTTCGAAGCTCATCGAATAAAATCGTTTGGATTCAATGAATACTGTTCTACAATTAGAAAGTTTGACTACCAAAGCTTGTTAACCATAACGGAACTCTGAATACTGACTCAAGCAAAGTTTTTTATGGACATGACGATTCAAATATTAAATTCAATGCTTAAAAATATGAGTCTTGGTACAGTAATTTCCAATTAGATTACCGATTGCTAGTAAAGAGATTCAATGAAAAAAAACAACAAATCTTGTTCATGTCACGTCAAAACACACCTTGAGGGCCACTGTTTTATTATTAATATTTTAATGATGTATGTGGAACTTCGAAGCTTAATATTCGGGTTGATTTTAACTCAATGTGGATAATTTAGAAAAATCTGTTCACAAGTGATATTTACTAAGTCTATGAAACTCTGCCATCTGCACGTGATATCAGAGTGTTCACAATTTCTTGAGAGATGTGTAGTGCCGAAGCACAAGCTTTGATCTAATTCAAAATCAATTGACGAAATACGATGAAAAAATTAGATTTCTCTGTTTTAAAGCAGGTTCCCACAATAACTAATGCTGTTTACTTCCAGAATCAGATACTTCTAATTTTTTCAACGCTTAAGTATTAGTATTAAGAATGATAGCTAATTTGGTTTTCATCACAAAAGGTGATGAGAAATCAGGAAATGATCTATAACAATAATAAATAATACTTGGATATGATGCTATTGACCCTGGAACAGGATTTTCCAATGCCGAAACATCGCTTTGCTTCACGTAAATCAATGCACATTGATGATATATTTTTTTCCCCTGATGAGCGGAAACGGTAATCAAAAATAAAATCACGACGACAAGAAAAAAAGCCGCAGAATTGATTCCACCGTGGAGATTCGAATCGATAACGGTTATTTCGAGTCATATGGGAAGATATAGATAATTATTTTCCCCCCCTTCTATGTCTTGGTCTCGTTCGGTTCAAACGAACATCAAATGGAAGAATCACAAGGTATTCATTTAAATATTAAACTAGCCGTATATATTATTTATCGCCGCTGCCATCATCCCATTCTCCGAGGGAACGTTGTCACCTGATCGACTGCTGTTTTTTTTTTCGTCTCCTGTTGGCACTAGTTTCTCATGCAAACGACCGACCGGCCGACGAAATCAAGCTCTGGTGATCTGGAAAAAGCATTCATCCTCCCATAAATCCTGCTATCTTATCGAAAATTCTTTCTAAAATGCTTTGGTTCGATCACATTTGTCTGTCAGCGACAGCAGCAGCAGCAGCACACACATATATAAGAGCAAAATTCAATCAACGAATTCAAACGTCACATTCCACAGTATCACAGCCCGCAGACGGTCGACTGAATAAACCGAGAGGAAACTATCAAAACAAGATCCCTAATTTAATAACAGTATAAATCCGAAGCAATATTTCACTGTCATAAATTGTCGATATGAATACAGTTTCATCGACATTATCGAGTGGAAATTAAAAGATCGTTAAACTTTTTACGACGTTTAATTTTCTACATTTATGTTCTTATCGGGCCTGTATCGAGTATGGGAATCGGTTTTGCAAGCGGGGGTGCCTGGCCGAACGGTTCCGTCTTATTATTATAGGCCGAGGTGTGCAACTTCGAAGGTTGCCGGTTGGCGTTGTGCGACTTTTTTTTTGACGTCCATAAACGCAAAGAACTAATAAATTATCCAATTTTACTGCTCTCAACCGTAGACCATCATCATTGGTGTTAAGGTAAACAAACGACTGTCGGATGATGCGGGAAAAATGATTATTTATAACGGCGTATTTCAAAGAGACGCTTGTCAAACGCTTTAAGGTTAGTTTGGAACTAAGAAGATTTGTCTGTGTGTTTCACAGCATTAGTTAGAAACTTACTTTTATACTGTTAATTCATCCGAATTAGAAAAACTAAAATGAATCCAAACAATCATGACTGCAAACGATTGCGCGATCAGAAAAAAAAAACAGTAATTTAGCGGCCCACATAATGGGTCGCTGAAGGACATGCCTGCACTCAAAAACAATAACTTTGAAACGAAAGCAGAAGAAAGAACGAACCCATCACCGTCAGACGTTCGAACGCGAAGCACTAGTTACTGCACCGTTTAGCCAACCGAAAAGTGCCACTTTCAGCAGCAATCCAGAGCAAAAGAACTGCCGCTGCCAGAAGAAGAATTTCCTGACAGATTTATTACATTCGGCCTGTCTCGGAGTTTGAATTATGTCTGAAAATAGACGAACTGGTCTATTTACACCCCTCAAAGTGCTTTCGAGTTTCTTTCTTTTTTTTTTTTTGCTTTGCTCCCTCTTAGGCTACTGACATACTGAGGCGTCAAATTAAGCGAAGCGTTGAGCGTTTGAAAAGCGGAATAAACAGAAGCGTTGAGTGAAGCTTCCTATGACATACTGGAGCGACTGGAGCGAGCGATGCAAATGCGTTGTGTTGTCATATTCCTAGATTCCAGCAGCGGTTTCGTTTAAAGGAAATATGAATTCTTCCATTGAAGATTTGTTTGCTGCTTCAAGCACAGTAAATCACGTTTTTAGTAAACATAGAGATTTTTTTATGAAGTAAAATAATATTTCTGAAGTCAGTTGCGCTACAGACGTAGTAAAAAATATAAGAAATTATTCTAAATTTTAAACCCGCTGACCCCAAGTAACGTTCAACTAGTTTATGATATCTGTTCAGTATGTTAGGCATGCAATATCAATCAAAAATACCAGTGTTATTTTCCTGACGACCTGAAAAATTTTCCCGATATTTTTTATATTTAAGACCAAAATAAAACGAATAAAAAGCACCTGGCGATATCAGGTTTAGTCTGAACATGGTATTACTGCACTAACATTTTTTATACATTTTAACATTTTGTTAACCGAAAATGTATTCTGTTTGCTTTTTTTTCAATTACCAAACCAAAACAAAGCAAATGTAAAGCACCTCGCGATGAAGATTTTGTCTGAACAAGGTATTACCGCGTAAGTATACGCGCGTCAAAACACTACTCGTTCTGTTTCGCCGCCTCTACCGACGCGTCGTGGCCGCTTGAGTATGACCGGTTTGAGCGTTTCATATAGACGTTCGAAGAAGTAGCTCGGACGCTTTTGCGACGCTTCTTGCTTCGCTTCATTTGACGCCTCAGTATGTCAATAGCCTTAGGCTAATGACTTACTGAGGCGTCAAATTAAGCGGAGCCAAAAGCGTCGCAAAAGCGTCTGAGCTACTTCTTCGAACGTCTATATGAAACGCTCAAACCGGTCATACTGAAGCGGCAAAGACGCGTCGGTAGAGGCGGCGAAACAGAACGAGTAGTGTTTTGACGCGCGTATACGTACGTGGTAATACCATATTCAGACTAAATCTTTCATCACCAGGTGCTTTATATTTAAATAATAAGAATAGAAAATACTATCGGGAAAAATTTTTAGGTCGTCGGGAAAATAACACTGGTATTTTGATTGATATTGTTGAGTTTTGATTCGAATGGCCAGGAATCTATGCTGAGCTTCTTTGGTCGCGAAAATGCAAGCCGCTGAGTAACTTGCTGTGCTCACATGGGTTATTCAAATCCTAACAGATATATAATATAAACTAGCTGAACGTTGCTCGTGGTCAACGGGATTAAAATTTGGAATAATTTCTTATATTTTTTACTACGTCTGTAGCGCAACTCACTTCGGAAATATTATTTTATTTCATAAAAAAATCTCTATGTTTACTAAAAACGTAATTTACCGTGCTTGAAGAAGCAAAAAAATCTTCATTGGACGAATTCATATTTTCTTCAAACAAAACCGCTACTGAAATTTAGGAATATGACAACACAACGCATTTGCGATGCTCGCTCCAGTATGTCATAGGAAGCTTCACCCAACGCTTCTGTTTATTCCGCTTCTCATACGCTCAACGCTTCGCTTCATTTTACGCCTCAGTATGTCATTAGCCTTACTGTTTGCTTGGAGATTTCATTTCTTCCATGGTATGCGAAAGCCGCATGGCTTCCGATCTTCCTCTTCCCGTAGAGACACAGTATAGTGGAAAGTGAGCGGCAGCGGCCATTGACTCAAGCATCGACTTGCTGCCCAGGAGGTGCTGGTTGCGGCGGCTGGCTGCGGGGAAATCACTCCAAGTAATGCCGATAGGAAATCCCTTCAACATCATGGAAACCATCAGCAGAATAATCAGCACAGTATCAATCAACTGATGTAGGAGACGGAGTGGAAAGGCAGTTTGTTCGGAAGAAAGGATGCTATGTGGGGGTTGTGAGATGTTGCTAACAAAAAATACTTAATCAATACCAGCTTTCCGGTTCAGCGAATTTTGTTTGATTTATTTTGATGATATGTACCTTCGAATCGGTTCACTGGCGAGAATATGTTACAACCATTGAATGAATGAATGTAGAGTTGATTTAGTAATGATAATTTATGAACCGACTTTGAAATTTGTTTGAATTGTTATGATAAAAAAGACACAGTTTGTTTTTTCAACTATTTCCATTCGCTCATATTATTTGGAAATGTTTGTAACCTATAAACGAATACTTTTACCTCGATATAACGTAACTTTTTAAAATGTAAAGAAATTAGAAATAAATGATACAGCAACTGTTTTTGGGCCATAAATTGCTTCAAAAAATTTTTGTAGTAAGTTTTCAAACCAATGAAACCAATACGAAACTTGTCCACAATGGGCGTAAGGAAGGTTTAAAAATACTAATAGGTGATGGGAAATAGGTTTTCACGCATCCTTCAGTATCAATTCACAGTTTTGCATCAATTAAAAAAAAATTTTTTTTTGCTTGTTGAAAATATTCTCTAAATGGACATAAGAAAGGTTCAAAAATACTGATAGGTGATGAGAAATAGGGTTTCGCGCATCTGTGAGTAACCACCAACAGTCTTGCATCAATTAAAAAAAAAATTCTGCTTGTTGAAAATTGTCCTGAATGGGCATACGAATGGTTTAAAAATACTGATAGGTGATGGGAAATAGGTTTTCACGCATGTTTGAGTGACCTCTTGTATCAATTGAAAAAAATATTTTTTTTGCTTCTGAAAATATTTCTAAATGGACATAAGAAAGGTTTTAAAATACTGATAGGTTATGGAAAATTGGTTTTCGCGCATCTCTGAATAACCATTAACATCCTTGCATAAATTAAAAAAAAATTTTTTTGCTTCGATATAACGTAACGAAAATAAAAATAAAGTTGCCTTATATCGAGGTATTACTGTATTTAATTCAGAAATTAGATTTTGCTCGAAAGAGAAATCTCCTGATGTAAAAGAGTATTTATGTTGAGTGCTCGAAAAATTAGCCGCAATTACTATTCTTGACATGTTAGCAAACTATTTTCGGCAGGTGGAGGAATTTTTCTGACTTAAGAGTAACTTTCTGAAAGGGCGTATGACATTTGGCAAAAATACAACAGACTGATGATTTCTGCGCCAATTTTCCTCACAAAAAATGGAATGTAAAATGATAATTTTTAACTGATGTTATTGATAATATTTCTTTCTGTCTGATGTGTTCAACTGTATGACCAAAAACTCCCCATATGTTCAAAACCGGGATGATGCCCAAAGTTCATACAAATTTATTATTTTTTTTTAATGGACATGTCCCTATTTCAAGAATATTATTTTATTTGTCATTTTTTATTTGGTTGAAACTTTGTACAGATGTGCTTGTCGGTAAAAGCTGAAAGCTGCTATTTTATGATATTGTTTTTTTTTTTTTTTTGAATCACGACTAATTTGTAAAGAGGGTCTATCAAAAGTCTTCAGCAAAGTTATAGATAATAATGTTGTCTTTCCGAAAAAATACGCTCCTCGGAAAAACCTTTTTTTTCGACAAAAAAATAAGCAAAAAATAACAGAAGGGCTGTATGTGAAGCCACAACCGCAAGATTGACGTAGAACTACATAACGTTGTTTATTACAACGAGTAAATAATAAATCTACAATTCACTTGTTTGTTAGTCCTGGAAAGTACAGTTTGTTCAATTTTCAATTCAATTGTTCAACGTTTAATTTAAAATCGGATATGATGCTGATTGAATCTCTGTGCTACCCAGACACCGGTCATTATGGTGAATTTGTGTATGACGAAAGTATCGAAAAATAAAATAAATTCTTTTAAACATTTGATTAACATAATGTTTCCAAATCTTCCAGAGAAAATATACACCATGAGACAAAAAAAATTAGCAAGAAACACAAAAATATAATTATAAATATATAACTAAAAAAACTCACTCGTCATTGATCTGATTTTTTGTTACAAAAACCAGTAAAAGTCAACTGAATTTGAGAATACAAAAAACTAAAATTCGTCAAAAAAATTTTTGTTAAATTTTTCCATTGTGTATATATATATATATATATATATATATATATATATATATATATATATATATATATATATATAGATAGATATATATATATATATATATATATATATATATATATATATATATATATATATATATATATATATATATATATATATATATATATATATATATATATATATATATACTAGTTGAACGTTCCCGGCGATGCTCGGGATCAAAGGTTTTAAATTTAGGAATCATTTTTTATAATTCATTTCTGCTTTAGCACAACTTACTTAAAAAATATTTCACATCTTAGACGTTCTTCATCACTTTAAATACTTCAATATTTTGAGAACAGAACTCACATAAACTGGAAGTCGCCATATCGGATTTCCAAACGACGTATGGAGTTCCACTTTCGGAATTATTGAAATGGTTGGCCAAATACCACTTTAGGTTATTTTTCTGAAGCCGGAAGCCGCCGTTTTGGAAAATTTTGTGTGGAGTCATCCCAGTTTCGAATATACCTATACTGGGTGATATTCGGGCTATTTGACAATCGTTTACAGTAAAACCTCTTTTTAGGAAATTAAAGTAAGCAAGAAGAATTTAGCATGACCATTCATGCTTATTTCTTCTCTATGATGGAATCTAAAGAGATGCTTGTGATTTTTTTCAAAACGAAAATGTTTGTTGGTGTCCAAGGAACACGTCTGAGAAGAAGTGAAGGTTTTCTGATAACTAACAATTGTGCTTTAATCCACAAAACTATGTAGAAAATAAAAAATGACTTTCAATGCTTAAGCCGCCTCTGAATCTATGTTCAAACCAATGAAATAGGACCTTTCCTCCAGCTAAATGTTCCAAGATCTAGTTTGGGTAAAGGTAAAAAAGTAAATCGAATCCCGTAATGTGTTATTATTCACAAATCTACGAATACATCAGAAACTCAAATTTTTTATGCTCGACTCGCACTGATTCAAAACATGGATTTTTCTGCAAAAAACATATTTGGAAATGTTAAAAAAACAACGAACATTTTATTGAAAGAAAAATCACATGTCATAGTTTTGATTTTTGATTTAGATGCGATTTTAGCTTATGCTTGAAAAGTCAAAGTTTTGCATGTATTATATGTTTTTCAAAAAAAAATCAAAGAGAGTATTTTAAGGTGTTTCTTTGTATGCAGAAAATCATCTTCAAAAATGCTTCGAACATACGTAGTTTTTTGAGTAATATGTCAACTTTTAGAAATAAGATACGTGTTATTTTTTCTCAAATGTCTTTCCTGAACATTAACTAACATTTTATTGGAAATCAATCACATATCATAGCTTTGAATTTGGATTTGCAGACAAATTGAGCCTAAATATTCATGATTTTGCACGTTTGGTTTTGTGAATAATATCTACATTTTCAGTAATCAGATACCTAACATTTCTTCTCAAATGTCATTCCTGAACATGAACGAACATTTCATTGAAAAAAATCACATGTCATCGCTTTGAATTATGATTTAGAGACAAATTAAGCCTAAAAATCTAGGTTTTGCATTTTTCACGTAGTTTTATTAAAATTATTTTAATTTCAAATGATCAGGTACTCATTATTTTCCCTTAATTTCATCTTTAAAAAAATCACAGATCATAGATTCGAATTTTGATTTAGAGGCAAATTCAATATGAAAAGTCATGATTTCGCAGGTTTCACGTAGTTTTGTGATTATTATCTCGAGTTTTAGTGATCAAATACCTGTTATTTTTACTCGAATGTCTTTCTTGAACATCAACGAACTTTTTAATAAAAAAAAATTCACATTTCATCTCTTTGAGTTTTGATTTGGAGACGAATTGAGTATAAAAAGTCATAATTTTGCATGTCTTACGTAGTTTTGTGAATTATATTTCAAGTTTTAGTAATAAGCTATTAATTATTTTTCCTCAAATGTCTTTTCTGAACATTTACAAACATTTTAATGGAAAAACTATCCCATGTCATCGCTTTGAATTTTAGTTTAGTGGTAAATTTAGCTCAAAAAGTCACAATTTTGCATGTTTTACGTAGTTTTGTGAATAATATCTCAAGTTTTAGTAATGAGATACTATTTTTTTTCTCGAATGTCTTTCCTTAACATTACAAACATTTTAATGAATAAAGAATCACATGTCATTGCTTTGAATTTTGATTTAGACGCAAATTCAGCTTAAAAAGTCATAATTTTGTTTTTTTTCACGTAGTTTTGTGAATAATATCTCAAATTTTAGTAATCAGCTATTAATTATTCTTCCTTAAATGTCTTTCCTAAATATTAACATACATTTTAATGAAGAAAGAATCACATGTCATCCCTTTGAATTTTGATTTAGAGGCAAATTTAGCTTGAAAAGTCATAATTTTGCATTTTTTTACGTAGTTTTGTGAATAATATCTCAAGTTTTAGTAATCAGATACTAACTATTTTTCCTCAAATGTTTTTCCTGAACATCAAAAAACATTTTAATGAAAAAAGAATCACATGTCATCGCTTTTAATTTTGATTTAGAGGCAAATTCAGCCTGAAAAGTCATAATTTTGCATGTTTTACGTAGTTTTGTGAAAAATACCTCAAGTTTTAGTAATCAGATACTAATTATTTTTCCTCGAATGTCTTTCCTGAATATTTACAAACATTTTAATGAAAAAAGAATCACATGTCATCACTTTGAATTTTGATTTAGAGGCAAATTCAGCTTAAAAAGTCATAATTTTGCATGTTTTACGTAGTTTTGTGAAAAATATCTCAAATTGTAGTAATGAGATACTAATTATTTTTCTCCAAATATCTTTCCTGGACATCAGCGAACATTTTCCAGTTAAAAAACCTTTATGTCACCGCTTGTTTTTCTGATTTAGAACGATTTTTAAGTGATGATGAATACTGTACACCACAGAGACGGAGGGAATAATATCAATAAGATCAAGCGTTACGAAATTCCATTTTTATATAGTAGATAAGACAAAACTATTACCTACTACTTTGTCGAACTAACAGGTAACAAAAAAATGGATAGTACTCAAATCTCATTCAAGTTACTGCTGGTGCCCCCAAGGCTCACAACACAAAAATATAATTATAAATATATAACTAAAAAACTCACTTGTCATTAATCTGATTTTTTGTTACAAAAACCAGTAAAAGTCAACTGAATTTGAGAATACAAAAAACTAAAATTCGTCAAAAAAATTTTTGTTAAATTTTTTCATTGTATATATATATATATATATATATATATATATATATATATATATATATATATATATATATATATATATATATATATATATATATATATATATATATATATATATATATATATATATATATATATAAAGACAAAACTATTACCTACTACTTTGTCGAACTAACAGGTAACAAAAAAATGGATAGTACTCAAATCTTATTCAAGTTACTGCTGGTGCCCCCAAGGCTCACATTCAGGACCACTTCTCTTTATTTTGTACGTAAACGAAATTTCCTTCATATTCAAAAATTCTGAATGTAAGATGTAAAGAAGACTCTAATATAATTCGGAAATCTTCACATTCTACATCTAGTGACTGAAAAGTTTGTTGAAATTGAATGACAAAATACATAATTTGATATCTTTTAACAAAACATTAAAAATTTCCTAATTGCATTATAAAATCAAAATGTAGAAAAATATAAAAATTTTAGAGATTTACGACTAGATTTAGATTCTAAACTAAATTTCATACCACTATAACACTATTATACACAAGGCAAATAGCGTTTTGAGGTTTATTAAACGCTTCTGCCACATTTTTAAGACCCGTACACTATCAAAACGTGATACATGGCCTAGGTGAGGTCGGCACTGAAATATTACAGTATTGTGTGGTTTACTCGTCCAGGCATATATGAAGGAAGCATAGAGTCAGTACAAAAACAATTTCTGTAATATGCTCTTCATAAGCAAGGCTGGGCTACATATCGTCTACCATCTTATGGAGCTCGCTGCATGTTGATCCACATTCAAATATTTAAAAAACGGCAACAGTACGCAATTGCTTCCTTTGTAAACGATTTCGCTTCACAGTGAGTTGCCTAGATGAACAATTCAGAAGTTATGGTTATGTTCACATTCAAGAAGAATAATTTGCATGAGTTGAATAATTCGAAAAACGAAATTGGAATCTAAATTATTCTTCTAATCTTCTTGCTTCTTGTTGGACGATTTGTGGTATATTGACCGTACTTTTAAGTGAATTTCTGTTTGCTGCTAGAGTACCACAAATTACTCATGAGAAAGCGTGTTTTCTTAGAAAACTAAAAATTTCCAAACTTAAGTTCAAAATATCTAAAAAACGGATGCATTTAGAAAGTTTACTACCGAGAGCTTTATAATTCGAAATTACTTACAAAATCATACTAAATCAAATAATGCATTATTAGAACTTGATTTTTTTTCTACACAATTGAAATTTGAAAAATCGTGTAAAATTCAACTTTTAGGTAAAAAATTGTTTTTTATTCCTCCATCCTGGTCCTCTTATCAAAAGTGTTGGGATAATGTCAAATTTCAATAGAAAAAAAATTTGAAGAAAATATTCAACCCTTTTTGGATTTCATGCATAATCAACGATGTACGATGTAAATCATCATGAGCTTTTCGATTAAGAAGATATGTGTTTTAAATCATTTAACATCAATGGAATATTATTATTTTGAAAAATTGCCATATTGATATTTTTTCCTGAAACATAAACGTCAAAAAAATGTTTTTACTGGCTTTTTAACAAAAATTTCGTAAGAGGTTCAGGTATCTTTGAAGAATTTGAAAAAATTAACTCTTTCTTTTGTAAATCAAAATTGATTGTTCATAGAGAATTTTTTGCACTTAATTTGTATTTCCCCATATATACTTTTTTTCTTCAAGGTTATTTATGTTTTTTTACAATTCTCCCTTAGACAGTTTTTCTGCACAATTAAATGTTTTAAAATTACCAACGGTATAAATGCTTTGAAATGTGATGAGTCCACACAGAGGAAAAAAAAATGCTTTGAAATTATAACACTGGTCGACAAAAGCGAAAAAATACTACCCTAAAGCTCAAACAGATGTTTTAGAAAGATTACAGCTTTTCAAGCATTCCTGTAAAATTTGGTGTCTCTAGCCATTGTAGAAATGCGTCAACTTACGTGAAAATGTCGCATAGTAATTTCTTGCTGGGTAAGTCGCTTCAACGTTATGTTTACAAAAAAAAAATTTGGGTCTTTGAAAAAATGATGGTGGCCCCAAGAATGGCTAAAAAGCTACAATCTTTCTTAGGGCCACACCTGTGTTGATCAATGTTATTCAGTCTTTGCTTGTTGCTGGATAGTTGCTCTGAGCTACAATGCTTTAAATAAAGTCGATGACAAAATGCATACGTCATCTTAAAAAAATACTCTTGAGTTTAATTCCTCCACCTATAAAAACACTTAGTTTACTAAACCAAATACGTGTGCAAAGCTTATTTCAAATCGAAAATGCTCTGTTCTCGAGTGAAGCCCGGAAAATTCATCAAAAAAAAATGGCAAAACATGTTAATGTGGTTTCAGCATCAATTCAAAAAACTATAAATTTACCTATAATTTGAAAAAAAAAACAATTTTGTAAATTTGCTATTGTTTCAAATTTCTTCTCTGTGAAAATTTTCATGAGTTCTTTTTCATTTTTTGTAGTGCTTTTCCAAATTGCTTAGAATAATTTCTTGGTAAAGTCATTAAGGGTATTCTATCAGTTGTCGGCAGTCTGAAGTAGTTGTTATGGTTCGAACAGTGCTTTCATATTTATCGCAAAATATGTTTGAGTTTTTCAATTTATTACATCGTATATTTGATTTTACACGTGCTCTTTTTGCGTGAATTGTGAGAATTTTCGCAATTACCATCGAACAATTAACTCGAATGAAGATTAGTTGGTTGAAAAGAAAATTTCCTGTCTGTGATTTCTCATCACCACGATTGATTTTACTGTCGATATTTGTCTGGTTCGAAAAAAAATGAGACTTAGAAGATTCCGTTCCTTTCAGACCACGAAGATGGAAAAAAAATTTTTTCAGCTGTAACAATTTTGAAGTAATTAAAATATTAGAGCAGTTTAAGTTAAGCAAGTTTACAACAAAATATTCACACTCAGCCTCGAGTTTTCAGATCTTTTTTATAGTTAGTATATATCTAGAGTTAAATTTTGGATTGTCAGATACTAGTTTGAGCTTGAAAATACTTGTGGTTCGAGAAAAAATGTTCTTATGATTTAATTAAATAGTTTAAATTAGCTTTATATCATTAATAAAAAGGTTACGTATTCTTGTTATAATACTTACTACTCGATACTGCATTTGAGTTATTCTGAAGAAAAACATTATTTACAGCGTTAAATCATTTTTCTATCATGCATAAATTAAGCATTTTAAAAATGATTTATTTTCCCATCTATCCACTCGCAATTGCTCGAATGAACTCTTACAAGCGGTCCGGCAACTGTTCCATAGCTGTCATTGCTATCGGTCGAACCCTTCCTACGTTTTTCAAACGCTAAACAAGACGATCAATTCGCTGTTCACAATCACACAGAGCGAAGCGTTCCTATTTCTCTGTTCATCTCACTGTCGTGCCAAGCTTCCCCCGGTTCTTCCTCTGTGCTGTGTACGGTAGAAAGCCAGCAGCCACCATCACAATCTCACTTTGCAATGTAGCGCGAAAACACACTCACAGATGGACGCTTATATTTCCCACTGTCAGTCAGCTTACCCTCCAGTCCACGTTTCGTCATTTCATTTCATCATCATCCGCACGGGACGAAGGTTCGTCATGGCATGGCATGGCACGGCACGGAGTGCCTGATGATGTGCACCAGAACCTTGCCGTCAGTCAGTATATATCGCGAACAGCGAATCCCAGAGCTGAAGAAAAACCAAGGAAAAGCACATTGAAAATGGACGGTTCCGATGACGATGACTGTCACCCAGCCCAACCCTCCAGCAGAAGCGCGCTACGCTGACGACGAGTGACGAGCTCGAAATGGCAAGGAGAAAGAGAGACACGACGATGATGAACTGAGCAGCACACGAGAATGCGTCCTCGTCCTCGTCAGCAAGAAGAAGGCATGCGGCCGGATGGCGATAGCTGATGGAAGCCTGGCACAAGCATTTTTCTGCTGCCGGATAGGGGAAGTGCTGCTGCAGCAAGGTGAAAGCGTTTTACAGATATCAACTTTTGCAAAGGGATGGTTTTTCTTCCCTTCCCAGCTGCTGGTGCTCTGTATGGGTGACTCGACACGACCAAAACAGACCGGTGTGAGTGTGATCCTTGTGTGACGAGACGACCTGGTGATTGTCTTCTTTTTTGCCTGATGATTGCTTCAAGCCAAGCAAGAAGGAAAAACATTTGAGCTGGGAATTGGTAACAACTTTGTGATGAATCTGTAACAGAAATATTTTGACATGAAAATTTTTTAACATAATCGATGCAAAAAATCGTAATCTCATACATTTTTGTCAAATATAAAAGTTCATGAATGAAAATTCCCCAATAAATCTTTTTTATACATAAAAGCAAACAATGCATAGCTACTTGGCTCTTCTCAAGTATTAAAGATATATAGTTTTACTTTAAAAAATGTGTATACTGACAAAAAGTATCTCTAAAAATTAAACGCTTTCTCCTAGAAAGCATATCTTGTTTCATTTTTGCAACAATTTATTTTGAGCTCCTAATAATATTCGAAAAGATATTGACGCTAAACTCACAAAATATCACTAAAATCTGAGAGAATGTCACCAACTTCAGAAACGCATTTGCGTGAAATCTCCCTCATACTTAAGGCATGAAAAATTCCGAACAGATGGAACAGAAACATCCGTTAAAATTACATAAATCAACTGTTTTGTATTGAGCTGTCCGGGTCTCCTAACCTCACGGGCCGTCCTGCCAGGATACCACCAGTATCTTGCCTAAAAACTTTCTATTCCCACACGAGGATTTTAAAAAAAAAAAAAGAACCAAAGTGAAAGCCGAAAAAATAACGTTTCCTGCTGAGTTGCGCCTTCTTCGCTGGGACACACCAGCAGCAGGCCAACAGTATGGTGGTGGTGTACAACAAATTTGGACCTACGTTGCGTTGCATATTTGTGCCCTTTCCGTCCGGTGCCTCGGAATTAAAAACAAGCACCCGTGCTTCGGCCGTGTATAATTACCGATATCGTTGTATCGGCGAGTTATCAATTTAATGAATCTGTACTTCCTCTGTCCTCGCACTAAATCATTTAAACATAGTGTACGGTTGGCTTTCCTTTGCGGCTCTTGTCCCCCTGTCCACGGCACAGCCACAGGTTACTGTTTTTGGGATAATCACGAATTGGAATATTTTCGTTGTTACTGAACAAAACTCTATTTTCCTTTGGTCGTCCCGCGCGCGCTTTGTTGTAATCGATAGTATCGCAGATTTTTTGTTCCTTTTCCGGAGCGAACAAGCAGTTCTGCCGGCCTGCCTGCCTGCTTGATTGCTTGCGAATACATCGGAGACCGTTCTTGTTGTGCCGCAAGAGCAGACACGTTCGGCAGCAATACGTGCCACTTTTTCGAATACATACATATATATACGACGAAGCTTGGAACTTGCCAGTCCGCCGCCACTTCACGGCTAGTGGAAGAGCCTCCACAAATGGTCGGTAGAACCAAAACGGGCCCCCAAGTGCACCTTCCTAATTGGATGCAATAAAATGATTTAACACTCAAATGATATCATAATTTTACAATATAAATTGTTAATAAACGTTTTCATAAATACCAACATTATTCCGTATCTTAATTTCGCATCTCGCTGGGCACTTTATGTTAGTTTTATTTTTATGTGCGAGTTAAGCTGTGCAAGCGTGAAGCGTGTATAGGGGGGGGGGGGGGGGGGGGGGGGGCAGTACGAGAGAAACTGATTCCCCTGCCACAGCGCTCGCTCAGCAACGGGTTGGGTATGGCGCGCTGGGTCACGGAGTTCCTCCCTCCCAAACGCTCGTCCGTGGACGACGTGATTCCTAATCTTCCGTGTATAGAATTCTGGTGTACGGTTGACACTACACAAAAGGCAGATAATTAAAAGATCTGTCAGTTTTCGAATTTCGGGTTTTCATCTTTATTATTAAGAATTTCAAGAGTTATTTCATGATTCATTTCTAAATTTTTTTTTCTTTACATATAATTTATTTGACACGGCACAAACTAAAAAATATTTGATGGACGTAATTGGTTGCTACAAATGGGTTCCAATTTATTTTTATCTTTATTAAAAAATTAGTGTTTAATTTGAATTTGTTTTGTTGAAAAACAATAGATTTTTGCAAAGGATTTCGAATTACCTGTAAGCCACCCCTAGATAGTTTTTGTATATATCCAAAAGACCCAGAGCATTGTTATGTTTTAAACAATGTGTGCTAAAATACATAACTATTCTATAAAATCACCCCAACCATATCGCACGCTAGCCTGGGGACTAATGCGGTCTCGATCAACTAGATTAGTAGAGAGAATTCGTTATCGATATTGTTTTCGGCACATTTTGCATGTTGTAGGATAAGTACAACGATACACCGTGCCCCAGTGCTGAGTCGAGAAAATTTCCAGCCCGAAAAGTTCCTCGACCTGATCGGGAATCGAACCCGATATCACAACCGTGTGGGAGAGCTAGCCGACCGACATCGCTAACTACAGAACCACGGGGACCACCCCTGAGTCTTAAAATCCGCAGAAAATATTATGCTAAATTTATTTAAATCAAAAATGGTGTAATTCGAACCAGTTACATAGAAATAATATCCTTATACGTTTAACAAAGCTAACTGCTATTTTTAAAACTGCCCTATAAGCTTTAGCAAAAGTAGGCCACTTGATTTTAAAGTAATTATATACTGCCTGTGATCGCATAACTGTAACATTCGATGTTTTATGAGTTTCGTGTTTTTTTCATGGAGAAATGCTTAAAATAATATGTAGTTTTCTTATCTGCAAAAATATGCTTATGTTTGTCCATTGAAAGACGTAAAAAATACCAAGTTGTTTTGTCACATTGCTAATAACCGCTTAATTGTCACACTATTTTATTTCTTAACATTTATTTTTGTCAAAAAACCTACCATCTTAATCCACATCAGCATCAGCTGGAACTAGGAAACTATTCTGGTCCGTATCCATTTGCAAGATATTTTGGGAGCAAACGCATTGAGGGTTAAAATAGAGAAGTGTCGTTTGTTCGAACAACCAATTTTGCAAATGTTACAAATATGCGATCATAGACAACATAGGGGCTAATAAAAAGTTCTGTTGTTACTCACATTTTTATATTCAGTGTCAGAAATGCAATGTTAGGTCATTAAAACTTGCAATGAGTACAACAACTAATAAACTGTTGTTTGTGAATTCTACGCATGTGCCAATTAAAGTCGATTCTGAAATCCGTAATCGCCCATTATCTAGAAAAAAATTATTCTGTTTTCTAATTTCCGTAAAAAACTGCAAAGAAAAATCAATCTGGTTTTACCAAAATGGAAAGGAGGAAAGACATATGAAGGATTTTTCCAATTTTCACAAACTGCTTTCGAAATGTACTTTGCTTTTGAGCACATAACTTACAATTGTCAGCAATCATGCTAGGACAACATCCATAAATTACGTAACGCTAAAAACCATTTTTTTACCACCACCCCCCTCTCTCTATGTAACAAAACGTAACGGCACCACTTCTTCTACAATTTAATAAAATTCGGATTGCTATGTAACTTATTTTGTTGAAAAGTTATTCATTTCGTCATTTTTATTTTTAATGACAATAATGCAAGTCAAGCTATTTTTATTTCTTATTCAAGCAGAAAATGTGGAGCTGACGATTTAAAAATGTACTAACTGGGGAAGTAGTTTTCGGAAAATATAGTCCAGCAGGTGGGACTCGAACCTACAACTTCTAGAAGTGATGGTGATGGTGTAAACTGTATGGAAAATACCAATTTTCGTACTATTCTTCAACAAATCCTTGATAACTTATATGGTTCGAACTTTTTCTCAATACTTGGAACTTGAACACCGCAAAAGAAAAGTTGAAAAATTCAAATTCAATAAAAAATGTTGCTAAGAACATTTTCTTAAGTCAAATTAAATCGATCTACTGTAAAACCATCGCGATAGATAACTCTCAACAACATGAACATGATCGTGTATTCGAATCTAAGTAGAATACGGCTATTGGAAGGTGGAAGAGGTTATGACTCATTTTAAAGATCCTCCAAAAATTGAATCCTAGGAGAATCAGGCCATTCGAATGTCCAGTGGTTTAAGCATGGATCAACGTGAACTATTCTGTCATTCTGTAGTACATATTGATAAAACCTAAATTATTTTCTTAAAGTTTGAATTATTTGAAACCATCTTCAGAAGATAAACTGTTGATCGCCGTCGATAACATTGTAATTTTGCCTTGGCTGTCGATCATTTTTGTTAAATGGGCATCGAAAAACAGAAATGAAAATTCAACTTGCAAATGTTGTAAAATCCTATTTAATCCTTTCAACAGATCTCTGTTTTCAAATACTAAATTTCTTTTTTTATATGCCAAAATTCAGATTCTAAAAATTCAATCACAAATTGCAAAACGCTAATTAGAAATCCTGCCATGTTTCAATCCTACATGCAATATTGTAAATCCTACCCCCTCAATTCGAGTTATATATCCAATATACTAAATCTCAAATTCCCCATTCCAAATCCAAATATTGAAAATTCTAGGTTCTAATACTTAGGTCTCAAAGCTCGGATCTCAAATCCAAAATCACTAATCCCCAATTTCACATTATGCTTCACATCTCTATTCCGAATATCAAAACCTATTTACTTATTTCAAAGTCACAAATGTTTAAAACTCCCCATCTCACACTCAGAACGCTATTCTTAAAACCAATACTCCATACTTCAAGGTCCAATTTCTGAATAGAACATTTAAAAAAATCACATATACCATATCCGAAACCCTTAATTCAAAGTTTGATCTCGAATCTTTAATTCGAAACACAAAACTGTCATTCAACGCTACAAATTGTAAAAGTCACCAATACTAATCCCCAAATCGCAAACTTCAAGTCTCGATTCCCAGAATCTCAAATTCCAAAATCGAGTTCTAGAATCCATTTTTTAATACTGAATACTTAAATGTTGAATTATTTTCTTGACCCCCAATGCTAAATTTTATATGCATATGCCAAAATTCTCTAACATTAGTCTCAATAAAAAAAATCAAATCTGGAATATCAAATTTCTAAATTTAAATTTCAAACAGAAAACTACTTATTTTGAATCCTCAATTAAAAAAATTCATGTTTCAAAACCAACATCTTGAATCTATAGATCCGACCTCAGATTCCTATTCTTAAAGCTAACCCTACAAATTCTGATCCCGTTATATTTCAAACTTGTATCGCCAATCACAATTTTTTTTAATTTTTTTTCCAACCCCGAAGTTCCTGAATTCCAAATCTCAGAGTCCAAAACTCTAAACTGCGTTTGATTTATAAAAATCTTATATAAAACTTCTCAAATCTCAAATCTCAAATTTCAAATTTGAATTCACAAGACTCATAATTCATAACGCTGAATCTTAAAGCTCACATCTCTAATCATTCAATGCAAAACATCTCCAATTTTTTATTCCATATTGCATACCTTTTAAGCATTAAAGGGTAATATCTACCAAATGCTCGAAAAAACAAGGCTTTTTTCATGATTTTTTTACAGGACATTTGAGATGTTAGGTATATAAATAATATATCATTGGTTTAAGCAACTCTTGGGCAATAGAAAAAAAATTTATTGCTAATTTTTTTAACAAAATGGCGGCTGTGCAGTGATTGCCGTGAACCGCTTTTTTAAAAAGTTCTTCCGCGGCGAGCAGGAACGCCCCCTGTAACCAAAACAATTTTTTTTTTCATATTCTACATTTGTGTCGCTAGTGAAGTACACATGATTATATTTTTAGGATTTTTCTTCGCAAAATGGCAACGGTTTGAAGAAAAAAAAAATTTTTTGACAGAAAAAGTCGACTTCAATTGTTTCTAACTTTTGTTGTTTTTAATCAATCGCCAAAATCGTGTGTACTTCACTAGATAATCTAAGGAAGAAGCTACAGTTTAAATTTCAAGTCAATCGGATGTAAATTTTTTCAGTTCTACAGCTCGCCGATTTTGAAAACATGGTTTAAAGTTTCAAAATGCTTTAAATCTTAAGAATCAAAATAATAAAGCCACTAATAATTTTTTTACCTTAAGTCAGCTATCCCTGCGCCGTAAAGTTGTCCTCCCTGGGCTTTTTTTCCTCTTCTTCCTTTTTGTTATTTGATGTTAGGCTGCGCCTAGTCCCTTTCGCGATATCAGACATGCGATGCTCAGCGACTTTGACGCGGTTGGCGTTGGATCCCACGCAAAACTCAAACTTGTCACTCATATTTGAGTACTTTTAAATATAACTCACAGTTAAAAAGTATAGAAAAACTCAAACAAAGAACTTACACAACGAGAACGGCTGATCGACTAAACAAAGGGAAATTATGAGTAAACACGTGCTGTAGAGACGCTATAACGGTTGAAACTTGATGCAGTGACCTCTATACTTCAAATTTGAAACACGATAACGATCAAAGGTAACTTCTGCTTATTTACAAAGCCTAGAAATAAGACGAAAAACGAGCATCGCCAAAATAAACGAAAAATTATATTTTGGAGCATAAAAGTTGTTCGGTAAAAATTGGTTTTAACGAATTTCGAGCTTGGATCAGTATTTGGGCAATGTAGATTTAGATTCTAGAAAAGTTTTAGCATAATTCAAGCAAATAAAAGAAAATGACAAGAACAGATATTACCCCTTAAACAACTTCAATAAAACTTTCAAGAACTTAACTGCTGGGAAATTCGCGTTTTACAAGTTTTCATGGGAGTTCGGGCGATGGAGATTTCAAAGCCTCGAAGTACGATGCTGGCCTAACAAGCCAGTTTTAGGTTCGAGTTTCGGCTTGGGAGAGACTGTTACTGTTAGTAGGATCGTAGTGTTAGCCCCACAATTGTCCTGTACACTAAAATAGTTGGCTGTGAGTCTGTGTATAATAAACAGAAGGTCGAGTTCAGAATAGGAATGAAGCACCAAGGTTTTGCTTTAGTATATAGCAGACCAAATAAGTTTATTGGGTCTTCGTTGAAATAAATTGCCGAATTTTTTTACAGAGATAAATTAAGTGAGTCTAAGAGGTCAAATCTATTTATTGTTTCATTTGAATCGATATTTAGATACGTTTCAATGGATTCTCAATTCTTCGTGAGGAATAATTTTATATTGATAATTTTTAATTTTTGTTGGATTTCATGTATTTTTACGGCTAATGGATAACTCTGAGAAAAAGTGATAATATCAATTGTTTCTCGATTTTCTTAATCTTTTTAAATTTTACTCATTTTCAAAATCTAGTTAACATTGTCGATTTGAAATGTTTTAATAATTTTTGATTCGTATATAGTCTGTTTAATTATTGCCAAAATATTTTGGTATGAAATTTCTCTATAGGAATATCTATTTCCATCCACTTTCGATTTTTTTATTTTGAAATTTATTAAACAAGAGAATTTTTTTTTGAAATTTATTCAATAAGAGAAGGAAAACTCGTGGGAGTAAAACTATTCAGCCTCTTCTCCCACAGGTACAAAACCTTCTCTTTTTATCGATGAATATTTACAACAACTTGCACTTCCAGTGTGCAGGAAACACTTAGAAGTGAGTGCATAATAGGGTGTCCCAAATAGAATCGGTGTTGAAAAAGTCAAGGTGCTTGGCCCTAAATTGAAAGATAAGGTTATTTATAACATTTTTGTAGCACATTTCGACTTTCTAAAAAATTGTTTTCAGGTTGCCCAAACGTGATTCATGAAAAAATGACTTTTTCAAGCTACAAACTCACTCTTTTGCACTTTTTTCAATTCTTTTTTATTTTAGTGGGGTTGTGTTTGATTATTTTGCATGATTCAGTTCAGCATTGCATTCAGTTTTTTTACTCCCAGAGCCCATTAAACACCACACGAAAATTTACATGAAAAAAGATACTTGATATCTTATCGGGGAACTGAGATATTGGCATTTTTCTATGTGATGGAAAACTATGCATTTCAACAAATATGTTAAATAACTGTTTTATTTTGGGAGATAAGAAATAACAATGTTCAGGAAACAAATGCAATTTTATATGGCTGATAACTTAGTAGAAGGTTTAAAAATCCGGAAAAATCTACGAAAAAAGTTAGGACGAAAATTAGGATTTTTAGTGCCTTCTAATAGAAAACTCATTGTTGCTCGTAATATGTAAGAGATAGAAACATGATGTCTTCGGTAGAGTTTTTTGTTTTGAGATAACCTGAAACTTTGTCGAAGACACCTTGCGTTTATCTTATTCTGATTGAAAAGTAAATTTTTTATCTCACTGATTTGTGGATTGATCACCCATCTTTCAACATTAAAAGATGCATTTTTGGAATATCCTGAAACTTCTCCGAACATACCTCATGGCTATAAACAATATTTGAATCACTATTCAGGAAATTATACGCACGAACGGCAAAAAAAACACTGTGCAATGAAGATATTGAGCGTTAGTGGCATTTTTGAGAAAATGCATAGTTTTCCATCACATGTAAAAACGCCAATATCTCAATATGAGATATCAAGGATCTTTTTTCATGTAAATTTTCGTCTTGAATCCTTTGCAATAAAAGTTTCAGTTCTTGATCAAAAAATTTTTTATATGTGTTTTGAAGGGTTTTATCTGAAAATTTTGAGAAAAATTCACTTTTTTGTGATGTTCAATGGGCTTTGTAAGTCAAATAATTGAATGTGATGCTGAACAAAACCATGCAAAATAATCAAAAACAATCCCACAAAAATAATAAAATTTATGGAAAAACTTAGGAATCGAACAGAATTGAAAAAAGTGCAAAAGAGTGGGTTTGTGTGTGTGTGTGTGTGTGTGTGTGTGTGTGTGTGTGTGTGTGTGTGTGTGTGTGAGTGTGTGTGTGTGTGAGTGTGTGTGTGTGTGTGTGTTGTGTGTGTTTTTACAATTCATCTCCCACTGGCCGGCAGTGCTTTTATGGAAAAAACCTATCTGCATCTATTTCTATTTAAAGCTTAATTATTTTTTTTTATTGATTTTTTAATATATTACATAATGGAGATGAAAGGTGACAGCTCTAGTGTTTATCCAACGACCCATTTCAAGAATGCCTGGTAATACACGTACATTCCGAGATCGTCTTCATAAACACTAAGCCCCGCATGAATTCGTTGTTATATCTATTAGACATAACATTGTATTCACACTTCCAGACTAATTTACAATAGTGGCTCATATTTAATATTACTTGATAATACAGTTACAGTTCAGAACGATCTTACCAACGTCTTCTTGAAGAAATTCTTCGCTATTAGTGTACAGATTCGAGTCTGCTCACGTTTTCCATGGCAGCTAATTAGTTTACCCGCCACCGAACGGTGGTGGCGCTGCGAGCGTATCAAATTTTACTTCTTGGTCGATGAGTTTTGTGGCTGGTTCAAATGTTCCTTAAAAACAAAACACTTCGAAAATATAGTGATACTTATCCTGCCCAGAGCGGTCCGTTGATGCTCATCTTCACTTTTCTAGATATCAGAGGAACCCAAACTTCGCGATTTCACCACTTACTTCATTTTTATTCCGCGGGAAACTGCCTTTATCACTAAAATTTTACGTTGAGGTAGAACGCGCACAACACTCAGTTGGCCTTCAAGTGCAAAAGAGTGGGTTTGTAGCTTGAAAAAGTCATTTTTTCATAAATCACGTTTGGGCAACCTGAAAACGATTTTTTAGAAAGTCGAAATGTTCTACGAAAATGCTATAAATAACATTATCTTTCAATTAAGGGCTGAGCACCTTGACTTTTTCAACATCGATTTTTTTTGGGACAGCCTACTGCATAACTAAAATTAACAAACATACGGTAAACATATAATTCTGAGATAAAAACTAAATAAACCGTTCATAGCTTAACGTTTTCAATGTGCTCCTTTGGCTGGCCGATTGAACATCCAATCCCAAATTAGAAGACAGGATTACCGAGTATCACGCACTGAAAGTACAGGCCGACAGACACCTGGCATGACTCCGATCAGCACCGGGACGACATTGGGGGCAGGGTACATTACAACTATGGTGATTGGTCCTAAGGATCACGACTGGGTTAGAGCCAACATGGGCTCTCATAGTGCCTTGTTACATGCGTCCCGGATGAACTGCGATAACTAATTGATGGTATTGGGGCTAATGGATGCGAGGACGGATTCATCTACACTGTTCTACATACAGGAATATCTGAAAATCTCAGTTTCAGTTTTCTAATTAAAGAGTTGAAACATTTCCTGCTGCAATGTAAAACTGATCTCTTCGTCATTTCTGTATATGCTGACCGCATGGATAAAACTGTAGGGTTCCTTAGTGAATATCTGTGTGTTGGTCGATTCAGGTTTTCTTGTTTTCTTGCTTTCATGTTGTGCAGGTTGTTGTGAAGCTGGAGCTCTCGATGGAGGACTAATATTATGCAACCCCAAAGTTGAGTATACCTCGCCTTCCTAAGGACAGCTTTCAGACAGCAGTTTTAGACGGTTTGCAAGGATTTCAAGCGAAACTTAGTTGCAGCTTCTCAGATAGAGACCTGGTATTGCAGTCTCCTTTGGATAAATGCGTGATACAAAGTAATCAAAGTTCTGGAAGGTAGAAACTTGGAGACCTTCCATAGTATGCCACACTTTGATGTGATGTTCCGCTGCAACGATTCCATATGATCACTCTATTTTAATTTGGAATCCATTACTAAACCGAGATCTTTGAAACGTTCAATTTTATCTATCGCTGTTGATTGTACTACTTAATCAGTTTGTAGTGTCATGATATAACGTGGCGAGTGCTGTAGCATGTATTTTGTCTTGTACAAATTTAGTGATAGCAGGTTTTCGCTAAAGAAAGCCCAAAGCTTAACCAAACCTTTCTTTGACGTGTTATTTTACCAGGATTTGAACTCTAGTTTCTGAGGCAAATCTCATGATCTACAGTGTCGAATGCTTCTTTGAAGTCACGTAGAATACACCCGAGAGTTTCTATTGCTTATTCCTATCAACTACATACTACATACTTCTTGAAGCCATCGAAATCCTACTGCAATTCGTCAGTAATTGGACGAGATCATTGTAGCCACTCGGGCTCTGATTGCTTCGTGCAAATAAATCGGCGCACTCAGTGAACAGAAGAAAGGCTGGTTTTTGGCTTCATGAACGGCGCTCCCGTATCCCGTATCTCCCAGCTGGTCTCGAGGTACGATGCTGGCTTAACAAGCCAGTCGTCGTAGGTTCGAGTCTCGGCTCGGGAGAGACTGTTAGTGTCAGTAGGATCGTAGCACTAGCCCCGCAATCGTCCTGTACACTCAACAGTTGGCTGCAAAGTCTGTGTATAATAACCAGAAGGTCGAGTTCCGATACGGAATGTAGCACCAAGGCTTTGCTTTGCTTTGCTTTGAACGGCGTTCCCGCATAGATTTTTACAGTGAAAGTGTGCTGGTTGCATTGAAAAGTGGACACACTCAATAGTTCTGACTGGATTCATTTCCGGATTTAAGCAAACATAGCAAAAATGTTGGCATATTCTTCTGACATATTGGGAATTAAAAAAGTTTGTATGCGACTGTTGAACAATTACCTACTGCTTTATCTGTAAAAAACCGATAGCACCAGCTATCGTCGCAATGACAATGTATACGATACGAAATACACGAGAATTCAATATTTTCGCCGCAAATTCCAACAATAGCCTCACTCATTGGAGTTTACCAGAAAGTATCAGCGCTTATTTTTAGGCCAAATAGGTTGGTGTTTTACCTCGTACTGTAAATGGTACTGAAAGTAACATTGAATTTGAAAAGTTAAACTTTCGAAGCAAGCCACATTCCGAAAGGTAATTTTTACAGTTATCGGGTCTCGTTCCACTAGTTGAATGTTTTCCATTTAAAATAAAGATGTACAAATCAGTCACAAAGCTCGAATCGATATTGAAATTCTCATTCTGTAAGACTCTGGCATATATTACAAACTTTTTATTAATCTCTTCATTTTCATTGGATTTTTGAATGACATGTAAGTATGAGAAAACTATTTGAATGCGCCCAAAAATGCATTTAATTCAACAACTACTCGAGAACTCAAAAAACTAATAGTTTTCTAGTTAATTCAGTCAATAAATCAAAATCCCAACGCCTTCCTCCCCCTTGTGCTCCAATAAAGAGGACGACTATTTTAAACCCGCCATAAAAATGTTAAACTACCGACTAGCGCTACAATTAGTAACAATCTAAATCACATGAAACTTTAACGGCATTTCGGCAGCCCGAACAGTCAGCAGAGTCCCGTCCATACCGGATACCGCCACACGTTTTCCTCGTGGGTTAAATAGATTATTTTATGACATTCTTCACTGCCCGCCAGCCAGCCGTTCGTTCGTTCTGCATCCATATGCATACGTGTCCAGCTCTCAAGCCCTGCGCGGGTACATGTTCCAAAGGAGAACCTCCTTCGGCGGTCATCAGCTCGGGGATTGCGGTGCCCCGTAGGAAAAAAAAGTGTTGAAATATCGTCATCAAATTCTAATCGTTTTACGAGTTTTTGTTATTCGCTCTGCTTTTCGGCCCGGAACCACCGCCCGTCTTGGCTTTCGGGCCTGTGTGGCTCCGAAGTGACAAACGCGCGCGCTTCTCCCGATGGCGGAGATTCCTCAACTTGTGATTTGCTTGTTTATTTATACTGCAACCATAAAAAGAAGTTAACCGTCGTATAAATTTTTTATTCGATATGAATTTTTTTACGACCCCGGCGTCGCTCAACTGGAAAGAAGTAGTTGGATTTATACGAACTGGTTTGCGTCATGTTCACGGTATAATCAAATGAAAGCGCCCCAACAAAAGGTGTGGAATACCCGTCCGCCGGAGAACATTCGAGTGCGTATACAATCGTTGATAAAGAATGAAATACAGCTGGTAGAAAGGTGCCACAATGTCACTCCGGACTTTTATAGCATGACGTTCGTTTATGATGTGGTTTTCTGTTGATTTAAATGAGTACGATTGCCTCAATGGAGTTAACTTTATTACTGTAGAAACTGTTGATGTAGATGAATGAAATATTTATTTTCCTGCAAGTGAACTTAAAATGATACTCACAATTAGGGCAACAAAACTCAATTATTTAGTTTATCTTTAACAACCAATAACATTTTTGGCGATCTGTCTACATCTGGTTTTCAGCCTCAATTCCTCCGACGCTTGGTGGGTGGCTTGGTGGATTTCAGCCATGAAAAATTTCGTGGTCTACATTAATGCAATATTTCTCTCGCTTGCCACCAACATGCCACTGTTTACTGATCTGTCTTTATGTAAAGATGATATTGTATCAACAGAAAAAAAAACCTTCGATTCATCCCCCTCCTACTTCCAGATCCTCCACCGCAATGCGCCCCCGTTTTCCGCCGACCGTGACGAGTTATGTCTAATCGATGCTGTCGGTCTGCGCTGTCTGGCATGATGACTGGAATGCTATTACGCACCTTAACGGATCAGCATCGTAGTGTCTGTGCACGCGGTTATCCTAGCCTGGTGCTGCTGGTGTTCGTTTTTTCTTCCATTCGAGTTTTTTTTCGCTTTCAACTCTATGGCAAATTCAGGGATGTGTATAAGAATGAAGTTCCTTTCAACTTTCCGGATGAAACTCCGCAGACACTTTTGATGTATCGTTGGTTGGTAAATTCTTTAACCAAACCAAGTCTTTCTTAAAAAATTTCTACACTATAAAGTTTGATAAAATTTACGAAAACTATTCTTTTTTGGAAGTTAATTACAGTTTGGTCGACAGAAGCGGAAAAATGCTGTCCTGAAGCTCAAAAGAGTTTCCCTAGAAAAATTGTAGCTGTTTAACCATTCCTGTGAAATTCGGTGCCTCTAGCCATTGCACTTGGGTTAGGAGCGAGTGTAGCAGAACGAAATTATTAGCACTCTCAGTGTTTAACCAATCGGTCTCCGATCTTCTACGAAGTTTGTTGGTAAGGTTGGGGCTTCAATTTGAATGTTTGAATTAGTTCGAAATTTAACCGCGAAGATGGCTTTGCGATGCCAACTTTTTTCTCTCCAAGCTGGAGCTCTGCGGTTTTTGACAAAGTTGTTGATCTTTAAATTCCATGAAACTTTACAGAATTCAAGAAAATTCTAACTTTTCAAGTTTTAGATATCTAGATACGAGGTTTTATGAAATTTGTCTTTACAAGCTTTACGTTTCCTAGTGATAATTTTATGAGTTCACTCAAAATAATTCCTAACAAACATTTTCTCGATAGAAATTGATTGGTTACGTCATTTTTTCCGAGTGCGGAAGTTTTTTGAGTACTTAAGTGAAAATATGATACAAAATTTGGAAAATGAACAGTTTTGTAATTTAGTGATCTCATAAGTATTAGCTAACAATAATCGTTTTTAAAAATTGTCCATTAACAAAAAAAAGTTTTTCAGTTTGCTCATTATTCAGTTCTGTGATTTTGTAAGCTTCTAACTTGTTTTTACCTCTTAAATTTTTCAACTTCTGAAATGTTTCGATTTTGTTACCCTTGTAACTTCTCGGCTTTATTATTATTATATTTTTGTATTTTCAATATTTCGTACAAAGTCAAGGTTTTTAGTTTTTAATCCAACTGACTTAATACTTTTCATTACGTTTTGACTTGTCGGCTTTCTGCCCTCTAAACTTCCTAATTCATCAGTTTTTGATCCATTAAGACTGACTGTTTGTATTTTTGTTTTTCTAACATTGAACTATTCCATTTATGGATTTTAATTTACTTCTTTACCTCTTGGATTTATCGACTTTTTGTTTTATTTTTTGTACGTTATATCTTTTTAATCTTTTAAGCTTTCAACCCTTAGATTTTTTTAACTTTGCGACATCTGATAGATAGAATTGTTGACTTTTTATCTTTTTGGCTTTTACTCTTCCATTTATAACATTTTTAACCATTTATATATAGGCTCAATATTCGAATGATTGACTTTTTGAGTTTCGACTTTATCCCTTTCAACTTTTTAGGTTTTTGTCTTTCAGAGTCTAACTTATTGACTTTCATCGTTTAATTTTGACTTTTTGATTTTCTGAACATTTCTATTTTTACTATCTGCACATGGTATTTTTTTGACTTTCAGACTTTTTTTTGTTGATTTTTTGAAATGATGATTTTTTGACTGTTCAGCCCCTTGACTTCTTGAATCTTTTACATTGACTTTAAAAGTAAAAGTGGAGTTTTGATGTTTTGTCATATTGGTTTTTTGACATTTTAATTTTTTAACTGTTTGACTTTTAATTTTAGAGAACTTTCTAGATTTGAACTATTTCGGTTTTCTAACTTTTTAATTTTCGGATTTTATTTTTGACTTTTTGGTTATTGACTCATTGATTTTTCAACCTCTCAGCTGTTTGAGTTTAGCCTTTGTAAGTATTAAATATTTAAAATATTTGCTCACTTAAATTTTCAAATGTTTGTCTTTAATTTTTGACTCATTAAATTTTTTTCTCTTGGTTTTTTTGACTTTATGGTTTTCTGACGGTTTGACATTTTCACTTTTTGACTTTGACCTACTTTATTTTTGGACCTTCCGTCTTTTAAGTGTCTTATCTATTTTGTCTCATTTTTAATTGTTTTTTTTTTTTTGGTTTATAGACATTTAAGCATTTTGACTTTCTTTTTTAGTTTTTTATATGTAGAATTCTCTCTTCTTGATTTTCAGATTTTATTTTTTTTGTGATTTTTTGACCTCTCAGTTTTTCTGAGTGTTTGTCTTTATGGCTTTTTAACTGTTGCCTTTTTCTTTCTAAAAGTTTTATATTAATTTCCGACAATTTAATTTTTTTAGTTCTCTGGTTTTTTGAACATACGATTTTCTGGCGGTTTTACTGTTTAATTTTTTGATTTTTTAAGTTTTCGATCTGTTTGATTTTTTTAACTGTTTGCAATTTGACAGATTGACTTTTTCATTTTTTGATTTTTTTATAATTTTAAATTTCAACTTTTTGATTTTTTTACATTCAGGTTCTAGATTTCATGACTCTATGACTTTAAGCAGTTGATTTTTCTAGGAGAATTTTTACTCTTTCACCTCTCGAGCTTTTGATTTTCTCTACCATTTCTGCATTTTTACTTTTGTGGATTCTGTTCTGAGGAGGACTGGCAACATGGCCAATAAAACAAACGTACATTGAATCGGTCCGTAAATTTCTAATAAAATTCACGTGTATTTTCGCACTAGAGGTCATGAAAGGTTGTAAATTTTCAAGTATATCGGGTGTCGCATGTGTAAGATACAAATTAGTTAGAGTGGAGTGAAAATTAGAAGATCAAAAATGGAAGTGATTATGCAGTGTAAATTGGCACAGAAGATATAGTTCGCCATTCGTGTACGTTTTGATTTTTACCAAGTGAACGGTAGTGTTAGTGAAAAGAGAGTGAAAACCGTAAAGAAGGAATGAGGTTCAACACGTCCTCTCCACTGACATCGATTGGGTTTGTGTGTTTTTTTTATCTTCCGCTGAGCTTTGCGCGCAGCGAAGTGCAAAGCTTTCTTGCATTTGTGGTTCCTGCTGCTGGCTCGCAAAATGCAACTGGAGAGACAGGAAACAGAAGCTAAGTATTGGTTTTGGTGATATTTCACGTCGTGTTTGAAACGGGATCAGAGTGAAATTGTGACTACCTATGTTAACGCACACAGCTTTTCTTCCATTCGATTTGAACGGCATGTAAGCGAGAGAGAATTTGTTTTTTTTTCTGCCTTTTGTGCTGCTTACGACCGCAGATACACCTTCGAAGATGCCGATTTTCTGATTCTTTGGCTATTGACATACTGAGGCGTCAAATGAAGCGAAGCAAGAAGCGTCGCAAAAGCGTCCGAGCTACTTCTTCGAACGTCTATATGAAACGCTCAAACCGGTCATACTCAAGCGGCCACGACGCGTCGGTAGAGGCGGCGAAACAGAACGAGTAGTGTTTTGACGCGCGTATACTTACGCGGTAATACCTTGTTCAGACAAAATCTTCATCGCGAGGTGCTTTACATTTGCTTTGTTTTGGTTTGGTAATTGAAAAAAAAGCAAACAGAATACCTAGAAAATCTATAACTGCGGACTGAATTTCAATATTTATTTCCAAAAAATTTAGTAGAGTATAACGGAAACCGATAACTATTTCTTTGATTGATATCAAACAGAATACATTTTCGGTTAACAAAATGTTAAAATGTATAAAAAATGTTAGTGCAGTAATACCATGTTCAGACTAAACCTGATATCGCCAGGTGCTTTTTATTCGTTTTATTTTGGTCTTAAATATAGAAAATATCGGGAAAATTTTTCAGGTCGTCAGGAAAATAACACTGGTATTTTTGATGGATATTGCATGCCTAACATACTGAACAGATATCATAAACTAGTTGAACGTTACTTGGGGTCAGCGGGTTTAAAATTTAGAATAATTTCTTATATTTTTTACTACGTCTGTAGCGCAACTGACTTCAGAAATATTATTTTACTTCATAAAAAAATCTCTATGTTTACTAAAAACGTGATTTACTGTGCTTGAAGCAGCAAACAAATCTTCAATGGAAGAATTCATATTTCCTTTAAACGAAACCGCTGCTGGAATCTAGGAATATGACAACACAACGCATTTGCATCGCTCGCTCCAGTCGCTCCAGTATGTCATAGGAAGCTTCACTCAACGCTTCTGTTTATTCCGCTTTTCAAACGCTCAACGCTTCGCTTAATTTGACGCCTCAGTATGTCAGTAGCCTTTCTCTCTCGATCACTTGCTGTGTGTGTTGGGTAGCGCGTTCATGTGTTCATGATTTTTTTTACGTTGCATCAACTTGCAAGTTGCAGTAGGCTGACATGAGAATGTGTGTTCAGCAAATAGACCATCGCACGGTGACGTCGCGCACTTGCGTTTGACAGCTATTGGTGGCTTTGTTTGCCTTCGGGCGATGCAGTTTGGTTCTAAATTATAGCAGATCATTTCAGTTGTGACCAGTGATGCCACATATATAGATTTGTCTGCTTTTATACAGATTTCTTGCGTATTTTTCATACAGATATCTGCATGCAGATTGCAGATTTTCTGGAAATAATACAGATTTTTTTGGTTTTCATGGGGTAGTAAATTGAACTTCTTGATGTGGTTGAAAAGCGGAGATTGGCTCGGATGCGGTTCAGCGTGTCGTAGGTTTTACTATATTCATATGCTACTATAAATCTTTGAACACGCTAACTTTCACAAGATCGAATTGATAGTTTTACAATAGAGTTTGATCATCTATCATTCACACGCGACAAATATCTAAGTGCTTCGTCTGTCATGAAGAGTTCTGATCGGTTACAGTCATTTAACCATATTTAACCCTATTATTTTTATGATTTTCCTAGCTTTTGGGCAAATGTTGATACACTTGAATTTTTTTTTATTCAATAATGTTTAAATCCTGTTGGATGCAATTTTTTGTTTTTGAATTTTAAGGGCTTTGGGTGCAAGAAAATTTGCCAGTTTTTGAATTCATTAGGATACTTAGCTCATTCCAAATTATATTACAAGAGAAAAACGCGTTGTAGATCTTATATCCTCTAAAATTGCGGTCGGCTTACAGTTTCCGAATAAAGTTTAACGTCTTACGAAATAAAGCTACTCATTGATTCGTGAATGGGTAAATGAAGGTGTTAATGAGCAGAAACGCGTAGAGTCGTACGATACGTAAGGTAATCGAAATTACTTAACCTTCACGATTCGCTTGTATCCCGTCATTGCAAATATGATGAGGTTTCAAACATGTTGGCACCTGGCGCGTTTTCGTGAGTTCTTATATCGAAGATCGCACCACTAACCTCGGGAAAGTGCGTGCACGTCGGGTTCAAAATTGGAAGGGTCGGTCAGTTCCTCTATTAGTACAAAGCTCGTTATTCCCGTCGTACTCCTAAAATCAATGAAACAAAACGTCTAAGATACATAGAAGATAGGTTCGCGAAAAATATCTTAGTGGACGAGGGCCCATAAATACCGCCAAGAGTTTTATCGTATGTAGAGAAGAAACGCGACAAACAACTAACACAAAATTCCTATACCCGTGGTGCTTGTGGAGTGTGCAGGAGTATATCCGGCCTCTAGTAACAACAAGTATCGAACTAACACCCCTTTCCTTCCTTCCTTTGATCTACGTTCTGGACCGGCAGGCGTCGGTACTGATCAGCATGCAGGGGTTATTGGAGATGCACATCGAAAAGCTAAATCCCAAGCAGGAATCACTAAATTCGATTTACAACTCCAATCGATCCTGATCAGTAACGAAGTGGCAACCGGTGGTGATCAATCAAGCTCAAGCTGAAGCTCATTTCTGCATTTTTACTTTTGTGCTTTTGAATTCGTGATTTCTTGACACAAAATTTTTGACTCCAAATAACTTAACTTTTTGACCTTTTCTAATATACATTTTTTTTGATTTTTCAACTTTTTGATTCAACAATATTTGACTTGTTACCTTTTATTACTTTAGCATCCCTAAATTTGTAACTCTCTAACGTTTTTTATTTTTTGGTTGACTTTTAACCTTTTAGCTCTTTAGCTTGTCGATTTTTCAAAACTTTCAAAAGATCTGTCGACTTTTTGACTTTATACTTTACGTTTTTTTTTTTTATTTCAGGTACTTTTTCGATTCTAAATAATTACAAATTTTGACTTTTCGTTTATTTTTGACTATTCAACTTTTTATCGTTTTGTTTTTTGACTTATTACCTCTTTGATTGCATGACTATTTGGCCTCTTAACATTTTGGTTTCTCAATTTTTTTTTATTGTTTACAATTTTCTTTTTTAGCTTTCAACGCAAATCGATGATGACTTTCTGATTTTTCAACTTTTTTGAATTGTTGACTTTTTGCATTTCCTGATTTTGTGGTTTTTTGACTTTGTAACTTTTTACCTTTAAAGTTTTAGACCTTCTAGCCAAATGGTTTCGGCCGTTGAGCGAATAAAATTTCAATATTTTTGTCTTTTTTTAATGTTATTTGTGAACTATCTGACCTTTTGATTTGATAACTTTTTTGACATTTTTGACTTTTTACTCTAAAACATATCTTGGAGTCTTTAGATCTTTTAGCTTCTGAATATTTGGTCCTGTTCACCTTAAAAGTTATGATTTTTTAAAACGTTGAAACAACTGATATCTAGTTCCAAATTTGTGTCATATTTGTAATTGTATAAAACAACACATATTTCTCTCACCTCACTGACAAATATGGGCAAGATAAGAGCTTAATTCGACAAAATTTCTTGTTTAATTATCATTTCAATTTATGAAGACTGCATTGAATGTAATTTAAAAGGAAATCAGTTTCGTGTTCATTCCTTCCACTCAACCTCAACAGAATAGCACTTCTGAATGGAACACAGCAAAGCTTATACGAAAATTAATTTGATTTTTCAACAAATTTGCGCAAATCGATGTTAAGTTTCTGTGTACTCATACTCCTTCCGTATTAATTTTTTTTTTCTCTTCATGTGAAAGTCGGCACGGAGCGTGTTTGGTTTTGTTTTAACCAACCTAAACTATTTTTCTGTTACCAGCGCAATGCCAGGAAAATATTCACAGCTCAAAACAAACAACACCCTGTGCGATCTCATCTCATCAAAACATCACACCGCATAATGGCCTCTCCGCCAGCACCGGCAAAGTATAATTTGCCTCCGTTTTCTCCATTTTGGCTTATTTTTCGCGCTTTGTATGTACATTTCTGGATTTTATAATTTTTCCACCATTCGCTTCATTCTCTCTGTAGCAGCTCTGTTGGTGTTTGCATGGGGGAGCTTTCATCAGCTTGCGTCGCAAGTCGTTTGTGCTTCAACGGAGGAAATGTGGGGTGGTGACGAAAGGATTTTTTTTTTGTAACACACGGGCCCAGCAAGAAGCTTCTGTTAATCCTTGTGTGGATCAGGTGAAGCAATGTGCTTTAGAGCGGTTCAAATAGAATAACAGCATCGTTATTCATAACAGAGCACACAACTTTTACCATCCGAAAATATGAAGCACACTATAATTATTAAAAACATCGGTCGTGGGGTGAAAAAGAGGAAATCAGTCCAGATTCAAACTACTGGTAGAAGCTGCTGTATGGGTACCATAATCAAGCATCACAGGAAGCAGAAAGAAAATGATTCCCCATTTCCAAGTTTGCTTTACACAGCAAAAGATAAATTTTGTTAATTTTAAACCTCGAAAGGAAAGCCACAAGGCTTTATCGGCTACGGTTTTCTGTGCCAGCAGAAACATGGATTGGCGGAGGGTAGTAGGGTCAGGGTGAGATTGGTATGAAAGTCAGGAAGGGATATTCCGACAGCTTGTCTGACTTTTTGATGGGATCGTGTTTGTTTGCTGATGCTTTGATGGTTTCTTCCCAGTTGGACTGCTCAACATCGAACGCTATCATGCTGGAGTTTTGTTTGTTGATTTCTATACTCCACTACAAAAAATGCATCCAAACAAAGTTCTAATTTTCAAAGTTTTTTTTTCTCCACAAATTGTACTCCAAGCACCAATCTGAGGTTCGTAAAATGCGCGCACAATGTCGCGTTTTAAGCCCTGTCATGCGAAAGCAAATTCCATCCAATCAAACGGAGCAAACTCGTTATCGTAGATAACGGAGTCGTAACATAAATACATCCCCGAGTGCCGACGCCGGAGGATGGCGGAAAATCGTTCGCTAGTAGCAGCATTTTTCCTTTGCATCACCGCGTCGCCTGGCTGCCATCGCCATAAGTCTCGGTCTCAGTTTCTTGCCGAGATCGTCGTCGTTGCCGTTGTCATTGTCGTCGTCGTCGTCGTCGTCTATTACGCCACACACCCAGATGCTGTTTCGTTTCGCAAAACAGTTTTGTTTTCCCAAAGCTCCCCATATATGTATGCGATATCGTCAGAGCACGCAATAACACGTACAAGACTTATGAGGGTTATCCTAAGTTATTGTTTATATTTAGTGCGGCAGTAGACGACGAGCCCGCTTTTCCTCCATCGCATCGCAATAAGAAGCAATGTTCCCGAGGCCAGATATTGCGCTGCTGCAAATGGCACTGCTTCTGCCCGTCCGCAGCATTATCGAAAGACGTGTCTCGTATATGTATTATATGTATTGAATCTATCAACGTGAAATAGAGCCCGCAGAAGCCTTGGCCAAGAATCCAATCAAACCCAATCGAGTGGCGTTTCCCGGGGGTGGAGGGGCGCTGAAACGCAAGGAGGAATCAAAAACATATCACATCTACACGAAATATGATTACGGTTATGGAAATGGATGGAACGAAGATTGACACCGTGGATCTTTTGGGTCGGATGTTTTCCCTTCGTTGCTTTGTTCCATTTGTCGGAAAACAAGGTTTGTTGTTTCAGACCCCAACAGGTGAAGCTTTGGTGCAGTGTTGGTCCTATCAATATAGTTGAGTTTGTTCAACAGATTCAGAAAAACTGGCAACCTCTGCGAGTCACTAAAAGAATGCTGCCGTTTGATGGACAGCAGTACAATCATCTTCTAGAATAAATTCACTTCTTTATTTTCGCCATTTTATCTACTAATGTTATTATAGCTGCCAGCAGCGTTTTGGTCATTGCAATCATTATGAATAACGTCAGCCTCATGGGCTTGCATGAGCTGACAGTGACAGACCATACTTATCATACAAAGACAAGCGGCATTGTGAGTCGGGCTCTAAGCCTTCGTTCTGATTTGGATGGCCTCATAGGGAAATAGGTTTTACCCGGCTGGCCCATTTATCCATCGAAGCATGTAGTCATCATCTTTCTTGCCATCTCGTATTCGGTCACAAGGAAAATATGCTCTTTCGCTCGGCTCTCGGGTTGTTTCTTTTTTTGATGCGACTTGACGATACCGCAGCTCTATCCATCCAATCAAAGCAAAAACGCTACATTCCTCTCGAGTGCCCTACTATAGGGTGCATTGGGGTCAAATAACTTGTTCAATATGGAATGCATAGACTCCCGAACGTAAGCGTACAGTTTCCATCACGCAAAGTATGTGCATCACGATGACAAAAGTTTTTGGGACATGTTTTGATTGCTAATCGCTTCGTTACCCGTTTTTCATGACTCCCTCATGTGTTATTTTTTTATACAACAAAGATTTTGCATGCTTGTATTCAATCAAGCCCCATCCTTGTCATTCATAATTTATTCATAGATTCAATCGGATAAATTCCGTTGCTGCGCCTCATTCTTCGTTAGAGCAGTCTATTTTCGAGCTGTTCTGTTGCATATTTTATAGTATCAAAGTTCGAATTGATACTGGATGTGATTTTGTGTACATGGATCTTGAACCACAATAAACCATTTTGTTCGGAAACGATTATTACATTGTCATAAAAAAACACGCCACTCTATTCTTGATTGCACTATTTTACTCTACTCTTCTCGGTTCGTCTTTTCAGAAGCAGTATTCTAATGACAAAATAAAAAAAGTTTGAAAAACATTTCAGTCTAAATTTTGTTTAAAAATTGTAGCTCAAAATCCATCATTTGTGATGTATAACTGTATTGTACTATCCCCAAAACAAAACATAGTAAATGGTTTAACCAGAAGTCAAAACTAAGGCAAAAGTACCAAAACTGGTGTGAATGGGTTAACCGGGACAAAAAAATAGTTTAAATTTTCCAAATCTAATGCCTCGATTGAAAACCGAAAAATACAAAGCAAGGTGCCAAAAGGATGCTAAATAGTTTAGTTGTTAAATAAAAATAAGGAATGAAGGGTCAAAACCGAAGTAAACGGTCTAATTGGAGGTCAAAATGTGAACGTGTTAAAACTATGGCAGTTATGACCAAAAAAATGGGCAAAATGGGAAAATTTGTATTTTTCAAATACGACAAAAATAGAGTACTGGCTTAAAAATGGGGTAAAATTACCAAACCAGGGTAAATGGCTCCGTTGTGGCAAAAGTAATACAGAAGTGTCAAATGTAGGGTAAATGTCTTAAAATTAACTAAGTTTGTCGTAGCTAGGATAAAAAGCTCAATTGAAGACCGAAATTGGATGAATGTGACTACAGTATATGGCTTTCAGTGCCAAAAATAAAATGTAATTTTTCCAAAGTTTTCGATTTAAAAAACTAGACCTAAACTAAGACGAATTGCTTAATTTTGAAGGAATGAATATGCCAAAAATATGGTGAATGGCTCAGAGGGATGTTAACAATAGAATAAATGTGACGAAACTCGCGTTAGTTGCCTAATTGGGAACCGAAAAAAGAGTCAATGTGTCAAAATCAAAATAATTGGTTTACTTGAGGGTCCAAACTAGCGTAAATAGTTCAACCGGTGGCCAAAAATGTGGTCTCCGTGGCTCTGTGGTTAGCGTTGTCGGTCGGCTAGCTCCCCCACACGGGTGTGATATCGAGTTCGATTCCCGATCGAATCAAGGAACTTTTCGAACTGGAAATTTTCTCGACTCAGCACTAAGGCACGGTGTATCGTTGTACTTATCCTACACAAGCAAAATGTGCCAAAAACAATATCGATAACGAATTCTCTCAACTATAATCTAGTTGATCGAGACCGCTATTAGCCCCAAGGTTGAGCGTGCGATATTGTTTTGTTTCGGTGACCAATAATTAGATATCTATGCCTAAACCACGATAAAAGGCACAATTAGTAGTTAAGACTATCAGATTATATGTTTCAAAACTGATTAAATAAGTTGACTTATTGAGGAGCTTCATATATGATAAATATGGCAAATATAGGACCAATGACTTGACTGAAGGCCAAAAATACGAAAAGGTTGCCAAAAGGACGGTAAATAGTTTTATAAAGGATTGTAAATTTGAAAAAACATGTCGAAACCAGGGTAAGTGATTTAATTTGAGGTAAAAAGTAATGTGAATGCCAAATTGTGACTGAAATTAGGAAAAATGGCTAAATTGGTGAACCAATATTAGGGTAAATGTGCCAAAATGACTTTATAAACTTAGTAAATGGCTTAAAAAGGGGTCAAAAATAATGTGTGATAATGAGTGTGCCAAAACTCGACTTAAAGGCTTGATTTGGAATCAAACATGAGATAAATGTTTTTTGGCAGAACAGGTTCAATTATGGCCTAAAAATAAACTTAGGCTTTTAAACAGTCCAAAATAGGGTAAACGAGCCAGAATTATAACATATTGTTTTTTTTTTTAACTTATTTATTTGACACGGCACAATACCACTAGGTTTACGGTGCCAAATACAAAATAATAATCTACTACTTTATTGATCATTATTCGGAACGTTTCTTTTTCCTGTTGTGGGAGCATTTTGGCTGGCGTTTGGCGTTGTGATCTTTTTCCGGGGAAGGGAACAAACACACTTTCCGGCCGCCGGATCATGCCCAATAGTGTCGTTTTCGCTGGCTGAGATCTCGCTGTCGCTTCCAATCGAGGCATTGTTCTTTCGGAATCTTCGTTTTTCCTGTTATTGTTTGAATGGGGGCAAAATATAGAACGAGTGAGGCAAAGCTTGGGCTTTGTTCTGTGTGTTTGTGTGTATGTGTATGTAAGAGTATGAATGTGTGTGTGAGTAAGTGTGTGTGCGTCGGTATGTATGCGTGTACCTATTTTTAGATCCCGTGAATAACTAAATGAATCAGTCTTTGATGTGCAACACTAAGAAAATTAAAGAATTGAAATTTATTAAAAAGTTAAAACCAAAAGAAAAAAAACGGTATTTTGTGCCCAGTTTAACATTAAGGAAAAATAGAATTCATTTCCAGCTCTGTTTGTCTACTCAACAATGCATACAAGCTTTCACGCAAGCCTCTACAGGAATCTCGTTTCATTTATTTGTTCCTTCGGATGAATGAAGTGAACTTATCTTCAGCAGCAGCGGTTCAATATTCACTTCCACTATCACACGTCATCCTGTAGTCCTCGATATATTTACGAGCCGAACATTCTATGCCAAAATACCCGTTACAGTTTTCGCCAAACCTAGAATAAACTGCTCAATTAGATTACAAAAACAGAGTTAATGAGCTAAGTTTAAGGTTATTGGCTTGATTGGCTGCTAAAAATATGGAGCGGGTACCAAATCTATGGCAAATGGCTTAATTAGGGGCCACAAACAGGGAAAATGACTTCAACAGAGACCAAAACGAAATTAAATGTGTGAATACTGTTGTAAAAGGATTGATTGGGAAATAAAAACTAGAGTAAAAGTGCCAAAAATCGTTAACCTATAGTGGACCTTCTTATTTGTAGTTAACCTCCCGCCAGACTAACTCACTTATGCGAAAACATGAGGGATTTTCAAACATCTATAAAATCCAATTTATGTTACGAGAAACTGAGTTAATTTAATGAGTGATCCACTATAGAAAAGCGGTCCACTATAGATTAATTTGACCTAAATTGCTTAGTTGCAGACTGCAAATAGAATAAATGCGACAAAAGTTGAGTAAATGGCCTGATTGGGAACCAAAAAAAAAGTATATGTGCCAAAACCTGGGTAATTGTTTCAATCGGGGACTATTAATAGCGTAAATGTGCCATAACTAGGGCGAATGGTTTGACTGGGGACCGAATATAGGGAAACTATGTCGAAAAATGCGTCGAATGTGCAAAAATAGGGTAATGGCTTAATTAGAGCTACCAATGGGATAAATTCGCCAAAACTAGAGTGTATGGCTAAATGAACGAAAGGTTAAGTGAACAGCTTCCTTGTGGCAAAAATGACGGACTGTGTTCAATCTAAGGTAAATGGCTAAATTGAGTTCAAAAATAGTGTGATTATAACATTACTCGAATAAATTACGAAAATAAAATAAATGTGCCACAACAAGGGTAACGGGCATAAATGCTGGCCAAAAATAAACTAACCAAAATTGGGGTAAATGGCTCATTACGAAGAAATAGAACGACTGTACCAATACTAGAGGGAATGACTCAATTGGGAGCCAAAAACAACATGAGTGCACCAAAAGTTGCGCTTAGTTTGATGCATTGCATGTGAATGAAGTGATTTAATACTAAAACTCGTGTAAGGTTAATGGCTCACTTTCAGGGCCAAAAACTACGTGGAAATTCCAAAGCTAGAATAACTAGCTTAATTGAAGTCCAAAATGAAGTAAAAAAAGCAATTTTAAAGGACAAAAATAGGGCAAATGGCTTAAATAAAGGCCACAAATGCGGTAAATAGGCCAAGGCAACATCCTTAAATTACGTAACGTGGACCTTCCACTCCAACATGTAACATGTAACGAAACACCACGTTCACCTCCTCTCCTCCTCTCCTCCTCTATGTAACAAATTGCTACGCTCAAGGATATCACCCCTCCCATAGCTATGGTAAAATGTTTATTTAAGGGGCACGAATAGGATAAATATAAAGATTGTAAAGATTGTAAGGAGGGAGGTATCACAGTCGTCGTTGTCGGAGACCGCCCTTACTAACACGCAGAGAATCCTGAGTAAGAATCCCCAGGATACTTTTAACTCGGTGACGGAATCGTGAAAGGAATCGTAAACACGATCCGGAGGATTCCCACTCAGGATTCTTATTCAAGAACCCTACAGCCATATACAGGGCATTCCTGAGGATTCTTTTTTCAGAAATCCTTTTCAAGGACGCTCACGAATCCAATGTGAGAAATCCTAGAGAATCTATGCGAATCGTATGTGTTCGTCCGGGCGAGTTTACCTCTGCATCTTCACGACTGCGACGGAAAGGTAGGGTTTGGTCACCGTGGTAAGTGACGAATCGAACATCATTGTGCGCAAAGTTAACAGATCATAAAGGTAAAGGAAGGAATATATTGCGTACACGTTACATGTGGACCATGGTATTATTGTGAGCAGCGTCGCACGGGCAAAAATAGGAACAGCCAATGCAAAAAAGGCTTTCTGTTGCGCACAAAGTTCAGAAAAAGGAAAAAAACACAAGCTCAATTGATGTCATCGTAATAAAACCATTCCTTCTCATCGTAACAGCTTCCATCTTCATTTCACTAACACTACAGTTCACTGGGTAAAAAATGAGAGCGTCTATGCTTGGCGAGCGATCCAAATCTTCTTTGTCAATTTACACTACATAAAGTGGCCGTTACAAATTTAGTTTCATGCGTAATGAACATAGTCGCCAATAGTTACCCTGGCATGATCCATTAAGACTACCAAGCTACGAAAACCGATGTCAACTCATCCGTCTTGGCCCTCTACATGCTCGAAGAATACAACTCGGGCTTTAGTGGTATCCGATCTCTTGACAGGACGTTGTGATGCTCCATCACTACTCGCGCGCATCAACATCCAAGTAAAGCTGCGTAATTTAAGAGGCAGTTCATTTCTCTGATTAACCCACAGCAGAACGAACGTTGCCACCAACGCTGCCATAACAGGGCTTCAAAGACTGTTTACTCGTGTGTCGCATATTTTCGACTTAAATGTTCTAAGGATTAGAATGAGACAGCTATTTTTAGATTATATTAAAAATGTTTAGTGTTTGAATTCTTGCTTAACTTTAAATTTTATTATTTGAGGTCTGCCGATCAATATGGAAATAAATAAGAATAAATTATTATAAACGTTTGTCTAAACTACATGCAATACATAAATGTACAATTACAGCTAGATTAAAAATATAAAGTAGGTCAGGTTAACTGTGAGCAACAATCCGGTGAGAACCCCGAAAGTGTGAGTAGAGGTAAAATACATCTAATGTAACAAAATTAATTATTACATTTGCAGTTTACAGCTGCGCTGAACCGTAATTTGGTTGTTTGTGCTGCTAAGAACCCGGTGTTCGATATTCTTTCCCGCGCTAACACGTATCTTCGTCAAAAACTCAGAAATGTAGGAGCTTTGGTTGTGCTTGTGTAATGTGTTACACGAAACTGACGATATTCTCAATTGACTTTAAGGACGTAGGTGTAGTTGCACGCAAAAGTTGGATGGTGCGAAACCAGTACAAAATTGTGCGTTTTTAGCGCAATTGTTGATGTAATTTGGAACCAGTACAATGATTGCGTGTTGGGCATAACGCAATTAATGCTCTAGCGTTTCTCAAATGTATTTGGCAGCTCCAAACTACAACACCTAAACAGTTTCAACTGGTATCAAGCAGCATTGCAAAGCGAGCGAGAAGCAAAACCATTCTCCTCCTTTCTGCTTGAGGACGAGACATATGCTACGCTTTTCAAGTCTTTTGCACACACGCTTTCGAGATACTTTTTTTTCTTCATGCATTTCTCTGAATAGCAGCAAGCACGCACCGACAGTATAAGTGAGACTAACAACACTGGTATCAAGTATGTTCAGCACGGGTGTCTCGCTCATTTCGTGAAGCAAATAATAATCCATGAGTAGCAGTCACTAATACACTCGACGCGAGAAATAAAGTGTCGGTATATGATACATATTCTGATTTCATTCCATGTCAATGTATTCGCAGTACAGCCGTTGCGTTATGCGTTTCACACATTTATTGTGCGATTTCTGTGCAACATTTGTGCGAATCGGGAAGACACAACGATTGTACAAGACTTCAACTTTTGCGTGTGGTTTATAAAAAATTGGGTCATTTAATGATGCACGGTGAGAAGGAATGTTGACTCATAGTCGTTCTTTCATTTGGTTCATGATGCATTTTTAGTGGCTCGGGCCCATCACGGAGTAGCAACCATCAATTTGTACAGTCCTAACTAAGTTAAGCTCATTCAAGCAAAACTCAAAATTGAAATACACAAAACAAGATTCTTATTTGAGCGCATTGTAAAAGCTGTAAAATGATTACCTGCTGTTAGTTTCGATGTTTACTTTTCTCTGCTCTCAGGAACTTTTTTTGTATTCGGGCGTTTAACCCAATTATTTTGCTACGGGCTTATACTTCGCCAGCGCTATATCGATAAAAGTTGACTTCAGGATTCTTTCATCTGTTTCTAGTTTTGAAGTTTTTGAAATTTGAACTGTTAGCACCTTGATAGTCAATTTCCAGTGTTGACGCCGGGTTGCCCAAGCTAATATCACGTTTATTTCTAGAATGAATTATTTTGTACGTTCATATTATTCTCAATTTTTTTAAGACTTTTATAATAACTTGTCTTAACTGAAAGCAATCATTCCGCTCGTAAAAAATCTATGTTTATCAAATCGTAAATGTGTGCAAAACGTCATCCTGATTGAAGATGGTTGAGCATAATCGATTGATCATTCATTTCATTTTGAAATGATCAAAAATAAATAAGATAGAAGTTATCAAATTTTCAAAAGAAACATTGGCATTGACTCGTAACAAACTATTGACACTTTCAAATAGTATTCATTACACCGTTCAGCTCACAGATCTTCAAAATATTCTTCTTCGACAGCGATCTGTTCGATACTGAAAACAATAAAATTTTCCCTAAGGCCCATTAAATCTCCTCACGCATGCCGTACCACATTTCGGCCACAAAACGGCACCACCGAACACGGTCTCGGTTGGGTGGTAAAGGCTGCAGCGTTATCCTTTTTCCCGATTTTCACTGCCAGAACCACCAGAAAACAACCGCATCGACACGCCGAAGGGACAAGACGCTCCACTAACGGTGTCCCGTTTTCTATCGGGCGAAAACCATTCGATCCCTGCCGATGCAAAAGATGCTGATGAGATTTCCTGCCATGCCGCGGGGATTTCGCAGCCGAACATTTACCGCTGCCGTATGGATGCAACTATCGTTTCCTATCCTACTTTAGCTACTTGCACTCAGAACAATCGATGCATAGTTTTTGTGCGAGTCGACAAGATTTAGATGCTCCGCGCCGGGTTGTTGTTAACGATTTTCGAACCTGCTATGCGTGTCCGTTCCGTATATACAACATGCAGCTGCTTGCGGTCAATAGTTTGCTGACCGGCTGAACCATAGTTCTAGTTTTCTCAGAGCCCATTAGTGACCGATCTCACGTCGTCGTCCTTTCAGTCTGTATACAACACAGAAGCCGTCATGGGCTTGTTTCAAAAACGCCTGAAGCACCTCGGCAGCATCATTCCAGCTGCGCCTTTTGCTCATGAGTAGCAAGCAACAACAACGCGAGCGTACAAGAGTTCCCCAAGTGCCGGACTAGTTGTGTTGTTTCACGTAATAAATATATGATATAACAATTGCTTTTTAAACTACTCTAATAACTTGCACTGATTTAATGTTTCGCGCTTCAAATTCCTGCGGTTATTAGCCGCAATGCCACAAACGACACCGTGCGAAAGTTGAGCACGAACGACGACGCGGCACGTACCTACATTTCCTGCAACAGCGACGACGACGACAACGACAACGGTGACGATGTTATGCTTTCGAGAAGAAAGCGGACGTTGATGGCTAACGGTGTGAGCATATTAGACCGAGCGTTGATATCCGGGAGCCACTCTAACAGCATGTTACACCGTATGCGCGCATGAAGATACTGCTTTACGCTGATGTTCGTGGATTTTAAGGTTAAGAAAATTGCATCACCTCAATTAGTGCAGAATCAATCACAGCAAATGTGATTTTTTCGTTGTATGTTGCAAATTTCTATTTTTTTGAGCACGTGAATATTCGAAATCTACTTTGATCTTGTTAGGAAATTTCCCCAACCTAACCTACGAATGCTGATCACTTTATATTGAGGGATTTCACATAAGTTTGTGTTTAGATACTTCCCAGAAAAGTCCCAATATTTCAATTCATCTATAGGATAGATAAAGTGTAGTACAACTTTGAGAAATGTTAAATATAATTATTAAAAGTATCCAAATCAATGAAAAGATTCAAGTTCGTATTTGAGCACGCCTGTGACATCCTCTTTTACTTACACTTACCCTATTTTTGGCCTCCAATCAGGCCAATTGTCCTGATTTCGGGTCAGTTACTCTATTCATCTCTAAAATCATGAGTCAATAATTGATCATATATCTAGACTTAATAAGACATACCAGATTTTCTAGTACAAATGTATTACGGTCTTTGAGGTTAGATTTTTCCTTTCAGTGTTATTTTTATTTGAATTTTTTTTTTTTGATCAACATATTTTGCATAAAAAAGGTAAAAGATAAAGGTGGTTATTTTCAAAAAGACGTCAGTCAAAAAAAATGCCTAATTACCGATGTCACCAAACTCACACGATTTCAGTAAAATTTGAGCAGTTGTTGCCAACTCGACGGCTGACTTCACGTGAAATCCCTCCTCTATATTACCGGTGCGTGTGAGAGCACTTCAGCAAGGCTGGAAAACTGTTCGAAACCATTTTCCTTCCGCCCGCTGCTGCCGGCTCGCATCCGTAGAGAATATTCCCATATTACTGCGTTCCGTTTCACGTGTGTTCAGCCTGAAGATAAATGGTGTTCCCCCCACCGAATCCAGCGGGTACAATTCGGCTCGAGCTGAGCCGCACAGTTTCAAGCTAGCAAGTCGTCGTCGTCCGTGAAGTCAGGAAAGGCACAGCAACGATGTGAAACCGCAAGAAGAGATTACGTTGCGTGAATGGCGACAACGATGATACCGAGGCAAAGGCACCCAACAACTCTCTTGTTGTAGGCCGTTGTTTATGTTTGTATACACGCTTTTCCGCATCTCGTACCGGCGAACGGCGGCGCGGTGGTTCCTGGTGAACGCAAATTCGATATCACACAACACTCGGCAGAAGTATGAAGTTTGTCCTACGGGCACTACAAACAGAAGTGCTGCTCAACGCTCAACATGCAGTGGCTTATGTTTAGAACGCTTGTGGGGCAGGAGGACAGGGAAAATTGTAGCGAATATACTTACATCAGGAGATTGTTAGCAATTTTCGCTATTTCACAGTAGATTTAAGTTAACACACCGGAGAATGCCTATTTCCTCACAGCAATCATCATCATAACTTCACCATCAGCGCTGTGATGCTGCTCTGAGACTTGAGTAGAATAGACGAAAGCCGTTTTGTTGGTTGTCTCACTGCAGCAGAGTGGTAGATTTGCTTGCGTTTGTCTATAGAACATGCAGGATAACATACCCAGTGCGTGTGCACGTTTTTCGTACGGATGCTTGGGGAAGTTCAGGAATCAGGATCCTCTGGAATTGGCTAGATGGAATCGTTTGCTGCACCTTTCGGTGCCCGTATGTTTTACAACATAGAAAGGAAAATACTTTATTCGCTACCAGGATGTTTGCACCGGAAAGCAGACGTAGCAACAGCAGCAGCACAGTAGCAAAAGCATTGTTAGCACCGTCACGCAAGACAAGGTGATGACAAATTGACGATAGCACATTTCGAAATAATGAATAATTTTCGCTCCCGCGAGATTCATCACTCTTCACCGCCTATTCTGGGCCTAGTCTGCTGCTGCTGCTGCCGTAGGATACTGAGGGAGAATACTTTCGTAAGCTTGGAGAAGAAGTTAGGCTCGTGTACACACGACGATGAATGGTCCTAATGTGTACACATGGAAAAGTAACAAACTCGAGCAGAGCAATGATGCAAGCAATTAGCACAATCTCGGAAGGCTCAAGTATGAACGATGGGCATTTTGGATTCATTAGGGATTATAATGAGTAAGATAAACGACCCGCTGTGCGACAAAATGGAACCGGGAGGCTCTTCGATCGGTGTGCTCCCTCCTCAAGGTTGTCTCATGAATGTCAAATTCTTCACTGGGTTGATTCATTGGTTTCGTTGCATTGATTATGCTTATTTTGAGTAAATATTCAGACTGAAATTGCGAACACAAATGTGTTTTGTGTTAGTATAAATAATAATAAAACCATCACTATTCATTTCGTTTCCCTACTCCAACTGAGATTAAAGCGTCGTTATGCTGACATGATTGGGCCTTCTGTTATTATTCAAAATAACAAAAATCAGTATCCTCTAATCTGTACTTATCAACAAGGTCTGTATTAATTGTAACACCTTCTGTGTGCAATATTCAATCGTTCACCATTGTCATATTCACTGACCAAACATACATATTTTATGCCTCAGGGCTATTGTTGTTTCGAGCTCAGCAATGTTTCAAAACAGTGAAGTTGTTGGCAGATACTCAGAAGGAGGCTGCGATTATTGACCAACAGATCTAAGATTTGGCAGGATAAATTTATAGTAAAAAAATCTATTTTCGTTTGTCTATACATTTTGCTACCATTTTGAATTAATTTTCCAATACCTTGTGTTCTGCTTCAGGTACGAATCTCATCTGATAGTTCTACGTTTACTGTAGGAAAAACCTTCACAGTAAATTTGTAGACCTTTGTCATACAGGTCAAGCCACTAACAACGTGTGGAGGGGAAACACTAGAATAAACTAAAATTGAAGGTCTAAAGAAAATTTGTTTTTCGAATGAATGGACGTTGTTAAGCTCATTTATCTCTGTGTTTTGAAACTGGGGAAAACAATACACCGTTAACTGGAGAAACCGGAAAAAGTCATGAATTTTAAATTAAAAATATGCTGACTTCCTTGGAATTATCAGTTTGAACGAGCAATTAAAACAAAGACGAAAAAATTACCAAAATACTCCACTTCTATGTTTTTTCGGTTGCACTCATACGAACCATCACCATGGAAACTAGAGAAAAGACAAGAAAACAGTTCGGTAAACCGGGTAAACCGAGAAAAAACAATATGTTTTCATCAAATTTTTACTGGAAAACTAGTTTAGTTTGCAAGAACTTTACTCACGCTCGGGACATGCGCCAGATAAGCCCACATAGCTTTATCGCACTCATTTTACTCATGAAAAAATCGCGAGCTGGCATCGATTGGAAAGTCCCCAGAAACTTGGAAAATCATGAAATTATTTTTAATACATAAATGTTAAAAACATTTTATTACATGAAATATTAAAAAATTCGCATTGCATGAGACACAATGTCTAACCAGTCATTTCTGATTCGCGTGGCACACTGACATGCAGATATGCTATGACACCAGTTTAAGCTGAACTTTCCAGGTTTTTTTTTCAAGTTATCTAGTCAAACTAGAGTGGTTTATCGGTAAAACAGAAACCGGTAAAACCGGTAAAACCGATATTTTTTTCAGTACCGAAATTCCGGTATTGGAAAGGCGAAAAACCGGTATTTTTCTTCAAATTGAAAAAAAAAACTTGTCACAATATTCATAAATCATTGTTAGGCTAATGACTGCTACTCAAATTTCAAATAATTATTTCTATTTCAGTTACAAACTTGTTTATTTTTCCATCAGGAGCTAAAGTTAATTAATCTGCAAGTTTTTTGTTATTAGGTACATGAGTTTTGAAATTATGCAACCCGAGACGTAAGCAAAAAATAAATTTAAAATCCCAAATTATGTAGGTAACGTCTTCGGCAGTGGCTTACTTCGGCAGGTTTTTGCATAAGACTGCGGCAGAAAACCGGCCGAAGAAAACCACTACCGGAGACGTTCGACACGCTCAACTATTTTTCAGTTTTATTTTTAAATAGTACAGAGAGAGTGACTTGCGTTTTTTTTTTTCACGGACAATCATCATTACTTCCCCAAACTATGACTTTAAGAATTTTGTAGTTGAAAAAGTAGGTTTCAAGACCACGAGTCACCCCTGGTTTTTACCGGTATTACCGGTTTTTATTTTTATGAATACCGAAATACCGGTTTTTCAAAAAGTCGGTTATACCGACCACAGTCAAACAGTTTTATTGTGAGTTTGTTACTTTTATCCAGATGTCTCATCAGTTAAAGGTTTCCAGTTGAGTAGAGAAATATTCCTGCACAACAACATTTGTTTAAAAGCTGGAAAAATTATAAAATACAAGCCACTTGCTCCGAAATATCGTCATTTAGAGTAAATTAACCTATAGTGGACCCCTTTGATCTATTACCCTATAGTGGACAACCCGTCAGATTAACTCCATTTCTCTTGACATAAATCGGTATTTATAAATGTTTGTGATGCAGATTTGCTGGATAAGATTTTTACCAATGGATGTTTTCTGGAAATCCCTCGAGTTCTCGCATAAATTCAGATAATCTGGCGGATAGGGAAGGATTTCTCTATAGATGAATTTACCCTATTTATTGCCCTGCCTTTTACAGTGTGAAGTAACAGCACAAAAACTCATGACTCTTTCGCCAAGTCTAGAATTCACTACTTAATTGGCCGATTGCTGTTCTTATTATCATCACATTCATCGCACAATGAACCTGTGGAAGAGATTCAACACTGCACCTTTACTGTGCTTGAGCCACTATTTTCTCCTATTTCCATGTTTATTCATGGAATTATTCAACAATACCTTGCTATAAGCACAGCACTCAACAGCAATACAATTCAAAGCTTTTGTTTATTTTGGGGCACTGTGACCACTTTAAAAATTGCATTTTGAAATTCAGATGAGAAATAAGCTTATTATTTAGACGCGTAACCATTCTGGCAGCAAGGCCTAGGTGCTACATTCCGACTCGGAACTTGATCTTCTGTTAATTCTACAAAGACCTCGCAATCAACTGCTTAAGTGTACAGAATAATTGAGTGGCTAGCGCTAAGATCCTACTGACACTAAACAGTTTCTCCCGAACCGAGACTCAAACCTATGACGACTGGTTTGTTGGACCAGTAACGTACCTCGAGACCAGCTAAGAAGAAGACTTAAAAACGTAAAACTTACAAAAATGTCAAAACTGCTAGATAAAATGAATAGGAAAAATAGGGAAACTGCTCCATTATTCATCTAATTAAGCCGATAATCACGAAGAATGCACGGACTAAACACCAAATCATTGAACAAATAAACAAATGAATTTCGTAAAACAAACCATTTTTCACAACGCTTCCATATTCATCTCAAAACTTGAATCATTGCTCAATTATTCATCTCACGACGCCTCCATATTCATCACGTTGTTAATCATGAATGAATCACATTATCATGAATGAACGTAGCCGCAGGCCGTCGCACAGTGCTACGTTCCATAGACAAAAATCAAAAAAGTTGATTCCTTTTTGACCCGATTCTATATGCTGATATGTTTTATACATGTTTGAGACGTAGTGTAATGATATCATTAACCTCGTAAGTTCATCCATACGGTTATGAAACGCATCTACTGTGAAGTGGTTTCAACTATTCAAAAGATACGTTATATTTGAAAAATTCTCATAGTTTTCAAATTAATTTTTTAATATACTCTATATCTTTTCAAGTTAAAACCAATATGCCAACGGTAGAGGCATGTAACTACTACATTATACATGTTACTACCTTCACCTTTTCCCCTTATTTGGGATATCCTTCAAACTTTGGAAGTGATTCCCATTACTCAAGTTTGCTCTTTAAACCGGAATTCGCGTTTTCGAATGATACCTCTGGAGCCAAGAGTGAGCATACTTTACGAACTAATTTCATTTTTGTCATATGACTTACATTTTAAGTTTTAGTAGAGTGGGCAATGTATGCAGTTTGCGAGGATGCGAAAATGAACGGGAATATAAGGTGTGACTTTTAGGCTTAGAAAAAATTTTCCCTCGTCCAGACGGGACACGAACCCGCAATCTTCGTTGTCTCCGGCAAGGTGTTTTGGCCAATTAAACTACTGGGAAAGGTATAAATAGTTCGAAACCAAAGTCGAATCACCCTCTACTATTGTGTTCCCGTATCTCAGCACGCCAACGATGAACTGCACACACTGCCCGGTGGGAGTCTAATTTTTATTACTGAGAGAGTGATCTCTTCACGCACACAGTGTATAATGACTAATTATATCTACAGCGGCGCAAGCGATGAGACACCTCAGTCGGTGGCTAGACTCCGAACGCGTATCACGGAAGAGCTCCGTTGGCTAGATTTACTTTACGAACTAATTTAATTTTTGTCATATGACTTACATTTTAAGTTTTAGTCCCGTCTGGACGAGGGAAAAATTTTTCTACGCCTAAAAGTCACACCTTCTATTCCCGTTCATATTCGCATCCTCGCAAACTGCATACATTGCCCGCTTTACTAAAACTCAAGAGTGAGCAGTTTATCGTACATATGTCCCTTAGTTTTATGTTTAAAACGTAATTTATGTGTAAAACACATAAAAGATTCCTGGCTTAATGATGTCTAAATGTTTTGCAACAGTAAACCGTATATAAACATAATCAAAAGGGTTTTAAATAAAAATAATAATAAAAACTAATTGAGATGGCGTTTAGGTCACTTTTTCATCGCCTTTTAATTATTTGAATATGCTTTTCAAGCCTTTACCTCGTAATGGATAATATTCTTGAAAAAATATCATTTTATGCCTATTTACAAAAATGAGACATTTTTGCGATTACGTATTTGATTTTTTATTCGCCAATTATGCAAATAGTAGCTTCATCAGTACTAAACATTTTTCGTGTCACACCAATTGAAAAAAAAAACTAGAATAGCTGTTTTGATTTTTGTCCCGCGTTCCCATACATTCAACGCACTGTGCGTCGTAGTAGGTTACCTAGATGTCCGCTGCAGTTGTTTACGTGCAAAATTGGTAACCCAGGTAACCACAACAGTGCTGTAGATTTATGTCAATTATGTCGGGTTAATTCAACATTTTCAGTATGATTTTTTCGTATTAACAGAAACTGATTTGACAACTTTTGATTTTCTTCAACGCAGTGAAAACAGATGAAAATACATACAGTTGAAATTCAGGAATTGTAGAAATTCATCTCATATATTTCTGCTAATTCAAGCTTGTTTTAGGAAATTCGAGGTGAACATTTCAAAGACTAAAGTATTCTTAGTGTAGTAAGTGATTTTGTTTAGTGATTAAAATAAAAAGTGGTCTGCTAGTGATGAAAAAAACTTTGGTTGGCTGCTGAACGAGTCCCGTTGTAGCCGTATGAACCAATATGCGGGTGTAGTTTTCTGAGGTAGGTGATTGAATTAAATAAGTTTTCGAGTGCAGATGCTCGACTATAATATCAAATTTAGTGCTTTGAAGTGAGTTTTTGAGGATAATACTTTATGAGGAATCTAAAGTGAACTAAGAATAATCCATTCCATGGATTAGCAGATTGGTTTAGTTAGAAAATGTGTGTTTTCTCCTGTTTCCAATTGTGTTTTCATTATGTATGAGATGAATAATGGAGCAGTTCTCCTACTTATCTTTAGTAGCAGCGTTTTAGTATTGACTTTCACAATCCCACGTGATTCCGCAATCCTAATTATACCACTAAAATTAGTTGCATTTACAAGCCGATAGTGGATTGGTTGTGCACTTAGAAAAGCAGTGATGTCGAACTTTAGAATATTCCTAATTTTCATATCCTGATGTCATCAAGGTAACTTGATTTGACAAAAATTAATTTTTTATACTATGTTCTTGCCATTGCACAGTGGTCCAATGAGGCAGAAAGTGGAACTTAATTTCACAGCGCCTTTCACATTCATCCTAGCTTAATAGTGTCTTCCGATCAATTGTTTGTTTAAATGACCCACATAATCGCAAATTGTAAAACATTATGAAAAGTTTACCATACTTAAAATAAAAAAAAAAACTAACTTTCTTGTGTTAAAAGATAGAGTTATGGTTTATTCAGGAAAGTTATATAAGATACAAAAATATGAAAATTTGTTTAACAAATGAAAATCCTATTTTCATTAGGTACAAAGAAATAAAGTATATTATTTGGAACTTTCTAAAAATTTAGTATTTTGTACTTAACTTTTGTAAGTTGCAATTTACACGAAAGTATTGTTCAGAAAAATTGTTAGGGCACACAAAACAAACATTTTTGCTAAAGAACATACATCTCCAGGACTTTTCCTTACAAAATTATATCATATTTTAGCTCTTTTTTTCGATAACATCAAGAACGTATATAGTTGAAAAAGAGCAAGTGGAATCATGAAGTCAATACTTTTCCTTGAATTTAAGTTTAACTAATAAACACTTGTAGGTTCCATTTGTACCAATCTACCCATATTAGAGTACGGCGAGCATTTGTTACAGTAGATTTTCATATAAGAAAAATACTAACTTTTTTGTGTTAAGAGATAGAGGCATGATTTATTTGGCAAAGTTTTAGAACTTGCAAAAATATGAAACTTTGCTGAGCAAACAAAATTTCTATCTTCATTCTGTTTTATGTAACTGTTACTTAAAATTTAGTTTTTTGTACCTAACTTTTGTTAGTTACATTTTACAAGAAAACGTTGCTTTAAAGAAGCATTTGGGCATACAAAACGCACGTTATATAGAGCATTAATGGATCCGCTTATATCTAAATGTGAGGGGCAATCTATGTGTTATATCAAGAAAAAGACAATTTTTTTGGGAGGGGGGGCGTCAATCGTCTATGAACCGTAAACATTTTTCTACTCTCCTTTAAACTGGCCACGGAGGCCCTTAACATACTATGTGCAGTCATTGTGACATTAATCTTGTTTATCTTAATTACCAACTATAGTTTCATTTTTTCCAGTGTAAGCTTTGGGGCAAAATTTATTTTGCTTATGTCGACCAGTGTTATTGAAGTTCAAAAATAGAATCTGTAACATAACACTTTTTTATGGTGAAATCTGTTCAGAAAATAAATGACCAACTCTCCGGTCAATCAAACGTTTATTTAACTTATGCACGAAACAAAGGGGAAAGAGAAGGTAATTGCGCAAATATATTTAAATCAAATGTGTGCATCACCGTACACTGAATACAGGTATCCACTTTGCACGGAAAAGCATTATCCTTCCAGCTATCGAGAGTCCATCCGTACAATCGTCGGAAGGTTATGTCATTCGGTTGTGAGAGATGGTCCCCCTTCTTTGACCGTAAGAGAGTGCAAAACTTCCGGTGGCAGTGAAAATTAGACCGTACATAGTTCGGAAGTAAAGAGAAAGAGAAAGACCCAGCAGCAGCTAGCCGGGTGGATGTTTTCGTTTTCCGATGCCCACCTATATGTAGATACTTGTGTACATAAATTTGTGTAATAACCATGTGATATATCAAATAGAATTTATTCCAACAATTAGACAACAACTTTGGCCATTCATCAAAATAAGGATTTCAGTTTTATGACCGTAACAAGCTCTAGATGGCAGTATAATCATCCTCCTAAGGGATCATATATATTCAAAAAGCTCGGCACCAGTCTAATATGCTGTACGGTTGCTTCTACTGTGCATAGTCCAGTTGGTACTGCTTCTTGCGTAGTCGTTGAAGCATTTTCTGGCACTGCAAACATTCGCATTCGGACAACGACGACGTTGTTGTACAAGTCACTGGCAGCAGTGTGGCTTTCCCCAGATGCTTCCTATGCGCCAGTTTTGCTGGAGTGATTCCGCCTAAATAGATTCATTTTCGAAAGTGTATCCAGAACTCATGTCTCTTGCTGGTCCATCTCTAATAAACAAACAGACTTTCTCTATCTCTCCTAAGCTGGCTGGGCCAGTTCATCCCGACTCGATAAAGAGTATACGAACATCATCATCGTCATGTTTTCCTCCTGGAACTAATATTTTATCATTTCGGTTCTGACTGCATACAGTACTCTTCCATCCGGAGCAAGGCTGTGCGAAGTATGGCAATAAATGTTTTTACATGATATATTTTTCAGATAGTTCTTTATCACCTTGAAAACTACTGCACTTTTCATTCTTGCCAACCATAATTGCCGAACCAAAGAGTAACTGAAACAAAGTGAACGACGAGCAAGCAAACCTAAAGTTTGATTTACTTCTTTCAGCCCTCGAGTGACAAGTCCGTACGCTATGCTTCATGAGGAGTCCGAACTGGACGACACCCATCTCTGTAACAAATGTGGCCGCACTGTAGTTGGATTGGAAAATTACATCAAACACAGGAAGGTGAGCTGTGTTCAACCGAAACCGGCCACCAGTGGGGCAGCTTCTCGAATCGGCACAGAACCCGGCTTTACACCTTTTGATTTCGGTGAGGGAATCAAGGATCCAGAGCACCACAAAAAGCTTCCGAACTACAGCTTCAACTACGAATTGGAAACGCATCATAATGATCCTGTACAGAGACCTGATAGCAAAACAGATTACAAGAATGAAGTGAACTATGACTATGAATTAGGTGCTGATTTATTTTTTTCGTCTCTCGAGCTACAAAGTAGCTCAAAAAAGGGAGCCACCGTTTCGACTGCTGCTAAGCCAAATATCCCTGCTAGGACGAAAGCTCGCAAACCGACCACTTCACTATCAAACACTGATCCCGACCATGAGCAGGACCACGAAGATGACTGGATTGCGCCCCACCATGACTCGGAGAAACTTATGAAAGCTGTTAGCGATATCAGCGGCAATAAGAAAATGGATTCTTTGTTTACCTTTTTCCCTCACGAATCACCGGAACCATCGGAAGATGAGAGTGACGAGGAGGAAGATTTCGACGCTCCACCAAGAACCCACACCGGAGGCAAATGGAAACCGGAAAATCGTCCCTCCTCCTCCCAATGGCGTCATTGGCCCGATCAGGAGGGTCAACTGGACAAATCAATAGAACCGGAGGAAGATGAAGAATACAAGAGTTTTTCCCCTCCACCTGGGCATACCAAAGGGAAATGGGTGCCTGGGTCGAAAATCACTCGTTTGGAGTATAAAACACCTTCACTTCCGAGCAAAGCTTATGATGATAATTACTGGTGCAGCATTTGTAATCGCAAGCTGGCGTCGCGATTTGTTTACGAACGGCATCTAAAGTCAAATCTTCATCAAAAGCGAGCGCAAGAGGAATCGGAACTGGAAAGGGCTGTCAAACCATCGCTTTACCCGAACGAGCTATCGAAACGAATAACAAAACCTCCGGTTTATCTTGGTGATGATTTCTTTACCAGCAATCTAAGTCCTGAGAAAACTTCCACCCCTACATCTTTTACGGCTCCTGATGTGCTGAAAATCTCTCCACCAAAGGTGAAGAGAAAGCGCAAAAGTTACTACATGAAGTGTGAAATTTGTAAAACTCGACTTCCGACGAACCTTCTAGGGAAACATTTGATCTCCCGTTATCATTACCGTCGAATGCTGAATCATCCAGATCAATGCTTCGATATTATACTGAAAAATATACATCGCATTGTGCTACAATCACCTTTCCAATGTCATCCATGTAAATTTTACGCCAACACCGAACAGCAGTTTATGTCCCATTGGAACTCTCTAGAACACGAACAGCGCGTTCAAGGAGGCGGAAAGTTCTGGTGCAGTTTTTGCAAATACGAATGTAACGAAAACTTTCATATGACAAACCACTTGATCGGATCTGACCATCGAGAGGTAATATCCGTTATCAATCGATCGGTTCCCATCATCATCCGAAAGATAACTCCGATTGTGTGCGAATTTTGTGGCGACGAATTTCGTTACAACGCCGAGCTCAAGAGACACCACGAAGCTTGCAACGAGGGAAACCCGGAGGACACCAACCGGGTGAAGCGAACTTTTCAAAACACCTTCTCCTGTGACATCTGCAAAACAACATTCCAAAATCAAATGCTGCTTCTGCAACACGGCCAAAAGCTGCACCGATTGGCTCATTACTACTGTTCGATATGCGAGGTATCCTTCCAAACGCCAAAAGAGTCCCTCCAGCATCGCCGAACGACCTCGCATAAGGTGATGTCAGCAAGGAAACGTCACAAAGCCGGTCTTCCCCCGAAAAAGTGCCACGTCTGCCAGCGACAACTAGCCGATATTTTGGAGCTCAAGAATCACATTAGAGTTGACCATCCCGAAATCAAGTATAGGTGAGTGGTACCAGGAAAAAGTTTCCCGTCCCAGCAATTGAATAAACTCATGTTCATGTTTTTTTTCCTTTACCAGCTGCCCACAGTGCGGAGAAAATTTTGTGCTAGCCCAGGAACTTGGCAGACACGTACGTGACAAAAATTGTACATTTTTCAATTCCGTCGCATCGTCATCATCGTCGTCGCCGTCGACGGCGGCACCGGCAGCGGCAACGGACGGAAGAGTGCTGCTTGCGGTGGCAGCACTAGTGCCAGCCGGTTCCACTGCTAAACTGGAAAGTCTCCCATCAACATCCCGTGCGCATCTTCCGGGCGAAAATTCAATTATCCTAAATGATTCAATTAAAGTAAATATGAATGATCATAAAGTACGAAAGGAGTCACATCTGTATTCTTCAACTTCGTCGCCGGCAGGCGCAATGAGTCGAAACGAAGCTGCCGGATTTCTGGATGAAACAATCCCGAGGGCAGCAACGCATTCGGTGCCAACCGCCACTGATGAGCCGAGAGGTAGGTAAACAGTTGTAGGAATATTTTTCACTGACTTTTTACGCCCTGCATTGGGTAGCAGATGCAGGAGTAACCACCCACGTGTGATATATGGGGAGAAAAGTTTACGGAATTCGTGAACTTTTACGCAATTTTTTCTGGTTAACACTAACGTGATCCGGTCTAGTCACGTGTACTGTTTTTAATTACCTAACACCTGAGTTAACAAAATCAAGTTCATGCTTTAAAAACTAATATGAGACAAAACCGAAATCACATGATTTGAAACCAACTCAAAACAATCATAGTAAAACTGTATGGAGTCCTAAAATGAGACAAAACTATGGGAAACTAATTCAAGAGGGAACTTTATTCCCATTTGGTTTTTTGTAACTTGCTTCATATTTTATGGCTTTGACGGACTTTCGTTAATATTTTGCTTCTCAACACTAGTTTTTCTGGATCTTTTCACACATTTCATGTTATATTCAGGTCACTTTTGAAATACTCAACCTTTAGCGATATTTGTGAATCATCTTTGACTTTATTCTTGATTTTCTTTTTTAACTCATGGTACTTTTTTTACTTTTTTGGCATTCTTTCTTTCCATTTTTTTGGTTTCAACATTTCATAATATTTTTTACAATTATGACATTTTCACTTCATTTGCTTTTTTCATCTTTTTTTGTCATTTTTAACAATATTGATATTTTACTACCTACTACGTTTGTGGCCTAAAAAAATAAATTTGCAAAGTTTTTGTAATATTTTTGACGTTTCATTGGATTTTTAGTTATATATCATTTGGTTTGATGGTTTTAACCTTTTTTGCAACCTGATTTATTCAATATTAGCTGACCCGCCAAACTTCGTCCCGCCCATTTTTGTGTTCAATTAAATAGGTTTAAACATTCCAAATTGTTTGATTACTTGCGATTCGTTTATCATCTACAAATGCACGACAAATCAGCCATAGGATATGATCAAAGTCAAAAGACAAATCGTTTGAAATGATTGGTTTTATCGGAATGACAACATCCTCGCCTTTTGGCTTCTGTACATCACCTCTATTTTTGAGATACCCATATTGGGTGGTATTCGGTAATTTTCAGCTATTTTTCTTACATCAATCTGATTCCGAAAATGTCCATACAGGGTGGTAATCAGTTATTTTGGCTGTTTCCCAGAAACTGAAAGTGGTCATCTTTGAATTCAATGCTTGGCTTCTACGCATCATCTCGATTATGGAAATATTTACATTGAGTAGTATTCGGTCGTTTTCGGCTGTTTCCCAGAAGTTACTCCAGAAGTAGCTCCTTGCATCATTCTGGTTCCGGAGATACTAATATTGGGTAGTATTTGGTCACTTGCCGTTGTTTTTCAGAAACCTGAAAGATGGCGACATCTTGGATTTAAAAATAGCGTTCGAAGACAATTCCTTGTCTCAGGGCATCATTCAGGTTCCGAAAGCATTTATATCGAATGGTATTTAGGGGTCATCCACATACCACGTGGACAGATTTTCAACTGGTGGTTCACTTAAGGAAGTGGTCCATCCAAGGTAATTCTATCCTACTCATATTGGGTGGTATTTGATCACTTTCCACTTTTTTTCAGACACCTGAGGTCGCCATCTTGGATTTCAAAATGACGTTTAGAGACATTTCTGGCCTCTGAGCGTCATTCTGGTTCCGGAAAACTGGTTGAAATATTTGTTTAATTTGTATAAAAGCCCTCCCATCCAGAAGTGTCGAAACATCATAAAAATATTTTTTGCTCCTAACAACTTCTTGAGTTGTGAAGAAATTTGAGTTTCATTCGTATGAGTGCCCTCTATTCCAGAATAGGGAGGAGTGTCGAGCCACCATGAAAATTTCTTTTGCTCCTAAAAACCTTAACATAGCAAATTTGATTCCATTTAATTGATTATTTCGTGAGATGTGCAGGAATTCGTGTTTTATTTGTACGGAACCCCTCCTTCCAGTAGAGAGAGTTCTCGATATGTGCAGAGATGTGTTTCATTCATATGGAATCTTACAGGAGAGGAAGGGGTGTCAAAGCATCATGGATATGTTTTGTATCCCTAAAAACATCCACATGCCAAATTTGGTTCTATTTACTTGGTTAGTTTTCGAGATGTGGAGAAATTTGTGTTTCCTTTGTATGGGACCCCTTTTTCCAGAAGAGGGAGGAGTTTCGAACTGTCTTAGTCACCTTTCTCGGCCATTGAAACCTCTACATAGTAAATTTCACGCCGATTGGTTCAGTAGTTCCCAAGCCTATATGGATCAGGCAGACAGCCAGAGATGCATTTTTATATGTTTAGATTCTTTACTTTGATTTTTAGACGATTTTAATATATGTCATATACAGAATGTCTAGAAAATCTTTCACTTTGTGCTTATATTTTCACTTTTTGGACATTTTTTCATTAGGACCTTTCATCTATTGACTTTTGATTTTGACTTTTTCTTAATTTTGATTTATTGGCTTGACTGATTTATCTGAATCTTCTCTATGAACTTTTTTAAACCTCCTTGATCGTTTTTATAAACTGGTTTTTGATATTATCAACCCTCTTTTGATCAGTTAAACTTCTCTTATTTTGGCCTTTTGGGACATTATGAGACAACACTATTTGACTTTTAAGCAATCTGGGAGCTCATAGCCTCAAGGTCATAAAGTCTACTGTGACAAGTGAATGGTCATGAGTTCTTATCTTAGTAAAATCAGGCTTTTCAGAACGGCTTTCACTCATAAGTTTATTATTAGGCTCAAGAACCAGTAAAAATATTAAAAAATGTCAGAAACATTTAAATTGCCAATACTTGACGGTAAATAACGAGGCTCCGTAATGAAGATCAGTAAAGTCATATGAGAGTCAGGAAAAGGGTAAAAGTATAAAAAAAATCCACCGCTTACCACGGTGACAAAGAAGTTTCTTTCCTTTCCGTAACAGTCGTTAGAGATGCAGAGGTAAAACTTCATCCTTCCTTCCCTAACCCAACCGTAGGAACGTAACCGGCGCTCACTGTTTCCAAAGCTGCAAAAACGAAAATGCTCAAAATATCAGAACACCAGAATTATAAAAAATTGTCAAACATGTCTAAAATTTTACGATACCAAAAATATCCAAAATATTATTGAGCTCTACAATTTTGAAACTATGAAAAATGTCAACAATAGCTACTACATCGAAAATGAAAAGGATACCAAAAATGCCAAAAATTCTCAAAAATGTCAACAACAAAATTCTCGAAAAATGTCAAATAGGGTATCAAACGTCTTCGTCAGTGGTTTTCTTCGGCCCCCTTTTGCATAAGATTGCTGCAGAAAAACTGCCGAATAAAACCACTGACGAAGACGTTCGATACCCTATAACTGAAATTGCTAAATGCCAAAAATGTCAAGATAATACTCTTAACATTTATTTTAATTTTTCTTTACATTTTCAACATTATTGACATTTTTTAATATATTCACCTATTTGGCATTTGGACTCCAATCGACATTTTTTACCTTTTTTGAAATTTTTTACACCAACATTTTTTGTCATATGTGAAATTTTTACAATTTTTGACATTTGAAAAAAAATTACTTGGTTTTTCTTTTCTATCTTTTATCCAATTTTATTATTTTTACTTTTTTCACATCCTGACATCTTTAAACTTCTTATTTCTATTTTTCTCAATAATACTGAAACTTTATAATAAACCTTTTTGATTTTTAATTATTTTAATCAAATTGGATAGTCTCATTTTTTTTCAATCAGATATTTTGAATATAGTTTGCTTTTTGATATATCCTTCCTCTTACGATATTACTTACATTTACATGCCTTCAAATTTTTTTTCAATTTGCTTTTCATCTTTTTTTCACATTTTGATCTTTCCATTTTTTTTTTTTTGTTCACACAACATTTATTTGACACGGAACAATAAACCTTCCATTCTTTTTTGTTTTTAAAAATTTTAACTTTTTCCGGCATATTTGGCCTTCGCGAACTTTATCAAACATTTTTGATCATGATCATTTTGATTTTTTTATCAAATTTAGTAAGTTTGTTTTTACGTTTTTGTCATTACTAATGTTGAATTCGTTTTCGCGGTGTAGCTACGCTTGGACTACACTTTTATCCCCGTAAATGTTTTTTTTTCACTTTCCGGACTACACTTTTTCTGTCCCGGACTACACCCGAAAATAGCGGAGTGTATGTAAAATGTTTTTTAAGCTGCAAAGTGTAGTCCGGAACGGTGTAGCAACACCACAAAAACGAATTCGACATAACATCCGAGTAATTCCATTTGGTACCTCACTCTTACGAAGTTGTTGAGAAGGCTCAAGTTATTTTTGTTTAAAGGCTCATGTTGATTAAGTAAAAAAATGCATTTGGTTAATCTAATTGATAAACCACTCGTTCACTGCACTTTAAGGGGGGGCCCTACTCTGGAAGGTCGAAAAATAATATGTTTTCGTGATTTTTTTTTTTAATTTTTGTTTACTAAAATGGCCGCTATTTTGGCAGTTTATGGAAGTTTCTAAAACGGCTATGTAACAAGTTAGATCATCTATTTTTACACGCTTAAAGAAATTTCAGCCAAATCTGCTCAGTAGATGCTGAGAAAAAAGTACCACCATTTAAAATATATGGTTTCGAGAAAACGCTGTCAACAGCGTAATAATCACCATATTTGTATACAAGAGATGCAAAATACATCTCCAAATATACCTTATTCACTTCAAACTTGTTTCGTGCTACCGTAAGAGCTTAATATGATATGGGGGAAGAGTTTATCTTTTTGTGATGCAACTTCGAAGTCACTCATGAAAAGCTCAGCTAGCAACGGGGACAATTTGCTGCTCATACTAAGTCCGAAGACTTGTTTGTAAAACTTTCCCCGGAATTGTAACACATTTTGTTTCATACAAACTTCTGCCACCGGAAGGTAAGCTTCTATTTGATTTATTGGAACACGCTGACGTAGGTCGCCACATTCCTCTCCAGACACTTGGTTAGCCGTAAGAAAAAAAAAAGTAATCAGTTGGACATCGGGCCCCGTCCTGAATGATGAGCAGAATTTTGCTCGAAACCGGTCGTCGGTACAGGTAAATTTTTAATTTGTTTACTTGTTGGATTTAGTAAGAGTAATAAGAGTTGGTGTCTGGTCCTTGATATCGTTCGTCATACCTTATTCAATAGCCAAAGCCTCCCAGATGGTCACGCGGTACGATGCTGGCTTATCAAGCCAGTTGCGTAGGTTCGAGTCACGGTTCGGGAGTGACTGTTAGTGTCAGTAGGATCGTAGCGCTAGCCCCGCAATTGTCCTGTACGCTACAGGTCAAGTTCTGAATCGGGATGTAGCACCAAGGCTTTGCTTCAATAGCCAAAACACCCCAAACCCACATCACTATACTTTAAACATCTGATAAAAAAATTATGAAAATTTATTATTTTTCCACTTTCCAGAGTACGTTCCCGCCTTAACAATGTTTTTGGACTCTTCGTTTTTCGTCAAAACTTGCTTCATCATAACTGCTCCAACTCTTGAATTGCTGATTCTCTTGTCCAGTTTATACCAGGTGAGCCTTCTAATATTTTGTCAAGAGGAAAGAATCTTATCAAAACCTCGTTCCTCCAGCCAATATTGCCCCATAATTACATTTTCCTGAGAATAACCATCATCATCGTAGTAGACCTTGCTGCTACGGAGCTCCCAAATTCGCCACTTATCATGGTGACAAAGTTGTGTTCTTCCTTTCCGTGACATTCGTTAGGGATGCAGAGTTGTTGTACATTGAAGAAGATAAATAATCCGAAATTGGCCATCTTACGGTATTTCTCTATTTAACTTCACTAACTAAATTTGCTCAAGGGGGAGCAACAACGATCGGTCTGTACCTTGAATGTCTTCATCAAATTGCTTGAACCAACATATCATAAGAACTTTCTTTTGCAACTTTCTTTTTTTTTTTGTATCTTGAATGTCTTCATTAAATTGCTTCAACCAACATCATAAGAACTTTCTTTTGCAAACATCAAAGTAGACGGTTGCCATATTGAATTTTGCCACTATATTGTTTTTTTTTTACCGAAACATCGATTTTAAACAAGTACCCGAAAGGAAAAATATTTGAACTAACTGCTTCAATCCATCAAAATCTTCTGTAGGCCTCTTTCGAAGATTTAAAACATATCTAAAGTTTAAACCAGGTATTACACGAAGCAAATATTTGCTATTTTTGGTACGGATTTTATTTTATGCAAATAAAAATCGTACCAAAAATAGCAAATATTCGCTTCGTCTAATACCTGCTTAAGAAACAACGCTCCCTTAGTAGAGGAAGAGGAGCCGCCTGTGTATTCAGACAAAATACTAGAAATTTGTAAGTGAAATACAAATATAAGTATATAAATTTGTTTACCAACTGTTTCTCTGTCAGCACATGTTTCCAGATTCTAAAACCGATTAAGCAAACTTTAGCAATAATCAACTATTTTGAGCAGTTTACATCTGTTTTGCAGGAAATTTTCCTAAGCGCCCAAATAGTTAGCTACAATTTTGGTTCATTTCTTTTCGTTTGATGTTTATACAAAGATGTATATGTGTTGCGTTAGTTCTTTCCGTATGTGTCTCAGACATTCACACGTATTTTTCATCATACAGAGAGCAGTTTTGTGCATTGTCACATCGCTATTCCGTTCAATCGAATTTACCATTTACTTTGTCCGGTCGTAGCAAAGGAGGCAAAGTCGTACTAGACTTTGATTTGCGGTTGGTGAAATTCAACGTATTTTGTGTAGTAAAAATTATGCGCGTTGGTGCTGTAGTACCTGTCGATCAGGTGGCCGCAAGACAGAATTTTGTTGTAGAGGTGTTGGAATTAGCGGGGATCTGTAATTGGCAATCCGCAATGACGAGGAATTGAACAAGTTTTTATTCGGCGACACTGTTGCCTAGGAAGGTGTTTTGCGAGCATCCAAGCTGTTCTGCTCCCAAATAAAACGGCAAAGAGAGCATATTCCGATTATTTCGCAGCTTTGTAGAAACTAAATCCAGCCGTCCTTCTAAGAACAACCACAGCTTTTCAATTGAAGCCGCCTGTCTATTCAGAGTAATAACCATGAGTTACTTAAATTACTTACTTCTTAAATAACTCATACTCAATAAAGTCAATTTGAAACAACGTAAAAATCCATGGGGGCACAATTATAAATATATGTACCGTAAACTGGGGTGACTTTGATCACTTTTTTGATTGTATCTCAAATATTTTCAGAATATACTGAAAACAATATTATTCGATATTTTTAAAATAAGTAATGGCATGCATTGAAAAAGATTCAGTCACTACTTCAAAAGTTTAGCAACAATTTTGCGGTTTTTAAATATGCTCTAAAAATTTTACACCAATCATCATTCCGGGGTGATTTTGATCACTTTATTGTTTTGATGAATTTGGTGTAACACTTTTCTACTTTCACAAAATTGAACTGCCTTAAACGACTTAAACGAGTTTATGAATATGGGAAGCAATTTGGGGGCCGTTCACATTCCACGTGAACAGTTTAAAATGGCGAATGTACAAGATTCATACAATATTTTTAGAATATATATATATGAATGATTATCCACTGAGAGAGAAGGTGGTCTAAAATCATCAAAAACTAGTCCACGGGGAATATGACTTATGAAATTGGCCAAATTTGCATGTTACTTCACGTCTTGGGTTTTTGTTAAGAAAAAATAAGTAATACGCTGTGGAGAATATTGGGACTCAACATTGCCTTTGAGGAAAAACTTGCAAAAATAACAATAAAATGTATTGTTATAATATTTGTTCATCTTAAGAACTAATCTGGGAACAAAATAAAAAAACTTTACGTATATCAACTTGTTGTTTTGAATCTGCTTGAACCGATTGTTTGTATGCAACAAAATCGCCAAAAATACTCTTTATTTTCAATTAATATTTTCGCATGAAAAACACTCTCCAAATAGCAGGAAATGCATGAATAGTAGCAATGCGAACATATATCCACGCAATCAGTGAAGATTACGACAAGTCCCAAGCACTACGAGCGCTTTTTTACCACATTTTCAAAAAAGAGGTACAGTGATCAAAGTCACCCCGGTGATCAAAGTCACCCCAGTTTACGGTACTGCCTACAATATGCACATCACTAATGTTACGCAATCACAATATTCGCTTTCACAGCTTTAAGGTCATTGCAAGCAGTGACGATGATCGAACATTACTCTAACCTTCCACCATCATCGGCATCGAGATCGACAACTGAGACCCAGCGCGTCGCTCCTACCACTTATCATCATCCAGGGCCAGCGTCCCTCTCGCAGTCCGATCCATTATCCGAAGCAATGGCGACAACAGCATCGGCCCCGACGGCCACCCAGTCGACCACGACGACATCAAATTTCGCCTGCGATGATAACATTGTCGCCAGTTCATCCGCGTCAGCAGAAATCTTTTTCGCCATGGCCAATAATGCGTCCGAAAATAATACTGTTTACGTTGATGAAATCGTTGGCACCATCACCGAGGACAGTACGCTCGTGTCCTGGCAGTGTAAAATATGCTTATTCAGGTATTTGCCGCCTCCTTAATCTAGCATTTATTTTTCTGTCCTTTGTTTGTTATCTCTATTCGATGCCCTACTTACGCTGACCTTGCTAATTTGCTGGAAAATTTCCATTTTGCACCCCCTGAAATGTTATTTTTTCGTTTTTCTTCATTAATTTTTTTGTTGCTCTCAATGTTTTCAATCTGAACAGAACCACCTCACAAGCGTCCTTCCTGTATCACGAAATTCTACACTCTTCAAACGCCGCCAACGAGCCAGCATCGGGCAAATCGACAAAAATCACCTGCCCGCTGTGCAAGAAGCAATTTTCTAAAGCTTCCCTTCGGTGCCACCTGCGTCAGCACACGGACGAACGAATTTTCCCCTGCGAGCTGTGCCCGATGAGTTTCACCCGAAAAGCGAATCTTAAAAATCACGTGGCATATGTTCATGGGGAAAAGAAGCGTGTAGTAGTGAAATCGAATGTCAAGAGGAATCCTAGCGGAGAAAAAGCCTCGGTTGATGAGCCACCCTCGAAACGGGGATCGGAAATTTGTTCAACTTGCGGAAAAACATTCGCAAGCAGGTGAGTACGCAACATTTTAAATTGTTAAACTATTTTTAATAAATATAATTTAACCTGCCACGTATTTCAATGTCTCTCGGCTGAAAATTTCACATAAAAAGTAGTAGAAAACTGAAATAATGGAACGGGTCACTACAATTTTTCGACCCAAACTAACATGATAAAATCACATCGGCATCAAGCCACTCGGATCCACACATCCTCATATTCATACATCACCAGGGCAAAACCCCAATTATGTAGAAGAAGAATAGAACTACAATCAAACTAAAATTGACAACTTTATGACGCAATCGATTCCCACCAACCACAACAACGTCCATAGTCTAACGACCCAGCCGGCAGCTGGTTCCCTCTTTCTCGGCGACATCCAATCCTGCAACGGAAAGCTGCTGTGTCCGGGCCGAGCTGGGCGCACAGGTCGATGTAAATAATTAAATATTTTTATATCCTTACACCATACTTTACGGCTGTTTAGATAAGCCCCCATTCCGACTCAGCAATGTGTGTAGCTCCGGCGGTCGGTCGTCTGCCGCACTGCCTTTGAGGGCACTGCCGGGGTTGCGATGGATGAGAGTCGGACGTAGACAGAAATTGTCAATACGACAAGACTGATCCCCAAAAACCACGCAACCATCCACGCCTGCTGCAGCGGCGGTAGCCATGCTTCGCCAGCAAACGGAGATCCTGGTCCTGGATAAACATAATACAGGCAAATTACTATCGCCGTTGCTGTAAAGCAAACAAAAACCTCAAATTCCCTGTCCAAACATCGTTGATCCAGCTCGAATCTATGTATTATGCAAGCTCACCTCCTGATTGGACCGGAATGTAGACAATTGTGCTACAACCGACAGCAAAATGCCATTCCGCCGCAGGATACTTGTCTTGACTTTCGTTTTTTTCTTTTTGGAGAACACAAAATGTCACTACCATCATTATTACCATTGGTGTCGTTCCACTAATACATGCCTTGGCAGCAAACCTGACCCACGTGTCTTCCGTTCTGTCGGTGAAAAGAAGACTGCAGACCATGTGAGTCCTGATTTCTGACGTCGTAGGTGCTGTGCCGCATGAAAGACTCATTTGACCGTGTGTGGATTTCAATAAATTTATCGGCAGAGAAAGATTCATTGTAAGTGGTTTCAGCTCTCTCACTCTTCCACTGTTTTTCCCTCGCCTTCTAGAAGCGCTGGTCACTCTCTAATCTCCAATGAACCTCCGGCATTAGCAGACCTTCCATATCGCCATCGCTCGGGACCGCTCCTGGGCAGGTGCTCAGCGCCATGGTCCAAGAAGCAATAAGCATCGGACAGGGTAGCATAACACACAACGAACCAATAAAATGCAAAGTTAATTACAGAAAATCTAACGTAATTTGTGAAAATAGCTACTTGACTTGATAGATTTACACAAAAGTGATACCTCTTGCTGCAGCTTATCGGCTGTTGCTTCGTTCGAACAGAAAGAGTGGCAGCAAGGTAGTTTTTTCCGCACCCCCAACAAACCGGGTGGCAGGACAATTTATACTTATGAATTCGAGCCGAGCGCTGTGCGGCTTAGGGAACTTATTGAGCCAATAATCGAGGTGAATAATGACGCTAATCGAATTGTTCTCAATTTCTAATGAAATTTGCTCGACATTCGTCAAGCGTTGGGTAAATTAACAACTCATTGTTAATAATCCTACCAGAAGTTTGATGCGAATTTTCTATTATTTCTATTGTAACGATTACCACCGATTGCAAATTTATTCAATTAAATCCATTCCTATCCGGTGGAAAAACCTTTTTTTGCCTAAAAAATAATATTGAATCTTGCGTGTTACTTTACTTAGATTTGAAATTGAATTAAGACTTGGATTTGAAGTTGAACTTGGACTTGGAACTGGACTAGGACTTGGACTTGGACTTGGACTTGGACTTGGACTTGGACTTGGACTTGGACTTGGACTTGGACTTGGACTTGGACTTGGACTTGGACTTGGACTTGGACTTGGACTTGGACTTGGACTTGGACTTGGACTTGGACTTGGACTTGGACTTGGACTTGGACTTGGACTTGGACTTGGACTTGGACTTGGACTTGGACTTGGACTTGGACTTGGACTTGGACTTGGACTTGGACTTGGACTTGGACTTGGACTTGGACTTGGACTTGGACTTGGACTTGGACTTGGACTTGGACTTGGACTTGGACTTGGACTTGGACTTGGACTTGGACTTGGACTTGGACTTGGACTTGGACATGGACTTTAAGTTGGACTTAGACTTTAAATTGAACTTGGGCTTTGAGTTGAACTTGGACTTGGACTTGGACTTGGACTTGGACTTGGACTTGGACTTGGACTTGGACTTGGACTTGGACTTGGACTTGGACTTGGACTTGGACTTGGACTTGGACTTGGACTTGGACTTGGACTTGGACTTGGACTTGGACTTGGACTTGGACTTGGACTTGGACTTGGACTTGGACTTGGACTTGGACTTGGACTTGGACTTGGACTTGGACTTGGACTTGGACTTGGACTTGGACTTGGACTTGGACTTGGACTTGGACTTGGACTTGGACTTGGACTTGGACTTGGACTTGGACTTGGACTTGGACTTGGACTTGGACTTGGACTTGGACTTGGACTTGGACTTGGACTTGGACTTGGACTTGGACTTGGACATGGACTTTAAGTTGGACTTAGACTTTAAATTGAACTTGGGCTTTGAGTTGAACTTGGACTTGGACTTGGACTTGGACTTGGACTTGGACTTGGACTTGGACTTGGACTTGGACTTGGACTTGGACTTGGACTTGGACTTGGACTTGGACTTGGACTTGGACTTGGACTTGGACTTGGACTTGGACTTGGACTTGGACTTGGACTTGGACTTGGACTTGGACTTGGACTTGGACTTGGACTTGGACTTGGACTTGGACTTGGACTTGGACTTGGACTTGGACTTGGACTTGGACTTGGACTTGGACTTGGACTTGGACTTGGACTTGGACTTGGACTTGGACTTGGACTTGGACTTGGACTTGGACTTGGACTTGGACTTGGACTTGGACTTGGACTTGGACTTGGACTTGGACTTGGACTTGGACTTGGACTTGGACTTGGACATGGACTTTAAGTTGGACTTAGACTTTAAATTGAACTTGGGCTTTGAGTTGAACTTGGACTTTGAGTTGGACTTGGACTTCGAGTTAGACTTGTACTTTGACTTGAACTTGGACTTGGACTTGGACTTAGACATGGACTTTGAGTTGGACTTAGACTTTGAGTTGGACTTGGACTTTGAGGTGGACTTAGACTTAAAATTGGAATTGAACTTTGAGTTGAACTTGGACTTTGGATTGGACTTGGACTTCGAGTTAGACTTGGACTTTGACTTGAACTTGGACTTGGACTTAGACATGGACTTTGAGTTTGACTTAGACTTTCAGTTAGGCTTCGACTCTGGACTTGGACTATGAGTTAGACTTGGACTTTGAGTTAGACTTGGACTTTGAGTTGGACTTAGACTTTAAATTGAACTTGGACTTTGAGTTGAGCTTGGACTTTGAGTTGGACTTGGACTTCAAGTTGGACTTGGACTTCGAGTTGGACTTGGACACTCCCTGTCTCTTTCGCTCCCTGTCTCTAAAATAGATTTTAAATGTCAAAAAAGAGAATAGATAGTTACAAGTTATTACCAGCTTATATATTTAGAAACAGTACTTTGTGGGAAATTCAACATATCAAACTTGTTGTACCTAATAACAATTCGTTTTGTTATTGTAATTACATTTATCCTTCAGTAATATTTTACGACAAAAAACATATCACGCGCATAATAAAATGGCGGAAAGAAACAAGTTTATGACATTCAACCAATACGGAATCTAGTTTAATCACTTCTAATCAAACATTAAAAAATAGTATCAGACATCCGTTGGCACAGAAATGCCATCGACGTTGCGAAAATTTCACCAAGGCCATCGTTTTCTTTCTCAGCAACTTATCGCCATAGAAACTTTTCAGCTTCATCCTGCTCCTGATAGAAGATAGTTATAAATTTATCTCCCGTACGTGTATGTGTATTTAAGTTCTCGCTACAGATTTCAGCACCAGCCCTAATACCGCCGTGTCTGCCTGCACCAGAAAAGGAAACACTGCAATTATCATATATATCTTCCTCCGTGTGACAGTCCCGTTTCATGCAAATGTCATTTCTGAATATTTCTCAAATGAATGTGGTGATAAATTTTTATGTTTATTATTATAATCAAGTATAGTTTTTCCTTGCTCATCGTAATTTCTTGTACGTGCACTTTCGGTCTGGGCTTTGGAGAGTTTCGCCACTTCCTAGATGGCGCTTTTCGGAAGCATCTAAAGTTTTTTTCTCAGCACCAGGCAGGCTCCATAAACGATTGCTGGGCGTTTTTTTTTTGTTGGAAAGTCGTTTCTTTTCATCGACGTTCGAGGTAGACGCCGTCAATCGAACGACTCGAGCTGAATGACTAGTAGCCACAAAGTGCATCTCTTTTTTTGCCTCGAAAGGAGAAATGAGAAATGCAGACGTATCAGGTTGAAGATACGAACATTATCGGAAAATAAAATTGAATGGCTTGTCCTAACGATGATGAGTTTTGTTTCAAATGTCTGTACAAAATTCGGGTTATTAGAAATAGTTGATTGATTTGAAGCACTGAATATAACAAGCATCATTATACAGAATTAGCATAGGATGAGAAATCATATTCATCCCTCAGTACTTTCTTCAAATCTGGCCTGTATCATCACCATCTTAACTGCATCATTTCACTAAATTACAGTATGAATATGTAATTACTTCCAACTGGCTTCCATCGAACCCTTGGCCTTGCAGTGACTAGGAAGGGACGACACTACTGCATATGCTGCCAAAATTTACTCGATAAATTTTCGAAGCATCAGTGAATGAATGTGTACACACATATATGTAAGTGGGAGGTGGGAGGGGTTGAAACATGTACATGTGTATCGCTGAATGTCCTTCCAGTTGATGTGAGCAGCGGTTCCACTGACGCTTCACTCGCAGGCAGCCTGCAACCGACTGTAATTGAGTGGCGGACGGTGGCGGCGGCGTTGGTGGTGCCATACTAAATCTTAAAACCCACATCCTTCCCATCCCCTTGCGGAAAAAAGTTTTCGCTGCTGAGGGAGCTTGTAATATATAGCTTCTCCTGTGTATATCACCCGATGTGTCATATTAATATCATATATTTTGAAAGGGTTTCACAACGGAAAACTTGTCTGCGAAGCTGACATAGTGTGGCAGGGCAGCGTTTTTGGTGAATCCTCGCTCGGAGGATGCGGTGGTGGGTGGGTAGCAGTGTATGTGTGTACGGCTGCTACAAGCACACCAATTAAGAGAAGAATGAACTGAAACACAGCAACTTGAAATTATCCCTCTCGGAAGCGCCGACTTCTTCCAGCTCAGTAGTGTGGCGCCATTTTCCAACCCTCGAGCTTGTGAGCCATTGTTTGCCGCTGCTGTGAAGCTAATTCTAATTTATCTTGCTGAAATTTCAACCAAGTTATAGCATACTGTTTTGTTCTTATGATGACATGTTTTAATAAGGGTTTATATGATGTGCATGTACGAGGTAGCTTTGGTTTTGAATAGAGCAGATCTTAACTTTTTGGTGGTCAATTGTCACGACCGTAACAATTGCTATCGCAGTGCCAAACTTAATTGCTGTCAATTTGAACTGTATTCAATTGGCTCCGTAAAACATTAATTTGTATTGTGCCGTGTCAAATAAATGTTGTGTGAACAAAAAAAAATTGAACTGTAACTTAATTTTTCATTACAATTTTGAAATTCTTTTTAGAATTATCTTTGAAGTCCTCAATAATGATCTGAGAAACAAATGCAAACACCAAAAAAATTATCAAATAGGCTAGATAAGTACATAAGTGAATATAAATAAGTAAAAAAAATTTCGCAGTGATATCCATTTTTTGATGCCTCTAGTGTAATGAAACTAGGGTTATCTGAGTTGAACAACTGTATATTTTAACACTCAGTATAAAATACCTGAAATTCATTTTTAGCTAAAAAATCCGAACGGTTGTGACCCAACCGCAAAGCATAACAGAACAGAATATCTATGTGAAGTAGGGAAAAACCGGCTTGAGTAGAACCAGCATATCGTTTACTTCTCCTCAAACGGGCATAAGAACCCTCTCAACTTTTTATAGTTAACTATTACATACAAAATATAGCTTAAGTAAAAACACCGGGAAAAGTGACTGATTCTCACCCACCTTCTTTTCACATAACTTTTGCCGATTTCTCGAAAGCCGACTATGTGTCAGTGTGTTAGTGTCAATCAACCAGGTGTTGGTCAGGTAATTGTTACCTGATTTTCACGTACATTTTTACGTGATATTTAGGTTAAACCAAAAAATAAACGCATAAACCTCCCATGATTTTCACGTATTTTTTACGTGTTATTCAGATGGAATTCACGTGATCTTTAAGTAAATAGGATACATGGCGCATATGACAAATAAAAATTATTCTCAGTTATCAACAAATAATTACATGCTCCGAATCGACATTTCCGACAGAAGAGAAACAGGATTGGCCGGAACGATTGTCAACCGTTCATCCGCAGCTGGTGCCAGAGTTGTTCTCCTCGAAACTACCTGTTGATGATTCCAATCGTTCCGGAAAGAATTCACCAACTGAAAATTCAAAAGATTTATATGTTTCTTTTGTTAATATGAATATTATTCGGGCTACTTACATTGCGTGTTTTCCAATATTGAATTAGCTGGAGCAGCTCAGGAGTCCTTTGTCCGCCATATTGACTTTTTTGCATACTAAAAATTCACGTAAACATCGTTGCCGGAAACGTCAAACCACAGCCGCACTAACACTAAGAAAGTTAAAAAAACACAAATACCAACGCGCTGAAACCATATACTGATTGTACGTGAATTGACAGTGAATCGTACGTGAAGTTTAGGTTAAAGTTACTAACGTCACGTGAAATGTCAGATTTCCTTAAGGTCAGTCACTTACGTGATTTTTCAGGTGGATTTTACGTGCGTATTTTTCAGAGTGTAGGTTTGGTGGTTCATGTCTCTCTGAAAGGAGTGGTTATTCATGTCTCTCTAAAAGGAATAATGAAAATAAAAACAGAATTAGTGTCATCTTTTTGAGGATGGTTGGGTTGGGTGTACCGAGAAAATCAAATTTCATATTTATTATCTATTAAAAAAAACTTTAATATAACATTATAAGCGCGATATTTCAGCTAGCAAGCACATCCCGTACCTGCATTATAGATGTTTGTCTCCAAAGAATTTATGAGCTTAGTCCTGACTTTGTGATGTTTAGGGCATACGAAAACTATGTGTTTAATATCCTCGCCAATTCGCTTCTATAGCTGGGACGGTATGGTATAGTGTACAATCGTACGTGCAAAACGATACATGGGTTTTGCATGCTGGAATTATTACTTTATACTTTCACTGAACAGATCTTGAACACAAATGTCTTAATCACTAGATGAAGTTTTCCTCAAACTTTTGGTATAATAATTAGAGTATCTTTTCAATTGAAAACCAGTAGATAATGAACTGAAAATCAATTACAAAAAAAGCAAAGACAAGCTTGCTTTCTGTTCGAGATGTTTATTATAGTTTCATGTTGCAAGTGGCTCGGGAAGAAGATAATCAAATTTTTCTCGTATTAGAAGGAAGCACATAGCAAAAGGTGCTGCATTCTCAACTAATCAACAGTTTGCCACAGTATTACGTGTTGCATGTTGCAGCTGTGCGGCTGGATAACAACAAATTTTTTATTCATGCTAACGTTGACTGGTGATCAACGTTAAATTCGGTATGTAGAATCCATAATAGCTGATGTATTTCAACGACTTTGAATTTTATATACTCTATTGGCTTGGCAAGGGGGGAGGAGGTAAATTTTGGTATTCGTAAACTCTTGACCACATAACTTGCTCATCGTGCCAATTTCCATAGGTGAATATGTTTCTATAATGATTTTTCTGTATCCCAGTAGCGTAGTTAAGAGAAAGGGGAGAGGTAGATGAATGTATTCAACCTTTATCAATTTTTATACCACTTAACCGATTATTGTTTAGTAGCATATATGTTACAAAAACTTGAAGTTATGTCTATCTCATGCAGGAAGGAAAAAAGCGGCCAACTCCGAAATAGGGTGACAATTAAAAACGGCTTTATTCAATGTATTTTAGGCAGATACAAATTTTATTTTCATTTTATGTTATTTAACCCGTAAAGACCCGGGACGAAACTTGTTTTTTGAAAATGCTCGTGCTCAGCACTGGAACGGCCGATTTGGGAAAACTTGGAATTTTATTCAAGGGGAATAGTTAGTTTTGGTAATGATGCCACCCCTCTGGAGCCCTCCCCGTTTTCGCGAGACGCAAATATGTCTGTGTTTTTTTTTTTTTTCAAATTTTCCAAACAGATTCAGCAAACACTGGGAATTTTCATACGTATCAATTGCTCCATGTATCAAATCATGTCAGGTGGATGAAATATGTTATGTAAGAGTGAATTTTGGAGTTTCCAAATTATTTCACAGCAAATGATAATGCTGATAAGAGGTGTCTTCGAGAATAGCTTCATCAAACACAAGAAAGCCTAAGAGGATTGAAATTGAAGTGTATTAAATCATGCGAAAAACCATTTGCTCGAGTAACTAAGTGTTTAAAAAGCTACTGTTTAGCACATTTTATTACACATTTCATTATTATAAACAACAAATTAGTTACACACAATAACTCGTAACGTTTATTTGATCAGAAAACACTGTTTTTCCGTTTTTCCTCGCTGATCGCCTCAGCAAAAATTGTTACATCACTCGAATGTCTTCGAGTACAAACATCTAGACGTTGTACAAAATCTTTCGACAGCGACCAGCTGCATATCTGTAGCCTTCGTCACAATACTCTTTTAAACTATGATCTCCGAGAATTTGGTACGCATGTTCCAACTTAGTTGTGGTTGTATAGCTTTGCTCCAAAGCTATGATTCTGTTGATTTCTTTTTCCATATATTCTTCCAGTGAGATGCATGTTGTTACCACTATCATTAAGAATAGAATAAACATCTTTTCCACCTTCTGCAAATCAATTTGGTCACCGAAACGTACTGCTAATAGCAAACGATAGTAGCAAACTGAAGCGTACTGCACTAAAGTCTGGCTAATCTGGTGTTATACACTGGGGAAAAATTTATAATGCCACCATCATTTTTGGTGTTTGTTTTCTACTCAGTGCAATTGCCAATTTCAATGGTTTATTATCTTACTGACACTAGTATACCAAGCCTAATGATGGAAACATTTTAGCTATTACTATGTTTGTGAGCATGGAATACTTGTTTTGTGTATTAAGAGTTGGAAATGATTATAACGCCAGCATGTTTGTCTCTTGGTTCAGTTCGCTAGCATGTGTCTGACTTCAACATTATTCAAAATACTTGTTAGCCAGGTTAACTAAAGACTGAAGGTTGCAAGATGTTGCTTAAGGCATACGTACTTTGAAATAATGCAATTTTCCAGATTTATTAAGACCATGCTACAGGGAACGGTTTTAGCTGATCCATAGGGACAGTGGTAAATCGCGATTTCGCGGAAGCCGCGAATTCCACGAAATTCGGCATTAGCCGCGAAATTTGCAAAACCCCGCGAAATGCCGCGAAAGTAATGAAAAATAGCAACATTCTATGTCATTCATGAAACATTTCGATTTCAAACTTGCGGAATTCATCAAAACTAGCAACATGGACAAAGCAAAAGATTACTTGGCACCTCGATGGCAACGTGACGTCTTTTCCTCGCAGTACTATTGCTCTCTTGCAACCCAATTTTGTCAGCCTGGGTTGAATTATCTTCGGAAGGTTCGGTTACTAGATACTCTTCGAGCAGAGACTTTGGCGATTGGTGACTTGCAAAATTCCAAAGTGTGCAGTCATGAAATCGAACTTGCAAGATGAACTAAGTACATGCAGCCATATGCAAGGGGAACTAAGTACAGCAGATTGGTACTATAATTTTGGCAGTTATTCGAATCGCAGACATTTTCTTGAAATTTTACAGTTGGCAAATAAATATTCAGCGATTCCCGGTAACTTGGTAGATACGGAACGCAGCGTGAGCCAGTATAACTTGAATAATACGAGCCTATCGACACCAAAATTTGGCTGATTCGACACAAAGAAATCATGAATCGTTAGGTTAAATATATAATAAAATAAACCGGTTGATTAAATATAATAATTAAATAAACCAGTTGTTTCTTGTTTTCTGAAGAAGAAGGTTGCCGCGAAATTACCGCGAATTTTGAATACTTTTTATTTTGCCACCCGCGAATTTCCAATTTTTTTGCCGCGAATTACCACTGTCTCTACTGATCCAGAATGCATAATTTGAAAAATATTGATTGCAAATGTTACCAGCATTCCACAAGTATGATACACTACCGTATCCGTACCTCAACGTCACTTCTATACAAAATGGCGTTAACGTCACTTCTTATATTTAATATTTGCCAGTTATTTATCAACAATTTTGAAAACCGCATGAAGCATCTTCAATACTATAGTAATACGTAAAAAAAGGAATTTGAAAATTTGGCGCTTATGTTAAAAACGCAGCATAACATCAAATTGAACAAATGTAATCCAAATAAATATTGTCTAGACTCTGAGACTGCTTAACAAACGAGTTTCATTATCATTATTAATCAAAGACTTTTATTTGAAATTCGGTTTTGCTGGAGAAGAGTTTATTTTTTGACGTAGAATTACGTCTTACGGCAACATATACAGGAGACCAATTTCATTACAGGGATCCAATTTCAAAAACCAAAAACATCGAGAGCGTCACAAAAATTGTCCATTTTCAACCGTTTTAAGCTCAGTCAGTTTCCAACCGATTTTCGTTATTTTTGCAGTAATCGATTGGAAAATCAACCAAGCACCCGTCCAAATGCAGAAAGTTGTAATCTGATTGTTCGAGCGATTGTACTATTGAAAATTGTCAAGCCTTGTCGAAACGCAAATGTCGACCTCTGATTGGTCGCACAATGCTTCTTTCCCTAACAAGGTCGACAGGGGGCCTAGTGTGGTTGGTAACGTCTCCGCCAACCACGCTCGACGCCTGGGTTCGAATCCCACCGCCGACATAGGTGTCGATGGTTGTGAGGTGACGTGATCCACTCACAACCAACCCAACTGGTTTAGATTCAATCCTAGCCGACACCGGGAGATTTTCTGAGGCGAAAAATCTCTGGGATCACGCCTTAGAAACCGGGAAATCTAGAATCATCGGCGAATGGTTATCCGGAATGATGATAACTGAACAAACTTGCCGGTGTCACTGTTGTGAAATATAATAGCACCTTTTGGTGCTCTTCAACTATGTGATTGAAGTAGTTAAAATTTTTCATCGTGTGTAACAGACGGAAAACCGCGAATTTCACCATTTGCAAGCGAGGAAAAATTCAACATTGCCTCAAGAACGTGTTGGTGGCCCTGAGAAGGACCGGTTATAAGTTATATTTGTTCTCGTGCTGGATAGCAGCAGATAACAGAAATGCAGCACTTACGCTCTTGCGTCTTAAATTGAAACGGTTATATTTTGATACCTCAGCAGAATTTTGACCTTCATACTCATGTCTACCATCGGCAATGTCAAACACGCAATAATCTGCTTTCATACGACACGGGGACGGGAACATTTTCTTCAACCAAGCTGCGCAACACGACACAAAACATGTTATTTTGTTGCTTCAATGAGAGTGCTATCGGTCCGGCTCGACAAAATGTCCACAAGAAATCATTTTTGTACAAACGTGCTACGAAACTGAGGAAAAACTTTAGAAACTGGAAAAAGAGGTGGAGCTTATCAAATGATCGCTCTGAGCCAGAATGAAGAGATGTATTTTTTTTTTCGAACGTTGTAGTATGGTATAACTGGAAATGATTAAGTCACACATATTATTCAAGCTATATCATTGCACAACATTCGAAACAATTATTATGTCAGAGCGGATATTGCACGCTATCTGACTATGAAGCATTCATGCAATAATTGAATGAAAATTGCAATTGCAGCAATCGGCTTTTTTCAAAGCTACTAAATGTATCGAAGAGCATATTGAATGGTTATCAATAAACTGCAACTGAGGTTTAATGCTGCTGCAAATGTACAGCAGTCAGCACGTTCTGCTTACGATGCTGAGTCTATTTTAGAAAATTAACAACTCTTCATTAACAAGAGTGTAACGTCTTGTAGAAGACGGTTGAAGTTTAACATCACAGCAGCTCATGTCCACCATCGGCAATATCAAACACGTAATAATCTGCTTCCATGCGACACGGGAATGGGAACATTTTCTTCAATCAAGCTATTTTGTTGCTCCAATGAGAGTGCTATCGGTCCGGCTCGACAGAATGTCCACAAGAAATCATTTTTGTACATCCGTGCTACGAAACTGAGGAAAAACTTTAGAAACTGAAAAAAGTGGTGGAGCTTATCAAATGATCGCTCTGAGCCAGAATGAAGTCACACATATTTTTCAAGTTATATCATTCCACCACGTACGAAGAATAATTCATTCCTATTTTCATCCCTATATAAGAGCCTGTTTTGCAGCATGAAGTGAATACATCAGCCAGCAACTTTCTCTAAGGCCTCAGCCATAAAAAGCAAAGCAAAGCCTTAGTGCTACATTCCGATTCGGAACTTGACCTTCTGTTTTTTTTATTATACACAGACTTCGCAGCCGACTGTTTGGTGTACAGGACAATTGCGGGGCTAGCGCTACGACCCTACTGACACTAACAGTCTCTCCCAAGCCGAGACTCGAACCTACGACGACTGGCTTGTTAGGCCAGCATCGTACCTCGAGACCATCTGGGTCTCTGCCATAGTAGACGCGAAAAGCGGCGCGAAACGATTCGCTCGGCCGTAGGTTAATGTACAGCTCTACTGATGGCTGTACATTAACCTACAGCCGAGCGAATCGGTTCGCGTCGCTTTTCGCGTCTATTATGGCAGAGGCCTAATGGGAAAGTAGTATCATTTTGTTCAGAAGAATGTTATTGTCGGTAATATTACAGAGATGCGATTGCGTAAATCCGATTTTGAATTGAACAATTGTTCTTTGGAGAACAAATAAAACACTTATTTGAAGAGTTAATAGCTTTTGGTACCAATAGCAGTATAGTGACAGCCTCAGCGGTAAATGCAGATGCAGCCGGTACTCCCCTGAGGCCGATGTGGAAGTAAATGGGAGCAGCACGGCAAACAGTTCGGGTTATGCTTAGAAGCGCGTCATTTTTCGTTGTTGATATTCCTCACATGAAACGACGCGCTTTCGTACGATAGCGGTGGTATTAGCGGTAGATGCATTTGCCAACACTTCCTCCAGTAAAGCCGTGTCTAGTTTTCAATGTGAAAACACCTTTCTTATTGTGTTGACCGTGCGCCTTAGTCCTCACTTTCAAGGTAACACAGAGATGTAAGATAAACACTACATCCTATGATATATTGAACAATTGTCCTTATAAGGACAACAAATGAATTAATGAAGATTTAATTTTGAAGTAGGTTACTTCTCTCAGGAAGTTCGATTATTATATCGATATTAAATTGAACAACTAAAATTTGAAGAAGACAAATGAATATTTGAAGAGTTAATATTTTCTCGTTTTGCGCTATAATCCAAAGTTAATTATCTTCATCTACATGCATACTCTGACTATTATTACGTGTTTGCGTCGCTTAGTGTTTGGCTACGGTCATGCAGAATGCAAATAACGGCGCGATGCGATTCGGCAAGACGAAATCTGTTGAAATGTATAGCTCTACTTCGCCTTAAAAAGAGTTGTACATTTCACCACGGCAAGGCGAATCGCATCGCGCCGGCATTCGATTCGCGTTCTGCATAACCGTAGCCTTTGTTCCGTTCCCGTTTAATGATGTCGTATTAATTGTGCATATTACAATTCGGCAGCACTTCAACTTCTCATTTGCACAAAATTTCAAAATATTCAATGAACTTCATTCAAAATATCAAACAAAAAGAAATTACAATACTGCCAATGAACGGTCAACGTTTATTTACTAGAAAAAATGACTGACACGCAAGCAGCCGGGTTATCTTTCTTGTAAAAGTATTCTACTTCAACCTTGCGGTCGCGGCACCTTCTTGTGGTTTTTTTTTTTTTTTGAATGTTGTAGAATGGTATAACCTTGGAATAATTTTTCCAGTTATCCCATTCCACAACGCACTGTGGGGCAGAACCCAGAAAAGTCGCGACAAAACTAAAAAAAAATGAAATTCAGCTTTCATGCCTCATTTTATTTTCTACTTGCAGTAGACATGTTATCGACTGGAAATCATGATAATTCACTTTGAAAAATAATTTAGAAAATGTGCTATAATATTGTGAAAGTGGGGATTTACATGTCTTGTAAAATGGAAAAAAAAATTTTCACGGATATTTACCAGTAGGGCATGCAAATACTTAAAAAATTAATAAGCTAACTCATATGATTCTCATAAAACAGAGTATAAACTAATAGGTAATGTGATTTTAAGACAGTTTTGTTGAAAACAGGTTCGTAGGAGGCATAGTGTGTAAAACCAGTTTTTTTGTAATTTTTCCTCATTTTCGGCAATATGCAAAACATAAAGTTCTACGTTGTTCTGCTGTGACACTATTATTGTACTAAAATACAAGGTATTGACTAGTACTAAACCAAAAATCAGCTGCTACTAGTTGCGACTTACTGAGTAATTCGAGTTTTCGCAACGATTGTTTTCATGTCATTTCATGTTAAAAATCGTCAATCAGCAGTGTCCGTATCGATGTTTTTCTTACAATAGGCTTTGCTGAATGCCGGTGTATGCAACACGACCATGATTGTGTTCGGGGGTCTTTTGAAACTGACGTCCAGTAGTATTGGGACCCCCCGGAAATAATTATAAGTACTAGAAAACAGTTTGTTATTGGGTGAACAGTGTTTTAAACAAAAGAAAGCGTTTAATATTCATGTTAAATGGTATAAAATTGAACAAGAGGAGCTCTTAGAAAGGGAACATGACCAACCAAACTTTAATTGAACAATGTTCCTATTTGAAACATTTTATCACAAACAATAACATTAAAACTTCATTTTATATTCTTTCTCAAATATGATGACACATCATAGGATGACAAAAAACTATACAAAGGCAACTACAAACCTTCAATAATTCATTTCATGATGACTCGAAAGTTTGAATATATCTGAAATTAAAACATATGTACTTAATTCCCAGTTATAATTCGTTACTGAAATTTTGGGTTAATGAATAATGAAAATAACTTTATCTCGTTAACGGTCAGTCCTACATTTGTAATATGTTCGACAACTTTATGTCAATTGATGATATAAACAACTTTTCCGAAGTAACAAAATGGCTAGCACCATCTATTCAGAAGACATGTAGAAAAAAAATTTAGCTGCCTGAATACATTTCTCAAGAAGATGTTTTTATGGTCAACAACATTGCCGAAGACATGAACACTGTGAAAACAACTGTTAAGGAGTTATGAGGTTTTGTCGCGCCAACGGACCAATTTGCCCCACTGTGCAACGTGGGAGAAATCTATGTCAGAGCGGATATCGCGTGCTTTCTGGACCATGAATCATTTATGTGGTAATTGAATGAAATTTGCAACTGCAGCAACCAGCCTTTTTCAAGGCTACTAAATGTATTTGGAAGAGCATAATGAATGGTTAGTACTAAACTGCAACTTTGATTGCAGTTTGATGCTGCTGCAATTGCGCAGAAGTGTGATGTATATTACGATTCATTGATACTGTGCATCACAAGCGGTATATGCGAAACAAACCCGATTTCTAACAGAAAAGTTCAGCAAGTTCTGCTCACGGTGATGAGTCCGTTTTAGAAAATTCATAACACTTCATTAACATGGATGTAACGTCTTGAAGAAGACAGTTATTGCTCGACATCACAGCAGAATTTCCACCTTCATACTAATGTCTACCGTCGGCAGTATCAAACACGCAATAATCTGCTTCCATGCGACACGGGGAAGGAAACATTTTTTCCTTCCAAGCCGCGCAACACGACACAATACATGTTATTTTGTTGCCTTCATGAGAGTGCTATCGGTCCGGCTCGACAGAATGTCCACAAGAAATCATTTTTGTACATCCGTCAACTGAGGAAAAACTTGAAAACTAAAAATAAAGGTGGAGCTTATCGAATGATCGCTCTGAGCCAGGATGAATGAGATGTATTTTTTTTCGAACGTTGTAAATTGGTATAACTGGTAATAATTCAGTCACACCTATTTTTCCAGTTATTCCATTCCATTCCATTAAAGCAAAATTAATATACGAAACATATACGGAAAAATATATCGCTTCACACCATCAAAATGATTAACCCTAATCGAGTGTATTTCCAAAGCTATTACAAAAAATTATTCACATAAGACAGGCTGTCGTAATTCTACGTTAACCTTGCGGTCGTTTCTTATAAACAACCTCTTCCACTTTTTCTGATTTGTGGGGCCGACGACGTAAAAGCATAGCCGGGTGGTCCCCATGTCTTTTTTTTTTCTTTGGGTTACTGTTATCTATTTTTCACAACCCGTCACGATGCGATGAATAATACCCTTCCTTTTTTACCGCTAGGACAGTAGTTTACAGGCGAAAAAAAACGTTACCTTGATTTCAAATTATGAGGAACCTAAGTTTCCCTTTTTTGATTCGTTCTCAAAACATGCAATCACTTGAAAACGGATTGGTGGGTAGTTCCTAATACCGAAGCAAGCTGTTCCTGAACCAATCACGGCACGTTGTTTCACTTACAGCAGCGTTCCCGTAAACTTTAAACTCTCGATGCGCTTTAGCCGCCGTTTTGTTCGCATGAAATGCGAAGGGTAACCAATTTTTATGTTTTGTTTCAGTCGTCATTTTTTATATGACTGGAACTTTGCACAAATGTGCTTTTGAGCTAAAGATGTCATTTTGTATATTTTTTTTAATTATGACTCATTTTTGAGAAAGGCTTATGTAAAATAAGCATTGATAATCGAAATTATTTTTAGAGATAGAACGGTCTTTTTTATCGGTGTGACGCCTTCGGCAATGTTGTAGATAATAATTTCATCTTTCAAAAAAAAATTACACTGAAAAATGGAATTCTAACAAAAAAACACACAGAGAAAAAAGCCTTACAGAGGCTGGCTGTGCAGAGACATGAGAATCATTCCTCATTTTATACAATGAAAAGTAACTTACATAATATTGTGGAAGCTGAGAGTACACTAAGGTCGCTTTTTACGCGGCTTTTTTACACGGATTCCGGAATTTACGCGTTTTTTTACGCGGATTCCGGGATTTACGCGGTTCTTACGCGGATTCCGGAATTTACGCGGTTTTTTTACGCGGATTCCGGAATTTACGCGATTCCGGAGTTTACGCGGTTTTTTTACGCGGATTCCGGAATTTACGTGGTGTTTTTACGCGGATTCCGGAATTTACGCGGTTTTTATACGCGGCACGTATCCCCCGCGCAAAAAGCGACTTTAGTGTATATCAACCAGAACGAACAAAATGGTTTGTATTCAAGAGTTGGATTATGATCACAACATATAGGTAGAATGTCAATCTGTAATTTTTCACGCTCTTACTGCGCTGCTTTCGAACGTGTGGCTAATTTAAGCTCATGGGCTTAATATTCACTGTTTAGCACAGATCTGAACGTGTTATATAATGATAATAAGTGAAATCTTCCAAAATATATCGAGAAAAAGCCTACCCCCACCCGCGCCTAGGCAAACCAGACGTGCTTTCCAAATTAATGTTATCTCGACAAAACACGGGAGAATCATTCTAAGAAAAATATTATCTCCGCATAAATATGCAAATACAAAACACAGCTATTCTGTAACATACATTATGCCTTACGTCAAAAGCATCCCCAAGCTCTGCCAGTATCTCTCACCCAGTCAGCCAGGAGTTACGGAAAAATATTTTCCAGATAGGTGTCTGTTTTCTTCCATCAGCTCAAAAGCAACTAAGCCTCAACCAAAATGGAACACTGAGGAAGAAGAAGTAGGTGATGCAATCTCTGTGTGCGAACGGAGCCGTTTGAGTTACATATAGCGTCAAGATTTTCATTTTCCTGGGAGGAGTATTTACCAGCCTCAGCCCACGTCAGTCAGTCGCTGCACGTTAACGCTGACTACCCGCTCGGATACGGAGTGAAAAATCTCGAACTTTATATTTGCACAAATACAACAACCAGAGGCACAACCAGAGCGAACGGAAAACTTATCTGCAGGAGACGTCAGGAGTATATCAGCCCAGAGTGACTGTTTTTCCCCCAGGATAGAGCACTCTGACTGGCTGAGGGCTGCCGGATGGATCGTAACCCCGCACTCCTCCTATAGCTGCGATGAATGAAACCGAAGCAGAACGAAACGCGCACGGTCTGAAAAGAATGATTGACATTTCGATAAAATCGCTCTCGCCCTTTTGCGCAGTGCAATCCAAGGGTTAGATGCTTTTGCTGCCAGAGTGTGTCGAGAATGGGTTTAGCAGATGGATACTCTGTCAGTTACCACCAATCGCAACCGGGAGCATGAAGTTTCACAGTGTCCTGGTGGTATTGGAAGCGGAATGCGGTAAGGAGACGTACGCCGCGCTCTCATGATGAAGTCCAGAAAAACGAAACGATTGACAGATGGGGTTGGTTTAGGAGCTGCTCATGGAATAGCAGAACAGTATTTTCGCTTTCCTTTTAACATTATCAATCCTTGGCTTGACGGATAGAATTCAACTCGTTTTCAATTGCAGAAATTTTCTTCTAAAAACACCCTGTCTATCTTTCCTACAGTTTCTGCACAAATACATCACTTACCACGTAAGAATAAACGCTGAGCTCCAGACGAGAGAAAAAAAAACCGAACCGCAGTCAACCTCAAAACGTAAAGATAAGAATGATTTGTTTCGGCGATTTACGGCTGCGGCTGTCACGGCTAGGAGCTATGGCCGTAATGATGTCGGCCATCAAAACGTTATCCAATGGATAAAGCAAACCATTTCACGCTCTTTTGAAAAACTCTTCCACGCCCGGTCAGTCGTCTATAGCGATCCATTTCCGCCAAATCTCATCCACGTCGTCGTAACCGGTGTCCTTCGAGGCGGTCCAGCAACGCGGTATGCGATGACAAGTGCTTGGTCACTCGGCTCGGGTGGATGATATGGTACCGATTCCGTCGTACCACACCGGCATCATCGTGACACAAGAGATTTATAAGGTTTCAGAAGCGCACCCTCTAGATGTGCACCGGCCGCAGCAACCCCACCATCGTCGTCACCGGAAAGGAAAGTTATTGCGAAGGCTCGCTTATATCGTCACATCTCGAAACCGGTGGAAACCCAATGATGGCACAGGACGGCCGTCATTATTATTGACTGGACTACATTAATAATGCGTTTCGATAAAAGTACAGCCAAACAATCGCTTCTGCCATCCCACCGAGGGATGTTTATAGGCTGGATATTGTTGTATCGCTGGACGGTTGAACATCCCGCATCGACCGTTCCGGTGTCGAAAGTGATGATATTTTTCAATTGTCGTATCCACCACATTCCTGTGGAATGCAGATATATCGTCATGAGCAGAAGATTTTGGAAAAGTTTTTTACTTTCTCTGCCCACCGCCGCAACGATTTTCGCTTTTCCTACAGCACAACTTCGCGTTCCTGGGCATCCTACACCGGACTGGACACTTGCTGTGCGGCCATCGGCACACTAAATCATGTTCGTTGTATACGAGAGATAAAAGTATTCAATCGAACAGTGGTAGAAATGCTCGGTAAAATATATCCTTTTTCTGATGGCAGTTTCCTTTCCAGTGTCGGAAAGCTGCCGACACCAGTCCCTACACGGCCCCGACTGGTGTGTGGTGGCAAGTCCGCCATACAGGAAAATCTATTATTATTACCTATAGATATTGCTGCGCCCGTGTCGAAAACTTACCATTTGTGGGATTCCTGCAGTATTTATAGACCGTTTTGTTATGGTCAACTAAAATAAGAATATTTTTTCACCTATCAAAGTAAATACCTTCCGGTGGCACGGAATACGGCCTCGAAGCCAACCGCAGATGCAGTTTCGCAGACCATCTTCCCCACAAAGAGTTCATGCCAGGTTCCGGTCCAGTGAAATACGCTTTAAATCTGCAGCAGAAATCTATCCTGGATGTCCTCTCTGTTTGTGCCATAAAACATTCCCGCACAGTTGCACCGACACAAACACACAAACTTGTTCACGCCAGCACGTATGTTTGGGTAAGACTGTAACCGGATCTAAAACTATAGAAAGGAGCAGGGAAAAAAACGGACATAATGGTCTCTTAAGTTGAACACGCCGTTTACCGATGGTTTGCGGAAGGTTCTCTCTCCCCGGCGTGGATGGCAATTTACGTTACACGTGTAGATATAAAGCTTACGGCTATTATCATCATTTTTATAGCATTCAATGTCGTCGGAGGTCCCGAAAGCAAGAAAGCAACAAGATGACGAAAAAGGATTATACTTTGCACGGAGGCAGCTTTGCATTATGATGTAGAGATGGCAAATCAGATGACAATAATTTTGATCAGTTGAGTAACAGAACTACGATTCTTATCCATCAGCACGTGTGTCTGAGGAGAGGATTTAGCAAGAAAAGATTTAAGCCTCAAACTTTCAACTATCTAAGAAAGCTTTGCATAGGGTTTCGGCTCGGGGAGAGAATCAGTCAAATTGAAATGTTTGAACGAATAAAGACTAATGATTTTTCTCATACGAATTCCTCATTTTTAGCAGAATCCGCATATCTTGATTGAAATTGAATTAAAGTTTCGTATATTCCGTCGGTTTTATGCACTGTACTGTCTTTTGATGAACATAACACTATTTCGCAAATAGTGCAAAGCAAACAAATCCTAACAATTAAAATCACAAATTTTTAACAGTGTTGAGAAGTCACCATTTGTGATTGGACACACATACTCATTACTTACTAATATTTATCATAAATACTTAAGCTACTAACAAATCCCCCCCTTAAAAAAAAAGTGACGAATGGTATACCTTTGTTAAAGTCGCTATAACACAGCACAGCAATTTTTTTCTTTGGCTTCTTTGTACGAAATACAAAAAAGCCAAAGAAAAAACATGGTTGTGCTATTATTTTGCTATTATTAACCGATAAATGAAATTTCAAATATATCAACTATATCGAAGACGCGATGATTCTGTTTCATAGCTGGAGCGAGATTTTTATGTTCTGACTGATCCTGGCCAAGCATGCGACCCCATCTCCGGGAAAAGGGGGAGGATTATGTGAATTAAAAAAAAAAATTTGAATCAAAATCATTTACTAGCATCTTCTGAATTTATGTAAATAACCTTGAAATAGGCCAATAAATAATATCATCATTCGTTCTTATAATCGGATGAATGACCGCATATGGCATACGCACTAAAATAATAATTACCTGCTCCAATATATATGTTGTAAATAGCCCCGCCTTTTTTCAAATTTCATCATTCTCTTCGTTTCGCGGTGCAATGTAATGATAACGTCGAACTCATTTTTGCGCTATGGCTGTACACTATCTATACCCAAAAATAGCCTGCTCTAGTAATGAAAACCAACACATCTACAGGTGCTATCCAATATCATGAAAAAGAACAAATACTCACACTCATGTCGCAATAATTTTTTTCTTTCGAAGCACGTCGCGATTAGTTCTGGTATAGCACTGCCGCAAAAACGAGAATTCACGAAAAATGATTTTTCGAAGAATTTCATATTGGTCACTAGCAGTGTTGCACGCTCAACTGCGCAACAAAACTCAACCCTGCGTTCGTACATATAGGTAATAATCCTTTATTTTATCTTTTTTCTGCAGGCCTCCAATGTAGTTTAAAAATTCACGTATTACGCTAAAGTCGCTTTTTACATAGGGGGTACGTGCCGCGTAAAAAAACGCGTAAAAATCGCGTTAATTCCGGAATCCGCGTAAAAAACCGCGTAAATTCCGGGATCCGCGTAAAAAACCGCGTGAATTCTATATCGATTATATACAGTCATACCTCGATATACAGGGTGACAAAAAAGTCCGATCACACAGGAAAATCTCAATATTTCAAAGAATAAGAAGAAAATCTGAATCTGGCTTTCATAGCTTTATTCAGTAACTCACCAAGGTACTTCACAGACGATATCTCGAAATTACACCACCTTTCTCTGATCGAATCAACTTCAGACGTCTCGGAAAGTCGTCGCAAGCGGCGCGCACGTGCTCCATCGGCATCTCCATCTTCAGCTTCGACATCATGTACACCCACACGAAATAATCCAGTGGATTCAGATCCGGAGACGACGGAGGCCATTCGTTCTTCGAAATGAAATCGGTCAAGTTTTCCTCACACCACGCCTGAACAACCTTTGCGGTGTGGGATGGGGCGCCATCTTGGAAGCAGTAGTAATCGTCTTCAGACAATAGTTCAGCTTGAGGCAGAACATTTTTATTCAAAACCGTGTCCAGGTAGTACGCTGCGTTGATTTTGACCCCTTTATCGATAAAAATAAGAGGCAGTTTACCTCTCTTGCAACTGGCTCCCCAAACCATCACTGACGTCTCATTTTGGAATCGGGAAAGGCTCACACTCCAAACTCGATCATTTTGGCGATTGACTGTTTGCTCCAAATCGAACAGCTTCTCGTCCGAAAAAATAATCTCGTCATCTGCGCGCCAACCGAGCAATACCCGCGACCGTTGGTACCTCTTGTCCTTCGTAGCTTTGGTAACCCCATGAATCACTTGTTTTTTGTACGGTGTAAGTTTTTAATCCTTGCGCAGAAGCAGGCGGATTGATTCTCGGTTCATTTTAAGGTTCCTGGCCAGCTTCCGTGCAGATTGGGCGGGATTCCGGCGAATCCGGTCTCGTATAATCTTTTTCAGCCTTGGAGTTCTCACAGACCTTGGTCGTCCAGATCGTGCCTTGTCCTCGGTGCCTCCGGTCTCTAGGTACCGATTTATGGTCCGGTACACGAATTTCCGGTTGATTCCGAGTGGTTTTAGGTGTTTGAATATGTGTCCGGGTTTGTACCCTTTCACATATTCAGCGATAACAGCTGCTCTCAACTGTGCCATGGCTCACAACTCAATGTAAACAAACTGCACAGAAACGAAACTCTGCCACTTTGGGCAGTAAAGTTAACCCTTTCATTTGACATATAGATGGCACCAGAGAGATGCAACGTGTAGGCTACAGGCGACCCCAAAAAAGTGTGACCGGACTTTTTTGTCACCGTGTAAGGCAACCTCGATATAAGGCAACCTCGATATAAGGCATCCTCGATATAAGGCAACCTCGATATAAGGCATCCTCGATATAAGGCAACCTCGATATAACGTAACTCGATATAACGTAACTTTTACCTCGATATAACGTAACTTTGAAAATGTATTGAAATTGAAAATAAATGATACAGCAACTGTTTTCGGGGTATAAATTGCTTCAAAAAAGTGTTTGTAGTAAGTTTTAAAACTAATGAAACTAATGCGAAAATTGTCCTAAATGGGCATGAAAATGGTTTAAAAATACTAATAGGTGATGGAAAATAGGTTTTCACGCATCCTTCAGTAACAATTCACAGTCTTGCATCAATTAGAAAAAAATTTTTTTTTGCTTGTTGAAATTTTCTTTAAATGGGCATAAGATAGGTTAAGAAATACTGATAGGTGATGGGAAATAGGCTTACGCGCATCTTTGAGTAACCGTCAACAGTCTTGCATCAATTAAAAAAAATTTTTTTTTGCTTGTTGAAAATTATCCTAAATGGGCATAAGAATGGTTTAAAATTACTGATAGGTGATGGGAAATAGGTTTTCACGCATATTTGAGTAACCTGTGTATCAATTGAAAAAAAAGTTTTTTTTGCTTTTGAAAATATTTCTAAATGGGCATAAGAAAGGTTTAAAAATACTGATAGGTGATGGAAAATGGGTTTTCGCTCATATTCGAGCAACCATTAACATTCTTGCATAAATGAAAAAAAATTTTTTTTTGCTTCGATATAACGTAACGACAATAAAAATAAAGTTGCCTTTATATCGAAGTATGACTGTATTTTACCTTGTGGATGCTTTTCTTGAAACTTAGTAAAAAAGTCAAGAAAAACTTTGGTCCTTTTTAGTCAGTTTCCAAATGATGCATCTGGATTTTATATCAAATAAAAGCTCTCTAGTTGATTTATAAAATGCTAACTTCGGGTTCTGGACCTTTTTCTGTAGAAAAATAGCACCCCCAAAGTCGCCAAGTATTTTCCAAGAAAAATATATTTTGTTCGTCGTGTAAATCTATTTGTCACTTTTGTCATCTTGCCCTTAAGTAAGTACACTAAAGTCGCTTTTTACGCGAGAGATACGTGCCGCGTTAAAACAACTGCGTAAATTCCTGAATCCGCGCAAAAAATACCGCGTAAAGTCCGGAATCCGCGTAAAAAGCGACCTTAGTGTATTCAATTAGAGTGATAATCTAAATTTTCAGTAAATCTATCAAGTCTAACTCGTGTTTTGCAGTTTTGGTAATTTTGACGGCATTTTTCGAAAAAAAAATCTTCAAAGAACGTTCGACCCCACATGGCTTATCTTCTGGTGAAGTAGGTAGTTCTGATAAGGTGGAGTGATTATCCAAACTTTCAGCAAAATCTATTAAGTCTAGCAGGAAATATAGTAATTTCAGTGATTTTGACGGTTTTTTGAAAATAGAAACGTTCTAGGGCCGTTTTACCCCATTTGGCACATTTGGCTTATACATGGCAATAAAGCTCTTAAGTTGCTCTACAAAACAATCTATTCAGATATTTATTCTTGCGATGATGAGAAGAGTAGGATGACCCTGAAAATTGACAATTTTTAAAAGAAAAATGCATTATTTTTTTGGTTATGTTACCTCTTCACCATATATTGGTACCATGCGTTCGAAAGTACTCTTAGTGTAGAATAATACCACAAATTTTGGGAAAAATCCATCAGTTCTAGCAGGAGTTAGTGGACTTTTTATTATTTGGACGTTTTTGGACATTTCATTTTCAAGGGCCGTTTTACCCCACTTAACTTCAGTGAAAAAAATAAAAATTTTGCAAAACTTCCTACCTTGAATAGACAAACAAACGCTGAAAATTTCAGCCCAATCGGAGAATATCTAAACAACATGCGGTTGCGCCTCTCGCGAACTGGTTCTTAAGCTTTCAATGTAAATTCTAATGACTCTGGCAGCATGTGGCCGAGCGTTGTCATGCGTTTGAATCAAATTCTTTCAGAAAAGAATCAATAGCAGTGTTATTTCCACATGCGAATCGAGCTGAAAACCAAGTAAAAATATAAAAAGGTTACGCCATATCAGTGAATATTCAATAATTCGATTGAGTAAACTCATCTGACACTCTAAATGAACGATTTGATAATGAAAAACCAATAAAAATATGCCGCGTAAAAACGACTTCTCTGGGATATTCGCGTAAAAAATCGTGTAAATTCCGAAATTCGCATAAAAAACACGTAAATCCGAAATCCGAAGTGTTTTTCTATGGATCATTGCACGATGACGTCACAAAAAGAGGAAAAGGCACAAAAAGAGGAAAAGGCGAGGGTTGTTTTTATGCGTTTTTTAAACGGGATATTTTAACAATAACGCGGATTATTTTCACTCGATTCGGAAGATTATCTGTAGGTACGCGGTAACAAATAAGTTTAGTATAAGTATATCCAATCTAATCTTTTAAATGCGGTACAACCAACTACGTAAAAAGCGACCCCAGTGTATATGGTTTTTCATTTTGGTAATGGTTGTTTCCGCTCCCAACGGCACATACTTACTGGTTGATGAATTGGGAAGATTTCCAACACCTTGTAATCAAAACTTCCTGAACTGTCAAGGAGGATAAGGTTGTTTTTTGTATGCAATGATCTATTGATCTTCATCATTTCTTTATGTGTTTGTTCATAGAAAAAAGTGACATTTCCCAGACATACACTGGCAAACGTGTGAAGCCTTTCAGTACTTTTTCTGTTTCCCTCAACCTGTGAATCGTCGCATCTCATTTTAACAATTTTTGCCATGTTTCGCCGATAACGTTTGTGATTGCCAAGCTTTGGTGGGAACGATTTGATTATCTGTTTGGATGACCTTATGCGGTGAATGGTTGTTGAAGGGAGCGACACGTATGAGCAAGCGCTGTAATGTTGCAGATAATAACTTATTTCAATTCATGTTTTCAACCGCAGAAAGCAGCACAACAACCACTACCAACATACTTGTGAATAGATGTTATATAAATTCATCTAGTTTATTTCAACACAACATAACGGACAATTTACGTTGCTTTTCGAATCTCTTTTTATTATTTTTTTTGTTAGTTCTACGTTAAAAAATTCAGCTCTGACAGGTCAAAAACCTAACTCACTTACAAAAACTTCCAATCGTAGTCTTTGTGAGGATGCGGAGGTATACTCGGTCTCTAACGAAGCTAAGACCTCATTCTAACATTCCTTTCAGCTTGTAGGTTGCGTACGGCACTGGCACAACACGATATTCATAGTTTAGAGAGTAACGGGTAGGAACATTAGCGTTAAAAAGTACATTTTCACTTCCACGACAACTTTAAATTTATTGAATTCCCATTTTCATGCAACCTATCTGAGGCTTCTATGTACATACTATGAGTAAGATGTATAAGTTCAAACCTCTTTTCTACCATCTTCTGGATTTCAATTCCAAAAAAACCTTAAATAATAACTTATAACTTATAACTTTGGATTATTTGTGAATTTCAAAACGAGTCTTTGTGAGATAAAACTCAACCGTATTTGGCATCGTTCGACATCAAATTTAAAAATGAAAAACTGTTGCCGTCGTTGTATCAAACCGACGATATCCGCATCTGATTGTAAGGACGTTGACGGCGCCGTTATTGGTCTATAAAAAATCGGGTCATTGAATGATGCACAGTGAGGAGGAATGACCACTCCCAGTCGTTCTTCCAGTTGATTCATTGTGCATCTTGAGTGACTCGGACCCATCACGGTGTAGCAACCATGATGTATAGTCAGAACTAAGCTCAATTGAGGGTGATACCATTGCCTAATGGTGGTTTCGTTCGGTTTTAAGAGTTTATAATTAACACAAAGCAAGCTGTTCCTGCGTTTGGCACAGATTCTCAACGAGCTCTTCCATAGAAGCGATTTCATAGACTGCGAGACTTCTTCGAGCATTATGAGCCTTACAACCGATGATTCAGAGGTGAATGTTTGGCACCCGCTAGGTGTGTACAATAGGAAGGAATGGCTAAAACTTAATTTGCTGCTAAAGTGGTCGGTTAACCCATGTACTTTCTTTTTAGTAATATGGAATCTATTTTATTTTGTCCCATTTGTATTAAAATCTTTGGCATTGTGTGAATAAACTTCAAACTTTATTTTAACTCACAAATGTATATTGCATGTTTCTAGGCTTGGAATTTTTTTTGCCGGTTTTTATACATAATAAGGTTATTCATGATATCAGCGGGCTTGTTCTGTAGCGTCCTAGTCTTACTGATTTCACGCGCCATTATCATTAAGCCAAGTACGACTATTTGAAAACAAATGTTACACGATCTTAAAATTAAATGATCCAATGTGTCTCATGATGACCTTGTGTTCAGATATTTCGTCAGCATTATTTTTACACTTCACCAATTTTTTGTTGTTGTATTACAAGGAAAGCAATGCATTATAATTTCTGTTTTCAGTACAATCCAATCAAAATGCTAAGTTGCTTCACGATTAGCTTCGGGAACCTTATCTCATCATCGAATTCCATTAGGTTTGTAGGATATCATACACAATCGGAACCGCAGAATTTTCGCTTTCGAAATGGTTCACGGTGAACGGTTTTGCCGAGATTTTTGTGTTATTCAGCTAGAACTGTACAATGCGCTTAAGCAATGTATCTTACTTCAACTCCATTTTGAACAGAAGATAGCACTCTCACTTCCCTCTGAGCGTGTTTGTTGTGGAGTAAGAGAATCTCTGAAAAAAAAAATTAAAACTCCATTTGTCACTCGTTAAATAAGTCAAGCAAAATTTTATTATCGTTCGTTTTAATGTAATGAATCAATATTTGTTTCATAACAATTTGAAAAAAGAGTAATTTTATTCTTTCGGAGTACGAATTCTAAAACTTCATCTTTTTATGTAAAAAAATCTTTTTGATTTATAAAACTTTCACTGTCAGTCGATGTAGGTTTTATCGAGTTCAAATTATTCAGCATTTTTTAAAGATTTTGCGTTAGTTGACCATTAAATATTAAATCTTTATTCAGACTTCTGATGATTTTTTTTTAAGAATAGCTACCAAAAAAACTTGGAAAATATTTGTTATGCAATGAAATTGCCAAAAATTTCCCGAATCAATTTAAACCAGTTGCTCGAAGCACTTTTCCATTCGGGAGCGTCGACCAGCCACCAGAGCAGATCGAGAATCTTCAAATTTTACTTCGCCTCTGCCACAAACCGTTCCCACCTGCCACTACTTGGCGCGAAGATAAATGGTCGATGAAAAGTTCCGAAGGAGACCAGAAACGACGGTTCCCCTTCGCAACAGCTCAGCCACCAAATCCTCCTAGTCTCTAGACGCTTTGGTACATCGTTCGCACGTGAAGGTAACTGCGGTCTTCTACAGTGTCCATTGGCTTTTAATCTATTAGAATTTGGTCGACCCCTCTCAAAGCATACACACTTTACCACAGCAGTAGTAGCGGGCAGCAAAAAAAAATCTCTACCGATGTGAAGAAATGCTTGCAGCGCTTTTCACTGTACGGCGGTAACGGACCCAAAAACCTCCGCACAGATAGATGCCGCCGAAACAGAACGGCCAGAAACGAACCAAACCATATCCGTCGCCCTAATGCAACTGCAAATATTCGACTGGTGAATCTCGAAGTCCGAAAAAAAAAATAAAATAAAATAAAACAAAGTACCTCGTTTGCCATTAAAAGTGAACCAAAGGATCGACCAGGATCATACACATGTGGAACGGTTTTGCTATAAACAGAATAAAAACGAAAAACAGTAGCACTCTGCTCTTATTTTCGTACATGTAAAGGAGTAAAGTGTTTTATTTTCCGCATAGCTGAAGAAAAACCGGGAAAGTCCTAGCCCGAAGCTGAATGCCTACAACTTGTTTATTACTGCCAAATGTAATTATATATAAAAGAATTTAAAAACCATGGAAAACATATATTTCTTGCAGTTGACTTTGCTGTTTATTTCTGCTGGTCGTGGTGCACAACAGCCATTTCTCTTTGTTTGGGGATGCTTTGTCGCCTATTATATGTTGAGCTCTGATATCCCCGGAAAGAGTTACCGTGACTCCACCCGGGGTTTGGCTCCCACACTGTTCAGAAAATAATATACCTACCGCGTCCGCAGGTTCAACCAGGACATCCTACACCGAAGGACACTTTCTGCGAAAGGGCCACACTGTCCGCAACACTAGCTTCTAGGAGTTACCATTTTCAGAGCAAATAAAATGAAAATCTTCATAATTTATTTGCTATTTAGATTTATATTTATGCTTAATGGGGTATTGCAGCTGGGCTGAGAGACTCTAGCCACCTCGCACCGGTGGGCGGGAGAGGAACACCGCTGGTAGCGGCTTGTGAGACTCGTTAGTCTACGGTCGAAAAGGTATGGACTCTGGCCGACAGCACATGAGCACACCCGAAACACCATCCGAGTTACTGCTCTCTAACCACTCTCCCGACCCTGTACAGCAACGTGGCATATGATTCCTTTTCAATTCCGCCAGGGCACTCGGGCAGACTGGGAAACTAATTCTGTTGCTGGTCCATTCCTGGAGGTGATCCTGCTACAAGTAACACCGAACCTGGTTGTCTGGACGAAACAATAGCTCCTACGGTGTTGCTTTATTTCGTGTATTTATTCTAAAATGGAAAAACGCACGCACCCAGGTTGCCATTAATCAGACGGAAAATATCTGTAACAAAGATTAATGGAAAAGTTTCCGGGCACGCTCCACGCGTCATAATCGAAATTGAGACGATGAATTAATAACAATGATAATTATTAATTGAAATTGTAACAAACAGTTATTTTGATTTGACCTGATCTCCTAATTTTTTCCTATTTTTCATTTTGTTTCGCGGAAATAAATAATACTGCTGTTGATTATTTTTCGAAAGTGTTCAGTAATAAAAGATTTAAAACTTGTAACATGGGTTCTTTTAGGTCCAGTGCTACCAATTACTGGTCACCAAGCTTTGCTAAAAATATAATAAAACCAAACCGCAATCAGCAATCGTTAATTAATTTCTTTCCCATTACTCATCATCATTTTCAGCAAAATCCTTGCCCAACATGCCACGGTTCACCTGGAGCAAAAATCGATCAAAGAATTTGCCTGTCAACACGAGCGCTGCTTCTACATCGGCCGAAGTGCGGCGGACGTTCGGGCCCATCTGCTCAGCCGCCACTCGGACGAACGGAATTTCGTTTGCAGCGAGCCCGGTTGCGACTATCGGGGCAAGACGATCACTCAACTGCGAAGGTATGTACTATGTATGCAACCGGTGATGCCCTAATTGGGGTCAGCTATGCGAATACTAATGGACAAAATCCAATTGGGTGTGATTAGGCTGCCAGCATTGCGTACAGTATAAAGCATTCCGGGCGGTGTCTCGGGGTGACAGTAATTGAATGATGATAAAAGTCCTGCGCCACATATTCAACATTTGTACGCTTGTTCATTAACTAGATTTCAGCAATTTTCTTTTTATAAAGCCACAATGTCGGTTCAAACAATTTTGGGTGTGAATCGATTTCACAGAGGTTTTTTTTCTGACATGAAAAAATATATTAAACGAAAATGTTTTCACCAAACCGCAAACGGAACGCATCCTCCCCTTATGTCAATACGCGTGCAGTGAAGCTCGTATAATTGGCAAGCACCAGGCCCAACCAAATTACCATTCAATGGCCGATTGAGTATGCGACTTCGGTAGAATTGCGCGTTCTGTGGTATCCTATAAAAGGACAATCACGCCATGGTGAAAATATAACAATCGGCCACAACGCGATTCCTCCCAGCTGACCATAAAGTCGACATAAAATGGAAAATATTTCCAACTGCACTCTTGAATCCAAACGCGCTTCTCGCGAGAAAAGCAGTGCAGATAATTAATCATTCGACTTCTCTCGGTTGTGCCCTTCGGTAGCAGAACCCAGAGCGTATTGGTTCATCCGTCCAAATCTACGGACGCTAAGCTAAGGAGAATAATTAAATTAAATTAATGCTGGATTCCGTTGGTATCAAACTATTTTTTATTGTTTTTAATTTTCCATCTCACACACTACCGGTTGTCCGCACGAAACGGGAGCTTCCCCCCCGTTTTTGCGTCTCGCCAATGACAGCAGCCGCTTTCGAGCAAGAACTTTAAGAAGGGCTAGCAAACGTTGCGATGGCGTACAACAAGCGTACGCGGAGCAAACAAAAAGGTGGAAAGTGAGCGCAATAATCTCAACATAAATTCAATTCCGCGCCAATCGCAAACTAATCGCGGAACGTTTCACGAGTAGAACGCAGAATCTGTTCGTACATAAAATCGGTAACAGCCACCAGCTCGTTTGTATAGGTTGTGTAGGGGAAGATGGGGTGCACGATTTGCCTCGCAGGTACTACGGAAAGTTACTTATAAATCACACTATGCAGTGTGGAAATTCGGATCTCTGGAATACTAGAAATACAACGATAAACCGTCTGATTAATTCAATAATAATTATCATTTAAACTATCATTTTTTATTTGCCTGAAATTTTTCACAGATTTTCCTGTGAGCTAAGAATGTTATTTTGAGCTAGAAGTTTTCTTTTTGATCAAGACTAATTTTTGAAAAGGGTTCTTGTGAAAATGATATTGGTAATTACTAGTGGCATAAGCAAGGGTTAGGGTTACGAAATTTCGGCTCAATCGAAATTCGGGATGTTGAGCCTCGATAATTTTTTTTTACAAAATAAAAACAAACTTTCGCTAATGGGAGACTCTAGGGACTTGTAATACATTGGTTCCCGAAACCGCGGAAAAAATACAACATTCTGATCGCAGGTACCATTGCAAAAAAAAAAACTCTTTAGACAACCTTAGACCGATTAGTAAGGTGTCCCAAAAAAAATTGATGTTGAAAAAGTCAAGGTGCTCAACCCTAAATTGAAAGATAATGTTATTTATAGCATTTTTGTAGAACATTTCGACTTTCTAAAAAATTGTTTTCAGGTTGCCCAAACGTGACTTATGAAAAAATGACCTTTTGAGCTACAAACCCACTCTTTTGCACTTTTTTCAATTCTGTTCGATTCCTAAATTTTTCCATATATTTTTTCATTTTTGTGGGGTTGTTTTTGAATATTTTGCTTGGTTTAGTTCAGCATTGCATTCAATTATTTAACTCGCAGAGCCCATTAAACATCACGGGAAAAATAATTTTTCCCATAATTGTTAGATAAAACTCTTCAAAACACAAAAAAAAATGTTTGATCAACAACTGAAATTTTTATTGCAAAGTGGGATTTATGACAAAAATTTACATGAACATAGATCCTTGATATCTTTTTGGGGGGCTGGGGTATTGCCATTTTTATATGTCATGAACAACTATGCATTTCAACAAATATGTTGAATAACTGTTTTATTTTAGGAGATAAAAAATAACTAACAGAAAACTTAATGTTACTCGTAATATGTTAGAGATAGAAACATGATATCTTTAGTAAAGTTTCTTGTTTTAAGCTAACCTTAAACTTTGTCAAAGACGCCTAGCGTCTATCTTAATCTGATAAAAAAGTAATTTTTTTATCTCACCCATCTTTCTACATTTAAAGATGCATTTTTGAATACCCTGAAACTCCTCCGAACATACCATATGGCTATAATCAACATTTGAATCACTATTCAATTAATCGCACGAAAACGGCAGAATAAAACACTGTGCAATAGAGATATTGAGCTTTAGTGGCATTTTTGTGAAAATGCATAGTTTTCCATCACATGTAAAAATGCCCATATCTCAGCCCCCCGATAAGATATCAAGAATCTTTTTTCATTTAAATTTTTTTCTTGAAACCCGCTTTGCAGTGAATATTTCAGTTCTTGATAAAAAAAATTATATGTGTTTTGAAGGCTTTTATCTAAACATTATGAGAAAAATTTACTTTTTTGTGATGTTCAATGGTTCTGTGAGTCAAATATTTGAATGAGATGCTGAACTAAACCATGCAAAATATTCAAAAACAATCAAACAAAAATACAAAAATATATGGAGAAATGTAGGAATCGAACAGATTTATAAAAAGTGCGAAAAAGAGGTTTTGTAACTTGGGTTCGCCACAGAAGGCAGAATCACGAAAGGCAGAAGCACGAAAGGCAGAATCGTGAAAGGCAGAACTCTTTGACCGTACACACAAGGCAGAATATTTCAGAAGGCAGAATTTCAAAGGGCACGAAAGGCAGAATCACTGGTAGCAGAACCTGACTTACGATAGCCTAGTGCGTGATGGTAAATTGGTGCGAATGCTGGTCACGGTATCAAAGCTGCTACTCTACATTTATTATTTAATATTATTTGGTAACCAGACATAATAACTGGTCACACAGCGATGACCAGTTTTTATGAGAGGTGCAGATAAAGCCTAATTATTAGATCCGAGACGCGCAAACTGGTTTGGCTCAGATCCTGAAGAGTCTCAACGGCATCGCGGGGAGTAATTTTTCGATGGTAGGTATAACTTACACTAGTCTCAACGGCTTGTTGATTATAATTAACATAAAACAATTCATGCGGCGAAGACGCATCATCGAGGGCAAGGAACCGAGGCGGCACAAAGCCAAAAAAATAGACCAAATTTTGATTCTGCCATTCGTGCTCTTTGTGATTCTGCCATTCGTTATTTTGCCTTATGAAATATTCTGCCTTTCGTAATTCTGCTTTTCGTGATTCTGCCTTTCGTGATTCTGCCTTTCGATTTTCTGCCTTTCGTAGGAGACCCTGTAGCTTGAAAAAGTAATTTTTCATAAATCACGTTTGGGCAACATGAAAACAATTATTTCGAAAGTCGAAATGTTCTACAAAAATGCTATAAATAGCATTATCTTACAATTTAGGGCTGAGCGCCTTGGCCTTTTCAACATCGATTTTTTTTGGGACAGCCTAATGGTGATATATTGACGTTCGTTCCTCTCAAGTATTGGTTTCTCAGAGAAGAAAAAAGAAATTCCTTTAACAAAAAATTGTGAGCAAGTTACGACGTTTGTGACTTGCATCAATGATAAAAAATAACACATAATTATTATTGTTATTGTTTTTTTTTCCAGTGTGGGCTCATCACTGCGATCAGAGATTAGATCTATTATGATATTGCCTAGGTGTTTTCTGTACTCAGCACTTCACATTATTGGCAGTAGCACTATTGAAGTAAGTGATACGCTTATCATTCATATCCGTGCTTGTGTGTAAGTTTTACCTTTCCATTTCAAGCTTACCACTCTACTATACCGAGCCTCTGTCCCTCCTAACAATATCGCCTAATTACAATTCCCTGGAGAGAACTTTCATACGTTACTCACACCAGTTTTATTATAACAGGGACTTATTTTTGTTAGAAGGAGAGTCAACAGAGGTACTGTAGAATTCAAAATGAAGGAAAGGTATTTGGTGGGAAGCCTGAGAATAAACCCATGCTAAAGTCCTTTGGCAACCACCAAATGGCCTGGTTCTACTAAGATTCGAAATCCACGACCATCCGCTTACCAAGGCGGACGCAAGGTTGGCTACGGAGCTCCCTATCATTATTTATGGTTTAGATTGACTTTTTACTACACTTGTTTATTGCTGAATTAAGCATATCGGGTAGTCAATGAAACGTAGGTCTACGGTTCAAAAAACCGTTCTGACTCTGAAAATATTTGCAACCTACATAGGCTTTTCTCAAAAAACGAATCGTGATTAAAAAAAATTGATACAAAATGATATCTTTAGCCCATGGGAATATGTGTGCAAAAGCTTCAGCCAGATCAAATATGGTCTAAGACTCTAAACCGATCATACAAATAGTTACATACAGACATTCTAAAAGTACGGCCTTTTTTTAGTGTCATCTCAGAAAACTATTTCTGTTGCTATGTGTTTGTGATAGCTACCCGCGCTAGCAGCCGAGCAATCACTTAAGGAATGTATTGGTACATAGCATCACAAGATAAAACGAAAATGTACTTCGGGTGTCGTTTTGGCACTACAGTAAGGTCTTTTTTACCCGGGTTGCTTTTCTCCATTGTTAATTACATTACATTACATTACTATTACATTTTGATCTCCAGATTGACTCTAAAAAAAATCACAATTTTTCAAACATTTTAGGCCGGTTTTCTTCGTTATATTTTCAACTCAAAAAAGTATTTTTTCAATATCTCAGCGTATTTGGAGGTATCTGAACTACACAAACTGTGCGTTTCGGTAACAACCCAAATCCTTAGAGACAAGCAAACTCGGCAATAGAGCGGCTGTGTACTGAAAGATGTTGTATACTTTCTAATTTAAAATTTAGCAATGATTTCAAATAAAACAATTAAAATAATAAATTGGAATGTTCGCTCATTAAAGGCCAATGAGAATGAGCTTTTTAATTTTTTAACAGTAAATAATGTGCATATTGCAATTATTACTGAAACATTTTTGAAACCTAACATAAAATTAAAATATGATCCCAATTACGTGGTTCATAGATATGATAGGTTTCAGGGCTCCGGCGGTGGAGTTGCAATTGTTATTCATCGCCGAATCAAACATCGTGCTCTTCCCCATCTTGAGACGAAAGTTATTGAAACTTTGGGAATTGAAGTTCAAACTGAACTTGGGATTTTATTTATTGCCGCAGCATATTTACCATTTCAATGCACACGCGAGCACAAAAATTTTTTTGAAGGTTATTTACAAAAACTCACCAGCAAACGTTCGAAATTTATTATAATCGGCAATTATAACGCTAAACATCGTTCATGGAATAATTCTCAAAGTGATTCCAATGGCAAAATTTTATTCAATGATTGTTCTTCAGGATACTGTTCTATTTTGTCTCCGAATAATCCTACATGCTTTTCTTCTGTAAGAAACCCTTCAACATTTGGTGCTAACAGATCAAAGTCATGTATGTAGTGATTTGATCACACATGCTGACTTTGATTCTGACCATCTTCCAATAACTTTTTCTTTATCACATGAATCAGTTTTAAACCCTATGAGCTCTGTTTTTAATTATAACAAGGCTAATTGGGAAATATACAAAACTCATATTGAGAGAAATTTCAATAATGAGCTTGATTTGCAAAACGAAGTGAATATTGATTCCGCTTTGGAAGCATTAAAATGTGCAATTGTTGATGCCAGGAATTATTCTGTTCCAAAGGCTCAAGTGAAATTTGATTCTCCAATAATTGACGAGAATCTTCAACTTCTAATTCGTTTGAAAAATGTCCGCAGACGTCAATATCAACGTTCTCGTGACCCTGGTTTTAAAGCTATCTATAAAGATTTACAGAAAGATATTAAACATAGATTTACTCTTCTGAGAAATCAAAATTTTGAGACCAAAGTTGAAAAATTTAAACCATATTCAAAAGTTTTTTGGAAGCTGTCGAAGATTCTTAAGAAACCTACAAAGCGTATTCCAGTTTTAAAAAATGGTGAACGTTTTCTTGTATCCAATGAACAAAAGGCTCAAAGACTTGCGCAGCAGTTTGAGAGTGTTCATAACTCAAATTTGAATTTTGTGAGTCCAATTGAAAATGAAGTCACACGTCAATTTGATTTAATTTCTTCCCAGAATTTTTTACCTGCAGAAATAATTGAAACTAACATGAATGAGATTAAATCTATTATTTAAAATTTCAAAAATATGAAAGCACCTGGTGACGATGGAATCTTTAATATACTAATCAAACATCTCCCTGAGAGCACAATGGAATTTTTAGTGAAAATTTTCAATTGCTGCTTCAAAATTGCATATTTTCCCAAATTATGGAAAAATGCAAAAATTACTCCAATTTTAAAGCCGGATAAGAATTCAGATGAAATATCAAGTTACCGACCAATCAGTTTGCTTTCTTCAATAAGTAAACTGTTTGAGAGAATTATTCTTAATCGAATGATGTCACACATCAATGAAAATTCAATTTTTGCAAATGAACAGTTTGGATTTCGCCATGGGCATTCCACAACTCATCAATTGCTCAGAGTTACTAATATGATACGAGCTAACAAACCTGAAGGTTATTCCACTGGAGCTGCTCTTTTAGACATAGAGAAAGCATTCGACAGTGTTTGGCATAAAGGTTTGATTGCGAAATTGCAAACTTTTAATTTTCCAATTTTCCTAATCAAAATTTTGAATAATTATCTTACTGATCGAACTCTGCAGGTTGTCTATCAGAATTCAAAATCTGATAGATTTCCTGTCAGAGCAGGTGTACCTCAAGGTTCAGTCTTGGGTCCAGTCCTGTACAACATATTTACTTCAGACCTTCCTGATTTGCTTCCAGGATGCACAAAATCATTGTTCTGCGATGACACAAGCATTTCCGCAAAAGGAAAAAGTCTTCGTGTCATATGCAGTCGATTGCAGAAAAGTTTAGATATTTTTTCTTCCTACTTGCAAAAGTGGAAAATCTCTCCCAATGCTTCTAAAACTCAAATGATAATTTTTCTGCATAAGCCTAGGGCTTCTTTCCTCAAGCCAATCAATAATCACGTTGTCAAGATGAATGGGGTTATTTTAAGTTGGTCTGACAAGGTTAAGTACTTGGACTAATTTATGATAAAAAACTTATTTTCAAAGAGCACATTGAGAATATACAAGCCAAGTGCATCAAATATACGAGATGTTTATATCCTCTCATTAACAGGAATTCTAAACTTTGTTTAAAGAACAAACTTCTGATTTACAAACAAATTTTTAGACCAGCAATGCTTTATGCTGTACCGATCTGGTCAAGTTGCTGTTCAACAAGGAAGAAAACGCTCCAAAGGATTCAGAATAAAATTCTGAAAATGATTTTGAAGCGTCCTCCTTGGTTTGGTACACTCGAATTACATAGTCTCTCTGGTGTTGAACCATTAGAAGCTATGTCAAATAAAATTATTAACAATTTTCGACAAAAATCGTTGCAATTCTCAATTGCTACGATAAGCTCTCTTTATAGCCAATAAGTTAGCAATTAAGTTAGTTATACGTTTACTTCCCCTATTCTGACAAGTAGGTTTAAATCCCTACGAATGATAAGTCCTAATTGCGAAACCAAACAAATCCTAACAATTAAAATTACAAATTTCTAACAGTGTTGAGAAGTCACCATTTGTGATTGGACACACATACTCATTATTTACTTATATTTATCATAAATACTTAAGCTACTAACAAATCCCCCCCTTTAAAAAAAAAAAAAGATGTTGTATACAACCATACATGCCATCGTTGACATGGGAATAAGGTAAACGCCAAAAAAATCATTCGTATATGGGGAACTAGACGGCAAGTTTATAGATATGTGTTTACAGTTATTTTTTCTATCGACTGCCTTTTTTTGCCAATGCCACTACTGTTGTAGAGAAACGCTCTGGAATGTCATCAGCAAAATTGAAATCGCTTGGTACATTTTTGTCTAGCCTTTCTGGTTTTAAAACTCTTTTCCAATTTTTTTGGAAAATTAAACTTGACTAGATAACCAGGTTTAGCTAACTTTTCGTAGTTTTCATAAAAAAAGATTTTCAAAACTAAGCTCTTATTATATTATTATTTTCAATTTTTCTATATTTTCTATATTTAAACTTTTTGCCTAAGTATTTGCACATATCAATGGTTGCAGCTCCGTAATTAATCCGAATCAGTGCTGATAAAAGTCATTTTCCCCAGCAAAATTCTTCGAAAATTACAGCCAATCATTTTCAATTTTCACTTCCAATGATCGCAGCACTCTTTCAGATACCTTAGATTTTCGTCCTAGTAGGGTAAACAGGTATAATACGCCGCCAGCCACCCCCCCTCCCCCCCCCCCTAAGGAACATAGTCAATACTGTAGCTATGGTTATCACAAACAACAAATCTTTCATGTAGTTAGATACCTTATTTAGTCAGTAATTCACTGCTATTGTTTTGTTTTGTAATTACTGTTACACAAAAACGCCATAATTTTATTAAAAAATATGATTAAATCGAAAGCTTTCTAATCTACCGGGGCAAAACGCCCCAGATGCAGTTTTATATGCCCCATGCAGTGGCTTATGCTGGCTTATGTCAGCACAACATGCGAAGTGAAACAGCGCTTGAAGTCTCAGAAGCAAACGCTAAAGCATTGAACATAGGTAACGTGCTGTTATACTCAGATGAAATAGATCGCGCGCATCGTTCACGGTTACGGAATAAAATTTGACGACAAATCCAACCAAATGATCTTCACTTCAAAGCGAAAAAGAAAAACAAACAGTCCACTCAACCAAACTGAACCTCACCGAAACACTTTTTCACTGACACTGACCGATGCCTTGACAATCTTCGTTATCTGATAAACTGATTTTGTTGTCTTGCTTCCATCGCATGAAATATAATGAGGTGTTTTGACAAACACGCGGGAAGGGAGAACTCTGAAAGGATTGTAAAAAAATAACGTTTATGGATGCTTTTTTCACTTTCACTCAAGAGTGTAAACAAATATCAACCCTGATTATCATTGTACAAGTTTCACTGATTAAATTCTTGAAGGAACAATAAAGAGCGTCCTTGCAGTCAGGTAGGAAGAGTGAAGGGATATTAGTATGACCTTCGCTGTTTGTAGACCATGTTGATCTCTGCATCTCCACAAAGGTCACAGGAAAAACATTTTTGTTAGTTGGGAAAGGTACGCTGGAAAAGGGTAAACTTTGATAAGTGATGCGATTATACTTATGACCCGTCTGCATTTAGCTATTCTATGTTCAGCCGGCTGACTAAAGCAGCACAATTAGCGTATATACATTTGGTACCGACTCAGACCGAGACACAGTAAGAATGCTGTCGGGGCCACGCACAGGAGTGTGTGGTATATCTTAGTGGGATTCAAAATGTTATACTACCCGGTGTGGATCCGATTGAATCGAAACAGACCTTAGGTAAGGCCCAGCAGCGGAACATATTCAATATGCTGCTTACCTATGGCGATGGAAAACCATCAAACAACAAATCAGTGCTTTTAATGCAAAACATTCTAGCTTTAAGTTAGATTTAGTTTCAGCTCGTAGTCGGCAGCGAGGATAAAAAGTTTGCTTTTAGTTATTAAGATACTTTAGAAAGTAAGCTACCAGATATAATTGGCGCCGTTAAACATTAAATTGTATTTGTGCTGTGTCAAATAAATTATAGATGAAGACCTTAGGAAAGTTCTTAGGACCACGCACAAATGTGTGTGGTTTACTTAAAGGAAGTACAAAGTTTATTATTTGCATTTTGTGGAACTGAGTTAAACCAACATGTAATAAAAATGTTACTGAGGCCACGCACATATTTCCGAGGAGGAGGAAAGCATTACCGAGAAAAAATCATAACTCAAATACAGGTCATAATTATTTGAAAACGTCAATGCATGCATGATGCTAGAAAAATCGAAAAATAAAAGCAACGATGCATCGCGTACCGACTTATTTGGAACGGAATCACGAAACGCTCTGTATAAATGCGCGACGAACGATAAGATACCGAGAAGCACCATTTTTTTATCGAGATTTCACATTGGCGTCACTTTAACCGGTAGCATGTAACCGCCAATTTTGGTGACTTTAAATTCTTCAAGTTCTTCAAAACGATTTAATTCTTCAAATTCTTTAAATTCTTCATACTTTTATTTTATTTTATTCTTTAATTCTTTAAATTCTTTAAATTTTTTAAATTCTTTAAATTCTTTAAATTCTTTTAATTCTTTAAATTCTTTAAATTCTTTAAATTCTTTAAATTCTTTAAATTCTTTAAATTCTTTAAATTCTTTAAATTCTTTAAATTCTTTAAATTCTTTAAATTCTTTAAATTCTTTAAATTCTTTAAATTCTTTCAATTCTTTAAATTCTTTAAATTCTTTAAATTCTTTAAATTCTTTAAATTCTTTAAATTCTTTAAATTCTTTAAATTCTTTAAATTCTTTAAATTCTTTAAATTCTTTAAATTCTTTAAATTCTTAAAGTTCACCAAATTTCAAGAATTGTTCATATGACTTGAGACTTGAGATTCTTCAATTTCTTTGAATTCCTTTATTTTATTTTTTTTTTTTGAGTGCACTAAATTCTTTTTTTACGCGATTGATGCGTCCGCGCAAAAAAAAAGATTCGCGTAATTTTGAACAAGAACAAATTGTCATTCCAAATAAGAACGTTCGTTCTGGCTCTAAAAAATATTTGTTTTCATCAATACCATTTAGAAAATTAGTCGTAAATAGAAACTAATTCAAACTAGTTGATAACTAGTTAAAACTACCCAAAGTAAGGAACTATTGGAGTGATCCATACGTAAACACTCAATCAATGCACCCCAAATTGTGCTATTAAAATTGTGCGACAAGTTTCATTGCTTATTTTCCCTCGCTCCCTGCGCGCAAGATGAAAACAAATACTAAGCGCTCCGATAGTGAGTGTAAAGCAAAAATGTGATACCATATCATACCCCAAAAAAGGAAATCAACCAGCCCATAATGCATATTGTGGTGCCCACTTCGAATGTGTACTCGCACCGGTGGTGCATTCAACCATCAGTCTGACCTGAAGCCCCGGTTTCCCCTCCTTCTCTGTTTGGTGGTTACTGACGGTGATGCGGTGAATAATGCACAATAATTCAACTTCTGCTCGGTTTTCTTCACGATTGGCAGGGTCTGCTCGAAGGAATGTTCAAGGTGCAAGTATCGATGATGATAATAAGACGGGCTCCTTTCTTCTGCCGCGAAGAAAACAAAGCCAGGACAAGCGAAAGATCAGAACATGAATGCAAAAATTTGAAACCCCAATGTACTCTCGCATGACTCGGGTCTGTGCCGTGCGACACAGCATCCTTACCGAACTGGCGACTGGTACTGGGTGCTGCCCCCAAAAAAAATAAATTTAAGCAGCATCTACCAGTCGCTACAATATTGTCAAAATCTAGATCAAATAAGATATTTTTGTTTTTACTTCGTGTTGTTCTGCTCCCCAACCATCGCTGATCCCGTGGTACCATAATTCCAGGTATTGGACGGTACACCGAACCCCTCTCGTTCATGCACTTTCATCACGTTCACTTTGTAAAAGGGGATCCCAGACTGGTGCATCGTTTTAAAATGCACACCAATCTTCAGCAGTGATTGGTAGAAATATTCGTGCACAATGGTGATCCACCACAATATAGTGCCAACCAGCTGCAGTAGCCTTTCTTCCTGGATGTTATAAAACGAGGGTAGCCTCCGGGTGGGGTAAGATCGATTTGCGATCGCCTTACCGATGAAGTATATTCACCGTCAAGCAGAGCGATACGAGTATCTTATCATTTTTAGTGGTCTCACTCTGTAGAATCACATTCTTACACCAACCTACGGTTAGCAGGTTACTCTCGCATCCCAACAGTAGTTGGCATTAAAAACAAAAACCTTGCAAAATATTGCAGCCAAACTTAACCAGATCAATATCCATCGATGAATTCTTGCGCTTCCTTCCGCCCAAAAATTCCCCCTACGAACAGAACAGCTCGCACAGTATCGCAACTGAAGGCTGCGAAATATATGCCTCCAAAGAAGCGATTCAAAACAGCGAAAGACACTGCGCAGAGCGGGTTGACTAAGCGGAATGCACAATATGCACCCTGGAAGAAACAAAAAATGCATATAATGACAGCTTCGGTTCTGTCCTATCCTAACCGTTCGGAACACAATGACGGTCGCTTTTCGGCTTCCACCGCATCTCTGGGGGACTCGTGCTTGATTTTCCGAAGGGCGAAAAAGAACAAGGACCTGCCTCCGTCTGATGCACTGAATTCAACACGATGACGCCGAAGTGTACAATGCACCCGTTTTGATGGTCACGAATTTATCAATTGTTTCAGATTTCCCCTTGCCCTTTGTTTAAGCCTTTTTTTTCCCGCAGCCGGTGCGGGGACCGGTGCCACACCGGTTCGGTATCAGAATCAACTTTTATTATTATTTTTATTATAAGTAATGTACCATTATCGTCTAACTATGGAAGCAGTGGTACAACTTTTACACGGGGCGTGTTTTCCCTCGAAGCATCATCCCAAAGACACCCAGAACCGAAAGCTTCGGCTGCCCACTGCGCGCCATCGCCTTTCACCGATCAGCAAGTTGAGTTGAAGAGCAGCATAGAGAATTTTTATGTTATTATTATTTTATTTTATTATCATTAGCATTATTATGCATTCCTTCGGAAGCGCGAAGATATGGGAAGAGAAAATGTTTTCTTTTTTTTTGTTCATTTAGCCCATTGGGTTATGCAGTTGCACTTTTGCGCATACACATCCGAATGGTTGTCATCATCAATAAATTCATATCTCGCTGAAAGTTTACTTCTTTCCCGGCGGGTTGTTTTGCTTAATTTGCGTTATGAAGCTGTGCAAGGCTGTGTGGCGTCTGCGAGAAATATCACGACCGGCACATTATTCCTGTTTTGCGTACAATGCAACCGTATTGAGATGAACCAAACAATAGGAATAGTCCATTTAGATGGCGGTTTTCACGCGTTAAGCTTTACCATATTCAGCTGTATTCTTGGTTATAGTTGCTTCGGGAATATCAACCGGCCTCGGTGAGGATATGTAAACTAGGGTTATTCTGTGGTACCCAATGCCCACCAATTTATGACTAGCTAGTTCAAGTAACTTTATTGGCTTTTATTTATATTTTATTTGATGCCGAAAGCGATCAAATACTTTCTAAACGATGATGTGCAGTTGGTTTCAAGTATTTAGAACGTGTTTTCAAATATTACACCAGCGGGCTTCCATTCCCGTTTTCATGAAAAAAAAATCATGGAATCATGAAGCTTTAGGTAGAATCAAGATCTCAACTCATGTTATCATGATAGAAATAACAAAAACCATGGACTCAAAAAAAAACTACTTAACTTAAAAAATACTGCCAAAGTCACATACACCTGACAGGTCGCGCACGAGCAAATGTATTTTGTTTGCAACCAAAGGAAGGTATAAGAACGAAAAACTATCCATCTAGAAATTAGACAAAAGTCTACATACTTCTCAAAGACTGAAAATACTGCAAATCAGATAAAATGCTTTGTTGACAGTATTACTTGATGATCACAGATTTAGTTTCCACTGAGGATTAATAGATATTCCTTGTATTGTTTATTACAATTGGATCATATTAGAGCCTAAACTCAATATTAACTATGGCGCGATAACGGCAGGAGGAACGAGGTTTCGATAAGACTCCCTTCTCTTGACAAAATCAGTCCTTCTTATAATGAAACTGGCTAAAAAAGAGGCTAGATATGGTAGGGACACACACAGGCACGAAAATAATAGGCATGGCACTGCCAATAATATGTACTAAACCTTAATCAGTTGCTGTACAACCAAATTGTTTGTTGGGATCACAAAAGATCTAAAGTTTCTTGTCGCAGAAATAAGTCCATGAAGAAAAAAATACATAAATATATTTTTTAAAATTTACCAGAAATTTTAAAAAGAGGTGTCTTGAATCTTGTAGCCTTATCTCCAGAACGTTTTAAAAAACTTTAGGAAAACATTAGTGTGACCTCTAACCGTATTATTGAACTAAAACTGGATCACTACAAATTTTACAACATCAACAAAAAACCTAAATTAATCCACCTAGCGGTCAGACCCAGCCTTTCTCAGATTCACATGAACGCTTCAATCCAATAAATGTATATTCACTCTTTAGGTTTTAAAATATTGATGTTGTAATCTATACATATAAAAATGCAATCCGGTCTGTCTGTCTGTTTGATCCATATAGGCTCGAAAACTACCGAACCGATCGACGTGAAAATTTGTATGTAGGGGTTTTTGGTCCCGATAAAGGTTCCTATGATAGTTTGAAACCCCTCCCTCTTCTGGAAAGTATGGACCTCTCCTTTACAAATGAAACATACATTTCTGCACAACTCAAGAACAAACCAAGCAAATGAAACCGAATTTGGCATGTGGATGTTTTAAAGGGTAATAAATATGTCCATAATAGTTCGAAGCCCCTCCCTCTTATGGAAGCACATGTTTCTGCACAAATTTCTGCACATCTCGCGAACTAATCAACTAAATGGAACCATATCTGGCAGGTAAATGTTTTTAGTGGTAACAAATATGTTCCATAATCGACCTCAGGCAACATTTTGGATTGTAAGATAGCAACTTCCGGTTTCTGGAAAACAGCCAAAAATGGACGATTTCCACCCAATATAATAATATCCGGATAGATAAAGATACACAGGAGCTAAATTCGACCACAGATACCATTTTGAATTCTAAGATGGCGACTTCCGGTTTCGGAAAAACAGCGGCAAACGACCAAATACCACCCGATATGGGTATTTTCGGAATCGACTTCAGACACCATTATGAATTGTAGGATGGCAACTTGTGGTTTCTGGAAAACAGCCAGAAATGGCCGATTTCCGTCTAACGTGAGTATCTCCGAATCTAGAATGATACACAGCAGCTGAAATCGACCAGACCCCATTTTGGATTCTAGGTTGGCGACTTCCGGTTTCTGGGAAACAGCGGAAAATGATCAAAACCAACCAGAATGACGCTCAGAGGCCAGAAATTATCTTGAATACTATTTTGAAATCCAAGATGGTGACTTCCGGTTTGTGAAAAATAGCCCAAAATAACTAAATACCTTCCAATATGAGTATCTCTGGAACCAGAATGATGCAATGAGCTAACAATTGACCTCAGGCACCATTTTGAATCGCTAAATGGCAACTTATAGGAAACAGTCGAAAATGACCAAATAATACTCAACATGGATATTTCCGTAATCGAGATGATGCATAGAAACCAAATATTGACCCTTGACACCATTTTGAATTTAAAGACGACCACTTTTAGTTTGTGGAAAACAACCAAAATAACTAAATACCTCCCAATATGAGTATTTCCGGTGTCAGATTGATGGGAGAAAATTTGCTGAAAATGACCGGATACCACCCAGTATGAATATATTCAGAATTAAGGCGATGTACAGAAGCCAAATGTCGAGGATGTTGTCATTTCGATAAAACCAATCATTTCAAACAATTTGTCTTTTGACTTTGATCATATCCTATGGCCGATTCGTTGTGCATTTGCAGACTTTAAACACATCGCAACGAATCAATGAATTTGGAATGTTCAAATAGTACAAAACCACATTTAAATTATGTGTAGACCACATATATCAATCAAAGCAGGTATAGTTTTAAATAGCCTTTGAATTTCTTCTCTTTACATAACTTTTGAGTCACATATCAAATTGTTATGAAGTTTGTTATTTGTAAGTTTGAGAGATGACTCATTCGTATGACACTAGTTATGTTCAAATAAGTCATGTAATCTTTGAAATAATAGGCTTTCGTTGTTTTATTAACAATTTAATACATAACGGTGCCTTAAGTTGAATAATAATCAAATGAAATGGGAACGTATAGGGCAGCGAAACATTGAAACCACGTGTTCAATCAAAATTCATCAGTTAACCCTTAACTAGCCCGCTCATCTGATAATGATATTCGTCAAATCGGTTGTGTACTTTCTGAGATAATGAAGTTTCGTGATTTTCATATTTCGGTACATTACAGACGAAATTACTGTCCGATTACAGTAAAATTCAAAAGGGTGTTATGAGACAGCTAGACTCTTTGTTTGACACTAATTTTGTGGAAATCGGGTCAGCCATCACTAAGAAATGTGAGTGAGTTCAAGTAGTCTTCGGAATATGTTCCTTTTCATAGCTGGATTTCACATTTTTGAACATAACAGGCAAAGTAATAGTCCGATTGCAAAACAAATCAATAGGGTTTTATGGGGCAACTAGACCTTCCATTTGACACTGATTTTATGAAAAATCGGTCCAGCCATCTCTGAGAAACATGAGTGAGATTAAGTGGTCTTCAAAACACGTTTCTTTGCATAACTTTTGAACCACATGTCCAATCTTTATAAAATTCAAAAGTTAGAAGTATTTTAAGTAGCCCGTTCATTTGAAATCAATTTTGTTCAAATCGGTTGTGTAGTTTTCGAGAAAATGATGTTTCATGATTTTTAAATTTTGATACATAACCTCTAAACTAAAAATTCGATTAGAATGAAGATTAATAGGGTCTTATGGGAAAATGAGACCTTTTATTTGCAATTAATTTCATGAAATCGGTCCAGCCATCTCTGAGAAAAGTGAGTGAGAATAAAAATCTGCACATACACACACACACATACACACACACACATATACAGAAAATGCTCAGCTCGTAGAGCTGAGTCGAGTGATATATGCCATTCGGGCCTTTGGCGCACTTTTATACTTTCGGTTTGGCAAGTGATTGCTATACCTTTCTAGGAGAAAGGCAAAACTATCTTCACACAATTTTGAAGGACTGCTGCTTATTTTTTGTATGAAGTATGCATTCTACGATGCATTCTAGATGTGGTCCCTGTGGCTCTGTGGTTAGCGATGTCGGTCGGCTAGCTCTCCCACATGGTTGTGATGTCGGGTTCGATTCCCGATCAGGCCGAGGAATTTTTTTCGACTCAGCACTGGAGCACGGTGTATCGTTGTACTTATACTACAACATGCAAAATGTGCCAAAAACAATATCGATAAGAGGCCATTTACATTCCACGTGGATAGCTTTGGGGGGGGGGTTCTGTGTAATGTCCACGGTCCATACACAATTTTTCGAATTTATATGAATGTGGTGACCCCTAACGAATTCTCTTAACTAATCTAGTTGATCGAGACCGCTATTAGCCTTCCTGGCTAGCGTGCGATATATGCATTCTACGCAGTAGAAAAATAAAACGTTTTGGCAATACCTATAACGTTCGCATGTAAACAGCGCTGCCATTCAAAAAAAAATGTCATTTAATGAAAATCTTATTACCATGTACTACTGGATAATGAAACAACTAAAAATATGAATCTCTTCTATTAAGCTAGGTGAGACAATAACTCTCAGGCCGTGAATTTTTAAATTCAGTGAAGTTTACAATAATTTTGCCATTCATCGTTTATTTTCAAAATAAAAGGACTGACTTCAGAAGAAAAGCACCGTAACGCCGAAAAAATATTTTGCTTAAATGGCGTATTGTACGAGAACCATTTCTGAGAAAATTGTCAATAATTTGTCAACTTTTTTTATTCTCACTTATTTTCCGTCGGTATAGTTCCGCCACTGTTGTTTGTGCCAATCACCGACGCCCGGGAAGGCGGCTCCACCCAGGACCCTAACTTACGAACCGTTGATTAACGGACCGGCCCCAACGGCTTTACTTCCTCATGCGATGGAAGGCGTGATCCCAGAGATTTTTCGCCCCAGAAAATCTCCCGGTGTCAGCTAGGATTAAATCTAGACCAATTGGGTTGGTTGTGAGTGAATCACGCCACCCCACAACCATCGACACCTATGTCGGCGTTGGGATTCGAACCCTGGCTTTGAGCGTGGTTAGCGGAGACGTTACCAACCACGCTAGGCCCTCGCCTTAATTTGTCAAATTATAAGCTTCAAATCAGTTCGTATTGCAATCTGTAAGTCTGGGGAAGGGAACTCTCTGAAATTGATCACGTTAAAATTCATGATAAAAATTACTGATGAAAAAATATTGAACTTACAACACTGGATAATGTTAACGTGTCCTCAAACCTGCCGAAGTTAACCCTTGAGTGTCCAGGGCAGTCAGATATATTTTCGTCGTTTCGAACTCCGTCAAAACTCAATAAAAATTAATCGAACAAATTTCAAAATGCCGAAAACCTCATCTGAGTACGTTACGTGATTAATGAATGATCTCTTATATTCGTTGGAAGGTTTGAAGCTGCCATTCAGTGATTATACCATAAATCGTACTTCATTGCAGCAAATGCGTGAAGTGAACCGTCACAATCGGATTGGTGAAGCAAATTCCGACTACATTGGCAATGTAGTATTTGTGAAATTATTATTTGGAACTTTTCGTATAAATTTAATTTTAGTTCTAGTCCCGTCGGGATGCGGTAAATTTTTCCAAATCTGTATCACATTTCCAGTTCGTTTATTTTTCGCTCTCTTTACTTCACATACTGTCTGCTTAATGAACCCTTAGTTTTAGTATTATTATTATTTAGGACGGTTCATTAGAACGGTTCATTTCAACAAATATAGTCGATAGACCCTTATGTTGATCGAATTGCAATTCTCGGGGGTTACGATGAAACAGCAGAATTCTTGGGCGCGCCTAAAATTGATTCAAGCTCCGGCAAAAATATCTCCAGAGAAGTTCATCATACGCTAGTGGATCTGAATATTTTGGACATCATTGTGTTGCTGTTTTCTTTTAAGTGAAAACCAACCAATTTTACTTGTCCTCCTCATATCTGTGAACTTTTTTTTGCATAAATTTAATATATGGCAAAAGCAGCAAAAAGCTCTTGAACACTTGTCTTCAACCGTTTTACAAAAGCAACAAACGAAACAATTCATTCATAGCCAATCAATGATCCAATAGTTCGCTCAAACCGGCTCAAACGCAATCAAGTTCACGGCGATAATAAAGAGCTCTTTGTTCGGGTATGGACCCCCTCACTGCGACCAGAATAGTTAACAGTTGCGTACCCGACCCCTCCGGAGCCGAAAAAATGAAAATTCTTTTACATGCCATTCCGCAAGATCTGAACCGATTTTGATTGAACCTTTTTCAAAAGATCACAAATTTATCATTGTTTTTGGGATAGTAGAGGACATTTCGGAATTTTCCGTTGTTCCGGATTTATCGAGGGGAACCGTGGGGTAAGTACCTATCCAGAGACACAGGCTAGATTAAAAACGGTAGCGGAACCTTGCTTGCGACATATCAAACATTAAGCTTTTGCATAATTCATCACAAAACAACTCCCTAATAAAAAAAGTAAGGAATAGTAAACTTCTGCCAAAAATTATTCGATGTAAACGGCGCCACAGAGCGTAGTGTTATATTTATGAAAAATTATAACCGCGTTTTAAAACATAATGGAGACGAACTTCTGTTTATATTGCATGTTGTTGAATCATATCGAAAAAATATTCATCTCATTCAAAAGTCGCACTTAACAAACACCAAAAGTTATAGATCATTTTCAACTTAAATAAGAATAATATCATTTAAATGTGTATGTATGTACCGCACTCCCAATCTCACTCGATTTTCTCAAAAATGGCTGGACCGATTTCCATGGAATTAATTGCAAATGAAAGGTCTAGTTGTCCCATAAGACCCTATTGAATTCTATTGTTATTGAATTCTTAGTTTCGAGGTTATGTATCAAAATGTGAAAATCACAAAACTTCATTATCTCAGAAACTACACAACCGATTTAAACAAAACTCGTATCAAAATTACGGGCTTGTTTTTTGAACCATTTGTGAAATAATTTTATATTGATTGGACATGTAGTTCAAAAGTTATGCAAAGAAACGTGTTTCAAAGACTGTTTAAACTTACTCACTTTTCTCAGATGGCTGGACCGATTTTCACAAAATTAGTGTCATATGGAAGGTCTTGTTGCCCCATAAGACCCTATTGAATTTGATTGTTATTGTACTTTAACTTTGTCCGTTATGTATAATAATGGGAAATCAGGCTATGACAAGAAACATGTATCTAAGACTGCTTGAGCTCACCCACTTTTCTCAGAGATGGTTGGACCGATTTTCACAAAATAAGTTGCAATAAAAAGGTCTAGTTGCCTGATAAGACCCTATTGAATTTTATTATAATCGGACTGTAAAATTGTCTGTTATGTATAAAAATGTAAAAGTTATGAAACTCCATTATCTCAGAAACTACACAACCGATTTGAACAAAACAGGTATCAAATGAACGGACTGTCTTCGAAACCACCAATTAACGAATTTTATGATGGTTTAACGTGAAGTCAAAAGGTTATGAAAAGAAACGTGTTCAGAAAACTTTTTAAATTCACTCGTTTTGCCAAAGATGGCTGGACTGATTTCAACAATCTTAGTTCCAAATTAAAGGTTTAGTTGCTTTATTAATACCCATTTCATTTGATTATAACACTGGTTGACAAAGTCGAATAAAATTCTGCTTGGGGGCTCACAATAGTTGCCCTAAAAAAATTCACTGGAATGGTTAAAAAGCTATAATTTTTCATTTTTTCTCAATTTGACCTTCAAGGCCACACTTGACCAGTGTAATCGGACTTTTATTTTAACCGTTATGTGTTAAATTGTCAAAATATTGAAAGTCTATTCTCTCGAAGATTACACGACTTATTCAAAGGAAACTAGTGTCAAACGAACAGGTTGTTTCTCAAACTTACAAAGAAACAAAACCCAAAGGCTGTTTAAAACTAGCTGCTTTGATCAAAGTTCGAAATCAAGAGTCATTATGATAGAAAGACTATTCATTTAGTACAAATATTAAGTCAAATTTCAAATATTATGCTCCCAATATTCCTTCAAGTACAACATCAATAATCTAAAATCCAAAGAGTTGATATATCTTTATTGGATTATATTTGACAATTGAAGGATGTTTTCCAGAAATCGGATCTCAAAATGAAGTTTGGAGTTGATTCCTGGCCTCTGAGCATCTTCCCGGGTACTGAAAAACTCACATTAGGTAATGTTTGTTCTTTTTTGACTGGTTTCAACCGGAAGCAACTATCTAGAAATTTAGAATGGCATTTGAAGATGATTTCTGGCCTCCGGGTATCATACCGCTTCCCCAAATCGTATTGGATGATATTTGTCACTTCAGCCTGTTGATCGGAAACTGTCGCCATCTTCGCCATCGAAATACCCAGATTAGGCAGTTCGGCAATTTTATGATGAGTTTTATGATTATCAGGCAGCCAGACTGGTCATCTGGATTCAAAATGGGGTTTGAGGTCGGATTCTGGCCACCGGATATAATCCAGGCTTCAAGAACCCATTCTCACCACTCACCACTAGACGGATTAATTTGGGTTTTTTTTTTGCTTTTTCTCACATAGAGTTCGTTTAGACAACTACAACTGAAGTTATAGTTTTATCAATAACCCAAAAAAAGGGGTTGGAAAAAATTATTAACCTTTATAAAATAGACAAGACAATAATCTATTTTTTTTTCATAAATAATAGTTCAATCACAGACTAACAGACGTAACACTGGAACCTAGCTCCATCGCCACAAAAAACGATCATTCCAAATTTTCAATCGAATAACAATCATCACGCGATAACGCCGTCTGGGGCGCTGTCATGCAGTCTCATACATATTTTGTGGTTCCCCATTTGACACATGCAGTAACGCTGGCGCTGATGTCGAAATACATGACGCAGCGCGAACATGACAGCAGATGGTGCTAGTGTTACTAACGTAAAGTACTGGAATCATCCGAACGATGAATTTATTGAAAATTTGTTCGAAGTGTTATGTCTGTTAGTCTGTGGTTCAATACTAGTATAACCAAAATTGGTACTTCTACCCTAGCTGTATTCAAAACCAATGATGTTGATATCCGTAACAAACCGCTAACAGCTAAATTTCGCTCTGATTCTTGCTCTTCTGAATACACTGATGTTGCCTATACGAAGACTCCCGAAATTACGGGTTCTTTAAGAAAAAACAGGAACTTAGGCAGTTTTTTACGTGAATTGGAAAAGGCGGAGTATTTTAGGAGTGTCGGTTAAATTTACTGAACCCGATCCACGAATGTTTACTGATTTTAACTTTTCCCAACTAACTCTAAGATTCGCCGGATTTCAACTTTCTCTTAACTCTAGAAATCCGGAAAAATCTGCATAAAATCTGAAATCGTGTAGACAAAAGTTTGCAATAATCTGCACACATTTTGAGAAAGTCTGCGCAAATATGAGGAGATTCTGACAAAACACTACAGAAAGTGAATCAATAAAGATCTGCACAAGGACTCTAAAACTCTGCGTTTTACAGGCAAATTTGCACATCTATGTCCCTAGTAAAAACGACTCTACTGTACTAATTTTCTCAAGTATACTTAGCCGGTTGACGTGACGCAAAGTATCGACAAACTGGAAACAATAACAGGTTGACTAATACGCGGCACTGCTGTCGAGTGACAGACATAACACTGCACAAAATTATGGTAGTACTAAGAATACTGAACTATCACAGAAATTGATAAAACTGCATAAAAATAACGATTTCTTCATTATCATCATGAAGCAGATTGGAAAATCTATGTCATAATTTTCAAAAAGATTTACCTTGATAACCACAACATACCTTCGTTCCAAATCAAGAATGATTTCAGTAAATAAATCAGCAGTCACAACCGCAAGGTAAACCCATATTTAGTGCAGAAAATTGTAAGAGCATCTAGCCTGGTTACTCACGAGCACCCTCGTCAGTGGTCAACAAGAGAAAAAAATTCACCTCTCGTGACAGGCCGAACAGCTGTAACGAAAGAGGTGAAAAAAAAATTCCATTCCATTGCGGATAGGAAAATAACACCGACAGCGACATCGCATTTACGCAAATCGCAAAACCTTCTGTCTGCGGTACCCAATCTCAACACCGCCGCCGCGGCCGGTCCTTTTCGGTACACTACTGTACTGGCCGCCGACCGGGGCCCGAAAGGCACGTATGGGAAGACGCAAAAGCGGCGACTTATGGCCTGAAAGCGGAGAAATCAGAACAAGAACAAGTGACTGCGCAACATAAAGGGGCAACGACGAGGGCCTCAAATTCCTTGTACTGTCGCATGTGGAGTATATGCTGCCTTTATTGGATGCATAGTGATCACTATTTCGGAGCGATCGCCCCGTTGCATAAAAAAGGTACAGATCCTGCGGAACGGCGGCAAAGCGAGCATCTGCAACGGCAACGAGTACGAATGTCTACCGGTGTTCGATCAAGATGCGTTTGGCAGCAGGACACGATCACATTCCTCCGGACGAAACCCAAGCATGCACTGTGTACCAGGGCCCAAGTACAAGCAGCAATGAGCGAGAAACGCGAACCTGCCAAACAAAGCTGCGAAAACAGAACCGAGAGGAAAAAAGCCATGCTCCAGAAGCCCGGTACTCACTTTATGCAGAAACACGATTCGCGAAAACGTAAACTTTGAAACGTAGCCATTCGGTTCACGTCGTGCCCCTCCCCGGTCCCGTTCCACACTCAATCATTATGGCTGCCAAGGACGATAAGTGATAAGTGATCCAAAAATGTGTTAAATCGCTTTTTATTGTAAATTAATACAGGAAAAAAGGCAACATTTTGAAGAGCGCTTACTGTTTCTCTGGAACGCGTTCGTTCGGTCGTCGGATTCGACAACAGCATCGATTGCAGGAAGCTGCCGCATTGGTTGGGTTGCTAAGTGCATCCAGGCCAGGCAACGCAGGGGAGACAAGCGAAATTCTCTTCGCTGCACATTGTTATCAATTTCAGATATCATCAAACGTATAATTTATACGATCGTGGGGCGAATGTTCTCCATCGGCTTAGAATAGTTGGCCAGTGGATCGGTTAAATTGGTAAAAACTGTCCACAAAATGAACATTTTTGAGCCAACAACTAAATTTTAATTTCGAATGAAATCACTACTAATTAGTTGGTGATCGAGAATTGATTGTTTTGACCTCGTGCGCAGCACGTTGTCCTGCTGCTCCCTTTCTGGATGGCAACCAGTCAACCTGATGCATAACCATAAACTGCCAGATTTGCAAGCGCTCGGCTCCGCCCGAGAACAAAGAGAAACGCTACCGAGATGCAGCCGCGATCCATCCGCATGCAATGAAGACCAACGCTACCCAGTTATGGTAGCACAGAAATTAGAGACGAAATGAGCCCCTTTCGGTCAGTAAATAAGTCACGATTTCTTTATTTTCCCCCACCCGATTTCAATCGATTGCCGGCTGGGTTTGCTTTGAAAACATTCGACCATTTTCGTTTCATTCATTTCGAGCATAATTAGGCTCGCTTTTCAGCGTAAATCTGTCCGTTACAATAATGATCAGTTGAGCGATTACCGGGGTGATTTGCAATCCCACTCGACTGAATAACGTTTCCAGCAATTATTTTCAATTTTAAATAATCAACTCTCACTTATCACTTGCAGACATTACCAACGGCATGAGGAAACGGTGAAGAAATATAAATGCGATCAGTGCGAGTTTGCTTCGCGAATCCCTGGCCACCTGAAGCGGCACCTTCTGGTGCATAGTGGCGGAAAACCTTTCACCTGCCCACACTGCGATTACAGTTGCAACAACATTGTAAGTATTCTTTTGTTCTTTTGCTCTAGTGGCTTTGATATAGAATATGAGCGAGATGATTTTGTTTAGGAAAACCTTCGCAAGCACGTGATATCAACTGCCAAACACAAAGGCAAGTATCTGTACGAGTGTAAGTACTGTTCGATGGATGGTCCAGAAGCGGTGGTATTCAAAACGAATTTTCACAAAGAATACAAAGATCATCTTCAAGGATCGCATAGTCTTTCAGCAGAGGAAGCAAGTCAAGTTGCTCGTATTGTGCCTGGTTAAAAAATTGAAATACAGATAGTTTTGTAAAAAACAACAGTTTCGTGTTTTACTTCGTTATTTTTATTCATTCGGAAGGCCGATTTTTTTTCCATTAAAAAAATGGTTTAGCTGATTTCCCCACTTTTTTTTATCAGATCAATTTTAGTATTTTTTCACTCTAGCTTATTTTGAATAATATAGAAACGTTCATCATGTACTGCTATTTTCAATAGGCCGTCCCTAAACTACTTAGTCACTACAGCTATTTTTAAGGTACAAATAAAGCGAAACGTGATAATATTGATTTTTGAAAACTGTAATAATGTGCTTGTTTTTATTTCACTACTCACACAACTTTTAATCCCTAGTCGCTACTGTAACCTGCTTCTAAGTTATAAGAAACATTTGCAAATGTTTCCAGTTCAACGTTTTTGAACAAAATACTACTTTTGACTCGATTACAAATTGAAAAGAATGTGAAAAAATAAATAACTTGCATCCGGTCAAAATTTAACGTTTGCATTACAAAAGTGTGAGACAGACAAATTTGTGGGTAATAGACTTTTTTTAAAAACAAGATTAACATAAAAAAAAATAATCTTGATTCTTCAATTAATGAATTGTTAAAATTTGGATTGCAAATTTACTCTAACATTTTCTTCTTTGCCTTTCAATTTTCTTTTTATTTTTTTAAAGAAATCCATTAAATAAGTCATAAGGATGAGCGAATGTGTGTCATTTATCAGTGAACAGAACTATTCTGAGAAACGAGATCAATTGGTTTAAAAAAACGAAAGAATGATTTTGAAAATGTTTGTCAACCATAGGAAAAAATACAAACTATTCGTTGATTTGACGAGCATACCACATTCTATACTTACAAAATACTTAGCTCACAGACTAACAGACATAACACGCCGAACAAGTTGTCAATAAAATTATCGTTTGGGTGATTCCAGTACTTTACATTAGTAACACTAGCACATCTGCTGTCGTGTTTGCGCTACGTCATGTATTTTGACATCAGCGCCAGCGTTACTGCATGTGTCAAATGGGAAACTAAGAAATATGTATGAGATTGCATGACAGCGCCCCAGACGACGTTTTCGCGCGATGACTGTTATTCGATTGAAAATTTGAAATGAACGTTTTTTGTGGCGATGGAGCTAGGTTCCAGTGTTACGTCTGTTAGTCTTTGCTTAGCTTATGATAAAACTTTTTGAAGTAAAGTGTGATTTTTGGAAAATAAAAGTCGTGAATTTCGTTACGATTGGTGTTGTTTCGTTTCGCTCACGCACTGTTGAAAGTTTGCCAGTCAACAATGTAGATGTGTCAATTGACAGTTAGTCAGAAGCCGGACATTTATAATGGTCGAAAAAACGGTACTGTCCCGTTCAAAGCTAACTATGATGAAACAATGTGTTTAATTAATCAGAAAACACCAAGCAAGAATTTGACCCTAAATTTGGGTTTGAGCGAAAAAACGTGTCCAATGTTAAAAAAAGGCCTCAAACTATGCTCAAAATAATAAGGAAATGCTTCTAGAGACTTAAAAGATAACGAAAAACAATATGATCGGAATTGAAGTCAGATTAGCACACAAATCAGTTCTAAATGTTGGTGGAAAACCATAAACTATTATTACGCAATAAAACTCAGAATAGCGCAAAAACGCTGCCAAATGCTAAAAAAGGCAAAAAAGTAAGTCGAACAAGAACTCAGATTCGCCAAAAGAGCCAAAAAAAGATCAAGAAAGAAAATGAACCGAAGTTTAGTTCTGAATAATATAGACACAAAAAAATGAAATAATCCCATATTGACCAGAATATAACGGAAAAGTGCTTCTATAAACTTAATGCTGAAAGAAAAGAACCCAAATTGAATTTACAATAGCGAAAACTTACTTTTAAAAGGAAAAAACAAAACATTATCCAGGATTGAGCTCAGAATATCGATGATTCAGCTTCAAAAGCCAGAACAAGTTGAAAAGTATAAGAGGACAATCAAATATTCGCGAGTTGTACTCAGGACGAAGAAAATGTTGAAAACAACCTGAATCTAACAGTCAGAGTATTGGAACAATTTTAGTCAATTTATGACAATTATGTTTTTTTTTACTTCTACAACACGAACACTGTAAAATAAGAAAGACAAGGTATGGTGCGCTACTAAGTTCTCGCAATTTGTCAACAGATTACGCCAACAGTATGTGCTGATCGATTTTGACATAGGGACGATCCATTAATGAGTTCACGCAAAATTTGGACAAAAATTATCTCCCCCCCTGCCCCTTGTCACAAGCTGTCGCAATTTCCTTAACCCCCCCCCCCCTTTGTTACGTCACGTTTTTATACCCCTTCTTCCTTTTCTTTGGTAATAATTGATTGAAAATCAAGAAATTTGTTAGGAATGCATTTTTTTCTTAGTAAAAACTATTTACTGAAAGAAAAACTGAAACTAAAAGGAAAAAAAATATATAGAAGATAACTAGAAAAGACGTTCAGTTCTTAGTCCAGGGATGTTGTTGATGGAGTCGCATATCGACGACATAGAAAGCCGAGACAGTAACTGCAGCATTATTGCTGATTTTTGAAAGACCATCAATATTTAGTTCCTCTTCTTCAATCAATTCGCAATTCAAATACAATACAATAGCCAAGCATTCTTATTTACATTTTGTCACAACTTTTGTATTGATTGGATTGAGAGACACTAAAAATTAATGAAATTGCGCTGTCATTCATAAACGAACATGCTCGGTGAAACAGAATTAACAAACATTATGCTGTGGTTAGGTATGTGACTTTTTTATTTATTTTTTTTTTTTTGAGTTGAAATGTGATGTCACACTCAAGCTAAACCCCCTCCCTTCTGTGTCACAAAAAGTCACAATAATCGAAACTCCCTTCCCCTCCCCCCCCCCCCTAAACGCGTGACATCATTAATGGATGATCCCATATCTAAAACATGATAAAACCAAACTGAGCAATGTGGTAAACAATTCGCTTTGACACGTTAGTGATTTCAGCTGTGTGAAAATGTCTGATTTTGTGCCAAATAATAATATACAATCTTGCTCCAAAGCTCAAAATAGTTGCTCTAGAACAGCGGTTCGCGTACCCAGGAGTACGCAAAAGTCTTCAGGGGGTACGCGAAAGAAAAATCAGTAATGGCGGATAAAGCAATTTTTTTACTAAACTTCATTTGTTGTTCAAACTTTCTTTTAAAACATGACTGTAGCAATTAAACAAAGCACAGTTTGATTTGAAACCTAAACTAAACTACCAAAACATGATCTACCACTACTCCTTCCCATTCTGCGAGAACATTCCAAGCCAGGGGGTACAATTGATTTGGAAAATATCGCCAAGGGGTACGCGGACGAAAAAGGTTGAGAATCGCTGCCCTAGAAAGATATCATCTTTTTACCATTCCTGTGAAATTTGCTGCTTCTAGCTAGTGTAGAAATGCGTCAACTTACATCAAAGTGTCGCATAGTAGTTGCTCGGCGATTCCTTCGCTTGCTTTCGAGAAACTCAGTCAAGTCTCTGAAAAAATTATGGCGGCTAGGGGCACCAAAATCCATGGTTGAAAAGCTATAATCAAAGACAAACAGACGTGCCTCTTCGAAGAAAAATCCTCAAAAAACTTCGTCTTTATTCGATACGTTACACTCATGCGCCACCATGTGAGCTTATTGCCTACTAACGTATATTCGTAAAACGGTTTTTGTCTTTGCTAATGGGTGTGCGCGATTACTTAAATCAACACCAGCGACATCACTGACGATTTTTGTCTTTGATAAAGAATGTGCACGCACGACACAAGCGGCATTACTGCCCACTAAACAAAATTTCAAAATAATCGTTATTTTCCTTGTCGATGAAATCGTCATCGAGTGGCACGTCTGTTTGTCTGTGCAATAATCTTTCTTTTTTCCAGTTTGAGCTCCAAGTCCACACCTGTGTTGACCAGTGTAATCGTTATCCGCGGGAAGAATTACTTTTCTCAACGGTGGCTGAAACGCAACGAGAGTTAAAATAGGTTTACGGAAACACTACTGTGTTGAAAACCCCCCAAAAACCATTAAAGATGCTGTAATGGGTGACAACTAAAAATTTGAAATTTTTTTAGGCTCCACAAATAACACGCTCGGCTGCAAAAGGGGGAATCATGTAAAGGTAAACTGTTATTGTATCTTTGAGTATCGCGTACACGCTTGTTATTATTGTTGTCCAAATAAGTTAATCTAACGTCGAGATTACCCTATTTTAGTATTGTAAGGGAATTGGGGCAAAATTGACATGTTGACTAATCTTACAACACTAGGCATTGTTTACGTGTCCTAAAATGCAACTTTTGAAAGATTCACAAACCTGTCAAAGTTAACTCTTGCATGCCCGGTGCAATTTAACATATTTTCGAAAAATTCTTCTAACTCAGTCAAAATTCAATCAAATTGGATCAAAAAAGTTTCTGAATAACAAAAAAAAAGTATTGAATTTACTTTAAGTTATCTTAATAAGGGGTTATTTACGTTAAATTTGGAAAAGTGAGTAAAGCTTGATAAAAGCTCAAAAATTATAATTTTCAACAATGATTATTCCATACCATCAAAGTAATACTGATGAATTCACAGGAAACCTCAAAGAATTTCATTTCAGAGCTAGTTTTTAAGCTTTTGCAACAAACCGAATTGAAATCGATCTAACAACGATCAAATGAGAGCAAATTTAGCTAACTGCAGCTCGTGAACCAAAATGAATAAATTAAAACCTGAAATATCGTTATTTTCGTTTCCAAACTAGCTGTGATGAATATTTTTTTGTCCAGAAATCATCATTTATCATGAACATATCTAAAAAAGGACATTTCCAATAGAATGTATGGATTTCAAGGGTGATCAATTTCACCCAGATTTAACTCATAGTACCTTATAGAGTTCTCGAGTTTATTTCATGAAGTAGACGATAGAAATTTCACCAATACCTATAGAGGTTTTCTAGAGCATATACCAGTACTTGTTTTAAATATACACTATTGAGGGAAAAATGTACATGAGTACATGAGTTAGTTGGAAAATATTATAAAAATGAATCAATATTACCCCGTTCCACGGTAATGTTAATCAAACATTGGAGTCATTTGTTTGATATCTTGTAAAACTTTGTGCATAAATATAAAAATCATTCAGGTAATGCAGAAAAAAAACTTCCGCTTACTATATGGAATATGAGCTGCAGACGCACATCGAAGGCTCTGAGATGCAGTTTATGAGGAATTCACGCACTGCTACGTGAATTATACTTAACATAAAAATTTTAACCTAATCGACTCCTGTCGGTCGTATCCGCAACTAAATTCATCAAATTCATTTTCACACTAGCACCAAAAGCTCACCTAGCGGCCGGCAGACTAACTCACAGCGTTCACCACTTTTATCCTGATATTCCACGATTTACTGGCATCTACGTGCAATCCTCAACAGTTGACTTAGCTACCTTAGCTCAGCGACACCTAGTCGCTTCAATTTGACTAACCAGCCAACTTTTTTGTTTCGTGGATTTTGACACACGTGTGCATTGTCGATGTCTGACAGTTCGCAAGCTGTCAACCTTGCCACCGAGGCCGCGCTGATCCCAGCTGCACCATATTCATTCATAAAACATCAGTCAAACATCAACCTTCCACTCAGAGTGTGGTAGGTTTTCCTTACGGAAGCGTCGTCGCGCATTCCATTCAACTCTGTGCTCTTGTGCGTCCTGTGCGTTTTCCAAGGCTTTCCGGAGTGCGTTCGGAAAATGAAAGTTTAATTCCGCGAGTGATAATGCCCTCCAGACGACTGCAAACGACACGGGAATCACGGTGGGTTTAATGTATTACGCGAAGCTGCTGTTGCTGATTGCTGAATCATCGACAAAGGGCTGCAATTTTCTAGTGGCTTTTCATCCCCAGCAAAGAAAATAAAGTGCATTTGTTTACCCACTATGGAGAAAAAAGTTTGTGTAGTGTAAGCTGAAGTGTGGAGAAAAAAATCGAAATCATTCAATGTGAATGTTAGAAGGTCACGATTAAGCATTGTTCGAAAAGTTCAAGATAGTGTTACCCTACATACCAGAAAAGTGCCCCACTGAGACGAATCGTAGCAGAACCTTCAATTAGCGGACAGCAAAAGGAATAAAAGATGGTGCAACAATACGAATCTCCTGTTAGGATATATAAATATCCTTTCGAGCTGGTTATGGCCGTAAGTGACCGTTTTTATATATGTACTATTTTTTCGTTGAAAGCACTTTCGTAAACATGTTTAGCTAATAAATTCAACCCGACATAAAGCGAGAGGAAATGTCGCAAGATACTCGCGAGCACCTTCTACTATATCGGCTGCAAATTGCAGCTAGTCGCTATCTAATATATTAGACTCGCCTCATTTCCTATTAGCTGCCAGGAATGAATACAGAAATAGCAGAACAGACTCAACAGAGAGTAAAAAATCTATACAGAATGGCTTGTTCGAAATGATTATTATGATGTAAACTGTTTGCAGGTACGCCGTCTTGCTTTCGCTTGCTCTCGCAGCAGATTCGCTGCGTAAGAAAAAAAAAGTGGAACCCAATCACACCAGCCGCAGCACCATGTTCACATAACGATTTCTTGTTCAATCGTGATCTGCATTCTCCCTCCACATCACCGTACTTCCGCAAAGTTGGTGTTCAATGCTGCCGGCCTTATTCAGTGCGATGTAGCGAGTTGTAAATGCTTTGCTCAAAAGCCTTCTGCCTTAACTATCAGTTGTATTCTTTAACGAAGCTAAGTTAAGTTCTACTTTTCGGCACGTTGTGCCACCAAATTTTAAAATATCAATTTTAGTACTAAAACGGAATGCTGACTTTATTTTGTACCTCAGTTTATTACCCTAAATGAGATCAAAATACAAATGGAATTTTTGAACCAGAAATATATCAAAGCATTCTACTGCTTGCAAAATTCTCCTCTTACTTTAACTGCACTAACATTGAACGTGTTTTTTTTTTTCTGGCACATTCTACTTCTTGTAAATAGCTACAATAGTACTGCAGGGATAAATAGCAGCACCAGCAAGTACTCGACACACAGATTGCACGTTGACACGGTGGGATGTTTAGACGAGAGATAACAGAAGATTTTTCTGCGCCAAGTGCAGCCCTCGTGCGATAAGTGAGCCTGCTTCCGGTAGCGAAGGTTTGCTTGCGCACCACGGCACGTGTTAGTGTGTTATGTTCGTGCGAATGAGTTGTACTAACAAAACAAGAGTATTTGCTCTTTCAACTACAAACGATGGTGTTACCCCAGCTGTAATTCAAGGGTTAATCAGCATCGGAAAATCAAACTTCGATATATTTCTGAATCCTACATGACAAAAGTAGTCAAATAGTGCTTCATGTGGAATGACACCAAATTTTTGTGCTTTATTCCAATTTGTGGGACTTCTCCTACATTTGACTCAAGAATCATCAACTAAGGGGCTTGAAAGCACTAGTCTAAGGAAATGAAAAACAATTTTTGGTTTAGAATGTAGTAAAACCTGTTCTTGATTCGTATCGAGTGAGCGAATCGAATTTATAAATGATAAATATTTGTACAACACCAAGCACCATCTTTGTCCCGTTTTCTATAACAAAACCAGATTCAATTTACATTGCGATAGAACGTACCTTAGTTACATCATCGTATCAGTACAGTTTTCAGTTATTGCTAATAAATCATGCGCTGTTTTGTTCTGGGCGCTTGGCGCACCGTGGATCCGGGAATCCCGGGAAAAGGTAATTCCCGGGATTGCAAACCCTAGTTTTGAGTTTAATGAGAGTGTTGGAATGTGTACTCCAAAAATATAGGCATCCGCGTTCACTTGTTTAGTGTTGATGAAAATGTGATGATTTAAAATCTCCCAGATGGTCTCGAGGTACGATGCTGGCCTAACAAGCCAGTCGTCGTAGGTTCGAGTCTCGTCTCGGGAGAGACTGTTAGTGTCAGTAGGATCGTAGCGCTAGCCCCGCAATTGTCCTGTACACTAAATAGTCGGCTGCGAAGTCTGTGTATAAATAAACAGAAGGCCAAGTTCCGAATCGGAATGTAGCATAAGGTATGTAAGGTTATATTTATCTGAATGATCGTTCTGAAATTAACGGTTAGGTTTTATTTGTTCGAAATATTCTAAAATACAATATCTCCTTTCGTTTTGATAGCCATCACCCGCTAAATCGCAGCAAAGCGCCCATCATTACGAGCACTCTGCTCTGACCGTCAGCACCTCTCAACGGCCAAATGATATTGCACCAATAACCAATAAATTGATGTGCTGTGTTACTGAAAACACTGCGTCTGCTCCTCACGACTGCCAACACAATTTTTCGCTAGTCAATTGTAGGAAATTTGTCGGATGACAACCGATCAATGCTGTATGCCAAAATGAAAGCAAAAGCATTGGTGCTTCATTCCGATTCCGTCCTTCTGTTTTTTATACACAGACTTTATAGCCAATTATTTAGCATCGTATCTCGAAACCAGCTGAGGAGAGTAATCCTAGATAATATGAAAATGAAATTTTCATTATTCTACTTCAAGTCTTAACCAACCTAACGTGTTTTCGATTCCACTGCGCGACTGTGCTTATACCTAATAGGTTATAGACCCAGTTCGTTAAGTTTTTATTTCAAGATCGCCGAAGATTTGAAAAATGCCTGGAAAGAAGCTCTGGCTGTTCGACGGTAGAAAATTCAGTAATTGCAAGTACCGGGTTGAAGTTCTAATAGCAGACCGGAACCTGCTTGAGTGTTTGACGAAGACAATCGACGAGAAAAAATATGCGAAGGAACTGTGACTTATACCGAGGTAATCATCGCCCGGAAGAAGCAACTCGAACAACGATTGGTCTTGGATGGAAAATGCAAGAACTTCCTGATACACCGGATTTCTGAGAACCAGATGAAGTATGCAAAAGTTAAAAAGACGCTTCAAAATGTCTGGGACGCTCTGAGAAATGCTCTCTAACGCTTTGAAATTGCAGGCAAGCGATGCGGAATGTTCCGGAGAATCGGTGTTTGTTGGTAAGAAAATCGGAATTCAATGCTACGACTGCAAAAAGATTGGACATAAACGAGCCGAGTGTCCGGAAAATCGTCCTACTGAAGAATTCTGAACGACTCGAAACCCGAATGGCAAAGGAAAATTTCCTGGGCCGAACGTAGCCGAGGAAATGACGCTCGTTTCGTATGTCGGTGGCCAAATCTGGTGAAGCACTGGTAAATAGTATGTAGAAACTGTGAGGGTGAATATGCTAATCGGGTAAACCATGGTCCCGGCAGTCACGAAGAATTTCCTGTGCGTACCTCAACTGGATTACAACCTCTTCTCGTTTCGACGTATTGAAGAAAACAGAATGGTGGTGAAGTTCGCCAACGGCAAGGCGACGATTATGAAGAACGATTGTGTCGTTGCAACTGGCCGACGAGCCGATCAACTGTGCAGGTTTGACATCGAGCTGCGTGATGTATCTGACTCAGTCGCTGGCAGTTCATATGAAGCAACTGCGATGGCTTCGCACACCTGGCGAAAGTCAATAGGTTGCGGTGGGCCGGTCACGTCGTAAGAATGCTGGACGACAATCCTGTGAAATCACTTCGCAGCGTGTACAATGGCTCGGCCAGATCGAAGACCTCGATCAACTAGATTGGTTAGAGAATTCGTTCTCGATATTGTTTTTGGCACATTTTGCATGTTGTAGGATAAGTACAACGATACACCGTGCCCCAGTGCTAAGAAAAATTACCAGCTCGAAAGGATCCTCGACTTGATCGGGAATCGAACCCGAAACGATCGGATCGCCAACGGGTATCGTCAACTCCATCTCCTTCAAAGATCATTTCGAGTAATGGGCCGACGTCATATCCGGCCAAACACCGCGTCTTCAGCCTAATGATATTTCTTGATGAACGTCGCAACTTCCAGCAGGCACTTCGTACTATAATTTTCCCCGTTCACGGCTAGTCCAAAGCATAAGAAGAGCGGTTTTGACATCCCCTTCTCGCTGATTGCCACAGAAGTACCTTCTTGGGGAACTTATGTGCGAAATGAACTTTACTTCGATGCTCACTTCCCTCGTCGGGGAAGTAAAATACGAAGCGCCCTGCCAGTCGTCGGTCTTCCTCTTCAGTATCTTTTGGCGCTTTTCGTCGCTCAGGGTCGTCGGCCGTCCGGAACCGATGCTTCGATGCTTTGAATGTTGTCCAATAGTGCCAAGATATTGTAGATGCCGGAACGGGTGTATCCGGTGTCCACAAACTGCCGCACGATGTCCGTTTTCGACGCGACGGGGTACCGTTCTGTTTTCGCCATTACGATTAGAGTTCGACTGATAGAGCTGTCAATTTTTTTCTGCTGGTTTATGGGCTACTATAATTGATGTTGCGTGGGTAGTTTTGTCAGTGCGTGAGAAGGTAAACCCATGAAAAATCGCCAATTTTTGTTCTTTTTTCTTACCACAAACGTTTTTTTTTACTGTTGGGTACATTTTCCACTGCGACCAGAGATTTGATCTTCTGTGACGGGCCCCGATTTAATGTAAGCCTCATCAGAGTGTCGTACCATCACTAGGATAATGGTTTCCACTTGCTGCATATAGGTATCATCCCAATAAGGTATTACTGAACGAATAAAGCTCACTGCTCACTGGAGAAGTCATTCAAATATCTAATGGTTGTATGAAGTATTTATCAAAGAATTGCTTCCTCTTTTGAAAGAGTGCTTCACAGTGACATAGTAAATACTTCGGGGTTTCTCTATCTAGGTTACAAGAGCGACAGACATCACCTTGTAGTTTACCTATCTGTTTAAAGTAATGTTCACTTGGGCGGTCGCTAAAGGTACATAAGACTATTTTTGAGATACTGAGCAATAGCTGGGTTACTGTATTTTGGGTACTACAAATCTTTTCAACCACGCTCGATCCTAACCGCAATCCTAGCCGACACCGAGAATTTTACTGAAACCTAAGAGGCCATCCACATACCACGTGGACAGATTTTAAACGATTTTCATCCCTTCCCCCTCCCCTCCCCATAGACAAATTTTGTATGGATCGTGGGCCTTCATTTTTTTATCCCAGCCTGCGTATGTTACCCCTAATGCTATAAGTAGTCAGCCTATACACCAGAGAGACGCCGAGACACTCACCGTTAAGGCAACTGTCAACATCAAAACGGATAACGGCAATGCAAAATTATACAGTTCGCCCGTTTTGATGTTGACAGTTGCCTTAACGGTGAGTGTCTTGTCATTTCTCTAATGTATAGGTTCGCTACTGGTGTATAGGCTGACTAGTTATAAGCAATCCTACGTCAACAAAATTAAAATAACTTGAATGGTCATTATTAATAATAATTAATCTCCATTATGCATTTTGATAGTGATAGCTCGAGAGAACGAAGCTATACTGTGTTTTGCTCCAAATTTGAATAATTGGCCAACCTAACACATTAAAATGCCTAGCGAAAAGAAGAGTTCAAAGCGCTGCAAACTGTAAATAATTTCTGAAAACCCTCAGCACCAACGAATCCCTCTTAATTACGTGATAACATCCTTCGTGTTTCTCATATAATGTCTCAAGTTTCCACTCAAACAATTAATTAACTTAAAGGTCAACCAGGACGGAGCAACCTAATACGCTCGTGCTGATATATTAATTACGAAAATGCATAATGGAAATTAATAACGAACATTTCAAATGTACCTACTACACTAGCTTGAAAAACTTGCTCTCTTTCAGGCGCCGCCGCGGCTTGCCCTATTGCCAAACATTTTGTCTCAAAATAGCTTTGTTGTCACGCTACCGATCGGCCCAGCGGCAAACGTGTATGTTTACCGAAAAGTCGTTCCCTCTCCCGGCTATTTGCACCGTTTTGCACGCTCGTGTAGATAGTGCATCAAGTACCGGACCGGTTCGTTCGGTTGCCATATTTATATCTGTATTTACACTAGTAAAATAGCAATTATTTGGTAACTTTGTAAGCGAAACGGCCCGCCGATTATCACCCAGTTGCTTACACTGGAACACGAAAGAATGTTTACGTGGTGCGACAACGAAACTGTCTGCTCGTCTCGTTAGCCAATGCTTCGATTTCGATTTCGATGGCCGGCTTGTCGTCGAAGTGGCAAAAAATAACTTCAAGTGTGTCGTCGTCGAGGCAGATTCGAACGATTTTCCACTGATGCGAGGAACGGAGAAAAAATTTCGGTCGTAAATATTTACCACGGGTGTTGTATCTCATGTAACCTTGAGAAGCTTCCCAATATCCGGAGGTTTGCTTTTTTTTTGTTTTATATAGTGGTTGCACCAAAATACAACGTTAGTTGGACAATAGCAGGTATTTATATGATTGGTAATTGAAAGCGAAACTGCAAAATATACGTTCATACATTAGACAAACATTACGTTACAGTTACGTAAGTTCGTTGGATTAATGATTTATGGCATTGACTTTTTGCTTAGATTAATTCGAAACAGGTGTTAAAAAGGCTCGTTTATGAAAATATATGAAGACAACTCATTACACAGCTAGTTGAACTAGTTCTATTTATACTATTATTTATTGCTCCAACTATTCACTATCACAGATTAACGTTTAAACGTTAATGTAATAAATTTCAATGCTGATCAAACCATTCAGCGTTAGAACTTAAATTACTTAATCGTGCCATGCTTCTAGTCAATCACATTTTTTTTGCGGAGAGTGTTATTTTATTATTTCCACGTGGAAAATAGTTGATATTAAAGGTAAACATGCTTTTTCTGAACGAACGTGCAGAAAGTAATTTTAGCGATTTAAACTTGGAACGTCTTTTGACTTGGAAGATTGAAGTCCTTTTGGACAGCTCCAAAAATTCGAAGATGAAGAATCGCAGACATTGTTCGATGAAGATCCGTACCAAACAATTTCAGAGCTGTCCAAATTATTTGAATAATCGACCGCTAGAAAATGTTGAGGCATTTAATCGGAATGGTACAAGAGCAAGATAGTTGAAGTCGTATACGGCAACCCTCAGCACAGAAAATCGTGGGATTTGCCTGGTTATGCAATGACGGGTTCAGCCAGACATTTTTTTTGTTAGGGAATTAGAATTACGTTGTCCATTGATGTGAACATTTGTAATATATCCCAGTCAATTGCTATACGTGTCCCCTTGCAAAACACAATGACCACTATTGTTGAGTGATCAGGTACCTACACCAAGTCGTGAAAACTTGCTTAGCGGAATGTCCGATTTTTGTTACGTGCTTGAGGTTTTGTCATTAAAGTGTTTTAGGAATAGAAAAAATGCCATTCCAGATCGATCTGGCATAATAACCTTCAGCGAAATAGTAGGAACAGGTGTTCGTGGTAGCATCAGAGCCCCACGTTTGGTAGTATTCCAAGATCGGAGTCGAGTTGCTTTAAAACTAAAGCCGTTCCCGAAAAAGTGACAGTGACAACAGTGAAAAATTTTGAAATCAAAAAGGTTGATCCCCATCATTTCGTCGCTGTCGCTGCGGGCGTTCAAGGTCAAAGCATTTTTTGTTTCGATTTCAGTGGCAGTTGCGGTCTGTCAAGGACGAACATCGACAAGAACGGAATGCTGGATGGTGAGTTCGTTCCATGCGATCGTTCACAAGCGAAGGGAGCCATAAATTTTGCTTAAGAAACAGAGGATATACACACACTCTTAGCATATATTGAACTTAAATTTTTTTCTTATGAATATTTCTTTTAGAGAGCGAGTAATGGCGCTATAACCATAAGCTAAAAATGCTAGGACTAGAGTTAATACTCAAGTTCAAACCGTAACGGTTGAAGCGAGTAAAGGCGCTATATCCTTGGTTTCTAAACCCGAACATAAGGAGGGAACACCTATGTTCCATCCCAGGAGATTGGTCAACAAAGGAGTATACACTCACGGAAACGCGACGAGAGACAGGACACAACACTTATTGTTCTTACAAAACATAAAAAAGGAATTTGATTTACCTTTTTAGTCGACCGGTTTCGGACAGCGATCTTGTCCATCAGCTGGACGATGTCCGACTAGTTGCGCATAGTAGTTGTTGTTTTCTATATATCACAATTTCACCACTGTTACAGCTTCGTCAGGTGGAAGAGCGGAAGAGTATTGGGGGATCATCCTCATTCATTAATGGATTGTCGGCGGTGGTGATGTACATTGATTCCCATGCGTTTAGGTTCGATGTTTTTCGTACATTTTTTAATAATTTTGCATTTTCCCAGTCGATGGCATGGTTTTGGGATATGGTGTGTGCTGCCACGCTCGATTCATTAGCCCGATCGTTGTCATCTGCATTCTTATGCTCTCGCAGTCGCACTTTTAATTTCCGTCGTGTTTGGCCAATGTAAACCGCGGAGCAGTTTTTGCAGGGGATTTGGTAGACACCTGATTTTTCATCCGGGGGTACTTTGTCTTTTGAATTGCACAACAGATCTTTCAAGGTGTTTTCACTTTTGTAAACAGCATAGGAATCATGTTTCTGTAGTACGGATTGGACGGGATTGGTTATTTTTGGGTAAAATGGAAGACTGATTCTATGCTGTTCTTCTTTATCAGCTTCTACTTTCTTTAACGGGCTGTATGCCTTCAATCAGTTTGTTCCGAAGAAGCTTACACAAGAGCAACGTCATTCCGCATGGACCCCTTCTTATCTTGAACGTTTTAAAAAACAAAAGACAGGCATTGAAAAAAATCAGTAAAACTTAAACTGCGACGTCAAGAGCCCGCTATCTTATAGCTTATATTCAATACAAAAGTGTCAATAAGCAGTTGTTCCATGCACACCTTAATCGCTTCCAATTTAAAACAGAAGCCGAAAAGATTCTGTCGCTATGTTAGTTATTAGAGAAAAGAAACTGCATGTATGTGTAATGGCAATCGCGAGGCTTCTATCATGGATGAAATAGCCTCCCTTTTTCTCGAACAATTCAGCAGCGACTTCTGGAATATACCGGCTAGCTCACAAACTATCATCAGCGCTACTACAAATGTACCTGTTTTACCAGATATTGGTCCTCACCACTCGATAACTAGGGATGTTATTATTTTAGCAGTCAAGAAAACAGTTTGAAAAACTCTCAGTATTGGCCCAGATGGTGTTCCAGCCGTTGTCCTCAAAACTACATTTATGCTCTAGCATCCCCATTATCAGTGATTTTCAACTCCTCGCTTACTCATGGTGTTTTCCCAAGCTGTTGAAAAAACTCTTCTTTCTTCTCTATTCACAGAAAAGGATGCAAGCGTACCGTCTCAAACTGTCGAGGAATTGCGCCTTCTGTGCTCCGTCAAAGGTTTTCGAACTGATTGTTCTGAGCTTTTTGACACAGAAATGCTCGCAGTTAAGGTTTGCAATCCCGGGAACGTTTTCCCGTGAAATAGCTTTTCCCGGGAACAGAAATATTGATTCCCGGGATTCCCGAGTTCCGCGAAAAATTTTGTATGATTCATAATAGTTTCTTATGCAATATTGCAATAAAATTAAATACGTCCAACGGGTGCGACCTGAAATAAATCATTTAATAAAACTCAAAGTCAGTATAGTATTTCAACGTAAAAATCATCTTTGCATATTCATTAGTAAGCCTTCAAATGCTCTAAGACTGACTTATTTTGAGTCGTATTGAACTGATTATTTAATATTCTATCGTTTCCTTCCGGTTTGTCTCGGTCACAGAAAACCACCGAACGGTGAAATAACGAAATAACGTAGTTAATTAACGGAATATCTTCCTTGGAATCTTACGTTCTAATCAATAATATAAACTCCAAAAGGGTTTAAAATGTTGTTCTGTCAATGAAAACTAGATTTGAGACGCAGTTTATTTAAAATAAATCACAATGGCATAGCAAATATATCTGAATGAAAAAAAAGCGAATAGAATTTGCTACCGCTCAAGTAAACAGTCAATATTTACTGTAGTGTAAAAAACATTTTGCCCAAAAAGTCCGTACCGAATATAGCAAATATTTTCCGCGTCCAATGCCTGCCTAAAGGCCCGAACGCAATGGATACGTTTGCGTTGCGTTGACATTAATTTGACAGAAAATGTATGGGCTAACTGTCAAATTGCCGCAAACGCAGCCGCAACGTATCCATTGTGTTTAGGCCTTAACACTCAGTTTTCTCTTCAACAAACTGAAAAAATTGGACACCAGTTTTCAATTATGTGTAGCAAAAGCTGTAATCGGTGATTTGAAAGTATCCTAGAATTCAAACATTAGCAGTGATTCAGCAGACTTGAGCAAAGTTTCACAGTAGGAAATAAAATTTTTGAGCTTAACGGAAAATTGTCAGCGGATCTGAAGCGATTGTTTGACGACATGAATATCCTTAATTCTCCTCTTCTGCAAATATATATGCTACAAAAATCGATCACGAACTTTTTTTTTGTTAACTTGAAAATGTTTTTTATTTCATTTGTTTTTTTTTTTTTGTTTTTCATGCGGATTGAAAATGAAATTTTAAACAACTTTTTGTTACCTTTTACAGGTGAACTTCATTAAAATATCATTTTGCTAAAGAATTTGTCAGTTCCCGGTTCCCTGGAATTTCCGGGAAATGCGATTTTTTATTCCCGTTTCCCGGGAAATCGATTCCTGGGAATATTGCAAACCCTACTCGCAGTATATTGCGTCCGATAGTTATGGCTTCGCTCAGATACGATCCACTACCACTAACCTTGTATCTGTCACCTCTTTTATCGTACGGCATATGGAAGGCTCGCAGGTGGATGCGATTTATACAGATTTTTTGCTGCATTTGACAAAATGGATACCGAAATAGCTTTGACTAAATTTGAGAGATTAAACAATGGCGGTAGTCTTCGATCTTGGTTGCGCTCGTACCTCACTAACACGAAAACTTCCGTTAAAATAGGTGTTCATGTTTCGTTCCCGGTCCAAGTGAAATCCGGCGCTCCACAAAGTAGTCATCTTGGATCATTTCTGTTTCTGTTGAACATATACTATGTAAACCACGTCCTGAAATGCAAGTAGAAATCGTACGCTAACCAAGTGATGCCCTCTTTCTCCAAAATGAACTGGACATCTTTGCAGCGTGGTGCAAGACAAATGGAATGGTTTTAAATACTTCCAAGCGCTCTGTGATGTCCTTCGGGTGTGAAGGATAGCTAGCCTTCAATGACTACGTCTTGAGCGGCACTGTTATGAAACGTTCAAAACTTACGTTCAAAATCAAGTGTCATACGTGGTTTCAAAAGCATCTTCTCAGTTGGGATTCATCTTCCGATTGGGCAAATATTGTACTCCAAGGATGCGTACTGCTTGTAGGTTCTCTACGCTGTCAACGCTCGAATACTCAGCCGTTATATGGGCGCCGTATTACCAAAACGGATTCAACTGTATCGAAACGGTTCAACAAAAGTTCGTACGTTATACCCTGCGTCATTTGCCGTGGCGTGACTGGAATAATACATCTAGACGCCGTCAGAAAAGATGTCGCTAAAACTTGACTGAGGAGCTCGGAGCAATCTATATTGGATATTAGTAAGTCACTGATACTAACATCCAATATAGATTGCTCCGAGCTCCTCAGGCATGTGGACGTGAACACACGCAGACATACTCTTCGGTCCCAAACGTTTCTCAGCATAGGTAGATCCAGGACGAACTACGGAATGCACGAACCGGTAAAATGTAGCTATGTGTAGTAGAATTAACACCAGATCTCGACGTTTCATGCATTTCTAAGACATATAAAATCTAAAATAAATCGATTACGGCATTTTCGTGTATCGCTACCTGTGCTTTTTTTGATCGATATTTTTCGTGGAACTTTGACCGCTTTAAGGCACTTGTTCTTGATGTCCGATTGAGCCGAAATTTTGCATGGGGACTTTTTTTGAGAAGACGAAAATGTGTAGTGTATTCGAGTGTAATTAAAAATAACTTCTTATGAGTGTCGTCTGTTTAATTTAGTCCTTACTCGTGATTCTTGGTTTTAGTTCTAGTCATTGTAATTGTGTTTATTTGTTGACTGTACATATAAATAAATCAATAAAATAATAAATTACGATTCCGTAAAACCGTATTGAGTGGTTTTTGGACACTCTCGGCTGTTTGTTAGAAACCGGATCCCGGTTGAAATATCTGTTTCATCCGCATGCAAGCTTAACCCCTCTCCCCTTCCAGGCTATGGAGGTGTGTCGAATCATCATAAAACGTTTCTTGCTTACGAAAACCTTCACATGCCAAATTTTGTTCCATTTGCTTGATTATTATTTGCTTGATCCTGCCTTGAGTTGTTCAGAAACTTGTGTTTTATTTGTATGAGAGCCCTCCTTTCCAGACGAGGGACGGGTGTCAAGCCTCCATGAAAATATTTTTGTACCTGAAAATCTCTGCATGCCAAATTTGGTTCCTTTTGCTTTATTAGTTCTCGAGCTGTGTAGAAATTTTTAGTTTTATTTGTATGGGACCCCTTCCTTCCAGATTAGAAATGGATGTCGAACTATCATGTAAAAATGTATTACATTTAAAAAATGCACATGCCAACTTTCGAGCTATTTGCTTCATTAGTTCTCGGGTTATGCAGGAATTTGTTTTCTATTTGCCCTTCCTTCCAGAAGAGGTAGGAATGTCAAACAGAACACATAGAATATTTCTTGCTCCTTAAAACCTCCACATGCCAAATTTGGTTCCATTTGCTTGATTTGTTCTTGATTCATGCATAAAGTGTTTCCTTTCTAAGAGAAGAAGAGGTCTCAAATCAACATAAGAACCTTTCCTGGTTTCAAAAACCCTTGCATACAAGTTTGCACGTCGATCGGTTCCGTAGTTTGTAAGTCTAATGAATCAGACAGACAGACAGAAAGGACTGCATTTTTATGTTTAGATGATTGAAAACGTTCGCGTTTAAAATATTTCAGACCACTCGGATATTTCAGCTATCTTTCCTAAGATGCTGCGCTGTAATTTTCTCACTTTGGTTAAAAATGAAAGTAATAAGCGTTTTACCCTATTCAACGTTTCACCCTCGACGACGACTTTTGGTTCAATTTAATGTTGAAAATAAATATATTTTACGGTAGTTCTGGAGGTCAAAAATTTGTAATCGAAGGTTATCTATTCTCATTTTTCTTTTTTCATGTTATTCATTTTTATTTATTTATTTGTTTATATAATAGTAAAATCGATAGTAGAAAGGAACTTAGTCTAACAATTTTCTGTTTAAAAATATGTGTGGATTCACCAAAGTTAAAGAGATGTTCAACATTTGTGAAAATTCAAACCATGTATGCTGCAGGCTCGTAGTAACCGTAGTTCGTGCGGTGGAGCATATTTAGTAGCATCGTTGAAGATCTCAGCATGCGATGTGAAGCGCGAAAATTTATCGTAGATGGCAATTTCAGTGAGTCTATTTCGCCATTTAAAATCTTAGCAACGAATAATGTCTTTCGGTGACGTTCTAGCGTATCAAGTCCTAACAAACGACAGCAATCTGGATACGGTGGAAGATTAACTAGATCACACCAGGGTAAATCTCTAAAAGCCAATCGGATAAATCTTCTCTGCACACGTTCTAATCTGAAATTCCAAGACAGCTGATGCGGGGTCCAAACCACGCTTGCATTTTCCAGTATGGGACGCACTAAAGAGCAATACAACGCTTTAAAGCAATGAGGATCTTCGAAATCACGTCCAATTTTTGGCGATGAAACCAAGTTGTCTAATGGCTTTTTTTTTTTTTTTTTTTTAAGGGGGGATTTGTTAGTAGCTTAAGTATTTATGATAAATATTAGTAAATAATGAGTATGTGTGTCCAATCACAAATGGTGACTTCTCAACACTTATAGAAATTTGTAATTTTAATTGTTAGGATTTGTTTGCTTTCGCAATTAGGACTTATAATTCGTAGGGATTTAAACCTACTTGTCAGGAAAGGGGAAGTAAACTTACAACTGACTTAATTGCTAACTTATTGGCTATAAAGAGAGCTTATCGTAGCAATTGAGGATTGCAACGATTTTTGTCGAAAATTGTTAATAATTTTATTTGACATAGCTTCTAATGGTTCAACACCAGTAAGTCTATGTAATTCGAGTGAACCAAACCAAGGAGGACGCTTCAAAATCATTTTCAGAATTTTATTCTGAATCCTTTGGAGCGTTTTCTTCCTTGTTGAACAGCAACTTGACCAGATCGGTACAGCATAAAGCATTGCTGGTCTAAAAATTTGTTTGTAAATCAAAAGTTTGTTCTTTAAACAAAGTTTAGAATTCCTGTTAATGAGAGGATATAAACATCTCGTATATTTGATGCACTTGGCTTGTATACTCTCAATGTGCTCTTTGAAAATAAGTTTTTTTATCATAAATTAGTCCCAAGTACTTAACCTTGTCGGACCAACTTAAAATAACCCCATTCATCTTGACAACGTGATTATTGTTTGGCTTGAGGAAAGAAGCCCTAGGCTTATGCGGAAAAATTATCATTTGAGTTTTAGAAGCATTGGGAGAGATTTTCCACTTTTGCAAGTAGGAAGAAAAAATATCTAAACTTTTCTGCAATCGACTGCATATGACACGAAGACTTTTTCCTTTTACGGAAATGCTTGTGTCATCGCAGAACAATGACTTTGTGCATCCTGGAGGCAAATCAGGAAGATCTGAAGTGAATATGTTGTACAGGACTGGACCCAAGACTGAACCTTGAGGTACACCTGCTCTGACAGAAAATCTATCAGATTTTGAATTCTGATAGACAACCTGCAGAGTTCGATCAGTAAGATAATTTTTTAAAATTTTGATTAGGAAAATTGGAAAATTAAAAGTTTGCAATTTCGCAATCAAACCTTTATGCCAAACACTGTCGAATGCTTTTTCTATGTCTAAAAGAGCAGCTCCAGTGGAATAACCTTCAGATTTGTTAGTTCGTATCATATTAGTAACTCTGAGCAATTGATGAGTTGTGGAATGCCCATGGCGAAATCCAAACTGTTCATCTGCAAAAATTGAATTTTCGTTGATGTGTGACATCATTCTGTTAAGAATAATTCTCTCAAACAGTTTACTTATTGAAGAAAGCAAACTGATTGGTCGATAACTTGAAACTTCAGCTGGGTTCTTATCCGGTTTTAAAATGGGAGTAATTTTTGCATTTTTCCATAATTTGGGAAAATATGCAATTTTGAAGCAGCAATTGAAAATTTTCACTAAAAATTCCATTGTGCTCTCAGGGAGATGTTTGATTAGTATATTAAAGATTCCATCGTCACCAGGTGCTTTCATATTTTTGAAATTTTAAATAATAGATTTAATCTCATTCAAGTTAGTTTCAATTATTTCTGCAGGTAAAAAATTCTGGGAAGAAATTAAATCAAACTGACGTGTGACTTCATTTTCAATTGGACTCACAAAATTCAAATTTGAGTTATGAACACTCTCAAACTGCTGAGCAAGTCTTTGAGCCTTTTGTTCATTGGATACAAGAAAACGTTCACCATCTTTTAAAACTGGAATAGGCTTTGAAGGTTTCTTAAGAATCTTCGACAGCTTCCAAAATGGTTTTGAATATGGTTTCAATTTTTCAACTTTAGTCTCAAAATTTTGATTTCTCAGAAGAGTAAATCTATGCTTAATCTCTTTCTGTAAATCTTTATAAATAGTTTTAAAAACAGGGTCACGAGAACGTTGATATTGACGTCTGCGGACATTTTTCAAACGAATTAGAAGTTGAAGATTTTCGTCAATTATTGATGAATCAAATTTCACTTGAACCTTTGGAACAGAATAATTCCTGGCATCAACAATTGCACATTTTAATGCTTCCAAAGCGGAATCAATATTCACTTCGTTTTGCAAATCCAGCTCATTATTGAAATTCCTCTCAATATGAGTTTTGTATCTTTCCCAATTAGCCTTGTTATAATTAAAAACAGAGCTCATAGGGTTTAAAACTGATTCATGTGATAAAGAAAAAGTTATTGGAAGATGGTCAGAATCAAAGTCAGCATGTGTGATCAAATCACTACATACATGACTTTGATCTGTTAGCACCAAATCAATTGTTGAAGGGTTTCTTACAGAAGAAAAGCATGTAGGACTATTCGGAGACAAAATAGAATAGTATCCTGAAGAACAATCATTGAATAAAATTTTGCCATTGGAATTACTTTGAGAATTATTCCATGAACGATGTTTAGCGTTAAAATCGCCGATTATGAAAAATTTCGAACGATTTCTGGTGAGTTTTTGTAAATCACCTTTAAAATAATTTTTGTGCTCGCGTGTGCATTGAAATGGTAAATATGCTGCGGCAATAAATAAAATCCCAAGTTCAGTTTGAACTTCAATTCCCAAAGTTTCAATAACTTTCGTCTCAAGATGGGGAAGAGCACGATGTTTGATTCGGCGATGAATAACAATTGCAACTCCACCGCCGGAACCCTGAATCCTATCATATCTATGAACCACGTAATTGGGATCATATTTTAATTTTATGTTAGGTTTCAAAAATGTTTCAGTAATAATTGCAATATGCACATTATTTACTGTTAAAAAATTAAAAAGCTCATTCTCATTGGCCTTCAATGAGCGAGCATTCCAATTTAATATTTTAATTGTTTTATTTAAAATCATTGCTAAATTTTAAATTAGAAACAATTTTAATAGTAAAATTTGTGCCTATTTGAATGGCTTCAAACATTGATTTTGCCTGCAACATGGCGTTCATAAGATCGAACATTGCCTGTTGCAAAAAAGAAAGTTTACCTGCCGTAATAGGCCCCAGGCAGTTGACATTAGAAAAAATATTTTCGGCAGCAATATTAGCTGGAGTAACAGGTGTACAATTATTTTCTAGCGTGTTTTGCTTACCCATATTACCGGTCATTTTCGAACTACCAACACTAGGCGGTATAATGTTCGAACTACCTGTAACCTGTGCATAAGTTAAACGGGTATGCAAAGGAGTAGGTAAACTATGCGTCACTGGTACGCTTGGAGAATTTTGTTTTGAAGTTGGTTTTAATTGAGAAATTGAATTTTGTTTACCTTGCCTTGCCTTAACAATTGCTAAACGGACTGGGCATTGATAAAAATTTGACATATGGTTGCCGTTACAATTCGCACAGCGAAAATTTTTACTCTCTTTCACAGGACATGTGTACTTTTTGTGAGAAGAGTCTCCACAATTAAGACATTTTTGGTCCATGTTACAGAATTTGGAACCATGGCCATAACGTTGGCAAGTACGGCATTGGGTGATATGCTTTTCACCTCCGCCATACTTCCTATAAATTTCCCACTTTACACGCACATTATACAAAGCATGTGCTTTTTCAAAAAACTTTAAGTTGTTAACCTCATTGCGGTTAAAATGAATTAAATAATTAACAAGGGAAATTCCAGTTCTCTGACTGTTTTCGCCTCGTGATTTTTGTTTCATTAGAATTACTTGGGTAGGGGCTATGCCAAGTAATTCTGTTAAAGTAAGTTTGATCTCATCAACGGTTTGATCGTTGGTGAGACCTTTCAAGACAACCTTGAACGGCTTGGCGTTCTTGGTGTCATATGTAAAAAATTTGTACATCTTGTCAGTTAAATACTGAACAAGACGATCACGACCCTTTACTGAGTCGGCTAATAAGCGGCATTCACCTCTACGGCCAATTTGATAGGTAACTTTAACGTCAGAAACAAACGTTGAAAGTTCCTTTTTGAATATATTAAATTCAGAAGAAATAGTTACCACAATAGGTGGAACTTTCTCCTTTTTTAAAGATTTTATATTTTGTATAGTTTCATTATTAATAACTTCCATTTCACCAGCTTCTTGCTCAGGCAAAATATCAAAAGGATTGTCACTACAGACACTCGATGTGTCAGAAAGAGATGCCTCTCTTTTCCTCCCCGCAGCGATGCGAGGTTTCTTTTTCCGTCCAGCCATTTCAGGTGATACGAAAAAAGTTAAAACAAATGTTAAATTCAAAAGTAGGTAGTCTTGAGAAAGACTGATGTGAAATAACTTCCAGGTAATCTTTAAAAGACACACTGACAAAACACAAACTTTGAAGCTATAGGCAGTCAAAGACCAGTCCACAAGCAACCGAAAAAACGTCTGATCTGTAGGACAGTTCAAGACGCACTGAGTCTAATGGCTTTAGAAACGATCGTTGTGCGGTGTCTTTCAAAAGTCAACCTTTGGTCCATGATAACGCCAAGATCGTTTACCTGATCGACTCTGTTTAGCACCATTCCGTCAATTGCGTTCGTCAAAATTATCGGTGATTGAATCCGGTGAAATGTAATCATTTCAAATTTTGCCGTGCTCAGTGTCAAGGCATTTAATTTACACCACGCCACGAAGCAGTCCAGTAGGGACTGTAAACGGTAACAATCTTCAATATAACGAATCGTCAAATAAATTTTCAAATCATCGGCGCAAACAAGTCTGCAACCAATTCCTAGAGCGCTAGCCGCGTCGTTGAAAAAGATGATGAAAAGAAGTGGTTCAAGATTACTACCTTGCGGTACACCAGATTTGTTCGTGAAGGAAGTAGAGACAGTAGCGCCGAGCTTAACCTGCAACATTCTATCACACAGAAATGATTCCAACCACTTGACGAAACGAGACGATGCTCGCGATATTCTTTCCAGCAGTATACAATGGTCGATGCGATCGAAAGCTGCTTTTAGGTCGGTGTAAATTACATCGACTTGCGCTTTGCGCTCAATTTCAGCGATACAGTTTGATGTGAAGTCCATGAGTTGCTACGGAACAGCCAGGTATAAATCCATGCTGATCGGAGGAAATCTAGTTTTTCGTGCAGTTCAGGATAACAGTGCTCACAACAATTTCGAACAACTTAGATGCCGCACACAGATTAGTAATTCCACGATAGTTTGAAGACTGGAAACATATAAGAGTGCTTCCAAACCTCGAGAAATTTTCCTTGCACCAACGATTGATTAAATATGCAGCAAAGTGGTGTAGCCAGAGTCTCTGCACAACGGCATAAAAGTACAGCTTTCATCGGGACCAGCGGAGGAGGAAGTTTTCAGTTTTCTTGCAGCGATAAAAAGCATTTGAGGCGTTATTTCAAACATGTCAAGGTCAATAAGGTCAGCTGGAACATTGGCAGCGGCGCGACTTGCGTTGTCGTTAGATACACAATCAGAAGCAAACACCGAAGAGAAAAATTTTCCGAATAGCACACATGAATCAGAAACCGAGTTAGATTCGACATCATCAAGGTGGGTTTTCGTAGGGATTGTGGTTCCCTTTCGTTTTGAATTTATAAAATGCCAAAACTTTTTTGGATTTCTTCGCAAGTCAGTTTGAACATTCAAGACATATAATTTGTACAGGCGTGAGATCAACTTTCGATATTTGTCACTTGCACGCTTGAAGTTTTGTATCGAATCAGTTGACCGCCGGCGACGCAGTTTACGTAGGTCTTTCGGCCAACAAAAACTTTCGGTCATCTGATCAACATCATCAGTTTCCAAAAGAGTTAGCCAATCAATACTCAAGACATAAGTTGAGAATGTTGCGAAATCAATTTTGCGGTAATGTAATTCGCGCCTGCCAATCATATTATATTATATTAGCTTATTCGCAAATTTAGTCTACTCTTCTCAATACCGAATTATCTTTACTTAAAGGGACTTTAAACTCAAAATCATGTCTAATACACCCCCAAATGTCCGAACACCAGACCCCCAAAATCTGAATATTTACAACACCAGATTCATTCGTTCCGTAACATTCTCTTGAAAATAATATGTCGTTGAGTGTTTAGAGATCTTGAAACAAACCTCATCTACCTTTCTTAACGAAAAACAAAAATTATTTTCCGTAGCCTAAAGTAAAGAGTTTTATATATTCTATCGAAATTGTGGAAAAATTATCTTTTTACATGGCATCCAACCGGTTTCGGTTTAAAATCGAACAAGTTTTGCCTTTCTCTTAGAAAGGTATAGCAATCACTGGAAAAACCAAAGGTATAAAAGTGCTCAAAGGGTCGAATCTCGTATATCAATCAACTTAGTTTGACGAGCTGAGCATTTTCTGTATGTGTGTGTGTGTGTGTGCGTATGTGTGTGTGTGTGTATGTGTGTGTGTGTGTGTGTAACGCTCTCCCAATCTCACTAGATTTTCTCAGAGATGGCTGGACCGATTTTCATGAAATTAATTGCAAATGAGAGGTCTAGTTGCCCCATATAACCCTATTGAATTTCATTGCAATCGGATTTTTAGTTTAGAGGTTATGTTTAAAAATGTGAAAATTACGAAACATCATTATCTCAGAAACTACTCAACCGATTTTAACAAAATTGGTTTTAAATGAACGAGCTACTTAAAAAATCCTTAACTTTTGAGTTTCATGAAGATTGAACGTGTGGTTCAGAAGTTATTTGAAGAAACGTGTTCTGGAGACTATTTAATCTCACTCATGTTTCTCAGAGATGGCTGAACCGATTTCCACAAAATCGGTGTCATTTGGAAGGTCTAATTACCCCATAAGACCCTATTGATTTTTTTTGCAATCGGACTATTACTTTGCCTGTTATGTTCAAAAATGTGAAAGCCAGCTTTGAAAAAAAACATATTCCGAAGACTACTCAAACTCACTCACTTTTCTCAGAGATGGTTGAACCGATTTCCACGAAATTAGTGTCAAATGAAAGGTCTAGCTGCCTCATAACACCCTATTTAATTTCAATGTAATCGGTCTGTTACTTTGTCTGTAATGTATCAAAATATGAAGATCACTAAACTTCATTATCTCAGATAGTACACAACCGATTTGAACAATATTGGTATCAAATGAATGGGCTATTTAAGGGTTAATTGATGAATTTTATAGTGATTAAACACGTGGTTCAAAAATTGTGAAAAGAAACGTGTTCCGGTGACTTTCAAAATTCACTCGTTTTCCCAAAAATGGCTGGACTAAATTCAGCAATCTTAGTGTCAAATGAAAAGTTTGGCTTTCCTATAGGTTCCCATTCTATTTGACTATAGTCGTATTTTTATTCCAACCGTTATGCATTAAATTATAAAAACAACGAAAGTCTATTATCTCAAAGCTCACACGACTTATTTGAACATATCTAGTGTCATTTGAACGGGTTGTCTCTCAAACTCACAAGTAAGAAATTTCATAGCAATTTGGTATGTTTCGGTTCAAAAGTTATGAAAAAAACGAAATTCAAAGACTATTTAAAACTGTAACTGCTCTGATCAAAACATATGGCCTCAACAAAATTTAAATTTGGTATTGTGCTATTCGTACGTTCCCGGTATTGCTCGTGATTGAAGTGTACGAAATTCAAAGTCATTTCTTTTATTTCTCTATTTCTTCAATACGAATATTTTACTCTTAATTAATAATTTTTTTAACTTTTTGCCTTTCTCCTAGAAAAGTACAGCAATCACTTGCAAAACCGAAGATATGAAAGTGCTCCAAAGGGCCGAATGGCATATATCACTCGACTCAGTTCGACGAGCTAAGCATTTTCTGTATGTATGCATGTGTGTGTGTGTGTGTGTGTATGTGTGTGTGTATGTGCAGATTTTTATTTTCACTCACTTTTCTCCGAGATGGCTGGACCGATTTCAATTAAAATTATATGCAAATGAAAGTTCTAGTTGCTTCATAAGACCCTATTAAATTTCATTGTAATTGGATTTTTATTTTAGAGGTTATGTTTGAAAATGTAAAAATCACGAAACATCAATATCTCAGAAACCACACAACCGATTTCAATAAAATTGGTATCAAATGAACGGGCTATCTTAAAAATCCTCAACTTTTGAATTTCATATAGATTGAACATGTGATTCAATAGTTATGAAAAGAAACGTCTTCTGAAGACTGTTTGATTTCACACACTTTTCTCAGAGATGGCTGAACCGATTTCCACGAAATTAGTGTCAAATGAAAGGTCTAGCTGACTCATAACACCCTATTGAATTTTACTGTAATCAAACTGTAACTTCGTCTGTAATGTACTTCATTATCTCTCATTATCAACTTCATTATCTCAGATAGTACACAACTGATTTGATCAATAGTATTATCAGATGAACGGGCTAGTTAAGGGTTAACTGATGAATTATGATTTAACACGTGATTTCAAAGTTTGGCTGCCCTATACGTTCCCATTTCATTTGATTATAATCGAACTTAAGCAACCGTTATATATTAAATTGTTAATAAAACAACGAAAGTCTATTATCTCAAAGATTACACGACTTATTTGAACATATCTAGTGTCATACGAACGAGTCATCTCTCAAACTTGCAAATAACAAACTTCATAACAATTTGATATGTGATAAGAAATTCGAAGCCTATTTAAAACTATACCTGCTTTGATCAATATATGTCGCCTCAATATAATTTAAATGTGGTATCGTACCATTTGAATGTTCCCGGTATCGCTCGTGATTGAATTGTTCGAAATTAAGAGTCATTTCTTTTATTTCGCTATTTCTTGAGCATATACATTACGTCAAATTTCATATTTTATGTTTCAATTACAACATCATTATTTTAGAACCCAAAAAGTGAATACACATTAATTGGAAGGAAGCGTTCATGTAAATCTATTTTTACAAATAATAAGTTAGAATGAGAAAGGCTGGGTCTGACCGCTAGGTGGAATAATTTAGGTTTTTTGTTTGCAAATGAAAATGCAATGTACCAAACACCGATTGACTGCTAGAAGCTATAGGGTTGAAATTAGATCCTTGGCTTCTTTATAGTAGGTAAATTTAATTCAATAACTTTAGAATGCTAATATCTTCATTCAAAACCGGCTAAAGAGTTTTCATTTGGATTCTTAGAATTTTCTAATGAAGCCAAGCATCAGGCAATCATGCTGCCAATCTATTTTCGGCGATTGCATTAAAAAGTCTTCGTGTTTCGAGCCATTTTTTTCCTAAAATGGAGGGTCTTTCAAAAGTACACAAGTCCAGTAATGAAATGAGAGATATTGCTTTTGTAGCTGGGGGGGGGGGGGGGGGCTGGCTTGATTAGTAGAAATGTTTGGTAATGGAATTCAAATCGATTCCAAAAAAATCTAATCGATACATGCACAGGAGATTTTGATGTGAAGGTTTAAACCTTCGGAGAGAGCATCAATACTGGCGAAGTTTCAGCGCTGTTCCCTAGTGTTCCGATGGAGGAAACCACAAACCTGTGGGAAGGTCACCATTTCAGATTTAAACCTGCAGTAATTGAATATCTGTATGTTAAATGAAAGGATTTGTCTCAAAAGTATAATAACGGGTGACAACTAAAAATTTGAATTTTTTTCCTACAGCTGTCGAAAAAAGGTGGACGAGCTTAAAAAAACTGATTCATTCGTCATGAAGATACGTTCATTGTGAACTAACAAAAAATATTGAACATTTGAGAAAGGTCTGTTACCGGCCTCCCGACGAAGTTTTCTTACGATGCCGAAACAAGAGCGTTGTACGGCCTCCAAGTCCGCTTTTCGAATGCATCTTTTGATTCTACCGATCAACTGTTCGCAATCCGTTGATCTCCAGGTGTTTTTGCACAGAAGGAACTTAAAATCCCAAAGAAATCTTCGATTGGGCGACACTGAGGTGGATTCGTTGGGTTGCGTATTTGGGGTACAAATGGAGTCAAGTGGCTGTTCAGAAAAGTTTGTGTTTTTTTTGACGTGCTGAGATTTTTTTCTGACCAAAACACATACTTTTCATCTGAATGGTGTTGGAATCATAGTATTGTTCAAACATTCGTTCTGTTATATATTTTGATTGATAGCCAAACAACTAGGAATGAACCATGATTTGACAAGAAGTTCTTTTCTGTCTATACTCTGGCCGGTCTTCCACTACCTTCCTGGCGGATTATAGTTGAGGTTCACAGGAAGCCATACATAATAGAAACCGGAATATTTTCGCTTTCAAAATGGTTAACCAAGAATTTTTTTTGTCAAAATTGTAGTGCAGTTCATAGCGAACTGTACAATGCACTTGCGGAGTGCTCGTTGTTTGGACGCCATTTTAAACCGAATTGAGCATACGTAAACAAAACAAAAAATACTGGTATTAAGAGAAAGATAGATCTTTCATATACATACTATCATTCCTCTCTGAGCGTGTTTGTGATGGAGTAAAAAAGCCTCGAAAAATTCCAGATTTTTAGTTGTCATCCGTTATTGGAATTAGAATGTTAAGTACTCAAAACAGCAATGAGGTGTATTGATGTCCTTTTCGAAACTAACGACGCGACTTTTAAACCTGACGACGTACCAGGATATGGAATAGAAAATACTGGAAAAAGCGTTCAATTAAGTTATGGGCAGTTTAAGTCCCTATCTAGTGCCTATACGATAACCAAGTGATATTTATTTCTACTAAACCGTAGCAATACATGTCAAAGCCCCTGTGTGAACGACAACATTGGTCGTTTTTTGTGTAATGCAAATCGTTTCCAGTCAAAAACGTCGATGAGGCAAAAAATCTACCAAATTACAGCTTGGTGTAATTATTTTAAATACTGACTGTGTGGCACCGTCTGCGAAGTCGATTTGTTGATATTTACATGTCATGCTCTCGAGTATACGCTCGAGTTCCAGTTATTCTCACAAAGCGGTGGTAGAGAAATCCCCGTAAAAGATGGTCGTTGATGACGTTACCACTTCGGCAGAAGTGGAACCCACAGGCACATGTTTTATTTTTCGCTTATTTCAATTCCGCTGTTTCACTGGTACCAATGAAAGTGCTTTTGCTTATTCAGAATGAGCCTCGTATTATGATTTTCATATGATTCGCAAAACAACACCAAAACTATTACCTCTTCTATAGTTTCTAGCACATTCCTCGATCGAAAATAGACTTCTTCTATCACTACATATTTTATTTAAAAACACCTGTTTGATTTCTCACTTAGTACAGATTGACCGGTGTGAACTGTTGGTGCTGGTTTATTTGCTTGCTACGGTAAAAATAATGTTAACACCCAGCAGAAACCCACGGGTTTGTCTATATTGCGGTCTATATCGATAGTACCTGTACAGTGAAAATAGGAGTTCAATAATGTTTTAATATTTGATGACATTTTTCACACGCAGCAGCATCGCGTGCAATGCTTCCCTCAATTAAGAGATTACACTATCAATCGAACTGGATTTCCAATATTTTTTTCTACGTTGTAGTGTTGTACTCTACTCTTTAGTGTTGTAGTTCACGGACTGTTAAAACAAATCGGAATTGAAGACATTTCGTTAGTTTTTAGGATAAATATTTTTAACCTTTCAAAAAATATTATCTAAAGCTCTTACTGAGTTATGCATTAGAAATTTGGAATTCTTGAGCAACCTGAAGACGTAGGCTCTTGTGGTATCATTCTGTCCCCTTCACCACGAAGCACAAATTCGGAATGCTTTTAATAACACTCGAACGTTGCTACCCTACCAATTTTCCACTGCACCGTCCTTGCAGTTGGTGGATGTCACATTTTCTCAAAAAGGTTAACTTTTATTTATAAAACACACCACAACCGTTTTCCATAACAACTAGACCACAGCCTAAAACCCGTCCTACGCTCGTTCGTATCACATCTCTATCACTGCCCACGCCGTCATATATGAGCATTATTCAAATGCCCGCCGATTGCGGGTGAAACAATGTTGGAATGGCAACCGCTGGTAACTACATAAGACACCACGCCCCCGTTCCCATGTGTAGCAAGTACCTAACAGAAGAAGCATGCAGCTATATCGCATCAGTGTCAAGGCCCTCGCCATGCCATGCTCCATATTTCATGGGGAGCGGAAGCAGGATAAAGTGTCTGTTGGTGCCGGGAAATGTCCCCATCATCACCTTCCAGTAATAAACCAATAAATTAACTGTCGTTTGGCTTTGATCCTGCTGCACTGCTGTTGACCAACAGTCTGTGTTCACATAAATTATTCATTGATGTGCTTTCTCGTACTGTACACGGCTTACAATTCATTACTAATCAGCATCAATTACTTCGAACGAATTGACCATTCTCATAATTGGTATATAGCGAGAACTATTTTCGGTGATTCACATATATTTTTAACATTTCCAGGCCTACGAAAGGCGGTTTCCCACTTGCCCGCAGATGCCCATAGTGCTGGATTGTGAAATAGTCGAGGACGCGATTTCCAACAACGGAGCTAAGCGGGAAACGACCCGTCGCTGCAAGCTGGCCGTCGAGGCTCCGTATCTGTTCAAGAAGATTATCGGCGTCGATGTGGTATTCTTCATTCAGAAAAACTTTTTGGATCTCAAAGCCCGTACACTAAACATCGAAGCCACCAACGAAACCTTCAGCTCACGTATCGAAATCTTCGAGAAATGCCGCTACTTTGCTCATCCGGAGAATCCGGACTGGACCTGCTTCGATCAGACGGCCACGCTAGATATTAAGAACTTTTTCGGTTTTGAACACTCGATGGAGAAGATGGGCATGAAGCAGTACTCGCAAACCACGCAGAAGGGTAAAGAGATTATTGAGTGTTTCATCAATGAGCTGAAAAAGGAAGGCGTCACCCACGTGGACAGGTAAGCGCCAATAATCCGATTTGGATTTTGTTATGCTACTGGCGGGATTAGCCTATTTCACTTGCAACTATGTCAGTGGAGGCCGAATATTAATAGAAATCGTCAACAGTTGTTTACTGTTCCGATTTCCCTAAATTTAACGCAAAAAGCTAAACGCGTAACCGTGCGTACGGGAGGATAAAAAGGTTCGGGCCCATTCCACAACACCCCTCCACCAGAACCGATATAAAAATAGGACTACCTTTAATTCCTCGAAAATCTGAGAATATGTCAGAGAAAAATACTTAGAAAATGTTAAAACGATATTGAGCTGACATTTAGAATTTAGAGCTGACAACAAAACCAGAGCGCAGGAAAAATCTTCTAACAATCATTTAGCAAAAGTTTTACGTTTGTAAAAGCATACTCATAAAAAATGTCCCAATTTTAACATATTTTTTCAATTGTCATTTTTTATTCGACTGAAACTGTGCACAGATGTTTGTATGCATTGGTAATTATTTTTAAATCACGACTAATTTGTGAAAAGGGTTTATGCAAAAAGGGTATAAGGCAATCCACGAGACAGTTGTGATCAGTTGATTTCAGTTTGTTTTTAAATTTTGACAGCATCAGATATGTTCGAACGGTCGCAACTCGGATGCAACCCGGATCGAAAAACTTGCGTTGTTCGATCGGTTGCTCTAGTATTGCGAGTGGCAATCTTCTACACAACAATAAAATATCATTTTAGATTTTTTTTTCCGACATTAAAAGATTTCGTGTTCGGTTGTGTTTTGGTTTCGCAACTTGAAAAACATATTCAGATTCAGAAAAAGTGAGTTTTTTATTATTTGGTTCATAATTATATATTTGTGTTTTTATCTAAAAAAATGTTTTTGTCTCATGGTGTATATTTTCTCTGGAAGGACAACATTACTGCCTACAACTTCATTCTAATCAAATAAACCATTCCGGCTTTGATTTTTTTCTTGTTTTCTGAATGTTTTTGGCCTTTTTTTACATTTCTGCATAATTAGATAACCACCAAATTCAAACTGCTTTTTTGTAGTTTTAATAAAAACGAATATAGTTTTTTGGGATATATTTTTTTATTGAAAAAAATGTTTTATTCCACACAATATACTCTTTTTCGGAAAGACGAAATTATTATTTACAACTTTGCCGAAGACGTCACAACGATCAAACGAATCGTTCTGACTCTAAAAATATTTGTAATCATCAATACCCTTTTTTCACAAACCCTTCTCACAAATTAGCTGTGATTGAAAAATAATAATACCAGTAGCACAAAATGACTTCTTTAGCTTATAGGAACATCTGTGCAAAGTTTCTGTCAGATCAAAAATGGTAAACGCTTGACCGTTTTTTTGGGGAATTGCACAGTAATGAAAAATCCTCTGTTTTGTAACAAATTTGTTGATTAAAACGTAATAAAATTCATACCTAGCCAATTAACAGCATCAGGTAAATTTTTTCATCACTCTTGAGTGAAAGTGAAAAAAAGCATCCATAAACGCAGGGGCGACTCGTCCATAGGTGCAACCTGTGCATTGCACATGGGGGCGTCAGGCAAAAATTGTATAAAATATTGTTCAAACTAATTGAAAGTTGGATGTTTCATCTTTTATTTTACAATAGCAACAAAGAGAATGAATTGCGTTTTCTGGCAGACATCATTGTCATTGCTTCCTCGAAAAGTGATTTTCTGAGTTTGAAATTGAACAGGTAGGTTTCAAAGCCACGAGTCGCCCCTGCATAAACGTTATTTTTTTACAATCCTTTCAAAGTTCTCCTTTCCCGCTTTTTGCATGGAAGTGAACTGTCAAAACACCTCATTATATTTTATGCGATGGAAGCAAGACAACAAAATCAGTTTATCAGTTAACGAAGATTGTCAAGGCATCGGTCAGTGTCAGTGAAAAAGTGTTTCGGTGAGGTTTATTTTGGTTGAGTGGACTGTTTGTTTTTCTTTTTCGCTTTGAAGTGAAGATCATTTGGTTGGACTTGTCGTCAAATTTTATTCCGTAACCGTGAACGATGCGTGCGATCTATTTCATCTGAGTATAACAGCACGTTACAAGGACGAAAATCTAGTGTATCTGAAGGAGTGCTGCGATCATTGGAAGTAAAAATTGAAGATGATTGGCTGTAATTTTCGAAGAATTTTGCTGGGGAAAATGACTTTCATCAGCACTGCGTAGCTGTTATTTATTCTATATCTTTTAGTTTGTTGCTTTCAAAATGTAATAGGAAGTTTCACTAAAGCCACAACCTTCTTCATTTGTGTTGGGTGTAATTTTCGAAAGGATGAAATTTTTAAGCGCTTCTAAACGGTCATCATGAGGATCGCCAAACAATTGTAAAAAAGAAAGGTATGGTAGAATGTAACGTTTGCGGCAAAAAAATGAACTTTTTTCGGATGGGGATGGAAAAACTAAGACAGATGAGTGAGTTTGATATATTTCCCATAAAAAGTAATTATATTAGCTTACTTGCAAAAAAAACCTGCGCCCTTGCGAGCGGTTTCCGGCAGTTAACCGGCACATTTGCCATGGCGGATGGAAAAATGCGTGTAGGCATGTTTTTAAGCTCTTTCTTCCTCAGTTTTCGTGACGAAATTGTTGGAGTAAATCTTACGGTACAGGTTTGTCCAGAAATTTTCGATAGGACGAAGCTGGGGGACGTTGAGTGGGTTCGCCGACTTGGGTACCTCATTGATATTCAGCCGCTTCATCTTCTCCCACGATCGCTTCGAGTAGTGGGCCGACTCCAGATCTGGCTAAAACACCGCATCTTCACCTTCACGGTATTGATGAACGACGCAAATTCTGGCAGGCATCTCGTACTATAAATTTCCTCGTTCACGGCAAGGCTGGTCCGAAAGAAGAGCGGCTTTGACATCCCCTTCTCGCTGGTTGTCAGGCACAGAAGCACTTAATGGGGAACTTGATGTGTGAAATAAATTTCACCTCGTTGCTCACTTCCTTCGTGGAAGTAACATACGAAGCGCCCTACCAGTCGTTGCCATGCAGGGTGAGATAGGTCTCGTCGTCCATCACCACCGCCACGTCGCAATTCGCCGGGAAAATCGACATGAGAGCAAAATCATTTCAAATCGCCTGGAAATACGCGAAAATTTAATCGACCATTTTTGATTTGAATGAAACTTTGCACACGTATTTGGCTTAGCAAACTGAGCATTTTTCACAGATGGAGAGATGAGTTACATTCTAAAAAGACGTATGCCTTTTGGGCATAGGTTTTATTCGAAGCATTGTAGTCCAGAAACCGTTGGTTGTATAGAAAACTGTCTGAGAATGAGTTGTAGCGAATCAAAAATGCATCATAAAAAAAATATCCACTGTACAAAAAAAAATTTTTTTGACCAAAAAAAAATTTAAAATAAACACTAAATTTCAATTAAAAAAAAGAGTTGAATTTTTTTTTATTTTTTTTTTAAAGAAACTTGACGTTAATACGCAACTTAAAAAAAAAGTCCAGGATGGAGAAATCAAAAATAATTTTTTTATGGTAGATTAATTTTTTTTATGGAAATTCTAATTCAAATATTTTTCAAAATATTTGTATTCTGATGATTTTAAAAGATGCAGTGAGTTATTTTGGATCAAAAAGCTCTAGGTAGTAAACATTCTAAAGGCATTGGTTTTTGAGTTATTTCTAGTTTAAGCTCGAAAAATTATAATTATTTCGGAAAATACACGTTTTTCTTAATTTGTCCTTGGTTCTCCAGCGAAAACCATACGTTCATTGGAATGCTTGATCAAAAATATACAATTTATTCTTTGACAACAAAACGATTGGGCGAACGGTTCTCAAGAAAAGAGTTAAAGAGTTATTTTCTGAAATCGGAACAAAAGAGTAATACTTTTGTGTGGCAGCTATTATTATAGATTTTTTGAAAATGTTGCTCCATTCTGTTACTCCTTGTTCATATTCTTCATATGATACCAAACTAGCTGACATTTTTGATAAATTTTTATTACTTTTCTGATTATACCAATCATACAATTCTTTTGCGCTTGTAATGGGATGTTCATGTTCTTTAGCTAAACTTGCGTTTCCTGCCATTCGTTTGAATATGCCACCAATTGCATCGCATGGGCCTTTACCATGAGAAGTCGCAAAATATGCCACTCTGCATCGACGTTATATTTTGTTTTGAACTTGCAAAGACTTGCAAAGTTTTTTCTATTTTTATATTGTGAGGCAGCTCCATCAGACATTAATATCGCTTTTTTCAACTCTATTGTTGTTTTCAAAAAACTCATTAGTTTGGCAATGAACACCTGAACCGCAACAGTATCATGATGGAGTACTTCCGATATTATGATGAAGCTGATATTCTTAAGTGTTCCAGATTCTGAATAGTAAACAACGAAGGGATGAATGGTGGCTTGACTATCATTCCAATAGCTACACGAATCACAAATTGATAAAGACGTATTAAAATGAGCTTGACTGTTCAATATTTTTAATTTTGCAATAACGTTTTCGTTTAATTTGCGTAAGCTTGATGAGCACCAGGAAAGGGTTTACAGCATTTGGGCTTGGTGTAGTTTATTTCACTTCATTCATCTTCACAAAATGCAAACTGTTACTAACACATCTGGAGTAGTGCAATCGTATTTATATACGAAAACAGATATTATAGGCAGTGCCTTAGAATATCAATGTTTATTCATGAGAAGATGAATTGAATTAATCTCAGTGTCAGCACATTTATTCTCTGATGCAACTCTGTAACCTATGTTCATTGCGACGATGCATGAATATCGTTTCTCATATTCAATGACAGAACAGTGAAATGAATATCAAAGGCCTCGTAATGATATTCAAAGAAGCTTCGGTGATTATCAATCCAAGTAGCGCAAATCTGCTCAGACGCTGTACACTGCCCAGTACAATATAAATGGTCGAATAAGGTTAATTTTGATTTTCACTATTTTAATATGATTTTCATATTTGACGATCAAAATATCAACACGAATGTTAAAGTTTATCTTGTCGGTGTTATCGGTTGATTGGTATCATGAATATCAACGGTCGCATGGGTAGTATGATTATCAATATAAAGACGGCTGAAAATCGCTGCTTTCGAATATCATGACAGTGAATATTCTCAGCACTGATTATAGGTAACCCAGTAGTTATTGGTTGCGTACTTTACAAACAGTTATTATTAGTAAACAAGTAGGTAATGTTGCACGACAAACATATTTTTTATAAATCATTCGGCAAGGGGGAACGTGTAGGTAGGCTAAGGTTCAGCGCTTGAGTTATTTATCCAATCGTTTTGTTGTCAAAGAATGAATTGTATATTTTTGTTCAAGCATTCCAATGAACGTATGGTTTTTGCTGGAACACCATGGACAAATTAAGAAAAACGTGTATTTTCCGAAATATTAATAATTTTTCGAGCTTAAATTTAAAATAACTCGAAAACCGATGCCTTTAGAATGTTTACTACCAAGAACTTTTTGATTCAAAATGACTCTGCATATTTTAAAATCTTCAGAATAAAAATATTTCGAAAAATGTTTGAATTAGAATTTTTATGAAAAAATTATTTTTCATTTCTCCATCCTGGACTTTTTTCAAAAAGTTGCGTATTAACGTCAAGTTTCTTTAAAAAAAAATAAAAAAAAATTCAACTTTTTTTTAAATTGAAATTTAGTGTTTATTTTTAATTTTTTTGGTCAAAAAAATTTTTTTTTCGTACAGTGGATATTTTTTCCATGATGCATCTTTGATTCGCTATAACTCATTCTCAGACAGTTTTTCTATACAACCAACGGTTTCTGGGCTACAATGCTTCGAATAAAACCTATGCCAAAAGGCATACGCCCTTTTAGAATGTAACTCATGGGTGTAAAAAATCTCTCCATCTGTGAAAAATGGTCAGTTTGCTAAGCCAAATACGTGTGCAAAGTTTCATTCAAATCAAAAATGGTCGATATTCGACCATAGGTCATTTGGCGCGATCTTGCTCAAGACCATCTTATTCAGCCGCTGCGTCATTGCCTGCATCTCCGAGACCAGTGGACGAGACTGCCGCTTCCTGACATGTATGTTTATATTCGCCAGATACTTTTTCACTGTTTTGCCGCATGCACCAACCTCATGGCTAAGTGCACGCAGCGATGTAGCAACTTTTTTCACGGTCTTTCTCTTCAGCACCCTTTGGAGCTTCTTGTCGCTCAGGGTCATTGGTCGTCCAGAACCGGGCTTTCTTTCGATGATCTGATTGTTGTCCAATAGTGCCAAAATGTTGTAGATTCCGGAACAGGCATTTTCGGCATCCACAAGTGCCACACGATGTCCGTTTTTGACGCGGCGGGGTACAGTTCTTTGAACGCACATATTTCTGAATGGAGTACTTTTGTCACCATCACAGTTGAAGTTCGACTGATAGAGCTGTCAAATTTTTTCTGCTAACTCATGGGTTACTATAATTGATGCTGCATGGGTAGTTTCGTCATGATCTAGCAAGTGCGGGTCAAACCCCAGGTTTTCATGACAAACAAGGCTGTAGATTGGAAAATGTACAAACAAAAGTACCTCAAAATGCAAATTTGGCATGCATCCACTACAGTGGAGAAGTACTTAAGTACACCGAATCAACAGGGTTGATTTATTCGAATAGGACATCAATTCACCCAACTGCCCTCAATTTTGCCCAATTAAAAAATATTAAGTAGGGTATCGAACGTCTTCGTCAGTGGTTTTCTTCGGCCCCCTTTTGCATAAGATTACTGCAGAAAAACTGCCAAAAAAAACAACGACGAAGACGTTCGATGCCCTAATTGTCAGATCCAAATCCAAATCCAAATCCAAGATCCAAAAGTTGATGAAATTCGAAAAAAAGTTCAAGATAGGTACTGTATTTGTGCGTTGAAAAAATTGCTTAGAATTAGAACTTGTTTACAAAAAGCGGGAAATTCATCGGTGGGGGTAACAAGAACAGCAGGACGAGGAGACTCGTAAATTAAAACATATATGTAAACAGCCAGTGGTCCCCGTGGTTCTGTGGTTAGCGATGTCGGTCGACTAGCTCTCCCACATGGTTGTGATGTCGGGCTCGATTCCCGGTCAGGTCAAGGATCTTTTCGAGCTGGAACTTTTCTCGACTTAGCACTGGAGCATGGTGTATCTTTGTACTTATCCTACAACATGCAAAATGTGCCAAAAAAATATCGATAACGAATTCTCTCAACTAATCTAGTTGATCGAGACCGCATTAGCCTCCCAGGCTAGCGTGCGATATTGTTGTATTGTTGTAAACAGCCAAAATAAAAAAAAAAACAGGCTCAAAACATGTAAAAATTTTCGATTGAAATTGAAATAAAATTTTATCAAAGTTCTAATAGATACGTTTTTCGAAGTCATATTAGAGTACTGATTGGATACCAATCTCATAGTGGAATGGGTTTAAAATATGACACTTGCGTCAGCGAAAATTTGAATATTCATAACACAACATCAGATACTACAAGGTACAGTTAGCGCGCTATAAATGATAGCTAATTAATAATATAATGCGCCAAATTTCATCACAATTGCATTTTATTCATATCAAAATATTTTATACCTTCATATGATCAAAATATTTTATAACTGAAGCTGAGACAATAGTAACAGTTATAATTTCGTAAAATCTAATAATAAACAAAGCAACCCTTGAACGGCCATGGCTAATCATTACCTTTTTTCTAGATGGAAAGAGGACGGATCGGCAGAGCCAGCCACAACGGCAACGACGACGGTTTCGTGTACCAATGAAAAACCGCCCCTTTCCCGTGATAACAGTATTCTCGATGCCGACTACATTGCAAAACATCTGGGCCAACTATCTCCACTACAGGAATCCAAGTTGGTGCAATTCCGCAAGCGTATCGAGGAATCCGGCGAACATGGCGTGCCGGACTTCCCGACGTTGCTGCGATTCCTGCGGGCTCGAGATTTCAGCTTCGACAAGGCAGCCACCACGCTGCAGGAATCTATGCAGTGGCGTGCCGAGCATCGAATCGATGACATTCTCGGCGAGTACAAGATGCCGACTGTGGTGGAGAAATACTTCCCCGGTGGTTGGCATCACCACGACAAGGACGGCCGACCGCTTTACATCCTACGGCTGGGCACTATGGATGTGAAAGGTTTGCTCAAATCGGTCGGAGAAGATGAACTGCTGAAATTGGTGAGTTGCATTTTCAGCAAAGTGGTCGCATCGCAATGATAAAATAAAAAAAGCAATAACTCTTTGAGAATACATCGAGCAAAAATCAATTCAAACCCCTGATTCGCGCGTCATTGTTATCACTATCATACAGCATTGTTTACAGCCGACAATTAACGGGTCAATCACTTTTTCTTTATAAACTGTAACGCGCTTCAAAAGCGTGCTTACAACGCTATGATTAACATGAAACGGACACGGCTATTGCCGTGCTTCAGCCCCCTACCCCGCTTGTTTTTCACCCCTTTACCGACCAATGCGACGAAAAATTGCTCATGTAAATAAAACGTTGAACCATTGAACCATGATAATCGCAGAAAATTGTCTACCTTTTGTACATTTATTCGCATATTACTTCCTGCACAGACACTGCACGTTTGCGAAGAGGGCCTGAAGTTGATGAAAGAAGCGACGACACTTTTCGAGAAACCAGTTTGGAACTGGTGTCTGCTGGTGGATTTGGACGGCCTGTCGATGCGCCACTTGTGGCGTCCCGGCGTTAAAGCCTTGCTGCGGATAATCGAGACCGTAGAGAAAAACTATCCGGAAACGATGGGTCGGGTGCTAATCGTGAGGGCCCCGCGTGTTTTTCCGGTGCTGTGGACTATCGTTAGCGCATTTATTGGTACGATGTTTGCTTGTGTTAATATATATCGATTTTTATGTATTTTTATTGATACTTTTAGATGAAAATACTTGCTCTAAGTTCTTATTTTTCGGTGGACCCGATTGCTTACACACAGAAGACGGCTTAGAGCAATATATAGCAGCGGAAAACATACCCAGCTTTCTGGGAGGATCGTGTAACGTAAGTAAGAGCACGTGCTTCACACTACTAAAAAGCGAAAACAGTCTACTTTCTTGATACTGTCTAGTAACTAAACTCACCTATTGATAACTACAACACTTTCGGCTCTGGATACTAACTTATTTTGCATTCTCTATGCGTTTGCGCGACGCCACTATCGTTGCGTGTTCGATACGGGAATCGGTGTATTCTCATGCAGCCGAGCATTCCCACGGTGGCGGAACCGGTACCATCGAAACTGTTCACACGCTGCTTTCTCAGCGCGTGTCCCTGTGTAAGATTGCTAATATTTAGTCATCCCATGTTTTTTTCTTCTCGTGTTTGTTTTGCAAGCCACATCCAAACTGTCACAGTAGACTTCATCGCGCTCGTAAGAAGATGTAGATAAAGATGGGTGATCAAGTTGGTGTGCAGTAGAAACTTACTATTGACCTTCCAAATATTGTCCGTACCCCCGTTTGATCTAGCCAATCACGAAGCCTACAATTACTCAGTAATTAAAAGAATCATTTCGACCTCTGATACTTTATTCACCCATGTCGGTTAAATAGTTCAACGACCGTATAGCAAGTTAAGACGATCTGCCAACAACCTGCAAGTCGTATCTGTAAAACTGTAAAAAAAAACTCCGCTGAATTTCTCAGCTAATAACTTCTCAGCAATTAGGTTCAAGTATGCATGATTACGCTCCACGTTCATAACTCACTGGTGTAATCATGCTGTGAAGTATGTTTATTTTTTATGATTGTTTTGAATATAAAAATTATTTAAATGTGTGTTTTCGTCGAGAGCTTTTTTTCGAGAAGAATAATATTTCCTTCGCAACCTAATACAATGTACCTAATAGCGAATTTCTTTATTCCACGGTGTGCGGGCAAAACTGCCGAGCAATAATAAAACGTCACCGCCATTTAAGACGCAAGTAAGAAAGAGATGCCAGATAATTGTTTACGAACTTAGCACGTGCGGTGGTGGGTTGACAAATTTTACAGTGCGCTTCGGGCAGCACGGCAGGTCAAAACTGGGTCAAAATCGAGCGAATAAAGAAGGGTTTTGACAGCAGTTAGTGCGCTTCCAGGTCAAAACGAGGTGAGCTGGTGGAATAAAGAAATTCGATATAATTCTCAGAAACACGATTCGATTTCCCAATCACGTGCACAAGTGCATTCATGTGCTGTGACAAAAAAAATTCATCATATTTATATGAATTCCAATGCGTTTGCATTCGGAAGTTTTGAATATCTACAGCAAAGTTAGTTTTCATTATCGACACGTTTTGTTTTCGTAAATTATTCCTTCAACACGTAGTAGAGGTTTTTCATTAAGTTTAAATTGCCACTTTTTGTTGTTTGACGAAAACATGTATCAAATTTTAATGGTAATAGCACTCCCAGAATGTACATTTTGAAACAAACCGCGAATGTTCAAGAATGCTGAATGCTGAATATTTTTCTACCAAAATGTGAATGTTGAATGAGTTTTTCTGACCAAAAATTATATATGCAGCATAAAAATCGTGTATCTTGTCATGTAAGATTAAATTAATGAAGTACAATTTACCGTCACTTTCAAAACTATACAAAGGAAATATCTGCCGAAGGAAAGTTACCACTGCACTGAGACATGAAGGGTAACAAGCATTACTACTTATTACTCGTCATCAAAGGTCTATCCTTTGACAACTTGTTGCTAAAGAATTATTCAGAGACGAAAAATTCTGCTGTCAACAAGATTCAGGGCCGGTTCATAAGGCACCGTGTTAATGAATTTTCGTGATTTTTTTCGGATGTTTAGATAAAGGTTTAGTTCGGGTTGGGCTTTGCTTCGATCTAGTCGAATACATTTGTTATTAAAGGTGTGAGCTTGTACTGTCTGAGGTTACTAAGGTGACCCGTTAGGTCACCTTCGAATATCGTTATATTTCGGCGCAGCCTTAGTGCACCATGCTCTGTCTTCTTCTTCACAAGGAGATGTAGAGACAGCAAACAGAGCATGGCTTCAATGGCTGTGGAAGACGCAACTGAAAGACAGACCAGACGGTAAACTTTGTTATGATTTACCTAAGCTTTCGGTTCATATACGGGCATTCGCCTGCATACGGATATACGCACTTGAGTTTTGTGACGTAGAGATACGTTGTTAGATAAGGTTCTAAGGGGTTGCAAAATGGAAAGCTGAAATCGGAACATGTTATACAGGTTGACAACATAGAAGTGGTATACGTATTCGAGTGCCCCTCGTTGTATTTTTTATCACGGAATGACAAACATTTGAGCATGTTTTGAAAGAGTGACGTATTTACTGTATATTGGAATAAATACAGTCAGTTTACAGTTCTGCTCTCAAGAAAATTGCAATGGATTTAAATAAAGAACAAATAAGGGTCTCGCACCTGCAATGATTGATTAACATCGAGATCAGGAGGGAGCTATCACATCTGAATTTAAGCAGATTATCCGTCTACAGGACCATCAAGCGTTTTAAGGATACAGGCATGATTGTTCCCAAAAAGAAACCTGATAAAAAACGGAGTGTTCGGACTCCAGCGGTCATCAAAGCTGTGAAGAAACGTTTCCGGCAAAATCCAGCCCATTCGACAAAAAAAGGGCGTGTGAAATGAACATAAGCCAAACTTCTATGTAAAATGTTATCAAAAAGGACTTTGGATATTCAGTTTGAGAAAGCAGAAAACTCACGGATTAGCTCGTAAAAATATTGCCGACAGGTTGCTGCTGAAGACGCATGCAGGTCACAGCATAATTTTTTCGGACGAACAGTTGTTTACTCTGGAGGCAACTTTGAACAAGAAAAATGACCGATGGAGCATGTCTTCGTGATATACCAGCCGATGAAAGAGCAGTCGGGCAATATCAAAATGCGTCAGCTGTGAAGGTTTAGGGAGGTATATCGACCAAAGGGAAATTACCATTGCTATTCATTCAGGGGCGTGAAAATAAACAAGGAGTACTACTTGCAATGCAAAACGTTATCAAAAGCCATTCGCGCTAAAATGCTATTTGGGAAAGACAGTTTTATTTTCAACAGAATTCAGCACCAGCGCATAAGGCATTTATCGTTCAGAAATAGTGTAAGTTTCATCAGTTCATCTGAATGGCCTGCATCGTCACCGGATTTGAACCCGCTAGACTTCAATATCTGGGAATACATACTAGGAAAGTTGGGCGTCGTTAGGCGTTTGAGTTTGGACATATTTAAAAAACCTTTGCTGAAGATTTAAGACGAAATGTCGAACGAAGTTGTGCGTGCGGTTTGCAATGACTTAGAAAATCGTCTAGTTATCAAACACAAAGGTGAGAGATTTGAACTCAACTAAGTACATTGTAATTTTACTACTCATAGATGTTATTGAAATCGATTCCGAAAAAAAATGGTTTGAGTTTAATGAATAAAGTGTATCACTTTCACGTTGCCACCCTGTAACAGTTGTTCAATATCAAATGCGTTTATTTCGATTAGTTATCAGCGGATTTTCTTCGTCCTTGTGGCGATCGGTTGGAAAAACAGCTACGTGTCCACAAAAAAGCGGAAAACTGGAATTTTATGATGCTAACTATGGCCTTGTTCGAGCCTTATTTTGAACGCAGATTTCGACCAATTAGAACTGAAAACAAAGCCAAATATTATCCAATATAAGTATTTTTGGAATCGGGACAATATTCAGAGACCGGAACATCCTAATAAGGCCAGCTAACACCAAAAATAGGTAATTTTTTTATCGAGATGATGCTCAATTGTCACATACCAACTAATATAGACGTTTTTGGAACCAGAATGAAGCCCAGAGGCCGGAAATCGACTCCATACGCCGTCTCTGTGGTTCCCGTGGTTCTGTGGTTAGCGATGTCGGTCGGCTGGCTTTCCCACACACGGTTGTGATGTCGGGTTCGATTCCCGATCAGGTCGAGGATCTTTTCGAGCTGGAAATTTTCTCGACTCAGCACTGGGGCACAGTGTATCGTTGTACTTATCCTACAACATGCAAAATGTGCCAAAACCAATATCGATAACGAATTCTCGCAACTAATCTAGTTGATGGAGACCGCTCTTAGCCCTCCAGGCTAGCGTGCGATAATGTTTTTTACGCCATCTCGGAATTCAATGGTGAAATACTAGCCAATATGTGTATATGACTTCTGGTTCCAGGGAAACGTCCTAGAATGACCAAATATTGGGTATTTCCGTGATCAGGATGATGCACGGAGGCCAAATTTGGCACCATTCAATATGAGTATTTCCAGATTCGGAGTGATGCCCAGAGACTGGGAAACAACTCAGACGCCATTTTGAATTTCAACGTGGTGACTTCTGGTTTCTAAAAAACAGCCCGAAACGGTCAAGTGCCACCCAATATGGGAATTTCCGGAATCGAGATGATACCTAAACGTAAATAACCTAAAACCATCCAAGACTAAGACAAGTTTATATACAAGACAAGACAATATACAAGATTCTTCCTGAGCCAATTTTTATTAAGGCAATGTTTATTGTGAACCTTTACGACATATTAGCTGAGACACTTCCCCTTCGTACTGTATGACGAGCTAGAGACGTTTTCTAAAAGAATCGTACACTGTACGCTTCTGGTCTATTGGCATCTCGTCTCAAAACTTGGAAGTGAGCTGTTTAAATTGATCCATAGTATTTATATTCGCTCTACTTTGCCAGCATGTACAACCATACATTAAATTTCAGGGGATTGAGGTCCGGGGAACTGAGGAGTCACAAAGTCTTATCGAGAAAATCAATCAAATTCTCACGACACCAAACTTGGACGATCTTCGCCGTGTGGGCTGGTTCGCCGTCCTGTTAAAAGACGTCATGATTCTTTCCGTACAGATCCCAAAGTGCCGGAGTAACAACCTTTTCCAGAACGTCGGTCTTATAGTACGCGGCGCTGATTATCACATTTCTCTCGATAAACACCAATGGGAGCTTCCCAGGCCTGGTGCTCTGGAATCGCAGAATGTCTTTGTGGCACTCCTTCATCGTGCGCGGTGAACAGGCAACAAATGATAGCAAGTCGACACCGTGCGCGTCGGTTAGCCTAAATATGAGACTGAAGCTGGCACCAATATCAATACACGGAATGGACATGGTGCGTACCTACGCAGCGTTGAAAAGTTGTATTCGAACTTATTGAACACCCTGTAGATCCAACATTATTATTTTCAGAGGCGAAGAATTGCCAAGACGCCACGTTGAAATCCAAGATAGACTCATGAGCCAAAATGATTTCAAATTTTTAAGCCTTTTATCCTAAACAACGTGAGCAAAGTTTCGCTCAACTAGCAATCCTACAAATCTTAGTAATCAAGTAAAATTCGGACTACTAACTACGTGCGTTGAATATCTCTTATAAATTATAACAACGACATCTGAATAGTACTCCAAACTAAAAGTAAATTATAATTATTCATTTCTCGCTTGATTTAAAATCGTTTATATTCAGATAAGATGTCATATGAACTAGACCTAAAAGTTCTTCTGAAAATGAGAAAATTTAAAGCTTATTGGCGATTTAATGCAAAACTAATGAGGATCAGGTAATTCCTCTTTTTGAACTTTCGAACTAGGAAAATGATTATAGATTCTATTTTTAAACAAGGCTGATACACACAAGAGACTATTTCTCTTGTGATATTCACGTTAAATGGATGTTCCCGACGTCAATAACAATGAACCGGTAAAAAGAAAAATCTACTGTTGAAAAATTGTCTTTTAAGCGAGTGCGCGGAAAATGTGTTGCGACCCGCAGTCACGGTATCTTGAAATTTTGTTCGCGAAGCTATAATTGTCGCTTCACGTGTTTGAGACCACAGGTCATACACAATTACTTTTTGTAAATATTTTATGATAAAATTAGGAAAATTTCAACCAATTTCTGAGTGCAGATTGCTTAGTCAACCCAGCCTATTACCATTTTTCAATACTATGCCGCAAAGTTACTCTATCAGATGTCGAAAAACGGGAACTAGTTTTTTTGCGCAAAACTTCATTGTGGGAATTTTTTTTTAAATTTTTAGAAAGAAATCCGCTCGTTTGATAATGTTCATTAGGGTGCCAATGGAATGTATAGACAAAGTTCGACCTTGGAATTCCAAAAAAATTCGTCTTCTCGAAAAAAGTTCCCATGCAAAATCTTAGCTCAATCGTACTTTGAAAAGTGGTGCTTCGATGCGTTTAAAGTTTAACATTTTTAGTCGATGAAAAAATGCTCAGGTAGCGTCAAGTTCTAGCGTAATATAGAAAAATAAAGTAGCAAAATATGCGAGCAGAGTGTTTTCCAGCTCAAAAAATTATTGATTGATTTTTTCCGATTTTTTTGCATTTTTTTTTACTTTTTTTCATTTCACAGTACAGTCAAACCTGTTTTTGTGCGACTTTTTTGTGCGAAATTCATTTTGTGCGACTTTTTTTATGCGATTATTTTTTTGCGACTGTTTTTGTGCGAATTTTTTTAGTGCGGTATATGAAAAAGGACCACTTCCGACAACGTTTTCAGCCATTTATTTTTTTCGGTTCTTGGAATGAATTCCAACGCATTACATAAGTGTTGCGTCAAAAAATTACTATTTGAGTCAGTTTTACGTAGAAAAAGCCTACGACGGAAAGCGGTTGAAAGGATTTGTGTGTTTAAAAAAGTTACGTTTATCAATCCGATGTTTTAAAATTGTTCTTATAGGTATTTTAAATCAGAATCAACAACTTTCGAGATATTTTTAACTGAGATTTTTTTTATGCCGTTTCCATCCACCACATATTTTTTTTTTTTTCAATAATGTTGTGGAAATATTGTTTTGTAACTGCACGTGAAGTTTCAAATAATTTTTTTTATGCGCTTTACTTTGTGCGGTGTCCCTCGCACAAAAACAGTTTGACTGTAATTTTTTAATTTCTGTATAAATATGATTTGTAAATATTGGCAGAAATATGAATCTAATGTTTGGAAAACCAACTGTGTGTTACTTTTTAATCCTCAGTTTTCTTAATCGAAAGAAACATTAAATTAAGTATAGAAACGACTATCAATATTTGTAAAATTTTACAAAAAAAAAGCTTATTTTGCATTGTTCTGATATAGTAAAACACTTTCCACCATGCATAAAAGACTCTATGATTGTTTCTTTCACTAAAATAACGATCCCAAGAAAACTGGCAACTTTTGTTCTCAGTCTCCGGACCGCAACCGGAACGGAGCCAATCGGACAGGACCGAAATCGGACCAGAACGAGCTCGTTCCAATTTTCGACCGTACCAAACCGGAACCGGGACCTAACTTTTCATTCCGATGTCGAAAACTAGGTATGATCGTTTAGCCGGAGATTGCTCATCCGTTGTTTTTACATAGGCGTGTTCAAATCGGCTTTGTTCGGTCGATAAATATCGTGATTAATCTAACGCAATATATGTATCCGTTTGATTCGTCACTTACCACGGTGTCAAACCCTACCTTTCCGTCGCAGTCGTGGAGATGCAGAGGCAAACTCGGTCCCCGGCAACAAAGACTGTTACATGTCCTTCCTTACAACATCCTTCCTTACCCTAACGATCGTAAGGACGCGGCCGGCGCCGTTATCGATCTATACAAAGTGGTAGCTACCGAATTGTTGTGCACTGAAGATGACAAACTAATCCCAAGTAGCCACATACGTGGTTCCTTGTGCAACTTAACCAGCTCAGATCGATCACAGAAGAGCAACGACGAAATGTGCGGTTGTCAAGCTCAAGTTCAAAACTAAATTGTGAGCTTTTCCTTTCGTCGACTGTAAAGCATGGAATTGATCGCCCTTCTTTATCTCTGTCGGCTCGCAGCAAAGACAAACAATCTGTCTACCCATCATTTCGTTAGTTACAAATTTTAGGCTAGTTAAAGTTTGCATTTAAAATTCACCGGAAAGCAAACCGATTCAAAGCTTCCTCATTCATTCCAATAATGCTAGGACTCTGCAACCGCATACAACTGCACCCGCCAACATCACTCTACACTGAAGAGTTGTTCTGAATATGCTCCAAAAACTCACGAAAAACTTGCCATCAAACATTGTTTATTGCCCAACTAAAATTAGCAATTTCCTCACTAAAAATTGCAGTTCACGCTAACGCTAGGACGGTTTATTACGACACTGTTTTCAATCACTTTGAAAATAGTAGATGCTCATTCTATGCGCAACTTTTAATCCTATTTTTACTCTACTATATTCCTCGCCCTTTTTGCAGACGCTCATCCACGAGGGAGGCCTGATACCAAAACACCTGTACAAGTCGGACTCGGTGGAGGAAAACAACGGGGCCCACCCTGCCCATGATCACCACGGACTGTACAAATCGATAGACCTCAAGCCGGGACAGATGTTCGAACTGATCATCCGAAACACGGACCCAAAATCGGTGCTCACGTGGGATTTCGACGTGCTCAAGAATGATTTACTGTTTGCGCTGTACCGCACCGACACCGCAATCGAGCAGAGCTTCAATGGTGGTTTGGAATTATATCCAGCAAGTGGTAGATCAATCTATACTAATAGACAACCCTTTTTTCGTTCCAGATGCATTTTCCTCTGTGTTCGACGGCGCTGATTTTAAGGAAGGCGTCAACTATACTAAGCTAGAAGACAAAGTAAAATGTAGACCAAAAGAAGGCGTGCAAGTAAGCCATATTAACGTAATGAATTTTAAAGCAACCTCTAAATAATTATTTTTCTCAAAAAGGGATCTCATGAAATGGCGACAGCGGGTACCTACGTACTGCAGTGGATGTGTCCACCCTCGTGCGATGGACCTGCTCAGCTGATGTATTTCCATGAAATCCTTAGCTCAGCCAACTATAAAGGCTCAATGACCAGCCTACAATCAGGGTTCTCTTCGAACAGTTTGCAATCCCGATGAGAGATGTAATCGACGAGACTGAAAAAGCCCGAAGAAGCCATTGGTGTTGAAGTACTACAGCAACAAAAAAACACCATTCTCCAAAATTGATGAATCTCTAGTAACGGTGATGAGAAAAATATGTGTCCTGAACGACGGAAACGAAAGCTAGAAAAATAATTATAACAAAGAGAAACAAACATTGAAGGTTGTACATTCGTAACAATAAGGAAGCAATCGAATTGAAAAATCTGCAGGTTAAAACGGATAAAAATTAGGTTGACTATGATCAATGGTGGGGTAAAAAACATTAAATCAATTATTGTAAAGTAGAACTCTATATAAAAGGGCTAAAAGTGATTAGTAAAATTATATGCCCATGCGACTTAGACATTGTAAGACAATATCAGAAACTAAGTGTAGCAACGCGTTAACTCTACTTGGACAGCATATATAAATCTTTACAAGCAAATCAAGGCCGTGTAGCTTATCACTGACACTAGAATCGCTCGCGAATTATTTTTATACGACATGACGCACTTGGCGCAACTTTGCCGCTCTATAGGATGTTGGAGCGGAGAGGATTGATTTACATTACAAATTTTCTGATAGAAGGCTAGAATCTATTGCTAACAAGAGTAACGCTTACTAATAGACAAACCCAATATACCTGGATGTAAAACCATATTTTATACACGATTGTTTTCGGATCAGCAGCTGGAAATCAAGAGTACACACGAATAAATGTACGAAACTTTAAATACGTATATATCATGAGCTGATGATGAGTAAATTCTATACCTCACATATAAACTACACCGCCAAGTAGCACCCCTTGAAGCTAGCCGTTCGTTTCCCATGTCTCTTACCCAAAAAAAACTGTACGTACTAATGTTTGCTTAACATTTCCGAATCTCTGTTATGGTTAACGATTGTTCACCAGTGGATATCTCTAAACGTCACTATTACATGATAGGGTAAACGCAGGCGAAGTTCTATTTTTATTAGCGCGGGTAGGAGATGATTACATAGTAATGTTCAAGAGTAAGTACTGCCCATAATTCAAAAATTGGCTAATATGCCATTTTTACCAAAATCGAGAAAACAGTTTCTCGTGATGGTACACACCCTAAACAAGGTCCCTACGGAAGCCGATTGTCAAAAAATGCATTTGGGAAGGCAGCAAACGTGAAACAATTTTGGCTAATATCCAGAATAATTGAGAATTTGGCTAATATCCAATATCCAATTTGAACCTGTGGCATGTTCACGAACCAGTGTATTATTACTGAACTGTGTTTCTTCTAACTTTCGAAAGTGTGTTGTAGCTTGGTGGTTACTGGCGACAGGTGAGCGATCGTAAGGCCATTGCATCAAATTTGACTTTTTCACGAAGAATATTTGATGCTACAAGAATTTATTTTTTGTACTGCGAAACTCAATGATCAAAACGTGTGACTGTTTCCTTCTGTCATAAACCTTTACATTTAAAAAAATGATATTTAGCTCTTTGATTAGGAGTATTATTAATAAAGATAAGATTCAGATTTCATTTTGGATTTGATGAGAAAAAATAGGAAAGTGGATTGTGAGATTACCATGAATAATAATATTTTCGTTATATTATTATATTGCCGCACGTAACAATTGTTTCGTCGTCCTTTTCATCCTCACTTGTGATTCCGTGTTGTTTTATTGAATTTAAAACCATTTGCATCACCAACGAGTACGATATAATTCACATCGTATGGATATTAGACAAATTGCACACCGTTTTGTCAACTGACCTTTCGTTTATTGTTGAAAAAACGGCTACTGTGTTAAAAATACGTGGCGGATGGAATTTTTCTACAGATTTCTCTGTTTCAACTCAACGGCAAGGGTCCAGCATATATGAAGGGTGACATACTCAATAAAAAAGTTGTCATGAGCAGTCAAAATATGTTGTACCGATAAAAAACTTTCAAAGGCGTTTTTCTCGATTTGATGCCTACGGCATATTAGCCAATTTTTGAATTATGGGCAGAGTAATTTTCTGTGATAAACGTAATTATTTTTGTTCAAACACAGAATTGAAATATGTCGACAACAAAATGCAAAACATCAGAATCAGTATACGGAGCTACCACTATTTTTTCGTCACTACTCTACTTTAGTTTTTTATAAGGAAAATATTCTTCCGTTGTGTTCTTTGAAAACATAATTAAAAGTTGCGAGTATATGAACAAAATTAAAAGTACTAACTTAAAACAGCTCCTACAACAATTAAATGAATTTGCTGCTGAATCAATTCGCGGAAAACCAGAGTCGTCACCCACAAGTTATTTGACACCAGCAGCAAAACGCAATCGCGGTAGTTTGAGCAAAATAAAATGCTTTTGAATAAATTAAAAACTATTCATACGGTAACGGTACAGTAACTTTTCGTACAGTAATCGATACAAATGTATTGTATCATACCGGCAACTGCGGCAGTATATTTTTAAAACAATGGATGATAATTTATCGACACAATTTTGTACACATTATGGGTAGAGGTCTAGTAGAAAATGAGATTGAATAAAGTAAATTAATTCTACTGTAAATGTTTGTTTTTAATATGTTTTAGTACCTCAGAAACTTATTAAACAGAGAACTTTGTAACTCAGACTGTTCGATGTCCAGTGACTGTGTTTAAAATCCACCGATAATCACAGAATCAAAAACGGTGTGATCTTACGTTGCTTCGATCAAGTCAAATATCTGGACTAATTTATTATGTAAATCTAACTTTCAAAGGGGCAAATGGAGAGTAAAAAAAACAAAGTGTAATAAGTTGTAAAATAGTCGTTCCATCTTGCAAGCAGAAACTTCTCGATTGATGATTATAAAATGATGATTATAAAAAAAAAAAATATTCACCGTGAGACAAAAAAAAACATCAAAACTTTTTTTTCTAAGAAAAATACACAATGCATTTTGAACATTGATAGTTGTTTCAACTTGGAGTAATCAAAATTCAAAAAGGAAAAGTTTTCAGAGGATTTTTTTTTTTTTTCATTTTTAACAATGTATTATTTTTTTCGAAACACAGAAGTTGCAAATCACAACTTTTTCAAAGACACTATACCGATCAAATAAACGGTTTTGGCTCTGAATTCGTGTTTATCATTATTAGGCACTCGACTCAGGAAATACTTTCAAACTTACAGGGTGTCATTGTAAAAATGATACACTTTATTTATTTATGCCATTAAATTGCTACAGCTGAAGATTTCTTCTCTGGTTCTTTTTTATTATCATGGCAGAGTAGTAAAGTTATAGTTAAATCAGTTTAACTCAACTTTTTTACTAAACGCCTTTACTTTGGATTACGGCCTGCAAACGGTTCTCAAAATTATCCCAAGCCGCACGTACGACTTCGACCGGCATTCCATCCCAGATTTCCACCAAACGGTTCTTACAAGTGTTCAAAGTCATTTGTTTTACTTCACTCAGTTTTCGTAGCATGTACCCCCAAATGCCGCATCCTCTCACGATTCAAATCGGGTGAGAAGGGGACCATTCAGAGGTGCTGACAAAACACGGTAAATTATCGTTGCAATACTTCTGCACAACCAAAAAATGTGTTATAAGCTAAGGGGAGACAACTGGGTATAGATTTGCATCCACTTGGGGAACCACTCGCTGATTGGTTGAAATTGAAAACTCCGAGTGCGTTAAAACTTATCATCAGGCTTGCTGGCAGTGTTACTGAACAACATGCTTCGTTGTTTTGATTCATGTTTTTTATGATGTCACATGTTATAATCTAAAATATTTTCAAATGAACATTCAAAATAAAGTACAAAGCATACAAATGTGGGTGTAGTGAGAGATCCGACTTGGATCATCACTTATATCGATTACCAAAAGATCTAGAAGTGCCCTAGGAGATAATACGGTTTTGCGTGAAGCATAAGAACAGCATACCGCTGCTCAATGTCGGAAGTAAAAAGTGTAGTGTCAGTTTGTTTCTACTTTCGAATCCGTTCTGGATTAGGTTTGGAACATACCTGTTGAGGCATATTGCTTGTGCGGAGAGTAGGCAACACCGAGTCAGATAGCTTCGTTAACCTGTCGGGTGTCCCTCAAGGAAGCAACCTTGGACCATTGCTTTTCAATCTTTTTTTCAATGATGTTTGTTACGTCATTCCACTTGGCTGTAAATTAATTTATGCTGATGATCTTGAACTGTTTCGCATCATTCGATCTATAGCTGACTGCAAAGAATTGCAAAAATATCTTGATGCATTCTTTGATTGGTGTAACCGGAATTTTCTGACAATCAGTGTTTCTAAATGCTCCGTAATATCTTTTACACGAAAAATTAAGCCGCTACCTTGGAACTAGAGTATATGTGGAGAAACCCTCGAGAGAGTATCGGTAATAAAAGATTTAGGTGTACTGCTCGACTCGCAGCTGTCCTTCAAGCATCACTATTCTCATATCATTGCCCAAGCAAACAGAAACCTCGGCTTCATGATGAGAATCGCCAAAGAGTTTACTGATCCGTTTTGTCTGCTATCGCTATACGTCTCACTAGTTCGCTTTGTTTTGGAAACATCTGCCATTATATGGAGCCCTTACACTGAAATCTGGGCCAACCGGATTGAATCAGTACAGGTCAGGTTTCTGCGTTACGCTCTAAGATTTCTTCCATGGCGTGATCCTGCCCAATTACCACCTTATGCTAACCGATGCCATCTACCCAACAAACATTTGGGCTGAATAAAACAGCTAATAATTTTAAAATAGCTGAATAAAGTCTGCATACAGGTGAAACGGATTGCCACAACGCTCAGGTTGATTCACCAACTGAACAAGCAATAAATTGGGTTAAAAAAAACCTGTGAAATACTCCACGCCATTATTTAGTTGTTGGCTGGTTAAGCGCTATTTCGATTTAAGAAAAAGCTATTAGACAACATTAATCAAACACTAAACGAACTGGTTGAATAAACGCTTCTTGATACTTCCCAAGAAATATTTTTTGGCTGAATAAGCTCTATAAGCTTATAACTAATCTGACGGCTGAACATAGGTCGAATAATGTATTTCTAAGTGCTTAATCAGCTTTTAATCAGTCGGTTCTGGAGAACTAAATCAGCTACCTGTTACATTCGGCTTCCTAAATAGCCGACCACGGGCCTAATAAGAAATAACTCAGCCATTTGAACAACTTTCATACATGCTGATTGGTTCTGTAGAAGCGATTATTCATTCTTTGTACAGCTTGTAGAAAAACTCTTTTACAGCCAACAGCAGCTGGCTTATAGTATAAATAAGCGTCTATAGGACAATTCCATGGCTAAAATTGTACATTCTGTTTTTCTGAGAAAGTGCTTTTTCAGCTTTATTACAGCTACGACCAATATAATTTAAAATATATATTCGTCTAAATTAGACAATTTTTTTATTGTATAGGCGATTCGAACACATCTAAATATTTCGATTTTTTTGCACTTCTGCGTGTATTTTCCATCGCTTATTTTCTATTATTGTTAGTGAAAATTACCTTTTTAGTATCCAGTTCTCCAATTCAAAAAAAAAAAAAATATTCGAATCTCGAACTCATGCTCATGAGGTTCCTGGTAGAACACGTTGCCGATTCGTCTATCTTGACATACATGCATAGGTATCGATTTAACCCGTACATATATTTCCAGTTTGTTTCATAAACAGTTCTACATTGGCTATATATATACTGAATTGTAGCTGAACAAGCGCTTTAGCATTTGTATCCCTAATTGTAGAAATTGTAGAAATCATTGCTAGTTTATCCACTTCGTAAATAGAAACAAACAGTGCAAACGAAAAATAATGATAGTTTTTGCAGCACGGCTAGCCGTACCCACTAATATTAAAATTCTACAGTGCCTTGTATTAAATCGACCAATTATAGAGGGCCGTCACTTTGACAAAACGTGTTCTATCGTGTTCAAGGGTTATGATACAAATGCTGAAGCGCTTGTTCAGCTACGATTCAGTATATTTACAGCCAATGGAAAATTGTTTATGAAAGAAACTAGAAATATATATACGGGTTAAATCGATACGTATGCATGTATGTCAAGATAGACGAATCGGTACCGCGTTCTACCAGGAACCTCATGAGCATGAGTTCGAGATTTGAGACTGGCAGTAAATTAATTGGATACTAAAAAAGTAATTTTCACTAACAATAATATAAAAATAAACGATGAAAAACACACACAAAAATGCAAAACATCGAAAGATTTAGATGTGTTCGAATCGCCTAAGCAAAAAAAATTGTCTAATCAAGACTATTATATATTTTGTATTATAGCTGTAATAAAGCTGAAAAAGCACTTATATAGACTATAAGCCAGCTACTGTTGGCTGTGAAGGAATTTTTCTACAAGCTTTACGAAGAATGAATAATCGCTTCTACAGAATCAGCATGTATAAAAGTCGTTTAAATGGCTGAGTTATTTTTTACTAAGCCCGTGTTCGGCTATTTAGGAAGCCGAATGTAACAGATAGCTGATTTAGTTCTCCAAAACCGACTGATTAGAAGCTGATTAAACACTTATAAATACATTATTCGACCTATGTTCAGCCGTCAGCTGAATAAGATTAGTTATAAAAGCGCTTATTTAACCAAAAAATGTTTCTTGGGTACTTGGCATTGACACACTAGCGAAATGAAGAGACGTGTCCAAGGCTGTATTCGTGGGCAAACTGCTAAGTGGCGAAATTGACGCTCCAAACATTTTGGCTCAAATCAATGTGAATGTTCCCTATCGAAACCTAAGATTGCGAAACTTTCTGCGTCTCCCATTTCATCGTACAGAATATGGCCAAAGCGAACCCATCAGGGCGATATGTGACGTCTTCAACAATGTATTTCACCTATTTGACTTCAACGTATCTAGTGTTACTTTTAAAAATAGACTTAAGCGTATGTTGTAATTTGTTAGCCTTAGGGTAAAATTGTGTCTTAGCCAGTTAAGTGATTTCATGTGTCATATTTACATTAGTATATTGATTTGTTGTTAGACTTAGTTTTAGAAATGTTAATGTTTAATCAAAAGATGGTGGGGTTTTTACGCGCATTTGAGCATTTCGTAAGGAATTTCTCGAATGGGCTTTTCCCCACCCAACCTACTTCATTAAGACCAAATAGGTCAGATGATATAATTAAATAAATACAAATACAAATACAAATCCAATTCAGATGGGTCAATGAATGAATCATAATCATAGATGGATGACACGTTAGATTTTAGGTATATTAAAGATGCAGATTCTCCGGTAACCCTCAGGAGGAATGGTACATAATGCTGATAAAAGCATTAAAAACATTCAAGTATTTTCCGAGTGAATGGCATCACTACGGAAAATACAACAGGGATCATCGAGGTGAGTGAGTAAGAAGAGTAAGAAGCCAGATGTCTCCCCTTAGATTATAAGCAGCGTGCGTCTTAAGAAGCAATCGAGATCTGGCAACTCTGTCGATGATATTTCTGCGAGCTAATCCTTGAATCTCTTGTTAAATGAAAGTTCCGTCAAGGGTTTTTTTTTTATTATTTTATGCATATTGTTATGGTCATATTCATTTCACGAGCCTCTTTTTGCCGGCCGGGCTGGATTTCACCGGACACGTTCTTTAACCGCTTTGATCCCTGTTGCAGTCCGCACATTTTTTACTATCCGGTTTCTGCTTGTCGCAGTCAAACACAGCTGACGCAAACAGCCTCTCGATGCGAATAGAGATACTCGAATATGTTTATCACTACCACGGTGACTGTAGGTTTCCCGTTAGCACGAAGAACTTTATACTAAGCTTCAATGATACTTACTCTCCTGGTGAAACATCCCTCAGGATTTCACGTGCGTCACAATGTTACACCAACGCACTCGGACCATGGCAGCTTGTCTCCAGTTTCTTGAGCGTCCCACATTTCGGAGATCTTGCTCCACTTGGTCCAACCAGCTTGTTTGTTGCGCGCCTCTACTTCTTGTACCGGCCGGATTCGAGACGAATGCCATTTTTGCGGGATTGTTGTCCGGCATTCATACAACATGTCCCGTCCATAGTATCCTTCCAGCTCTAATGAGCGTCTTGTACATGGTGCACTTGGTACGAGGGCGAGATTTTCCAGACCTCAACATCTTGTAGAGTCCGTGGTGTGCACAACTTTCACTCACAATACGTCTACGAATTTCTCTGCTGCAGTTGTTGTTCGACGTTTTACCAATGATCTGAGGTACACAAATCCGTCAACCACCACGAGCTTACCTCTGTCGATCACTACTCTACTGCCTATGCGAGCCTTATCACGCTCGGTTCTCCCTGCTAGCAGATACTTGGTCTTCGATGTATTCACCTTCAATCCAACCTTTTCTGCTTCATGTTTCTGCTTGGTATACTGTTCAGCAACCGCCCGGAATGTTTTTCCGACAAGATCCACGTCGTCAGCGAAACAGATGAACTAGGATTTAATGAAGATCGTACCCCGCACGTTAAAGACCGCACGTTTCATAACACCTTCAAGCGCAATGTTGAATAGGAAGCAGGAAAGACAGTCGCCTTGTAGAAGTTCCTTGCGTGCTTCAAACGGGCTTGATACCGCACCGCACCATACCGCGAAACCCATCTATCGTAGCCTGAATCAGTCTTGTTAGTTTCGCAAGGAAGCCTTTTTTGTCCATAACTCTCCAGACCTTTACACGGTCAATAGTATCGTAACCGCCCTTAAATCGATGGTGGTGCGTGGGGACTTATAGATTCGCGACACTTCTGGAGGATCTGCCGCAGCGTAAAGATTTGGTCCATTGTCGATCGTCCATCCACAAAACCGGCTTGATAACTTCCCACAAATCTTCGTGTTGGCGGCGAGAGATGGCGAGAAATTGTCTGGAAAAGAACTTTGTAGGCTGCGTTGAGAATCTGGGTGGTCCCTCGGTAGTTCTCACATTACAACTTTTTGCCCTTTCTGTATATTTGGCATATTAGTCTCCTTCCACTTCTCCGGTAGCTGTTCTGAATCACAGATCCTGACTATCAGCTGATGTAAACAGGAAGTCAACCTTTCCGGGCCCAGCTTGATAAGCTCCGCCACGATGCCATATTTGCTAGCTGATTTGTTATTCTTGAGCTGCTTGATAGAATCTTCAACTTCACTTAGGGACCATTCATTAATGATGTCACGCATTTAGGGGGGGGGGGGGGGGGGTTCAATTATTGTGACATTTTGTGACATATGGGGGAGGGGGGGTTAGCTTGAGTGTGACATCACATTTCAATTAAAAAAATAAATAAAAAAGTCACATACCTAACCACAGAGATCAACTCAGAACTATTTATAATATTTGCATCATTCATTTATAGTTCTACGATCCCTTTTTTTGCTTAAGATTTGCTTTAGATAAAATAAATGGCACTTTTTTTCTCGCTAAAAAAGCATAATTTTCTATAATTCTGTTTTACCGTGCATGTTCATTTATGAATGACAGCGCATTTTCATTAATTTTTAGTGTCTCTCAATCCAACCAATACAAATATTGTGACAAAACGTAAATAAAAATGCTTGTTTATTGTAACATGTGGAGAAGATTTGGATTGTGAATTGATTGAAGAAGAGGAACTAAATATTGATGGTTTTTCAATATCAGCATTGATGCTGCAGTTAATGTCTCGGCCTTCTATGTCGTCGATATGCGACTCCATCAGCAACATCCTTGGACTAAGAACTAAACGCCTTTTCTAGTTATCTTCTTTAATCTTCTTTTCCTTTTAGTTTCAGTTTTTCTTTCAGTAAAATCGTTCTTATTAAGAAAAAATACATTCCTCAGAAAGTTCTCGATTTTCAATCAATTATCACCAAAGAAGGGGGAGGGGGATATGAAAACGTGACGTAATTTAGGGGGGGGGGGGGGTCAAGGAAGTTGTGACAACTTGTGACAAGGGAGAGGGGGGAGTAAATTTTTTTCCAAATTTTGCGTGACATCATTAATGGATCGTCCCTTATCATGGGGGGCAAAGTCTCTCCCTCAACCGCTGTGCTGATGAAGTCGTTACCGTGTTGGCCCTCTGCCTCTGTGCCATTCAGGTGTTCATTGTACTGCTGCTTTCATCTGTCGATCACCTCACGTTCATTTATCAAGATTCCTCTATCTTTATTCCGACAGATTTCAGCTCGCGGCACAAAGCCTGCGCGAGACACGTTGTTTCTTGTAGAATCTACGTGTTTCTTGAGAAAGATACGGCTTCAGTAAGCTCCCTCTCATCCGAACCGACAACGCTGCCTCAAAGCTACTCAATTCGGGGAGTTTAGGTCGCTCCAGATCATACCGTGGCGGGTGAGGATGGCGGTAGCCGATGTTGTTGACAGCCGAAAGTCTTTGACGCATATGGCCAACAGTAGATAGTGGTCAGAATCGACGTTTGCACCACGATGGGTTCGGACGTCGATAATATTCGAGAAGTGCCTTCCGTCAATCAGAACGTGATGGATTTGTGTTTCAGTCTGTTGTGTACCGATATGGAAGGCTTCACCGAAAGTAGGTTTCTACCTATGGCCATGTTCTCAGAGGCGGCGAAGGCCTCAATGATAAAAATGTTTTTAAAGCCAAAACGGTTTGTTTCCCTAGTAACAATATTGGTTTTATCAAAGCTTTGTAGCGCCTATACTACTTTTATAAAACCAGTTTCGTTACTTGGGTTTGTCTTCAGCAAAGGTGTAGATAACATTTTTGTCCTTCAGAAAATTACATAGAGGACTTTTTCTGGAAAATTTGAACTTTTTTATTTTTTTGCCTTCAAATTCGAGCAAATATCAATTTCAATATTGTGAATTTTTCGTAGAAGAAAAATCAGATTTTTTAAGCGGGTTGCTCGTGATGTTTAATTTATAATATTTTTTTCTAGAGTTATTGTTTTTTACGGCGTTTATTTTTTCTAAAAAACAACAAAACTACTGTCTATATTTTGCTGAAGACATCATGTCGATCAAAAATCCATTCAGGTTTTTTTTTGTAGAAAATTTTGACTTATCCTTTTTCATTTCTGTTTGATGAGACAACCATCAAAGTTGAGCTAACATTTTGTAGTTTCCATATAAAAAAGATTTAAAATGAACTTTGAGAAATAATTAAATTTTGATTTCTTTTAATACCTACATTTCCTAAAACAACTTTGCCGAGACATCACACAGTGCGTTGAATGTATGGGAACGCGGGACAAAAATCAAAACAGCAATTCTAGTTTATTTTTCAATTGGTGTGACACGAAAAATGTTTAGTACCGATGAGAGCTACTATTTGCACAATTGACGCATGTCAAATTCGTCATCGCAAAAATGTCTCAAACGCCATTTTTTTGTACAGAAGCATAGAATGATGATTTGCCAAGAATATTATCCATTTCGAGATAAAAGGCTTGAAAAGCATATTAAAATAATTTCTAGGCGATGAAAAAGTGACCTAAACGCCATCACATTCAGTTTTTATGATTATTTCTATTTAATTCTCTTTTAATTGTGTTTATTTACGGTTTACTGTTGCAAAACATCTAGACATTGTAAGAATTAGAATTAGAAAATCACTTGAATATTTGAAACCACTTCGCTGTAGATGCGTATCATAATCGTTTGAGTGAACTTGGGAGATTAATAATATCATTACAGTATGTCTCAAACACGTATAAAACATACCAGCATATAGAATTGGTTCAATAAGAAATCCACTTTTTTGATTTTTGTCTATGGAACGTTGCACTGTGCATCACACCGATCGAAAAGAAAAGATCCAAAACATTTGTACCTAATTGGTGCTTATTACGGGAGTCACTTCACGGTGAAATATATTTCACTCTCACGCTCACTTCACTTTTTCAGACCTATTCCCGATTCCACCTCAAGTGAGGTGACAAAAATCACCTCCGTGGAGTGAGATTGACAGTGAAGTGAAATTGAGAATAGGACAAGTGAAATGAGATTGTTTCCCTGCTCAAAAATGTCTAAGTCCCAGAAAGTCGTTTTTCCCGTTTTTTTAGATAACACCAGATCTTGACATGTTCTGCATTCCTAAGACATTCGGCATCAAAAAAATGTTTTTTTCGGTATCGAAAATTTCCTGAACTAGTTTGCATTTTTTTCATCGGGCAAAAAATGAAAAATTGACCGCTTTAAGGCACGGATCAAAATCTGATTCGCTTCGTTACTGAAGAATAAATCCAATATTTACCATTAGATCACAAATCAATCAACTTTAAGACTTATGGCAGCTTCGTGGAATCATTTCACCTTTCAAAATGGTCGTGAAATAATTCCACGCGAAACGTCGCTTTTTCTGTTCTCACTTCACTGAATCGACACTCATAATAACCCAGATTCCACGGCATGCCACCATGGCAGAGCTGTATGCCACCACGGGTCGACGTGTGGCGATCGTCGAGGGCGCACAATACAGGTGTGACCACTGCCGAACAGTCCCGGACTAGTGATGGGAAATATCGCCCAAAACAAACATCGATAACAATCGATAATTTCGGGGCTTTTATTTATAAATATCGATAATTTGACAGTTAACGTTTGCGGTAAAAAAAAAATTTCAGATGGTGATGAAAAAAACTATTTCAGATGGTGATGAAAAAAAAACAAGTACAGATAATTGAGTTGGATAAATTTCCCATGAAAGGTTCCTCCTCCGTTTTCGCGACAAAATTGTTGGAATAGACCTTGCGCTTCAAGTTTGCCCAAAAATTCTCGATGGGAAGCAGGTGGGGGACATTGGGCGGATTCGCCGACTTCGGCACCACATCGATATTCAGCCGCTCCATCTCCTCCGTGCGTCATTGCCTGCAGCTCTGAGACCAGTGGATGGGACTGCCGCTTCCTGCATGTATGTCCATGTTCTCCAGATACTTTTTCACTGTTTTAGAGCATGCACCAACCTCTCGGCCAAGTGCACGCAGCGATTTAGCCACTTTTCCCTCGGTATTCCTCTTCAGCATCCTTCGAAGCTTCTTGTCGCTCAGGGTCGTTGGCCGTCCGAAATCGGGCTTTCTTTCGATGCTCTGATCGTTGTCCAATAGTGTCAAAATGTTGTAGATGCCAGAACCGGCATACCCGATGTCCACAAAGTGCCGCACGATGTTCGTTTTTGACGCGGCGGGGTACCGTTCTTTGAACGCGCACACTTCTGACAGAGTAGCTTAACTTTTTTCACCATCACAGTTAGAGTTTGACTGATAAAGCTGTCAAATTTTTTTTGCTAACTCATGGGTTACTATGATTGATGATGCATGAGTAGTTTCGTCAGTGCGATTAAAGGTAAACCCATGAAAAATCGGCAATTTTTGTCCATTGTTTTTACCGCAAACGTTATTCGACAAATGCAATTTTGCTATATAAATTTGTTAAAAACAGAGACAGTGATGGCCCAAACAGAATGGATACGTTTGCGTTGCGTTGACGTCAATTTGACAGTAAATGTATGGGCTAACTGTCAAATTGCCGCAAACGCAGCCAATTTAAGGCCTTGAATGACGAATCTTACGATACTGCGAATGAAAATTCAAACAACCGGACGAGTTAAACAGTTTGTTTTGGAAAGTCTTCGGGTTTTACGAGGAGTGCTTTCTACGGAGTAGTTTCAAGCCGAAGTTCATTCTGAAGGTTGTATAATAAGGGAAATAATTGAAGCAGGCAAAATTCTGTAAATTTTTAAATGGCCAAAACTTCACGAAAAATGAATCAATTCTGACAAAACAGGTTTCATTTTACTGGAAAACTGTCCTAGTTTCCTAGTTTTACTTGAGAACTGGACGTGACCAAGGGTCACTGGAAATGTTTCGGATTTCCGGAGTGTGTGCCAAAGTTTACATTTTTGTAACGCGTAGAACTTCTTCTGACATTCTGTTTCACTTGGGTTTATATGTTGTCAATAAATCAGAATTTATTTCGGGTTTATTGGTAGCCAAAGATTGAAAATTCGCCAAGGAATCATGAGGTATGAATTTATTAAGTATGGGTGTTGATTTTGGCGGTTTTTTCCTGTTGCATACTAATTTTCATTGAGCTTGCAGCACTCTAGCAGAATTCAATCGAACATTGTGGGTGTGTAGGTCTTATTAAACCAAGCAACTTTGCAAACTTGCGTTTGAAAATTTATCTGGATTAACATTTAAAAAGATCAGATTATTTTCACGCGGATTTTCTCTAAAAGGTTATTTATGCAGATTTTCAAATTATCGTGGTTTTTTACGCGAATTTTTGAATTAAAGCGGTTTATCAAGCGGATTTCTGAATTAATATGGTTTTTGCACGAGGCATGTACCCCCGCGTAAGAAAATCTAACTGTATTTGAACCTTTTTCTTATGAATCAATATATCTTAGTAAAAATTATCTGAACTTTCCTTCAAAAATATAAAAAAATGAGTTTAAGATCCTACTCCGACAAAAATATAATTTTAAAAACAAAAAATGTTTTTAGAAAATATCGGTGATCTCAGATATTTTTAAATGAAGTATTTTAGATAGACAATTTAGTTGCCTAAAACGTTCTATGCGTTGCAAAAATGTACACTTTGACACACTCTTGAAATCCGAAACATTTTCGGTGTAGGTTGGTCACACCAAGTTCCCAAGTAATACTAGTATAATACTGTTATCCAGTGAAATGAATCCGGTTATCAAAATTGATTCATTTTTCGTAAAGTTCTGGCCATTTAAAATTCGAGAGAATTTTTTCATCTCAATTATTTTGTCTACCCCTGTATAAATCAGGATATTTTTTTTGGCGCAACAATTTCGTTGATTTGGATTTTTAGTGGAACTAAAAATTGTTTGTTGGGTGACAGATACTTCGAACTTAAACGATTCCAAGTTAAACTAAACAATTACCAGAGAAATACCAATAGACTGCCGCTATGCATGTCCATCATATTATAAAAGTTAGCAAGCCAAAGAAAATAAATTTTATTACAATTTCGTATCATTGCTTTTTATGCGATGGTGCAAAAGGTTGGATATTTTTTTAAACTTCTCCAGCACTAAGTTGTCGAATTCATCTGTTCTCAGGAAGCTAAAAACTATAAATACCTTTTAAGTACCATTATTTCTCAGAAACTCAGTGACACCCGGGGCGAACCTTTACACCACCCCCAACAATGCTAAATCTTGTCGAATAGCAGCACCCAACAAATATTACCTAGCGACAAAAGCAACTCCTGGGGAAGGGTAGATGAGGTCTCCTTCTTTTGGGTCTCCTCCAGTAACCAGCCGCACTGACTTGTGCTCACCCTTATAATATCGATAATTATCGTTAACGTCAAAAAATTAACGATAATATCGATGCCCTGCATTTTTCGATATTATCGATAAGTATCGATAAGTTTCCCATCACTATCCCGGACCAGCAGCGGGAGGTCGCCTAGGGGTGGTGAGCGTCGGACCAGGGACCGTCGACTCCTCGCAAAAGCCACAATCACCCGGAAGCACCTCTGACGGAGCGAATAGAGCCGCTCCCAACACCCAAAAGCACTTACCCGCCCATCGGGACTGATGCCAGTAAGGACCCGATTATGGCAACTGGCAGCGTAGTGAACGGATATGAGCTGGATTTCGGAATGGTACCGCATCCTCGGGCTGGCACCCGCATCGAGCTCCCTTAGTAAAGTCGTGTGACACAGCTTGAAATGGCGAGGTGGTACCCGGTGCAGGGGTCTCCGTCCTATAAAACCTGGCAGGCCTTCCAGTACGTTCCGAGTCTATTGCCTGGTGGGAATCAGGCAGGAGTAGGATCAGATGGTTGTTCCTGACTTGCGCCGGTCGGTGGAGTCATAGTTGCCCATAAGGCGCTATGCCTGCTTACCCTAGCCATGACCTCACTGCTTCGGCATAGACCACCATGGGACCACATAGGCGACTACTCCACCATGGACAAGGATAGCGGCTGAAAGGGGGACCCATTTAACATCAAGGTGAACACATTCAAAACGAAAGAGACGAGTGCGGAGGGATTACAAAATCCCTTCGCAAGAGGTAGCATCCAGCGGTCTCCGCAGAAGAAGGCGGAGACGGATGCGGCGAAGTCTGGAGGTGGAAAAACGGCGAATCCGTCGGTGTCCACACCAGACATCTCGGTAGACGGTCCCTTGCTAGTCAAGGCCGTCGAAAGGTGTATGGACACGCGGCCAAGAGTGGCGGCGCTGTCTGAACAACTCGATGCCATAATCGAGTTCTTGGCGAACAGGCGAAACATCGCTGGCGACCTGAAGCAGAGCCTCCTCCTGCTTCGGAGCACCATTGATGAAGCCAGAAAGGAGCACGAAGAACTCGTAGCTCGGGTGAAGGCGGCCGAGAAAGCGGCCAGGACCGGGAGGGCGACTGCATCTAAAGAGGTGCAGACAGACGCCCCCTCGTTCGCGTCGGTCTGCTCCACGGGGCAGGTCGCTAAGCGAACGAGGCAGTCCCCGGGGGAAACGGCCCCCGGGAACACCAAGAAACGATTGGTCGTGCTACTCCCACGGGAACACACGCCAACCGGTTCAAGGTCCACCGCGGAAAAGGCACAGGTGGAGGCTACGGGCAACCCTTGGACTACCGTAGAGGGTAGGAAGCGTCGGGAAGGTGCGACGCGACATGATGGCGGAGCGGCCAGAGGACCAAAAAAGGTCAAAAAGGCGCGGAGTAGGGGTGATGCCCTCATACTCAAGACGGATGGGTCGAAGTACTCAGAAGTCTTGAAGAAGATGAGGGGGGAAACCCAGCTCAAGGATCTGGGGGCGGATGTGCGGAGTATCCGCCGATCTCGCACTGGCGAGATGATACTTGAGCTCCGGAAGGACGCCAAGAACAAGGGGGCTAACAAAACGGTAGCTGAAAAGGTCCTAGGGAAGGAGGTGCAAGTGCGGGCACTCACCTCAGAAGTGACTCTCCAGCTTAAAAACCTGGACGAAATCACTGAGGGGCGCGACATTGCACAAGCCCTAAAAGCGAAGTGCGGGGTGGAGGTGGCTAAGGAGTCAATCCGCCTCCGCAAAGGTCCGGCAGGGACCCAGATAGCTACCTTCCGACTACCGTCGGCGGACGCTAACCTGGCCCTGAAAGAGGGCAAGTTGAAGGTCGGCTGGTCTGTATGTCCTCTGGGCATACTACAGCAACCAGACATTTGCTTCCGGTGCTTCGAGGGCGGACATAAGTCCTGGACCTGCAAGGGGCCCGATAGGAGCCAGCTGTGCAGGCGATGTGGAGGTGCAGGCCATAAAGCAAAGGACTGTGGGGAGTCTCCCAAGTGCATGGTATGTTCCGGGAAACGGGACGCCAAACACTTTATGGGAGGCCCCAGGTGCCCAGCCGGTAAGCCGGCTGCGAAACCACGGGCGTAAGGGTGACGCAACTGAACCTGAACCATTGCTTCGCGGCTCAGCAGCTGCTACACCAAGCAGCCACTGAGTCGTTGTCGGACATCGCCGTCATATCGGATCCCTACCGCATCCCTCCCGGAAACGGTAACTGGGTTGCGGATAAGTCCAGTTTGGCGGCCATATGTACGACGAGCAAGTTCCCGGTTCAGGAGGTTGTCTCAACCTCAGAAGAAGGGTACGTAGTTGCTAAGGTGAACGGAGTGTTCTACTGCAGTTGCTATGCTCCGCCACGTTGGTCTACCGAAAGGTTCACCCAAATGGTCGACCTCCTATCCATGGAGCTAACGGGCCTAACGCCGTTGGTGGTGGCGGGTGACTTCAACGCTTGGGCTGTTGAGTGGGGAAGTCGCTTCACGAACCAGAGGGGCCAGATCCTGTTGGGGGCTTTTGCAAAGCTCAACCTAGATCTGGCCAACGTTGGGAACAAAAGTACATTTAGCAGAAATGGTGCGGAGTCGATCATCGACGTGACGTTCTCCAGCCCAGGACTGATCAAGAACTGGAGGGTAGACGATGGCAACACTAATAGCGACCACCAGGCGGTCTTTTATAGTGTAGACAACAACGAGAGGCGGCAAGCGACGGGTAGAGCCAACACTCCGACCGTTCGCGAGTGGAAGACATCGCACTTTGATGCCGAGGTATTCGAAGAGGCAATGAGAAGGGAGCGCGAGGGGGGCAGTTGGCTCCGCCCGACTGCTGATTAACTAGTTGCTATGCTATCGCGGGCGTGCGACGCCACCATGCCTAGGACTCGCCAACCTAGGAATGGAAAGCCACCGGTTTACTGGTGGACGGACGCGATAGCCGACCTTCGCAGTGCGTGCCTCCGTGCAAGACGGAGGATGCAGCGTGCGCGAAACGAAGAAGAGGGGACAGAGCGCCGCGCAGCATTCAGTTCGGCAAGATCGATGCTAAAGAGTGCGATAAAGGCCAGCAAGAGGGCCTGCTTCGATAGGCTATGTGCGAGTGCCAATACAAATCCGTGGGGTGACGCCTACAGGATCGTAATGGCCAAGACTAAAAGCGCGCTGGCGCCTGCAGAGCGATCACCAGCGATGCTGGAGCGTATCATCGAGGGACTCCGGCGGTCGAGTCTCACGTCCGACGTTCCAGTATCTCAGACATAGACCAGAGATGGTCGGCCAACCTGCCGAGCATCCAATCCGTGAGCGACGACAGCCGTGTCGAGGCAGGGGAGGAGGCAAGGGTTACGAATGAGGAACTCATCGTGATCGCCAAATCCCTAAAGGTGAGCAAGGCACCGGGACCGGATGGTATCCCTAACCTGGCGATCAGGCTGGCGATAAAAACGGCCCCCGGGCTGTTCAGGGCAGTCATGCAGAGGTGCCTGGATGACTGTCTCTTTCCGGACAGGTGGAGGCGGCAGAGACTGGTCTTATTGCCGAAGGCTGGGAAACCGCCAGGGGACCCATCGGCATATAGGCCTATCTGCCTGCTGGACACCGCGGGCAAGGTGCTTGAGAGGATCATCCTCAACAGACTGGTGAGGTACACGGAGGGTGTACACGGTCTGGCAAGTAACCAGTTCGGCTTCCGGAAGGGCAGGTCCACGCTGGACGCAATCTCTTCCGTCATCAAGACGGCGGAGGTAGCAATCCAGCGCAAGAGAAGGGGAATACGCTACTGCGCAATCGTCACGCTCGACGTGAAGAATGCGTTCAATAGTGCCAGTTGGGACTCCATAGCGCTCGCGCTCAGGAGCATCCATGTACCGGTGTCGCTGTACAAGATTCTGGAAAATTATTTCCAGAATCGAGTACTTGTTTACGACACGGAGGAGGGTCAGAAGTGCGTCCCAATTACCGCAGGAGTTCCGCAAGGTTCTATCCTGGGCCCGGTGTTGTGGAATGTCATGTATGACGGAGTGTTGAAACTCAAGTTCCCTGTAGGGGTTGTGATCGTCGGCTTTGCAGACGACATAACGCTGGAGGTTTATGGCGAGTCTATCGAGGAGGTCGAGTTGACGGCCGCGCACTGTATACGCAAGGTCGAGGACTGGATGCGCTCCAGGAAACTGGAGCTCGCGCATCATAAGACGGAGGTCACGGTTGTGAACAACCGTAAATCGGAGCAACAGGCGGTGGTCAGAGTCGGAGACTGCACCATCACCTCGAAGCGATCCCTGAAGCTCTTGGGGGTTATGGTGGACGACAAGCTCACGTTCGGGAGTCACGTCGACTATGCCTGTAAGAGGGCCTCATCGGCTATTGCAGCACTATCTCGTATGATGTCCAATAGCTCAGCGGTTTATGGCAGCAAGCGAAGACTTCTTGCCAGCGTGGTTTCGTCCATACTTAGGTATGGTGGGCCAGTGTGGTCCAGAGCGCTAGGTACTAACAGTTACCGTGGTAAACTGGAAAGTACCTACAGGCTCATGTGCCTGAGAGTTGCGAGTGCGTATCGTACGGTGTCATACGATGCAATCTGTGTCTTGACCGGCATGATGCCTATCAGCATCGCCATCAAGGAGGACAGAGAGTGTTTCGACAAACGTGACACAAGGGGCATACGAGGTACCAGAAGGTCATTCTCGATGCTCCGCTGGCAGCGGGAATGGTCCAACTCCACAAAGGGCAGATGGACGCACCGACTCATACCGGAGATATCCGGCTGGGTCGGGAGACGACATGGTGAAGTGAACTTCCACCTGACACAAATCCTGTCAGGCCATGGTTGTTTCAGGCAATATCTGCACAGGTTCGGACACGCGGTGTCCCCCATGTGTCCCGAGTGCGTGGAGGAGGAGGAGACTGCTGAGCATGTCTTCTTCGTATGCCCCCGTTTCGTAAGAGCGAGGAGCAACATGATGGCTGTGAGCGGGCCTGGCACTACTCCGGACAATCTAGTCCGGAGGATGTGCGACGACCCCGACATCTAGAACGCGGTCTGTGCGGCCGCCTCTCAGATTGTTCTGGAGCTGCAACGTGTGTGGCGGGTCAACCACCAACACGCCAGTGGTAGCTAATTACCAGTCTCCAGGTAGTTAGCTAGGAGGTTATAAGAGTAAAGAGGGTGCATCACGCACAAAAGCCACTCCCCGACGTAATACTTAACTGTCGTTCCGGGAAGACCAGGGCTGGAGACTGGAGGGGTTTTAGTGGGTCGGGACAGGGATCAGTAGGTGCCTGGGCGAGTGTAACTACCCCAGCATCTCTCCCCTAGTCTCATCCCCACACCCTGAGTTCTCTTCTCAGGTGTCTGTTTGCAGATTTCCCCGCCACCTTTAAAAAAAAAAACAAAAAAAAGATTCCACGGCAGATGTCACTTCGCGTCAATCTCCTGATTTGGCCCTAGCAAACGCTTTCTGTTCCCACGTCTCAAAAAGAATGCTAGACATATCTTACTACCAAAATGGTATAGCAAAGTTGGAAGGTTGAAATTAAAGAATAAATTATTATTTACATCGTTGGCCCTTAGAGTGACAATTTCTGTCGTAGGGTTCCCAAAAAAATCAACTCTTTTCGAAATTACGATTAACGTAATTACGATTAAATTACAGATTGAAGGTAATTAATGAGCATTTCAAGGAAAAACATCACACTGTACTTTGAATAACAATAACTATGCAAAAAATATTACACAACCGGTTTAAAAGTTTCGGAGCACACTTAAAATTTCTTGACAGGTTTCGGTAATTTTTGCCGAGAACGGCACCGAGTGCTCGGTTAGAAAAATAATGACAGCTGTCACATTTTTTCGTGAAACTCTGTTCACCCAACTGAAATTCCGGTTCAAAATATCCTTAATCTCGTTAGTGATAGCTCGGTAATATTTCATGCCGAAATTTCAGTTAGGTTGAACAGAGATGTACGAAACAATGTGACAGCTGTCATCATTTTTCAACTCGAGCACTCAGTGGTGCCGTTCTCGGCCAGAATTACCGAGGCACTGCAAAAAATTTCAAGTATGAGGGTTTAAAACCCACGTTTGATGTTTTTTTTGGATCCTCAGAAAATTTTACATAAAAATATCAAATTTTTACGAAGTTATATTTTTTGGAGACAGATTTTTTTTCAATCTTCAATGTCTCTCATCAACATGCGTCTCCATTGGAAAAATCTACTGCAATGCAATGTCATGATACAAATCGTATTTTGCCGTTTTGGAAAGTTCAAGACCAAAAAGATCCTGTTGCAATTATTTTTTCATTTCAATTTCAATAGCTTTTTTCCGATGGTGACGCATGGTCATCCTGTAAAATCCAGAAATATCAGGGAACGTATTTTTCGATTAATGAGATCATGGAACATCAGAAAAACTGAAAAAATTGGGGCAAACTTTAAACCAAGAAGCGATTCTATTTCAAGGGGCTCGGAAGCTAATACAGGGCATTGCTTGAATATTTCCTCTTGAATACTTTCTTTACTAAAATTTCAGAGTTACGTTAATCTATGTTGGTTTTTAATGCTGCTAAAAATATCAGGGAAATTTATGTTGGATTTATAATATCAGAAAAATGAATACATTTATTTTGAAAACTTTTCCACTTTGTTAAAGATTTAAAATTATTCTATCTCCGAAATAACAAAATATTGCTTCGTGAAATTTGTTGATTCGCGTAAAATTTCCTGAGGAATCCAAAAAACAGTTCAAACGATAGGATCTCCTGAGACTCAAAAGATAAAAAACGGTGTGTATCATTTTTTTTTAATGAACGTTATTTAAAGTACAGTTTTATAGTTTTCATTGAAAAACCCACTGATCACTTTCGATTTAAAGACAAAAAAGTTAAAATCGGTAAAACGTTCAAAGATTACAAATTTTTGATAATTTTAAATTTGGAAAGAAATCGTCAGAAACTGTCACCTTAAAGGCCAAACAAAAAAATATGGATCTAAAAATGTTCGATAAAGACCAACTACATATAGCGGTTGTGAGAATTATCGAAACAAAAAAAGTGTTCGGATAGGTCTTTTTTGCATGGAATTGTTGTATATGATTATTGGATATACGCAAGGCTGGTTAACAATAAAAAAAACTTACCGATGAACACCATTGTATTCAACCGCCTATTCCCATTTCAACTCTGAAACTGTCCTGGTCACCGCAACATTCCCTTATAACACATGAAGAAAGCCGGAACTGGTAAATAACAAAGCTTTTGCTTTCTCCGTTCGTTCCTTAAATCACCATTTGAAACGTTTGAAACAGATCATAACTCACATTTCACGACTACCGACTATGGCTTGCTTTGATCCGCGTTTTCATATACGTAAATACCTGAGCGTAAATACTATCAGAGTTAATTGATATAAGTCGATGAAATAATAATTTTAATTGCCTGCAATTTGTTATAGAAAACTTTAGAAGAGTTTCATTAGAATATATGACATGCATGATTTAGCAAAATAAATCGAGTACAAATCATACTTTCTCGTTGTCTGATTAACTCAATACTACATATTTTATAACAACTTAATTAAAAATAGCCTTCTTTGTAGTAATGATTCGTTTTTATTAAAATTCATCTTACTCGTTACTAGAAGTCAGTTTTTACCTTCTCATTACTGCCTACAAGTTTGTGGATTCCACTGCTTTTTTCTTTAAATTACGCTTTTTAAGTTACGTTCACGAAAATATTAACAAATAATTGTTGTTGTTTTTCAATATATATAAGTGTATTTTGTTTTTATTTTATCTATATTTATAAATCACATTTCAATGCAGTTTCATTTTTCTCATTTCTTGTTTCACGTTTTTGTTCTTCTGGTTTGGTTGGTATATTTTCTTGTTTACTCATAGCATTTGAACAACATATTTTAACCACTTTCATTTTTACTTTCGTAGATGTTTATGACTTTGAATGTGTGTGTGTATTGTTACTTTTGCTTTTGCTCAACGTGTGTCACTCTAATCTTGGGTGTCTGTTGCCGGCTAAATCGGAAGTAGCAATTTCTTTCCAATAGTAATAAAAAAGAACAGCGCTATATTGTTCAAAACTTGTTCTAGTTATTTCGATAGATTCGTTTACTCTTGTGTTTTTATTTCTGCCATTGCGTTTGAATGGTGTACGTGCTCTAATAAAATGAATTCTCATACACTCATTTACTCTCTACTTGCATTTAACTCACATGATGATGACTCTGTTGTAGACTGGCGAATGAAAAAACAGTTTACTTTTTTTCTTTTTTCCTGCTTTTTAGCTTGTCACAATGTCGGTTACTCTAAGCGAAACTAGATGCCACACATTACATGCTAAAATGACAGCTGATTTACAAATGTGAAAGGAAATGGTTATTGTAACTTTAATTCTGCAATTTCTGATTTACTCTAATTGTATGATTTCTCCGCTCAGCGAGTAAAATACTTTACGTAACTCCAAGTCTTCCACGAATTACTTAAAAGCCCGATTTGTTTTAATGATACATTCAACAATAACTAGGGTCAGGTTTTTCCCGTTTAAACAGATCTCCCGTTCACTTTGCGTAACAACAAATCCTCAATGAAACCACAAAGCGGCACTCTAGAAACAACAAATTGATGAAACAAAAAATAACGAAACTTACATCGATCTTATGGATGGCAGTATACAAGATGCGATAAAAATTAAATTAGCTTGAGTTTACCATAGCCAGACGAAACAAAAACGCGTTTTTTACATGCAGCTCAATTCACAATCACGATGCAAGTGGATTTGTGTGTGATTTTCCGAATGGTAAGATTTCGATTTGGGCGATGATCTGAGCAAATTTGTTTTCTAATTAACAGTTGAAAGTGGTTAATGTTCCTCTCGATTCTCTCTTCCGGTTCATTTTTTTTTTGTTTCAACATACATGGGACCCTTTGTCACTTCAATCAATTCTGAAAGCAACTCGCTGACTTCTCACTCACAAGGATTCTCTGATACAGAAAACGCAACGTTGCTGTATTTTGTATTTGCTCCTGAAGCTCGAGAAGCACACACACGCAACCACTATGTTTTTAGGATGTTGATAAACGGCGTTCTGGATGTTGGAACACTGTAGTACGTTTTCGACTTGCAAAACAGTTCTGCTGCTTTTGTTTCAGTATGCTTTCAGTATATTTTGCGATTTTTATTGATCGGTTTTCCATTTTTTTATTTCATTTTTTTAAAAAAAGGAGTTCCATAATCATTGTAGATCAATTCAGGTCCCTGTCTTCTAAGTACTTGTATTCAAAAGTGAATCCTTCCTTTTTACGCTGGCCCCACTTTTCATAGTCAAAGTAGATGTAGGTTCCCTGTGTGAGGAAATGACAGTTGAGCGAACTCAAGTAAACCGAGTGAGCTACAGTGAACGTACCTGCTCGAATTCTTCGTTGATGATTTTTGGCTCTTCATGGCGCTGAAACCACATCATATACTTGGTATGAAATCGCCAGCTTTGCTTTTTGAGAGCCTTCGCAGCCAAGTATTGCGCTTTGGTGCCCTCCATGTAGTAAAACACAAAGAACAGCGTTTCCGGCGAGAGGCGTTGGAAAAACTCTACCGTGTCAGAATGTGGAAGTTGTTGCTGGAACGATACCAAGATTGAACGGTGACGTTAGAATCGATTTTTGTTTTTCAACTTTAAAATTTATTTCACCATTCTAAACATTGCTAGTTTTTGGATTCTAAGCAGAGAAAAATATTTTAAACCTCGAAATAGTTAATTTGATTATTTGGATAATTCGAAAATAGTGTCCGCGAGATCCCAATAAAATATTTGTCAATAATGAATAAGCGGAATCTGGAGCTGTTGGCAATTGTGATGAGCTCGACGCTCCTCACTTTACACAGGGTGACGAAGCCTTCGAGCATGACACGTAAGTGTTGTTAGCCAAAAGAAAGCCAAGTCTGAAATTGCTGGCCACTTTGGAACAGAATATCGATGCCTTTGAGCATCATAGGAATAAGCGAATGTACAGTAGAGAGCGAACTGCATTTGTTCTGAAATCGCAGTATTGAACAAACATACATTACGATACCTTTAACGCTTATATTGGCATCATGTGAAAGATTTGTACCGATACCAACGCTGCTTAGGCGAATGAATGATGCGAAAAATATCATGATCCAGCTGCTCATAAAACTGAACTAAGAAATCCATTTTTTGGAAAATTAGTCGCGAAACTTACCTGTGGATAGTGCTGTGGCGTTTGCACGGGCTGCCGCTGCAAATAGGTTCTTAGCCTTTCCGAGTCACTTGGCGTTGGCAAGTGGTAATAGGCGGCTTCCATCATTTGGAACTAAAAAGAACAAAAAAAACGGCGCTAAGTATATTTCGCGCCACCAGTAAACCCGTTTGTTTTCCCATACTTGTATCTGATGTTCTTTCTGCAGTGGCGAGGGACCTAGTGGGGCTACACCCAGCAGCGGGGGTATGTGCGCTTCGTTCGTTCCGCTTGCTTTCATACCGCCGACGCTGGTGACACTAGGATTGGCGGAATTCGTCACGATGTTAGAGCTCGTGTTGATAATCGCATTCGGCCCGTTGCTGATGGCAGTAGATGACGACGTAGGTATCAGAGAGTTTGCACTGTTTGTTGGATCCACCAGGGAGAAAGGCGGCTGCTGCTGTTGCTGTTGTTGTTGTTGCTGCTGTGGTGGTTGTGGTTGTTGTGGCTGTGATTGCTGCTGGTTTCCAGGTTGCTGTTGACCGGGTTGAACAGGCGGACCGCCACTGGGTTGTCTCGTATCGGGCTGCGGTGGAGGCTGTTGCTGTACCGCAGGAGGTTGATGCTGGCCACCTACTTGCGATGGCTGCTGCTGTTGTTGTTGTTGCTGAACCAAAGCACCACCAGTGACAGGTGATTGACCAGCTTCCAAACTGCCGCTGGTCCGGTTTATCACTTCCTGGGCTATGGTTTTCAATGTAGACATCGGATGAGTGCTTGCAATATTCATGGGTACGGCAGGGTAGTCATTCTTACCGAGACTTGTAGGACCGTTCAACAATGGCTGCTGCGGTGGTGACATTAAACTCGGAGACGCTCTGCAGAAACATTCCATGCGTAATTGACAAACGGTAAAAATGGCACATTACATACCTGCTGCTGACTGCTGAATTACTAGGAGATACACAATTGTTGATGATATTCGCTCCACTGCTGCTGATAGTTGACGCAGATGACGTCGTCATCACATGATTGTTTTCGATACCCGAGGATGCGGACGTAAGTGCGCCACCATGTGGAAGTGGTATGGAATTTTGACCTGGGACCTGCGGTGCCTGTTGTTGTTGGGGTTGTTGTTGAGATTGCGACTGGACATTGCTACCGCTAGCACCTCCGGCTGCTACAACCGCCGCTGCATTCGTGAGTAGACCTGACGCTAGGGAGGCCTGCTGCTGCTGTTGTTGCACCTGTTGCTGCAGCTGTTGACTAATCGTAGTTTGATTTGCATTCACAATCTGAGTGAGGTTACTAACGGCTGCCCCCGAGGCATTGGGTACCACTGTCGTGGGTGCAGGAGCGCTTGACACGGATGACACCGTCGACGAAGAGGTGACGCTGGACTGATGTAAAGGACCATTTTCTAGAATAGAAGTAATCAATGAGTGTCCGAATCGGGTTGACAACAGCTCAGATTGCGAAAATTCCTTACTAGGATGCTGCTTCGCGACAGCTGCAAATGCCGGACCAATAATTGGTTGGACTAAGCCACCAGCCGGCGCCTGGGGAGGCACAATACCGCTGCTATTCGGTACCAGGCCCCCCGCCACCACTGCGGCAGCATTCGGCAGGTTTTTACTCGGCGTTGAGCTGATCAATGCCGATTTGGACGTATTGATGCTGGTGTTATTACTGACAACTGCAGACACAGGTGCATTGAGGTCCAACTTGACACTCGCCCTGATTGCCGTTGGTTTAACCGGCTGTAAGAACAGTGTTAGTAATACCCACACATTTTGCTACGATCTGATCGAAAAGATAAACACTTTACCGTAATCTTGACATCCTTCGGCCGCTTATCGATATTACTGTCCACTGCACCAGGCATCTCGCCACTGTGGTTATGCATCGTTGATGCACTGCAGTTCATCACCGGAGACTGCGACGGACTATTTCCTGACATTAAACTGCTTGGAGATCCTGCCGTTTCGTTACTATTATTGCTTTCCGTACCAGCTGATGTTCCAATACCTGTGGAAAAAAAAACATAACAATGAGTTCCCAATTTGAGAGCCTGCAAGTTTGAAAAAGTCGAAAATTTACCCGAAATCTCAACCTCATCGAGACCGATGATATCATCGTAGATATATTCGTTCTCCTCAAAATCGGGCTCCTGGGATGAATCGATGTAGTATTCAACATCCTCTTTGATTTTCTTAATCTGCTCTACTTCCACCCCGTCGTTGTCCAGCATTCGGAGCAGCGTTTCCAGTTTAGTCACGTGGAATTTGTGCCTCTCCAGCTTGCCCTTCAGCTCATCCATTTTCTCCTGTTTGTCCTTATCCAGTTTCTTCTTCTTCCCGGCTATTAGCGATTCTACCTCGCACTCGAACTGATCGATTTGGATCTGCAGTGAACTGATCGAGTTCGTCAGCCAGCTGCTGATTTCTTCCTTTTCGCGCTGCGCTGGATCCATCTTTTGTGCAGCACCTAGACCTTCCTTCGAGTATGCTTTCGTTTTGGTCTCTCGCTCTACCACCTTGAAACGCTCCATTTGCTGAAACACGGTTTGTAGAACAAATGTTATTTGACAAGTTTGAACATAGATGCGAGATAGCTTACCGTCTCTATGAGCCGTCGATTCTCCAACAAGGCACTTTTGTCCTTGATTTCGCCGGATGCGATCCATGATTTGATCTGATCTCGTAGCCTCTGCAGCTTCTTGATTTCCTTCTTGAGATCAGCTTCATACTTTTCCTACAAGTGCAGTACACAGTGGCAATTAATATGCATTATGGGCATTCGGTTATCTCTAAATTTCAAACATACTTTCTGATTACTGTTAGTGGCATTGTGAACTTTCTGCCAAATATCTTCAAAGGTTTCGACTCCTTCAGTGACTTTCTTTAAGCACCGGTCGATCTCACCTGTAATGGAGTGATTAAAGTCAACAATAAATGAAACACTTGCAACATTTTTTTAAGATGAATAAAGAATTAAGCCTAAATTCATGGCAATTGTCTAACTTGAAGAAACTAGACAAATATTATTGAAATACACTTCATCCGAACTGAAACTCAAAACTCCAAAGAATCTTTGGAGATTTTTTAAATATTATGACATGGATAAACCATAAACTTTCATTACCTCTCCGAGAAAATTTTGAAATTACTATTATATTCTTACAATCTGATTGTTTTTCTAACAACATACTTTTTAGCTGGAATATATCAAAAGACCGCAAAAACAATGCATTGTTTTTTTCAAGTGTGATATTGAACTTTTTCCTTATTTCAATCTAAAAAGGCTAAGTAAAATATATCGAAGAAATTTTGAAAATGTTTAGCTCGGAAGAAGTCCGAATTTATACTATCAATCGATCGGAGTTATTCATGCCTGTTTTTACCAAGAATTATAATGTACTGTTTGACATTCCTGGCAATTTGCAAAACAATGAAGTTCTAGATTATATCATTACATATTGAAAGCAAAGCTTTTATTATACCAAATAGAAGAATCCGACATACAAAATTAACTTCAGAGGCAGTGACAATTACGCTGTTCTTACTAAGTTCGTAGAGCTCGAAACCAGAAATAAAATATTATCAGGTAGAAACTGGATTCCAATCATGCGTTATCACAAGCCAAATATTTATGGCTTTGAAAAGGAAAAAAATAACAATAAAGTGTTGAAATTACAGTGATCGATCCGATCTTAACGCTTACTTAAACAATTTCAGTTTGTTTACATATTCAATCATTCTAATAGTCATTGCGAATTAACAACTAATACATAATACTGCTAATCGTTCGACATCATCTACACACAGCTTTCAACACATCCTAACCCTAACATCCAACTATCTATCCTAAACTAATGACCTCAAAAAAATCCATTTTTGAATTTTCATTTTACATTCACGATAGAAACATTCAACCTTTCCCGGAGCCATCGCTTTTCGACCGATTTCTCACCTTGCAACTTTCGCGTCGCAGCCATGGCTATGTATACATCTGGTCGCAGATATTAGGCATAATCTAGACATACAAAGCAAGAATGTTTGCTCCTTTCCCGACCACCGTTGCCACCGCGAAGCCCAGCAGGTCGTTCCGGGTTCTGACCGGGAGCACAAAAACCTTTTCCCGCAATGTAAAATTGGGGTCACTCGAAGAGGAAAATTTCTCCTGCGCTTTTTGTTGTTCGATTCGTGCGCCGCAAAGACTGTGACCAAACGGCGTTCTGCTGTGGGCACGCCGGGAACTACCGTACGTCTACCGTTGATACTTTCGGCAGTTTTCTCTCCGCCGCAGGCAAATGCGACTATGGCCTGGCAAGTTTTTGTTATGGAACAACGATGTGAAACGACGACGACGAGGGGATCGACTTTCAAGATGGCCGTGTGTGATGTTCGTGAAGCAATTTTTCGGATTGCGTTCTTTTTCGCTACGCCGAATCGCGCGAGGATTACACTACCGATTTAAGGGGGACTAGAACGCGAGCTGTTTGCGGATTCGAATACATTCGATTATAACGGAAACGGAACGAGTTAAAATGCTCCGCACGGAACCCCGCGATAACACTTTTCGGGTCGCTTTTTGATGGGGAACACAGTGCGAAAATGCTATGCTGTGTCGATGAAGCAAGAGTTGATTGGACTTTTGCTGCTGTGTGGAGTGCGGATTTCTTTCTTTCCCTTTTTTTGTTCGCTGTGGTGCTGCGCGACATCTGACGTGTTGTCAGATCAATGGCTGCGTCCTCAGTTGACATGCTGTCAAATTACGCAATTGTCAGAAAATTGCTGCGCTGAATATCTTGATCAAGATTGTGCCATAAACATAAATGCCATACATTTTTTAAACTGTGCACCAAGGGGCTGTTGAACAGCCTCGGATTGTTAATAATTTTCGCGTTCACCGTGAAATCGCTCATATCATGGAACTGAATATCCACACTTAGTCTTTATTGCCGAGAACTGAACAGCTGATAAATTTAGTAAAATGTTGAACAAGTTTTCGGCAGAATTTCGAAGAACTTCGGCAAACAAAATGTCAATACTTGCTGATTTACGATGAATCGATATATTTGGTGAATGTCCGTTGAAATATACTGCTGACATTTGTTAAAATACCTCGCTGACCTCGATCAGCTGTTGAGAAGTTTGCCGAGATAAATTAAGTTTGTAACAATTCATCTACAGGGGGTAGGACAAAATGATTGAATGAACGAGATTTTGTCAATTTTTAAATAGTCAGAACTTAACGAAAAATGAATCAACATTGATAAAACCGATTTCATTTTACCAAAAAGCTACTCTAGTTTCCAAAAATTACATGGGAATTTGACGGGACCAACGGACACCGGAAATGTTCTAGATTTTAGGCGTGTGTGTCAAAATGTGCATTCTTACAACGCGTAGAACTTTTTCTGATATCTTGTATCTTTTCGTTTTATATGTTTCCAATAAACTATAATTCATTCCGAGTTAATTGGTGACCAAAGGTTGAAAATTCGTATCCAGCTTTTTACGCACCATAATGGCGGTCGCTATAATGCGTGTTCGTAATATGTGAACCTCTCTGCTTACGTCATATTTGCGATTTCTGAAAAATTGGCAACACAAATGTTGCCAGAAATAGTTTTCTTTTGATAAATTGTATGAAGACTTCAAACTGACGTAAGCAGAGTTGTCAGAAGGGTGGGTAATTTATTACGAACTTTGCATTATAGCGTCCGCCATTACGGCGCGTAAAAAGCTAGATAGAGGAACCATTGAGATATGAATCAATTAAGTATGTTTTTTTTGCTAAACTAAACTTATACTTTGCGCGGTGGGGTAATCTGCCCATAAACGCATAAGAGTTACACTGCCAAAAACGTACAACCACAGATAACAGACATCCAAGCTAATTTTGCTTCATGTGTAAAAAGACCCAACTGTTTTTTAGCATGTCGCAATACGCAGTATGGTGGCGCTTAGAACACTTAGTGGTCAATGATTCGATAAAAAAATCAAAATATGACCACGTGGTTTAGGAACGGCCCCTAACAGTGAATGACAATGAAGACAATGAACTCATGTCAGGGGGGATTTACTACTGTCAAAATTCGTATATGTGTGCATTATCGCAGATCAACTCTGGTCCATGAAGTTTGTTGGCCCATGACGTTTGATGGCGATGAAACTTAATCACTTTTAGCCAAACACAAGTTGCTGCCACAAAATTTCACTACGCAACGCATTATTAATGGAAGTTTTCCGCGATTTCTCGAGTTTTGTTAAAAAAGTAGGAGGTTGTATCCAAGACACGACCGCATAACTGACGTAGAACTACGCACACTATTAACAAATGCATTGTTGTAGGTGTTTGATTAATGAGTCAAAGTCTACTAATGCTTGCTTTTTGCTGCCTCAACAGTGGGGTAATAAAGACACTGAAAACACGAGCTGTAAAAGCTGTTTCACATTCTGTAAATTAGACGGCTGCTACAGAGTTAAATTGCTACTATCCAGCACAGATTGCTCGGTTGAGTTGTCAAAAAATAATTAACCTTCAAATATTTGTTTATTTGCCTTGAGAAAAGCATTTTGCTGCTCAAAATTGGATTTACTGATGGCAACCTTTATGCTGCCTCAGTAGTGGGGCAATAACGGCAGTCTGACGACACACGCTAAGAAGCGAGCAGAACCGCGCTGCTGACCTGAGATATGATGACCAACCACAGGGCAATTGCTTAATATGAAGGCAGCCACAGGCGCGACCCGCTGCTATGGTCTGTTAGTGCAACTGCTGAGTGCCGATATCTGCTGCTACTGCTGTCAACGTTGTGGACGGTCCATTCAGTTCACCTTCCGACTAATGAATGTAACTAGTTTTCCCAGAAACACTCTTTTATAGCCGAAGGGTGCTACGTAATAGGCCACACCTTTCAGTTGAGTTGTCACATTCTCTAATGTTCTTTAGACGAATTATTCCACAATTCGCGTTTGATTTTTGTATCCAGCTAGTAAACACCGATGGTGCTCTCACACACGCAACGATATTACCCCTATCGTATTACGGCTTGTAATATCAAGCAAGCGATTTCGTTCGTCGCTGTCGCGTGTTGCATCATGTTGCAACTGAGCAGTTGAGAGACGACGCAATTCTGTTCATGCTGATTGATAGAATCGACTTTATATCAGTTCGAATTACCTGCCTTTGTGAATGCGTTCTAACAGGGCAGTATGTTATTCAAAATCGGTTATGTTGATCGCAGCCTTTGTGCTGTTCCAACAGTGGGGGTAAACTAAAACTAAATAAACTACAACAGAATTTGATTACTAGGATCCCGCGAAGAATGTTTGCTTGTGTTGATGCTAGGAAATTTTCACCCTTCAATTACTTGTTTGTTTGCCTTGAAAAAAGGCATTTTGCTGTTCAAAATCGGTTGCTGATCGCAACCTTTGTGCTGCCCCAACAGTGGGGGAGTTAAGATACACGGACAACATGCACTGTGGAAGCTATTTCACCTTCTGTAAATTAGACGGCCGCGACAGATGTAACTACTAGAATCCGCACAGAATGCTTACGTTGTCAAAAATTATTAACTTTCAATGACTTGTTTATTTGCCTTGAAAAAAGGCATTTTGCTGTTCAAAATTGGATTTGGTGATGACGATCTTTATGCTGCCCCAACAGTGGGGTAATAATGGCAGTTTGGCGAGGCACGCTGAGAAGAACCGCGCTGCTCCTGAGACATGGTGACCAACCACAGCGCAAGTGATTTATTTGTTTGAAGGCAGCCACAGGCGCAACCCGCTGTTACTTCTGAGTGCTGTATCTGCTTCTACTGCTGTCAACTTTGTGGACGGTCCATCCAGTTCACCTTCTGACTAATGAATGTAGCTAGTTTTCCCAGAAACACTCTTTTATAGCCGAAGGGTGCTACGTAATAGGCCACGCCCTTCTTTTCAGTTGTTTAATTCTCTAATATTCTTGAGACGAATTATTCCACAATTCGCATTCGATATTTGTTTCCAGCGAATAAACACCGATTGCGTATCTTATTGCGGTTTGTAACATCAAGCGATTTCGATCTTTTCGCTGCCCCAGCAGTGGGGGAATGATGGCAGTCTGGCGAGGCATGCTGAGAAGAACCGCGCTGCTGACCTGAGACATGGTGACCAACCACAGCGCAAGTGGTTTATTTATTTTGAAGGCAGCCACAGGCGCAACCCGCTGTTACTTCTGAGTGCTGTATCTGCTTCTACTGCTGTCAACGTTGTGGACGGTCCGGTCCATCCAGCTCACCTTCCGACTAATGAATGTAGCTAGTTTTCCCAGAAACACTCTTTTATAGCCGAAGGGTGCTACGAATAGGCCACGCCCTTCTTTTCAGTTGTTTAATTCTCTAATATTCTTTAGACGAATTATTCCACAATTCGCATTCGATATTTGTTTCCAGCGAATAAACACCGATGGTGCTCTCACACACGCAACGATTTTAACCCGTATTTTATTGCGGTTTGTAACATCAAGCGATTTCGTTTGCTCGTTGTTGCGTGTGGCATCATGTTGCAACTTGGCAGCTGGGAGACGACGAAATTCTGTTAATGCTGATTGATAGAATCGACTTTATATCAGTACTGCATATTCGAATTAACTGCCTTTGTGAATGCGTTCTAACAGGGCAGTTTGTTATTCAAAATCGGTTATGTTGATCGCAGCCTTTGTGTTGTTCCAACAGTGGGGGTAAACTAAAACTAAATAAACTACAACAGAATTTGATTGCTAGGATCCCACGAAGAATGTTTGCTTGTGTTGATGCTAGGAAATTTTCACCCTTCAATTACTTGTTTATTTGCCTTAAAAAAAGGCATTTTGCTGTTCAAAATCGGTTGCGGATCGCAACCTTTGTGCCCCAACAGTGGGGGAGTTAAGATACACGGACAACATGCACTGTCGAAGCTATTTCACCTTCTGTAAATAAGACGGCCGCGACAGATGTAACTGCTGGAATCCGCACAGAATGCTTGCTTACGTTGTCAGAAATTATTAACTTTCAATGACTTGTTTATTTGCCTTGAAAAAAGGCATTTTGCTGTTCAAAATTGGATTTGGTGATGACGATCTTTATGCTGCCCCAACAGTGGGGGAATGATGGCAGTTTGGCGAGGCACGCTGAGAAGAACCGCGCTGCTACAGAGACATCGTGACCAACCACAGCGCAAGTGATTTATTTATTTGAAGGCAGCCACAGGCGCAACCCGCTGTTATTTCTGAGTGCTGTATCTGCTTCTACTGCTGTCAACGTTGTGGACGGTCCATCCAGTTCACCTTCTGACTAATGAATGTAGCTAGTTTTTCCAGAAACACTCTTTTATAGCCGAAGGGTGCTACGTAATAGGCCACGCCCTTCTTTTCAGTTGTTCAATTCTTTAATATTCTTTAGACGAATTATTCCACAATTTGCATTCGATATTTGTTTCCAGCGAATAAACACCGATGGTGCCCTCACACACGCAACGATTTTAACCCGTATCTTATTGCGGTTTGTAACATCAAGCGATTTCGTTTGCTCGTTGTTGCGTGTTGCATCATGTTGCAACTTGGCAGCTGGGAGACGACGAAATTCTGTTAATGCTGATTGATTGGATCGATTTCATATTACCTCTGCATATTCGAATTAACTGCCTTTGTGAATGCGTTCTAACAGGGCAGTTTGTTATTCAAAATCGGTTATGTTGATCGCAGCCTTTGTGCTGTCCCAACAGTGGGGGTAAACTAAAACTAAATAAACTACAACAGAATTTAATTGCTAGGATCCCGCGAAGAATGTTTGCTTGTGTTGATGCTAGGAAATTTTCACCCTTCAATTACTTGTTTATTTGCTTTGAAAAAAGGCCTTTTGCTATTTAAAATCGGTTGCTGATCGCAACCTTTGTGCTGCCCCAACAGTGGGGGAGTTAAGATACACGGACAACATGCACTGTCGAAGCTATTTCACCTTCTGTTAATTAGACGGCCGCGACAGATGTAACTGCTGGAATCCGCACAGAATACTTGCTTACGTTGTCAAAAATTATTAACTTTCAATGACTTGTTTATTTGCCTTGAAAAAAGGCATTTTGTTGTTCAAAGTTGGATTTGGTGATGACGAACTTTATGCTGCCCCAACAGTGGGGGAATGATGGCAGTCACAACCACAGCGCAAGTGGTTTATTTAATTTGAAGGCAGCCACAGGCGCAACCCGCTGTTACTTCTAAGTGTTGTATCTGCTTCTACTGCTGTCAACGTTGTGGACGGTCCGGTCTAGCCAGCTCACCTTCTGACTAATGAATGTAGCTAGTTTTCCCAGAAACACTCTTTTATAGCCGAAGGGTGCTACGTAATAGACCACGCCATTCTTTTCAGTTGTTTAATTCTCTAATATTCTTTATACGAATTATTCCACAATTCACATTCGATATTTGTTTCCAGCGAATAAACACCGATGGTGCTCTCACACACGCAACGATTTTAACCCGTATCTTATTGCGGTTTGTAACATCAAGCGATTTCGTTTGCTCGTTGTTGCGTGTTGCATCATGTTGCAACTTGGCAGCTGGGAGACGACGAAATTCTGTTAATGCTGATTGATAGAATCGACTTTATATCAGTACTGCATATTCGAATTAACTGCCTTTGTGAATGCGTTCTAACAGGGCAGTTTGTTATTCAAAATCGGTTATGTTGATCGCAGCCTTTGTGTTGTTCCAACAGTGGGGGTAAACTAAAACTAAATAAACTACAACAGAATTTGATTGCTAGGATCCCGCGAAGAATGTTTGCTTGTGTTGATGCTAGGAAATTTTCACCCTCCAATTACTTGTTTATTTGCCTTGAAAAAAGGCATTTTGCTGTTCAAAATCGGTTGCTGATCGCAACCTTTGTGCCCCAACAGTGGGGGAGTCAAGATACACGGACAACATGCACTATCGAAGCTATTTCACCTTCTGTAAATTAGACGGCCGCGACAGATGTACCTGCTGGAATCCGCACAGAATGCTTGCTTACGTTGCCAAAAATTATTAACTTTCAACGATTTGTTTATTTGCCTTGAAAAAAGGCATTTTGCTGTTCAAAATTGGATTTGGCGATGACGATCTTCATGCTGCCCCAACACGGGGGAATAATGGCAGTCTGGCGACACACGCTGAGAAGAACCGCGCTGCTCCTGAGACGTGGTGACCAACCACAGGGCTAGTGCTGCTGCTAAGGAAGGACGACTGCTATTGACACCTTGTCGCTGTCCAGAACTATTATGAGCGGCTTCGGCTGAAACAGGCTCTTATATAGGCTAAACAGCATGTTTTCAATTGCAAGGTATATGATTCTGTCGACCGTGCTTGGGAAGCAATCATATAACGACCAATCAGAGGACGTAATTTTCGTTTAAACAAGGCTTGACAATTATCAATAGTACAATAGTTTGCATAATCAATCAACAATTTTCTACATTTGGGTGGATGCGTGTATAATTTTCCAAACAATTGCTGCAAAAATGAAGGAAATCGGTTGAAAACAAACCGATTTATAAGCATTTAAAAAGGGACATATTTCGCCCCCTTTTCGGTAATAGTTTTCCTATTTGCATCCCTACGTGGTAGGCCAAAGAAAAACGTAGTTCAACGTCAAAAAAAGTTTCTAATTCTACTAAATTCAACTTCGATCAAAACGACAAAAACCAAAACAATCGGACGCCTTGTTGCCAAATATGTTGGTCACGGTTACACGATATTTGACAGATAGATTCCCCCTGACTCATGTCCCGGGCTCAAATTAATTTGTGCCCGCTGTCAGCAGTAAGATAAAGATGTATGAAAAGAAGCGGTGATATGCTATCTCGTTTACGCATATGTTGAGATGTTAGCAGCCCTTGAAACATGGCGTGATGCCAAAGGGGTGTCGAAATCGCTTCAATCACAGTTCGCCCATGTACCTACTGTCATTCAAGCGATTCAGAGTAATTTTTATTCCTCATTTAAAAACCACAGACAAACAGACATGCCTCATCGAAGAAAAATCTTCAAAACATTCGTCCTTGTTTGAATCGTTACACTTATGCGCCACTATGTAAGCTTACTGGATACTAACTAATTTTCGGAAAAACGGGTTTTGTCCGGAGACGAGGTTTTTGTACAGGAGACGAGGCGAGCGGTGAGTTACTCGACTGATCAATTTTGGTATTGTAGATGGCGAGTCAGCTGGACTTCGGACGAGTAGCTCGTCTGTCACCAGCCAAGTTTCACTTGCGTTCCCCATTACAACATATGACTCAATGAGGTATACAAAGGTGAGGAAGAAGAAGACATTTGTCTGTATCAGTAACGAAAAAGAGGTAAACAGAAGCACGTGTTGGGGTTGTGACGTAGATCTCCAAAAACAAGAAAATGCCATTTGGAATTGTGTTCCGCATTGTTTAACGACGCAGGTAGGCATTTTCAGCCGTAAACTGTCATAACTTGTGAAAACTTCTTGAAAAAAATGTACCGAACATTGATTTTTGGGCATTGTTTTTTGACTTCTACGTCATCACTGTTAACAAAAAAGAAGCCCTTTAAACCCGAGACTCAAACCATCTCCGTACCTTTCTATATTCCATTGCATATGACTCGCCTCGTCAATGACTGCGCGCGAGGCGAGTTACTCGCATCGTTTTCTGTAATAGAGGCGGTAAGATCGATTCGAAAATGTTATCCCTGATTTCGGTTGAGCTTACAAAGAAATGTTTAGATTGATTCGAACATAGACGAGAATACGAGTCTGCGATGAATACTTCGGTACGAATTTAATTTGAATGAAAACAAGAACAAGGAAAATTATGGACCGTATTACAAAATCTTCGACAAATAACTTAATTCATTTGAAAAACATGGACGAGTCAACTCTAATCGTTTTCTGTAATTGGACCATATTATCCAAACACATATTACCCATTAGCGCATATACGATACGCTGTGATGTTCGCAAGCTACCCCGTCATTTGCTGAGGCGGCTTCTTGCATTGCAAACGTACAATTCATTTACAGATCTTCTAGATCTAGATGCACTTCCCGCATTATCATTGAAGTCTAAGAGAAAACATTAATATCGCAGCGTTAGCATGATTTGGCAAAGTCTTCATAGAATGCAACAACGATGAAATGAAGTATTCAAATTTTTGCTGAACAAATCACCTATTTAAATTGAAGAAATTGCATTATATTTTCGCTTATTTTAAGTTGTTTAACATAGTAACCTTAACGATTAAATCGAATATTAGTAAAAAACCAACGCGTATTTTCTGACGTTCCAGCTGAATAAAAAACATTACATTTATTCAAAAATTGAACTGCTTAGTTCCTAAACAATTTTCAAATTCTGAGCAAACCTAAGTATCTAGTAGGAAGCAGATGCAGTAAATAAGCGAGCAAACGCAATGCTCTGAGACCCAGCTGAGTAACCGTAAATGAAAGGAACGGATGGCCGTATCCAAACTGTGTCGGTTTAGGCTTCCACATCTGCCTGTATCTTGGCAAGGAAGTCGGCCTTGTGCTTGGCGATTTTCGCCTTGCGAGCCTCCAGTGTAAGCTTGGCCAGGTTGTGACGTTTCTTGGTGACCTTCTTTTCTGGCTTCTTGGTGAAGGAAGGATCTTTGCGGATGGCAGCATGGGCGTTCTTGTAGATGTTCTCGATCTGAATGGAAAAAAAAAATAATATGTTAGCTCCGAATAGTTGACAAGGGAAAGGTTGTATGACAAAAATTAGGAAGTTTTTCAGACTGATTGCCAAAACACTCCGAACTGATTGTCGAAATTTTTGTGGTCCACTTTCGGAATCGACCGTGACTTGATGGAACGCAGCCGAAATTTGAGTGGACGTGCCTTTATAAATAACAAAATACTTACATCGTCAGCCTTTATTCCAAGGTTGATGTATTTGCTGAACTGACGCTTGTAGGCATCCTCGTCTTCCTCCTCCAAGGTACGCATATAATCGGCGACGTGCTGTCCAAAGATGTGAGCACGGTGAACCTCAGCATTGAAGGATTTGTTTTCGGCACTGTACCCAGGGAAACGCTTGATCGAATGCGGAATGTTTAGTCCACCATCGACGGCACCCTTCATAGCGCCGAAAACGCGAGCACCAGTGGTTGTACGAGCCAGACCAACGTCCAAATAACAACGGAAGGCACCTGGTCCTTCATCGACTGGATCAACGAGATACTCTTCACCAGTAACATCTGTACAACCAGTGTACAATGTATCCAGTCGTAGTTTCTGTAGAATACGACGAGCGGCCAACAGTCCGGTGCAGTATGCAGCTGCATAATTGGTTAAACCAACCTGAAAAAATGTACATTTTTAGGCCTCCGCAGGAAAACTGGATAACAGTTATACTCACTTTAACGCCATAACGAGGAAGTTCGTGGGAGTAAGCAGCACAAACTATGCGATCGCCCTCGATGCGCGCGTAAGCAATCTGACAAGTGATGTCGCGGTTGCTCAGACGGACTATCAGCCGGTACTTCGGGGTATTGTATTTGTTCTTATCCTGGAAGATAAGACGCTTACGGGCATAGTAATCAGTTTTACCCTCACGACGCCTGCGGAACCTGACCTGGTAACGCTTGAAGTACTGCTTGTTCTTCACTACCTTTACGAAACCCTGTTGGAGCAGAAATTAACCAATACAATCAATGAACATTTGAAGGTTAGAATCGTCAGGATTCATTCCACATGTAGCGCGATCGAATATTTGAAATTTATTTTAATAAGTGCCAATAGTTTAGGATTGTATACATCATTTAAGCTGACTTTCACTTGGAATTACTTTATCACAAAAGTATTAAGTTTCTAAAAATAGTTTAGCAATACAAAATGGAGCTGTACAACCTTCCGTATTTAATTCAAGAAATAAACATTATCGTTACAGCTTTTCATGAACTATCACTTAAAGGGAAATCCTTTCAAATTGGACGGTTATTTCACGTAAATAGAAGCATTTTACTTACCATTTTGCTTAGAAATTGGGAAAATAGACACTAGCCTACGCACAACACGTTTTCTACACGTCGGTGTCTACGAAAAAAAGAAAATTTGAAGATGGCGTACCGACAATCGCAACTTGACGACAAGCAAGACGTCAGATTAGTGTAGGGCTGCCAGATGCAAAACAGAGCTGCCAGATTTCATTTTGAAAAATCTATATGCACCCGTAAAAAAATCTGTATTTTTCTGTATTTTGTTGGTGTGCCTACAGGTGCTTGGATTTGGGGTAACTGGGTTTGCAATCCGACCTTAAGGCTCGCCTGAAACCGTAAAAAGGTTGGGTAAAATTCTTGAAAGAAAACTCAGGTCTATAACCGTGTTTTTCCTTATGAAAGCAATCGAATCAGGTATTTTCGTTTCAAAGTTTTCCCGCTTGGCCAAATGTTGGATGTCCAGAAGAAATAAAAAAGGCAATATAAATACAATCAGCTGCAAATATTCCACGTTGGGCGAAGAAATAGATTTTAAAGCCTAATCGCAATTATTCCCATTTCTAACTATCAGACTGCTAGTGAAAAATGAGAAAACAAAGCGAAAATATTGCTCTCTTTTTCTCTCACATAAACAATCCACGAGACAGTTGCGATCTGTTGATTTCAGTTTATTTTTAACTTTTGACAGCCTCAGGTATGATCGAGAGATCGGAACTTGGATGCAATCCGGATCGAGAAGCATTAAAAACAAACGTTGTTTGATCAGATGCTCTAGTATTGCAGTGGCAATCCTTTAAACAACAATAAAATTTTACCTCAGATTTTTTTTACCGGCATTAAAAGACTCCGTGTTCGGTCGGTGGGGTTTTGCAAATTGGGCCCTAAAGTTTCAAACGGTTTTCTGATTTTTATATATCAGCTGATAGAGTGTAATTTTCTGGGCAAAACGTGATTTTTAAAAAAATGTTTATCGTTTTCCTTCGATTTTTAAATTAAGAATAAAGAACTGCTCGAAATGCCTTAAATGACAGTTCTCTCATATACCGTACATGAGCGAAACGTCAACTAAGACCTTTCGAGCAGTTTTTTTTACTCTTCATTTAAAAATCGAAGGAAAACGATAAACATTTTTTGAAAATCACGATTTGCTCAGAAAACGAATGATATTATCGCATGATATATAAAAACTGGTATAGCTTTAGGACCCAATTGAAAAACAACAACAAAAACAAACGTTCAAGCAGTGAAACGCCACCATTGGATTGCCTTATGCGAATCGGCCAGTTTGGCTATTTGGGAAATGCATTCGAACAACTGAAAACTGATGATCGGATCTGTTCGGATGAAATGTTTGTGAGGCCGACTTACCAGTTCATTAGTTCGAACACTTTGAAATTCTGTATGAATCTGTATTGAAAATCAAAATTCTGTCTGAATTCTGTATTTTGTATCGTTTCTGTATTATACAGAAAAATCTGTATTATACAGAAAAATCTGTATTATACAGAAAAATCTGTATTATACAGAAAAATCTGTATTATACAGTAAAATCTGTATACTTGGCAGCCCTGATGCATAGGCAAGTGTCGATATGCAGGGTTGAAACTATATTACCAGATTTGTTGAAAGTTATTTTGTTTCAAAATTTTCTTATATTAATGGATAATGAGTTTTGTTATGTTTTTAGGTTTGGGAGCACTGGAATAGTATTTGTTAGATCTGAGTTCTACTGTTCTCAGAAGAAAAAAAATCTAATTTCTGTAAGTAGAAATATTCTGCAACTTATGAATGTCATTTTGTTGTTAAAAATTTTACAAAGAGAAGGAGCGAATTTGAAAAACTGTGAGTAATCTTGATCTACACGGAGATAGCATCATGATATAACCTCTGTGATCAAACTTGTTTTGTATATTGTAGTGATGACGCTCGTTCCAGAAGAACCGGCTTCATTGAAAGAAAAAAGAATAACAGAGGTTTTATGATTTATCAAAAGTAGGAGGGTGGTATTCAAGACACGACCGCATGACGTTGGACTACGGTATTTTTATATTCCATTAAAACAAATAATAGAGGGAATCGCAACTCTAGTATTTGCTGCAATTTTATCTTACAGTGCATTTCTGGATGCTGAGACGTTAAAATGTTATAAATAATAATATATACTAAAAGAATGGATATCTTTTATTTAATCGCTGTCATTTCATACATATTCGAATCAACCCTTTGCTTGCTGCACTACCAAGACAATCATTTAATTGAGCGAATTGGTAAAATTTTCCTATCTAAGCAAAAAGCAAACTTTACGAAACTATCTGAAATTGGAGCCCAGAACGATTCAACCGAAAATTTTAAATTTGAAAATTGTTTGACATTTAATCGATAAAACTCATGCTAGGTTAGTTCCAGCCCAGCATAAAACTTCATGTATTTGAAAAAAAAAAAAAAAACGTTTGGTTCAATAACTCAATATAGCAAGAGCTCAATCACACGTTTTTCGGTAGTTGTTATCAAGGTTTGGGCGAGTGACAGGAAAATATCTTAACTTCTTCAGTTGTGATTTAGAGCATTTCTAATTGTTTTGTTATTTTTCACGATAGCGACAAGTTTGTTTCTTTCTCTGTGTGCGAGAAACAAAATCAAAACCGCGCACCGAGAAACAAAAACGAAAATTTAATGAATGCTCATTGAGGAAACTTGCAACTCTTTTTACCAATAACTTATGATACTCAAAAGAACCCGTTTTGATCTAAATCAAATTTCTAGTAAATAAGTGTTGATCATTCATAGGTAGTAATTTTTCCTCGATGAATAAAGACTGGCTGAAGAAGTTAAAATCGCTGCTGTAAAATCAAATTCACAACTGTGTTCGTTAAGACGTTTTAATATTTTCAATGACAATAATAATCTTCGATAAACACCCGCTATAGTTATTCACACACATGCTATAACTATCTAAACACGCGTTAAAACTATTCATACACACGCTGTAGCTATAGCTATCCATACACACGCTATTCCTTTCCATACATCCGATACAACTATCTATACACACGCATAAGCTATCCAACCATGTGCTAGTACTATCCATACATACGCTATAACTAATCATTACACACACAGCAGCTATCCACACACAAGCTATAACTATCCGTACACTCGCTGAAGATATACACGCAATAGCCATAATATGCTACACATGCTAGTGTCTTACACACGCTATAGCTAGCCATACACACGCAACAGCGCCATCCCTATCATCGCAAATGTCATAGCAATACAGATGCACATAAGCTATATGTGCACACTGCACACACACCCAACGTTTTCACCCAACGATATCTGAATTGGATTACCGCTGGTGGGGTCCAACTCAGATCGAAGGAGCACCGAACTGAATGAAGAAATGCAGCTTCCCACTACCTCCGCCGCTGCTGCCTGATACCACCGCTCTGGTTCTGCTGCAGCTCAGTTTGGCCGCTGGAATCAGCCACCGCTGCTGATTATACAAGACCAGCCTGGTGGCCTTTCACTTGTTAACTGATATAGCAGTCACGACACAGGCTATTATATAGCCCAAAGCAAAAATCCATCCGCGAGCAAACAAGAAGCGAGCTTGTGATTGGTTGAATGTGCACGACTTTTAACACAACTTTTAACTAGTTTAGTATCGAAAACATATTTAAATTATTATATGACAATCTTGCGCAATATTTCCCCTATCAATCAAGCCATTGGTGTTTAGAATCTGTTCAGTGGTAATGATAAAAGAAGCATTTTAAAACGGTGTTGAAACACCTGTTGCAGCTACCGAAAGCGAGCTCGTTATTGGTTGAAAGCTGTGAGACTGTTTACAAAGTCAGATCGGTTGTATCCGTTAGTGTCGACTGTGCTTGTGAAGAGAGGTGGTGATTGGTTGCTCGGTATGATTTAGACAATCGATGTGATTTATCAATTTTTCAATAGTGTATCTCGAACAATAGGTTATTTTTGTTACATAAATTCAACCGTAAAAGAATTTCTGATCGGTTGATGCCAAAACCTCGAAATTCTGAAAAGAAATGACTGATATATAAGCGCTCAAAACCTGACCACTTTTCCCTGGTTTTCCCCGGTTGAATTACTAGATTTTCAAATTCAGGTGCCTAACTTCGATATAGACGTTAGTCCAACGTCAAAAACTTACTACTAATATGTAATTGAAGAATGATATTTATGTCTCCATTTGACAGGATTCACTATACTCCTTACACCCAAAATAATAATCAATATGTAAATATATCCGGACTACTTCGTGATTAGGGCGAATCTTACAATGACTACAAAATTCAAAAAAGACAAAGTTTTTAATCGAAAATTCAAATCCTGAATAACGGTAGAACAATATATTTGTCATCCAAATACTCTAATGAGAGCAAAATTGTTCTAGCTTTGTACATGGTAAACCTAAAACTTGAATTTCAGTCGCTTTACATTGTATATTCGAAAGTTTATAGTTTCGCCCTTTACTATGCAACCTTTTCGATCTGCTCGAAAGTATCGCCCTTTACTTTGCGCCTTATTTAGATCTACTCGAAAGTATCGCCCTTTACTATACGCCTTATTTTCATTCGCTCGACAGTATCGCCCTTTATTATTCGTAGTGGTTACGTTATTGTATTGGAATACGCCCTTTGCTTTTAATGTTTATTTTGTTGACAACTTTGATTTCACCCATTCATCAAGACGCAGTCAAGTTTCGCCTTTTACTAACGTAAACAACAAAAAGGGCGTATTCCTCATTCTATTTCGTTTTGATTCAAAGAAGATTTCGCCCTTAACAAACATAGTACCACAGACTATCAGACGTAACACTGGAACCTAGCTCCATCGCCACAAAAAACGTTCATTTTAAATTTTCAATCGAATAACAGTCGTCGCGCGAAAACGTCGTCTGGGGCGCTGTCATGCAATCTCATACATATTTTGTAGTTACCCATTTGACACATGCAGTAACGCTGGCGCTGATGTCGAAATACATGAGGCAGCGCGAACACGACAGCAGATGGTGCTAGTGTTACTAACGTAAAGTACCGAAATCATCCAAACGATGATTTTATTGAAAATTTGTTGACGTGTTATGTCTGTTAGTCTGTGATAGTACTTTTTAATAGTTAGAAAAGAGATACATTATTTTCTCGAAGTTTGAAGGTAGATAGTAGCTCACTTCATTCGTTTTCGGTAAAATCTCTATTTGTTTACAGTTTGTTAGATTCGCCCTTATCACGAAGAACTCCGGATATAAATATAAAACACTTTATCCAGCTTTTTACTTGCCACAACGGTGGAAAAAATCGTTTAAAAACATTGCTCACATTAGTTCTGTTTCGTGATGTATCATCATTTTTTGTATTGATTTATGCCCTCAATCATGTACGAAAACCAACGAAAATCAAAACTGAACATAATCTCAACTCAAGTGAAGCAAGAAATATGCTACCTAAATGCAATAAAATAATAAACTCAACGATAATTTTATCCACACCTTGCTTTTATAGCACCTGCTGCTTAACGAAAAATACAAGCCAAAACAACGAAAACAACAGTGACCAGCAGTTTGACAGTTCTTTGACGGTCCCGGCTTCGCCTGCCAGTTTATAAAATTGTTTGTCATTTTGCTAAAGAATCTTGTTAATTTGTATAAAACCTGTTTATTTGATAATAATCAGCTAAAAGTAACTATTAATTTTGTTCTTATCAGCCTATATTCGTGTTAGAAAAAAATTGAAAGAACCAGCTGTGAAATAGTGTCATTAACGGTTGATGCTAGTGCAGTTGAGTTTGTTTCGAACTGCTTTGTCACTTGTAACATAACCTTGTGAATGAATCAATAATTTTGTTCCCTCTAGATGTTCCTGACCAGATCCGAATATGACCGTGGTGTCAACACTTTTTCTCCCGAGGGACGGCTGTTTCAGGTAGAATACGCAATTGAGGCAATCAAGCTTGGCTCTACGGCTATCGGTATCTGCACGCAGGAAGGTAAGTTTTGCGGATTCAATTACTTGGGAATGTGAATTTGAATTATGTGATTTGCAATTTCCCCAGGTGTTGTCATGGCTGTGGAAAAACGTATTACTTCTCCCCTAATGGAACCAACTAAGGTCGAGAAGATCGTCGAGGTCGATCGGCATATCGGTTGCGCTACGTCTGGTTTGATGGCTGATTCCAGAACCTTGCTGGATCGAGCACGAGTCGAATGTCAGAACCATTGGTTTGTTTATAACGAACGAATGTCGGTTGAATCCTGTGCTCAGGCGGTATCCAGTTTAGCTATTCAATTTGGAGACAGTGACGATACGGGATCAGCCATGAGTCGTCCCTTTGGGGTGGCGATTCTATTCGCTGGCATTGAAACCGGCGAACCACAGCTTTGGCATATGGATCCGTCTGGTACTTACATCCGCTATGATGCTAAAGCTATCGGATCCGGCAGTGAAGGTGCCCAGCAAAATTTGCAGGTAGAAGACTACCGGTATGAAAAGGAATTCTAGTACTAAAATTGTAAAATTCCGTTTATTTTAGGAATACTACCTCCCAACGATGACCATTAAAGAGGCGATTAATTTGGCTCTCAGTACTTTGAAGCAGGTCATGGAGGAGAAACTGAATTCCACTAACGTAGAAGTAATGACTATGACTGCCGGGGAGCTGTTTCGAATGTTCACGAAGGAGGAAGTCGAGGAATACATCAACAATATGAGTTAAGTTTATTCTACCCAGCTTATATCATTACTGATCGTTTTGAACAACGTTAACGTAAGGGATGGCAAAATATTAAATCGCGATTTTCATTCTACCTGTTGTTTTTTATCGGCTAAAAATGTCCTTGTTTATTACATAACAGGAGAAGACAATAAAACATCTTTATCGTGTTCACACGTTTTGAACTGGTAGAAATTACAGAAAAAACGGTCAAAACGAATACGTCGTCTTCCATCTGATCGTTCCACCTTGTCCGCTGTGCGTTTTTTCGACTTGTCCCTGACGGCTGGTTTCAGGTGTCAATTTTAGCGGTGTGAACGATAGATAGCTCCCCAAGCAGCTCCTGCAGTTCGTGGTTCACTTTCTCTGCGCTTGTTCTCCATCTGCATTCCATCTCAACACCTTTCGCTTGAAGTCCGCAAGGGCGCGTTGATCCTCCACAAGCATAGTCCATGTCTCATGGCCGTAGAGGACTACCGGTGTGACCAATATCCTGTAGATGGTTAACTTGGTGCAGCAGCGAATTCTACTCGATCAGAGCATCCTCCGGAGACCAAAGTATGCGCGTTTTTCTGTCATAATGCGCCTATGAGTTTCTCACAACGATACCGGTTGACAGGTACCAGTGAGGACAAGAACTTGTCGACCACCTTTATTTCATCACCTTCCATCCACTCCTTCTGTACTCGTTCTTCTTCTCAAATCTTGGCAATAACCCAGTGTAGGACTCTAATCAGTGTTTCTCCACCGTCTATCAACAGCTCTCTGGGAAGCTGGGCCACTCCAGCGGCTCATTGTTTTTCAGCCCGCCAATCTTCTGCGCCACCTCTAGGAGATCAAGACCTGGAATCCTGTTATCTTCCGCTTGTGCACCGAGATTAATTGCTATACCAATTCAGATGTTTATCGAAGTACTGCTTCCACCTTTCGATTACCTCACTGTCGTCCGTAGGTTGCCGTCCAAGTTCCTGTACTAATCGACTTGCGGCACGTAACTTTCGCGGGAGCTGTTCAGCTTATCGTAGAACTTCCGAGTGTCGTTAGTTTGGAGAATGGAGTTTTGAATGTTCCGTGCCCACCGCTATTGTTCCACGTTCCAGCATTCTTGCCCCTGCTATCCTCGACTCGACTAAAGCCTGTAGTACACTCTTTGACCGAGCGTCAAATATTTGTCACTTTTTGACAGATAAAAATTTGGTCAAAGATAATCATTTGTCACTCTCCGATTTTAACATGGGGCAAACACGGGCAAACAACAACCATGATGTCAAAAAAAATTGACCATTATGTCAGAAGGTCAAATATTCGACCATTAGACAAAGAGTGTACTACAGGCTTAACTGTTCGCATTTGCCGTCAGACCAGTCGTTTCTATGATCTAGACCCCTTGTGCCTAGCAGCGTCACAGCAGGCGAATCAGTTGCATCTCCAGCCATCTTCAAGAGCAGCTACTCCAAGAAAGTTTCGTGGGAAGCCCTGTCTCTAGCTACTGTCCGTATCCATATACAATCCCGGCGTCCCGTAGTTGCTCAACATTTGTTCGCGGGGACTTCTTTGGTTAGGTACATAGAATCTGGGTTACTTGGGAATACTCTCTTTTACCTCAATATCATATAGCTCGCAAAAGTTTAAGGATTCCTGGATTATGAACTGCGGTCCGTTATCAGTCTTCAGAGTTTTAGGCATACCAAACCGACAGAAGGTTTCGTGAAAAGCTCTTACGCACTGTAATCTGTTTCATGACAATTACTTCAACGAACCGGCTAAAATATACCACGATTACCAGCAAATTATGTCCGGAAGGCAAAGGTCCAATGAAATCTGCTGCTAAGTCTACCCAAATTTTCTCGTTGTCGATCTGATTGGTTCTGGAGGCTTCAGAGTTGACACTATTGTACATGATTTGCAGAGTTTTATCGTCCTGTCAGCCTGTCGATTCTTGGCCATCAGGAAAACGGCCTGTTTGATTGAAATGGTGTCTTGAGCAAAGTTGTGGGTGATAAATTTGCGGTTCTAGAAAAAAATGTACATTGTAAAAATATTTTTTTCTGTGCCAAACTTTCCGAATTGTTACCAAATATTGAATATCTCAAAAAGTAACTTTTTTTTAAAATGTAATTTTTTCACACATTGATGATGACCATATGTATTACTTCAACGGCATTCAAAGGAGGACGTTTGTTAATTCAACGGCATTCGAAGGAGGACGGAATTGTTGAATCCAGGGGGGATTTACCGCTGTCAAATTTCATATATGTGTGCGTTATCGTAGATCAACTCTGGTCCATGAAGTTTGTTGGTCCATGACGTTTGATAAATTACCAATGTGACGATAAAACATCATCAATTTTCGTCAAAAACTTGTTGCTGTCCCAAAATTTCACTACGGAACGCCTTAATAATAAAAGTTTTCCGCGATTTCTCGAGTTTTGTTAAAAGAGAACGTTCCATTTTACTTCGATCAAAACGACAAAAACCTTAACATACAGACGCCTTGTTGCCAAATGTGTTGGTCACGGTTTCACGATATTTGACAAATAGATTCCCCCTGGTTGAATCGCCTGGATTCTATTCCCAACAAATAATTGGGCTGAATAAAACACCTAATAATTTTAAAATAGCTGAATGAAGTCTGCAGACAGGTGAAACGGATTGCCACAACGCTCATGTTGATTTATCAGCTGAACAAGCAAGAAGTCAGTATGTTATTTTAATTTAATTACTGTTCATTAAGTTAAGTACGATGAACTATTTTAAAATGGTTTTAATGATTTCAATGGAGCCGATGGGTATTATTTCTGATAGCAGAGCAAATTGGAAGTTGTAGCTGAACGAGTACATTTGTTTCATATTGTGAAAACAGCCACCCGTTGTTTTACCAAAACCAGGATCGGAGTTGTCAAGGATATCTTATAGATAACAACCGGGCTGGCGGCTTCTACTGTAGTACATAAGCGTCGTTACTTTGGTAACATATTAACATCCTGGAAGGGTATAAAAACTGAAATTTTCACCCAGGACTAGTTAGTTCATTTTCAACCGCTCCAAGATACAGATTAAATAAATCTGTCATTTACAAACCGGTCTTTTCTTTCTGTTCGAGTATTACCAACAAGAGGTTATGGGCACCCCGAAAGAAGCTGCGCACGGAATTCCCCAATATTCCGGTGGACCTGGATTTGAGAATTGGAGTTTTCGCGTCAAAATGTACCTGAATGCGGCGGCCGTACTGCAGGTGCTGACGGAAGACGTTCCAGCGGCGAAAGCGGAGAGAAAGATTTTTCTGGAAGTGGACCGCAAGGCAAAGAGCTTGATCCTCGGGTTCCTGGCTGATAAAGTTCTGGAGGTTGTCCGGGACAAGACTACCGCCAAGGAAATGTGGACAAGCCTCAACGAAGTTTTCGCCAAGAAGTCGGTGGCCAGCCAAACTCTACTGAGAAAACAGCTCGGACGTTTGCGAATGACGGAAGGAACATCGATGCGATCCCACCTCCTAGCGTTCGATGATTTGGTCCGGCAATTTGGCATTCCTGTACCCCCCGGTTGTGATTAACGTGGCGAAGGATGGCCAAAATCTGGTGGCAAGGCAAGAAGGCGAGATTAATGGATACAGCAACCAGGGCGTGCTTCTTCACGTACGAAGAGTGCTGTTTGTACCAGATCTTCGTGACAACCTGCTATCGGTGAAGAAATTGGCGGCTGGTGGTGTGGAGGTGCTGTTCTTGCAGAACAAGGCGGTTCTGAAGAAAAACGGCGTTGTCATAGCAACGGCGCCGATGAAAGGTAACCTCTACGAGCTTGACATCAAGGTGATTGGATCCACTGCAAATGTTTGCCAAATAGACCAAAACGAACTGTGGCATCGTCGCCTGGGACATCTCGGTCAAGGTGGAATGGCCAAGCTCGTGCTGAATGAAATGGTAACCGGTGTGAATTTCAAGCCGGGACTGGATCGATTCTGCGACGCCTGCGCCCAGGGCAACCAATGTCGGGACACTTTCGATGGAACAAGGAAAAGAGCAAAGCGACCCCTCGAGCGGATTCATTCCGATGTTTGCGGTTCAATCGATCCTCCAGCCTGTAATGGTTCCAAGTATTTCGTGTCATTCATCGATGACAAGACACATTTCGCCATGATTTACCTTCTGAAGAGGAAGTCGGAGGTCTTCGAGAAGTTTCTGGAGTACGAAGCGCTGGTGACTGCGCAATTCGATTTGCAAATCTCAAAGTTGACGGTAGACCAAGGGCGAGAATACTGTTCGACAGCGCAGTAGAAGTGTTACAAGGCAAAGGGTATCCAGGTTGAAGCTACCGTCGCATACACGTCTCAACAAAATGGCGTTGCTGAGCGATTCAACAGGACGCTTGTGGAAAAAGTAGGAACCATGCTAATTGATTCGTCAATGCCAAAGCAAATGTGGAGTGAAGCAGCTCTAGCAGCAGTTTATTTGATCAACCGTAGCCCGACAGCAGCAGTAATGGAAGGTACTACGCCGGCCGAGTGTTGGACGGGATCCAAGCCGGATCTATCAAAGCTTCGGATTTTCGGATGCAAGGGATATGCATGGGTCCCCGAGCAACTCCGGAAGAAATTAGACGCCAAAAGCCAAGAAGCAATCATGATTGGATATGCTCCAAATGGTTACCGCCTTTGGAATCGTCAAAGTAGAAAGATAATTATTGCTCGTGACGTTCGTTTCGACGAAAAATGTTTTCCGTATGCCTCTGAGCCTAGAAAAGAGGAGAAACCGTTACTGGTGTTGCCGTCGTACGAGCAAGAGGGGGATGTTGAATCAGAAATTCCTGAAACCGAACAATCAGAAAACGAAGATGATGGCTCAGGTGAAGAATCGGCCGAGGATCCTGAAGAGAACGAACCAGCCAAACAGCAAACTGGACAGCCTGACGCGCTCCCTTCACCATTAGAAAGACACAATGCTAATGGCGAGTTGTCGAGGCGCAGTGAACGGGAGCGCAGGTTTCGGGCAAGTTGCTAGATTATATCACTGGTTTCCGAGCAACCTCTGCCTCATTGTCTTCCCCCCTAGACGTTCCTCAAACCTTCCAAGATGTGCTTACCTGTGAGGATCGCGACGAGTGGCTGAAAGCCATTCAGGATGAGCTGGACGCAATGGTACGCAACCAAGTGTGGAAGCTGGTATCATGCCCCTCAAATGCCAAACCGTTGCAGACCAAGTGGGTTTTCCGAGTGAAGGAGGACGAGCAAGGACGGGCAGTGCGCTACAAGGCCCGACTCGTTGCGAAAGGTTTTCTTCAGAAACCAGGACTGGACTACGATGAAACGTACGCTCCGGTGGCAAAGCTCGCGACAATCAGAATCATTCTCGCAATAGGCGTACACGAAGGCTTCTTCTTCCACCAGATGGATGTGAAGACAGCTTTCCTTCATGGCGAGCTGAAGGAGAAAATCTACATCTGTGTTCCAGACGGAGTGAAATCTGCATTGGGAATGGCGTGACTACTGCAAAAGTCGCTTTACGGACTGAAGCAATCACCGCGATGCTGGAATCAGAAGTTCACCGCTGAAATTGAAAAGATGGGATTTGTCCGGTCGAAGCGAGACTATTGCTTGTATGTCAGATACCGTGACAAGGACGAGCTGTTTATTATCCTGTACGTTGATGATCTTCTGATTGCGGGACGAAAATTGGCTTCCATCATCCAACTGAAAAAGAAGCTGTCATCCGTTTTTGCCATGACGGATTGTGGCGAACTGCGGCATTTTCTTGGAATGCGCATCGACTACAACCCTACTAAGGGGTATTTGAAACTGTCGCAAGCAGCCAGCATCATGAAGGTTCTTGATAGTCTTGGCATGACTGAATGCAATCCGACTAGAACTCCGATGGAAAAAGGTATTCAACTGCCAACTGGAGGACCTAATGCTGGTGAACCGTTCCGAGAGCTACTGGGCAGCCTGATGTATATCATGCTCTGTGTCAGGCCGGATATCTGTTACCCTGTGGGGTATCTTAGTCGATTCCAGCAGCAGCCTTCAACCGTACACTGGAATGCGTTGAAGCGAGTGGTACGATACCTGTACGGGACCAAATTCTTAAGTCTCGTTTATCGAAAGAACAGCGAAGCAAAAGCCCTCGTCGGTTATGCTGATGCCGATTGGGCGACCGACATTCAGGACCGAAAGTCGGTGAGCGGCTTTATCTTTACGGTGTATGGATGCACCGTATCCTGGAGTAGCAAAAAGCAGTCCACCGTGTCACTCTCGTCGAGCGAAGCCGAATACGTCGCTCTCAGCGCTGCAGCAACCGAGGCTGTGTGGATCAGCGGGGTCCTGGAAGATCTTCATATGACTGCAAAACCTGTGACAATATATGAGGACAATCATGGATGCGTTTGCATGGCCAAGAACCTGGAGAGTAAGAGGACGAAGCACATCGACGTGAAACATCACTTCATCCGGGATCTAGTGGCAAGTGTAACCCTGCATATCGAGCCAATCGGAACCCATGACCAACTTAGGATTGTTCGATCTTGGATCGATCTTCAAAAAATCGATCTTTTACACCTCGATTTTCGATTTTTTGGATCGATTTTTTAGCTTTGAAAAGATCGAAAAGATCGTTATTTTTTCGATCCGAACTTGTCGATCTCTTGAAAATTTTTTTTAGCGTGCAGCAGTTTTTCGGATGAAAATGCCTTCATGACCCATTGAAAAATGGGAACTACCATTTCTAAAGGCATTCGCTCATTGACAGAGATGTACGTTAAAACCCAAAAGTACGTGTGTTTTGCTGGTACTAACACAGACAAAAGCCTCTTTCTTTCCCACCTGTATAAGTCTTATTGACCTTGTGTAACATTCCACGAACGATAAACAAAATTGTGACGTTTTGCGCTTCTCATCTACGGGATTGTTTGTTGTAATTTCATTTCATTTTCTGAAGCTCTGTTGTGGTATTGCTGTGAAAGTTGTTTTTATTGAAACTATGGCTCCGCGAAGCGACGTTTGGACATATTTCGTCAAGAAATCTAAATCAGGTGTGTGCAAAACATGTCGCTTGGAAGTTATGACGAGTGGAAACACTAGAAACCTCTGGAATCACCTCAACAGACATCATCCTCAGCTGAGCACAGGAAAAATCAGGAAAAAGCAGAATCGAGCTCGATGGTTCCGATGAAAAATGTTGTTTCAAAACCTAAGCCTGCTACTGGTGCTAGCCATGAAAATAGACTTGGATGTCAAACCATCCAAGATTCGTTCTCACGAGTGATGAAATACAAAGGTTAGTCATATATTATACAATTTATTATCTGTTTCTTTTAAAACAAAACGCGCCGAATTCGTCGTCGTGTTGTTTTAATTTTTTGCAGGTATCCGTTATAGTTACGGATGGGGGAGCCAACATCGTGTCTGCTGCAAAAAATGTTTTTGGAGATGCGAGACATGTTATATGTGTCGACCACAGCTTGAGTCGCATCACCACTGTTGCTATTGACCAATCGCCTCTATTTAAAATTCTTTTGACGAAAATACGGTCCATCGTAGCTTTTTTCAAGAAATCCATCAATGCTGCGGATGAGATTCGCGCCCTGCAGCTCAAAGAGGTTAGCTCAAACGCTGACATATTAAAGTTAATCAAGGATGAGCCTACCAGGTGGGGCAGCAACTACGCGATGCTGGAACGCTTCATTAAGCTTGCAGATAAGGTTAGTTTAATACTTCCGTTCAAATGTTAATCGGCTCAGAACTGGCGGCGGCTACTGAGGGGCGCGATTTACTGCAACCTGTGGCTCATACGATAACTGAGCTGAAAGGTGAAACTGTTTCCCTTTCAGGGAAGGTGATCCCGATGTTAAAGAACATGAAAAGGGTAGGATGAAGAGTGCTTTTCAGAATTTAATTTAAGTTATAGCTATCGAAAAATATTATTCCAGAGTATCGACTCAATGAGTCCTACTACCGAGCCAGTCAGACAATTGAAAACGATGTTTCAGGCACAATATGAGCGAAAATTCAAGGATATAGAATTCGTAGATACATTTTCTATTGCGACGCTGTTAGATCCACGTTTTAAAACCCTCTATCTCTGTCCGTTAGCTCATGCAAAGGTGCTTAAAAACGTATCAGATATGGTTCAAATTGCAAACAAAGACTCAACGACTAATCCTAATGAAATTTCATCGTTTGCATCGAAAGCCGGGTCGAACAATTTATGGAATTTTCACCACCAAATGGTAAGCAATAAAAATTTTTTTTCGATATTGGCGACGTCAGTTAATAAGACCGTAATTATTGAACTTCAAGGTGCACGAATCATCTTTGAACCATGAGCCTGATACCCCTGGAGGTATCTCAGGGGAACTACGAAATTTTTTACACCAAAAAATCGTAAGTCTTGATTCCAACCCTTTGGCAATCTGGGAATCAATTAGAAGCGAGTATCCAACACTCTATCCAATAGCTCGAGAATACCTCAGCAAGATGGTAACATCTGTACCATCCGAGAGGCTGTTTTCCAGAACTGGTGCAACCACTAAAAACCGATACCGGTTAAATGCCAAACGGATGGCACGGTTGGCATTTATGGGATCATTGTCTGCAAACTTTTGGGCCAGCTGTTGATTTTTTATTAAATCTTTTGCTATATCTTTTTAAATTTTAAATCTGTAAACGAACAAAACAATAGTTAGCTTGATTCCTACAGGGTTTACAAAACAAACGCTCCAAGGTATCGTAAATAAAACATGTTTATGCTATATTTTGAGTACATTTCCCCTTTTATTCTCTAAGGCTTGACAAAACAATCCATTCCATTTTTTTGTGCGTTACAACCATCGACGATCTTATAACATCACAAATTTCAGTTACAATCGGTTGGTATGAATTTCACAGCGCCTCAAAAATGTATTGGAAAAGATCGATCCAGCAGAAATCGATCCTGCAGCTCCGATTTTTTATGTGAATCCTGGGAGGGGTCAGCTGAATCGATCCTCGAGATCGATCTTTTCCTGGAGATCGCCCAATCCTAGCACCAACTGGCGGATATATTTACGAAATCGCTGGAAGGCATCCGTTTCAAGTTACTAACGTCAAACCTAGGCATGTCGGATTGAGAGGGGGTGTGAAAACAGCAACCCGTTGTTTTACCAAAGCCAGGATCGGAGTTGTCAAGGATATCTTATAGATAACAACCGGGCTGGCGGCTTCTACTGTAGTACATAAGCGTCGTTACTTTGGTAACATATAAACAACCTGGAAGGGTATAAAAACTGAAATTTTCACCCAGGACTAGTTAATTCATTTTCAACCGCTCCAAGATACAGATTAAATAAATCTGTCATTTACAAACCGGTCTTTTCTTTCTGTTCGAGTATTACCAACAAGACATATCCTTTGAACACTATACACACTTAATCCAAAAAAAGTCGTTCGGTATTTTTTTTACAATAATCCATCGTTAAAGTGTGATAATACCGGTATTCCTGCAAAAAAGCGTCAAATTAACGACTGTTCTGTAAGATTTGTAAGTTTTACGATATATTATATTTGCTTAATTTCACATTCACCGAAATCTGTATAACTTTTTACCGAACAACCTGTAAAAATGCCAAATTGTGAATGTGGTGGCCATTTTTCTCATACGTGCTACTGGTACATACTGGTGCTACTGATTTGTTTTATTTGTTGTTGTGTGTAGACATAGGATATTTATAATTTGGAAAGTGTTAATGGTGAATTACTCAAACAGGATGTAAGAGTCGCTAACATTTTTCGTAAGTAATCTGGTTAATTTAGTTTGATTTTAGACGGTATCGGCAGGCTCAATCATAACCGAATTTTTCTGCCACCGGTATTTTTTACAGGTGCGTTCGGTATTTTTGTTCGTTTTCAAAGTTTCTTTCGGTAAATTTTACTGGCTGCTCGGTTTGGAACATTACCAAAAAGCTGCGAAAATTACCGACCACTCGGTTGGTGGTTTCACAAACTGTTCGGTAATTTTCGGAAACACCGAAGATTTTACCGAACGTTCAGCTGTTGAAATTCCTGTAAAATTTTACCGATTTCGGTGTTTTATTTTAAGTGTGTAGAACACGTTTTGCCAAAGTGACGCCCCTTTCTAATTGGTCGATTATTATTTTTCGTTTGCACTGTTTGTTTCTGTTTTCGAAGTGGATAAACTAGCGATAATTTCTACAATTTCTACAATTTAAGGTTATGATACAAATGCTGAAGCGCTTGTTCAGCTACAATTCAGCATATATACAGCCAATGTAAAACTGTTTATGAAATAAACTTGAAATAGATGAAAAAATCGATACGTATGCATGTATGTCAAGATAGAGAAATCGCAACGCGTTCTACCAGCAACCTCATGAGCATGAGTTCGAGATTAGAGACTGGCAGTAATGTTATTAGACACTAAAAAGGAAAAATACACACAAAAGTGCAAAAATCGAAAGATTTAAATGTGTTCGAATCGCCTAAACAACAAAAAAAATTGTCTAATTAAGACGAATATATCTAGATAAACATTTCAAAAGGTCCTATCTGCTTTCATAGTTTTTCCGAAGCGTCTTTTCATTTTGATAATGGTTCAGCTTTAGTAACTCACCCAAGCGTAGTTTTCGTTCAGAAGGCTAGAGTGATCCCTCCACTATCAACTTGTGCAAATAACGTGTCATAAAAGATGTTTCATAAGTTGTGGTGATTGAATAAAAGTGATCGATCAAAAAATCGATCAAAGCAGATAGGACCTTTTGAAATGTTTCTCAAGATATATTTAAAATTATATTTATCGTAGCTGTAATAGAGCTGAAAAAGAACTTTTTCAGAAAGACAGAATGTACAATTTTAGCCATGGAACTGTCATATAAGCGCTTATTTAGACTATTTACCAGCAACTGTTGGCTGTAAAAAAAAGGTTTTCTACAAGCTGTATAAAGTATAAATAATCGCTTCTACAGAATCGATCAGCATGTATAAAAGTTGTTCGAATTGCTGAGTTATTTTTTATTAAGCCCTTGTTCGGATATTTAGAAAGCCGAATGAACAAGTAACTGATTTAGTTCTCTAAAACCGACTGATTAAAAGCTGATTAAACACTTAGAAATACATTATTCGACCTATGTTCAATCGTCAGCTGAATAATATTAGTTATAAAAAATGTTTCTTGGGTTATCAGTTGACCGAATACCGTTGCTTGAAAGCTCATGCCACAGAAATTTTAACTTCCTGACGCTAAATTAGCACTTCTGTGAGTTAAGCAGTATTTTATAGGCTTTGAACCTTTTCTGTAGAGCATATAGACGTCTGTGATGCTCTTCTTGTGACCTCCCAGAAACAACCACATCATCGAGGTATACTACAACTCCATCTAGACCAGCCACAACAACTCTGGGGCTGAGCTGATACAAAACATCACTCTTTTATATATATCAAAAGAATAATGAGGATATTGTTAGGTTTCCAACTTTTATACTTTTTTTTAATTGGAACAAAACAAAAACTTGTTGCAATTAGGTTATCTGAAAAGACCAGATTTTGTTATGAAAGCCGTTATCTCACGTGTTTTCTCAAAAATCTCAATCTGGCGGTAGGCTTCTTTTATATCAACCTTAGAGAAAAGGACTGCTCCACGGATACTTACCAAAAGTTCGTCGATGACAGGTAATTGACGTTTCTCTCGCAGAACCGCACAGCCTGCTCTACGCATATCCACGCAGAGCCGGATTTCTGCCGAGTCCTTTAGGACCGGTACCATGGAGATGGGTGTTATACTTTCTCGATGACATCCTGGGATCCGTGGTGGAAGTCCAATTTTCCTCGATCAAACTCTCAAGGACGATTGTTGGACGATGATTGGGCTGCTAAACTGGTTGAATTTTAGAATTGATATGGATTCCCAGGAAAACTCCTTTCATTTTTGAAAACTGTCACGTTGCTTCTACTGACGCCACCTTATCGAACCCAACTTTTGATACTCGCAGTTCTGAAGCTGTTTTTTCGCCGAGTAAACACTTTATATCTTTATGTCTAGAACTTTGCCATTACCTTGCTCTGGCCTGCCTGAACCTATGCCGTAAACATTCCGATAACTTTCAAGGCATCTTTGCTGGCGTACGCCCTTAAGGTTGTATTCCCCTTGATTCGAAAAACTGCGTACTTGTACTTTAGTTTGTAGCAGTCGTTCTAAACCAATGAGGAAATAATGTTGTCGTCTGCACCGCACCGCGAATCAACCATCAACACAATTTTTTTACGTTTTGCTGGTCTTTTATACCACTCAGATCTCTCTGGCGGTGCTCTTTAACGGTTTGCATTCTTGCTTCCACTAAACCTAGAACAGCATTCATGGCTGGAGTTCGATTTGTAACGTTCTGTTTGGTTTTTGTTAAACTTCCGTTTGATAGTATTTACGGTGATATCGCGATTTTACCTTCGAATTAGCCATAGTTATTTCCCGAGAAATAATCTCATTCAAAGATCTTGCTTCCGTGTATCTTGCTTAAAAATCTCCAATCGTAACGATTTGGAATAACATGTCTCCGTAATTTGGTCTATGATCGCATTTTATCGAAACTTTCTGGATTAAAATAGCACCGTTTAGCTTGTGCGCGCAATCTCAATGCAAGAGATTCTTCTTTCACATTCTGTGTCAACTGTCTAAATAAATACCGTTCATAAGCAATCAGACGTTTTAGCTCAAAGTACGCATCGAAACAGTAACAGACACATCGTAATAAAGGAGCTTTTTTAGAATAATTCTAAACAATTATTGTTTATACGTATCTTCTCCCTGAAGCTGAGTTGTGTAACCCTGTAACTACTAGTACTCTAGAGATATCTTTGCGAGGGATGAAGAAACTTCATCCAGGGGTGGCTGCAAAGCTCACGTACCGATGGTCGTTATCGTTAGACACGACGAGCAGGCTATCTGACTCGAATACCGATTTGTACAGTGCCTCCCGTTCTACCTGAGCATTCATGTCCTCGATAACGACTTTCACGTCCCGTCGCGGGTAGCTATCGTAGACCTCAAGTATAGATGACAGTTCTAAAAGGTATGCTATTCACGTCGATGCATTAGTATTAGTGATCGTTATGACCTTTTTTCAATTTTGTATGAAATTTGAAATGATTTTGCATTTTAAACTAAACTTATAAAACATACTTTCCTGAAAAGTTATAGAAATGATGTTGAAACATGTTTTATTTGTGGGGAATACATAAACATGCTGCGGTTTAGGTAAAATATGCTGTTTTTCATCAATTTGCCGGTAACCTTTTTGCACTTTTCGTTTTTTTCTTGTACTCCAATAGCGCTTCTAAATAGAGTCGCTTATGTTTCATACAGTAACAAAAGTCATGAGCTATGACAATGACTAAGATTATGTTCCAAATATTAGAAATACAGCATTTTTATATATTTTATTTCGACATATTGTCGCAATTTTTCACACAAAATCTAAATTAATATCAATTTCTAGTGTGTTTCAACTGGAGATTCACTCTCCAACTAAAAAAAATCAGATATAAAACAACATAAAACGAGAAATTTCCAAAAATGTTTTGAATTCCATACAAAACGCGAAATTTTTCATAACGAGATTTGTTTGTGTGCGTGGATAGACAAAAATGTAGCATACCTTGTAGAACTGTCATCATACTTGGATCGTAGACCTGCTCCAGTTGTGCATAGAACACTTGCTTCTCGTCGTCGGGTCCTCTTCATGTGGGCAGTGCACGTTGATGATATTGTGATTGAATTGCTAATTGCATACAGGCTTTTGTCGAGATGACGAAGCTTTTGAGCACTTCTTCTGAGCGAAATTCGGAAGGTCAATTTTTTTTTCATACAAGTCATTGTCGCCAAGTGCACATCCTATATTGCAACCTATCTCGTAGAACTATATGTCTAGCAAACTCATATAACTGTTACAAATAGGAAAAACGATGGAATTAATATTTCACAAACCATACCGATTCATCGTTGATATTTTTTCATTGCAATGCGTTGCTTTTACGATGTGTACTAACGTTTTCGAGCAACGCATTGTTGTAGTCGTAATTGATTACCTGGAATTAGGCTCGTAATTTGGAATCAAAATTGTGCCTCTTAATTTTTATGACATCTGAAGTGGGATAATAGGTACCTCCGTTTCATTTCAGTAGTCTTATGTATATTTATCACATATATTTCAGCTCTACGAGATCTAATAAACTTCCTCAGTAAAACAGAACAAGCGAAGAAATATAAAATTAGCATTCATAACTAAAAGGGCACTTAATTTCCTTCCTATATCAAAACATCGCTCGTCGCATTAACGTAACGTTAATGCTGAAGTACCAATAATGTGCGAGAAAGCGTTGCAGCGGTTTCGAAAATCCTTGATTCATTGCAGTCTAAATCTGTCGAAATGACGCGTTCGCAAGAACGGTAGGTAAGCGCTGGACAAACTGAGGGCTCCGGAGCTCATCGCTTCGCTGCTGCCACATGACTATAAAGTGCGACGACAACGCAATATTCTCGACCGGGGGGCGCAAGAGTTGGTACAAACTGCAAATTAGGCTCCAAATGGCAGTGCAGTGGGCAACGGCATTAGGCTATTGTTCCAACAAATTTAGCCTATGTAACGAACAACTTTAACGAATTGAGGGTCATGCTGCGCCATGGCGATACAGAGACCGTTTGCAACCGGCACACGCTGAGACAATAAATTTTTTGACCCTGCAATTATCGCAGTATTTTGTAGTTTCCATTTTATCTTCACGACCGTGAAAAGGTAGATCATCGTTTCATCCTTAGCAGTCCACCTATATCTACTAATAAAATCAGTTGAGTATTAATAATGATGTATTTGTAGATACATTTCAACTTGGACCGATTTTTACAAAATCAGTAGTGTCACAAAGCCATTCAGAACAAATTTTACGTAATTACAGTCATTCACTCTTGGCCCCAATAGGCATTCACCGCCGACAAATCCATTCCTTGCTGCGCTGGGTACACATTACGAGTTGACTATCCAGCATTAATGTCAATTAGGCACCGTAATGACGAGTTGGCATTAGACACTAGCGCCCGCGCGCGACCATCAATTTAACTGCCGCTGTTTGTTCTTACAATTCAGTGGAGCCGTCCGTTTCAATGGTTCTCAACTTGTTATGATTTTATTGACTACTTACCCAATGTTATGCATAACAATATGCCCAACGATTAAGGGTTAATTGGGAATAGCAGTTTGTAATTTCAGGTCTAGATAAATACACCCGCAGGTAATGCGTTTCTGCGTGTTGAAAATACGTTCATCATCAGTCACGCATATATCAAGATGGCTTGACAAAATAATTTTTTTTTATTCTTTTATCACCAATATTTAGTGGTTAATTTGTGAGTTCGAAGTCCAATTTATGGTAATTTGTGGTTAAGTGGTTCCCAAGGGAATGGTATGGTAGCCTTCAAGCGTTACGTACATCTATTCCTGTACCGTTTGTTCCAAAACTACTTTTTCTGCTGTCACAGTTTGCTTCACTTTGCTTTGGGACACAATTAATGTACTAAATATCACTTAGAATATCACATACCATGTGAAAACCTTAAGAAATTGCTCAAAACTGTCTGATATGCTATTAATAATTGCAGTCAACATTTAGCCGGTTTGCCCGAATCAACATAAGATAAGGGTAAACTGCCCATTTTTCGGGTGCCAGTGACAGGGTGACAGCGATGCCATTCCCGTGGTGGTTCCCGAGAAATTTTCAAAAAACTGAGTCAAGCCATCTTGAAACATGATTTTGCTTCAAATTAATCGGACAACGATGATATATACATCAATCGAAAGCTCTCAATTTGTGGTTCATGAAAATGTAATTTTTAAAGCGGTAATTACTAGTGTTTGTACAGAAATTTGTGTTTTATTGTTCACATAGTTTTATGTTTTGTTTATTTGTTGTTGACGCTGCTGGCCGCTAGTGGCGTTAGCTGTTAGCGGTGTTTGTCACTGCTATACTGAGCGTGCCTGCGGGGAATATGGTAAATATCGAGATTCGGGGAACTAAGCCAACACACTTGCTATTTCAGGTATCCAACCAGGCGCAAATAAAATGTGTGTAACTTTTTTGGTACAAAGGAAAAAGGGTAACGAAAATGTACTTTCAAAGTGAAGCAATCCAAATTCGACGGATTATTTTTCAGAACCAGTAGGTATTTTTCATCACCTAGATTCTGAGAAATGTTTCGGAAATATTTAAACAAATGTTCCAACAAGCTGCCGGGATCCAACTCAATGTTGCTCTTCTGTTATTTTTCCATGCATGTGTGCTAACTTATGTGCAAAGTAATAAAGAAGATGTCTGCTGTCTGCGGGTCTGTTAAGCTACTAGTGGCACCATGGGGAAAAACGTGCTGTTTTGCAAATGGAGGATTTGTCATGATTTTGAAAAATTTGTAAAATCAACTTGAACCATTTTTGAATGAAAAAAAAAACTGTATAAAATCAACATGCATTGAACCCGAAAGGATGTTGTTAAAATTGATGTGGTTTATTCAGAAAAAAAAAAAAACAAAATTGATTTGAAGCACTGAAATTAAGAGGAATATGCTTAAACAAGTATTAAAAGCACATAAAAGTTGGTACACAGTGCAGAAAGTAAGAATAAATCTTAGGCGTTGAAAATAATAATTACACGTATAAAAATTATCAAATGTTTGTCAGAAATCTAAAATATACTGTTCATTGAGAGAAATTAAAATAGTCAGAGCATTAACATCAACAGCAGAAGCAGAACATTCAACTAAGGAAATTCTTAAAATTCATCTGGACGTTAATAGACAGGAATGCATAAAATTATAAAGGCGGTAAGAAAAATGAAAACGAATTGATTGAAATAGAGATTTTAGAAAACTACAATTTTTATCAAATTTTAATGAATAAGTAAGCTATCACTGTGGTTGTAAAATTAATTGAGCAAAATCGTGCCGAATGATTTGGAAATTCGCAACAATTTTATCGGCCATATTTGAATGAATATTTGATTTGAAAGACCTTCCAGTTGGTCTCGAAGTACGATGCTGGCCTAACAAGCCAGTTAGTGTCAGTAGGATCGTAGCGTTGGCCCCGCAATTGTCCTGTAGGGGATCAACGGGCAACACGGACAGGGCGAGTAAGATGGACCGTTGCTCATTTCTATATAAACCACTGAAATTAGCACAAATCAGTTATGCCAGTTACATACCAACAGGGTCCTGGGAGTTTCGAGATATTATGTAGATTGAAACAATAGTTAGTTATTTGAGAAATAATCAAAATAAGCTCACCCTCAACAGCAAAGCAATGTGATGTAGTTTTGGCCGTGTCGAATTTAAGCTTCTGCTTCGGTAAAACTTCAGAACAATATAGTTTTCAATGACATAGGAATAATTGAGCATATTTGAGACACGTGGGTGAAGATAGTTTAGTGAAAATATTATTTTTTTGGAAATCACATCGATCCAAAAAATATTTGCCTCTTGGGCAAGACGGTCAGATGTTGTGTTAGCAAAATGGGTAGTCTAAAAAAAACGACAATAGCACCATTTATTATTCTTTTTTCAGCATTCTCAGCATGCGATATGAGTCCTAAAGTCATTAACTCTCATTTGAAACAAAAATCATCATTAAAAACATTGTTAAAAGCTGTAAATATATTACATGTAAATGATGTGAATGATTCCATCGGCGCAGCTGACGGTAAGCTTCAAACACGTGCTTTTTTGCGCAGCGCGTCGTTCCGTATAGAAAAGAAATTTGCTATAGTTTTTCATAGGTCTGTCTTACCAGCACAGCCGGTCCGTTTCATATGCACGTGGTGAAATAGTGGTTTTTCGAGACTGTTTTTATTTTAGTGAAAACTAATATAAAATCACTCTAAAAAGAAAAAGTTTGCATTATTTAATGAAAAGCACTAGTAAATGTCGAATATTATGAATATCGTTGGTTGAAATGTTGTGTTTTGAGCAGAACAATGAATGATTTCCTTAGGGTGACCGTCTTGCCCGTTGTTCCCCTACATCAAACAGTTGGCTGCGAAGTATGTGTATAATAAACAGAAGGCAAAATTCTGTTGAAACCGTTGTATGTACAGAAAAACTGTAGTACTAGAGAATTGCTAATTTTTTTTTCTTCATCTATAATTTATTTGACACGGCACAAATACAATTTAATGTTTAACGGCGCCAATTATATCTGGTAGCTTACTTTCTAAAGTATCTTAATAACTAAAAGCAAATTTTTTATCCTCGCTGCCGACTACGATCTGAAACTAAATCTAACTTAAAGCTAGAATGTTTTGCATTAAAAGCACTGATTTGTTGTTTGATGGTTTTCCATCGCCATAGGTAAGCAGCATATTGAATATGTTCGCTGCTGGGCCAAGATATTACGGACTGGCATATTGGGTTGTCTCCCTCGGGACATGTAGGATAGGTCACGGCTCGCCAAGACATCACGAACAGGAACAGCCGGCTGCCCACTTTCGGCCTGCAGGGAAGCTATTAATTTAGACCTGGCGTCACGGTGTACAGGGCATGACCAAACCACATGCTCTATGTCGTGATAACCCTCACCACAGGCACAGATACCACTTTCCCCGAGCCCAACACGACGGAGATGCGCGTCAAATCTATAGTGATTGGACATAAGCCGGGACATCACGCAAATGAAATCCCGACCTACATCCAACCCCTTGAACCACGGGTTCGTCGATACTTTGGGGATTATGGAATGTAACCACCTTCCCAATTCCCCTCTGGTCCAAGCATTTTGCCAACTGATGATCGTATTCTGACGTACAAGTGCGAAAAATTCATTAAAAGCAATTGGTCTTTTATAAATATCACCGTTTGTTGCGCCCACCTTAGCCAAAGAGTCCGCTTTCTCATTGCCATGTATCGAGCAGTGAGAAGGGACCCACGCTAAGGTAATCTGAAACGGTTTTTCGGATAAAGCACTCAGATGTTCCCGTATTTTCCCCAGGAAATACGGAGAGTGCTCACATCTTTCATCGATCGGAGAGCCTCAATGGAACTGAGACTGTCCGTAAAGATGAATTAATGGTCCGTGGGCATTTTTTCGATAATCCCTAGGGTGTACTTAATTGCAGCCAATTCTGCGACGTAAACAGAAGCAGGATTATCGAGCTTATGGGAGACGGTTAAATTGTTATTGAAAATACCGAAGCCAGTGGACCCATCAAGAAGTGATCCGTCAGTGTAGAACATATTGTTGCAGTTGATGTTTCGATATTTATTGGAAAAAATTTTGGGGATCTGCTGCACGCGTAAATGATCCGGGATTCCACGAGTTTCTTCTATCATGGAAGTATCGAAAAACACAGTAGAATCAGAAGTATTTGATAAGTCGACACGATTTGGAATATTCGAAGAAGGGTTAATATTTTGGGACATGTGATGGAAATACAATGTCATAAAACGGGTTTGAGAATTAAGTTCGATTAACCTTTCAAAATTTTCAATCACGGGACGGTTCAAGACCTCACATTTGATAAGAATACGAGAAGACAGGCTCCAGAAGCGGGTTTTCAATGGTAGTACTCCAGCTAAGACCTCCAAACTCATCGTATGGGTCGACTGCATGCAACCTAAGGCGATACACAAACAACGATATTGTATTCGCTCCAGTTTGATCAGATGTGTGTTTGCTGCGGAGCGGAAGCAGAAACACCCGTATTCAATAACAGACAATATCGTTGTTTGGTAAAGCCTTATAAGGTCTCCTGGATGGGCTCCCCACCATTGTCCGGCTATTGTACGAAGAAAATTCACTTTTTGTTGACATTTTTTCATCAGATACCTCACGTGACAACCCCAGGTGCCTTTATAGTCGAACCAGATACCAAGATATTTGTGTACCAAAACCTGAGAAATCGTTTTACCCATTAATTGTGTTTGAAGCTGAGCAGGTTCATGCTTCCTAGAAAAAACTACTATCTCAGTCTTCTCCGGAGAGAATTCGATACCTAGCTGTAAAGCCCAAGCAGACAAATTGTCCAAGGTATCTTGCAATGGTCCTTGCAAATCGGCAGCTTTGGCTCCTGTAACAGAGATTACACTGTCGTCTGCAAGTTGTCTTATCGTGCATGAATTTGCCAGACATTCGTCGATGTCATTTACATAAAAGTTGTAAAGAAGGGGGCTTAAACATGAGCCCTGGGGAAGACCCATGTAGCTAATGCGAAAAGTTGCCAAATCGCCGTGCGTAAAATGCATGTGCTTTTCGGACAACAAATTGTGCAAAAAATTGTTTAAAATTGGAGAAAATCCTTGTCGGTGAAGTTTGCCCGAAAGAATGTCAATAGGAACGGAATCAAAAGCCCCCTTAATGTCCAAGAACGCAGACGCCATTTGTTCTTTGCGAGCATACGCCAGCTGAATATCTGTTGAAAGCAGCGCAAGACAATCATTCGTCCCTTTGGCACGGCGGAAGCCAAATTGAGTATCCGATAGTAGGCCATTTGATTCGACCCAATGGTCTAAACGTCGGAGTATCATTTTTCCATCAATTTCCGGATAAAGGATAGCATTACAATCGGCCTATAAGAGTTGTGATCAGAAGCTGGTTTCCCTGGTTTTTGGATGGCGATCACCTTCACTTGCCTCCAAACCTGCGGTACAATGTTTTGCTCCAGGAACTTATTGAACAAGTTCAACAAGCGCCTCTTGTCATTGCCGGGTAGATTCTTCAACAAGTTGAATTTGATTCTATCTAACCCAGGCGCGTTATTGTTACAGGATAGGAGGGCAACTGAAAATTCTGCCATCGTAAAAGGTGATTCTATCGTGTCGTGGCCCGGAGACGCATCACGAACAATATTTTGCTCAGGAACAGAGTCCGGACATACTTTCCTGGCAAAATCAAATATCCACCTACTTGAAGATTTCTCGCTTTCGTTGACCGTTACGCGATTCCGCATTCTTCGGGCTGTGTTCCAAAGAGTGCTCATCGATGTCTCCCTCGACGTCTCGTTCACGAACCGACGCCAATATCCGCGTTTCTTTGCTTTAGCCAAGCTTTTAGGCTTGGTATCAAGCTCCGAATACCGTAAATAGTCGCCAGGTATACCTCCCTTCTGGTAGGCCAAAAACGCGTCGGATCTTTGCGTGTAGACATCGGAGCACTCTTGGTCCCACCACGGAGTGGGAGGCCGTTCTTTAATCGTTACGCCGGGATATTTCTTCGTTTGGGCTTGCAACGCGGCGTTGAGAATCAAGCCCGCGAGGAGGTTGTATTCTTCAAGTGGTAGATGATGTTGAATCGAATCGACCGCTTTTGAAATCATTTCCTCGTATAACTTCCAATCGACATTCCGTGTGAGGTCATACGGAATGTCAACTGGTCGCATGCGACTTGACCCGTTATTAATTGAAATAAGAATAGGCAGATGGTCGCTACCGTGAGGATCGAGGATTACCTTCCATGTGCAATCCAACCGTAGCGACGTCGAACATAAGGATAGATCCAAAGCGCTTGGGCGCGCTGGAGGTTTCGGGATACATGTCATTTCATCGCTGTTTAAAATAGTCATGTCGAAGTTATCGCAAAGGTTATAGATTAAAGAGGAGCGGTTATCATTGTAAGGGGAACCCCAAGCCACGCCATGAGAGTTGAAGTCTCCCAAAATCAAACGTGGCGAGGGAAGAAGTTCTATTAAATCAAAGAGCAGCCGTTGCCCAACCTGTGCTCTGGGAGGAATATATATTGAAGGAAATACTTCTACAATTCCACTGTAAGACAGAGATAGAATCCTTCATATACGTAGTTGAATTAGGCATCGAAGGATACAATCGCTGCAAGGAGGGGCCATTGGGCAGTCAACTGCTTCAAAAATGATCTAACTGTTGGGAGAAATGCTGTAAGAAAAATTTTAATTGGATCGGGTACATTGAAAGTTTCAAAAATCCAGTCCACAATGTCAGAAAATTTCACTAATCCAGAGTTTGTTTCATCAACTGGATGTGCAAAAGGAACAACTGGGGTTTTAGATGTTCCTGGCAGTGCTGGGAACTCCTTCTGGGACTTTAAATTTGCAAGCCCAGGAGGAGTTTGCTTCGGTTTTTCCGCAGCACTGTTTGGTTTGCTTGTAACTTTCATTTCACTTTGAGAAATCTTAGGACCTTTTATGGGAAGTTTAGGAGAGGAAATATTTTTCCTCTTTCTAGACTCCCCAGGATTGGCGTAAGATGTTCCCGCTGGTGAATCGTCAGAATCGGTTTCATCAGAGGTCAACAGATCATAAGGGTTTGATGTAATGGGAGAAGTGGTAACGGTCTTCTTCAGCATCTCAGCGTAAGAACGCTTCGAACGCTCTTTGAGAGACCTCTTTATTTTATCCCTGCGCTGCATGTACACCGCACATGTCGAGAGCTCATGCTGACTCTCCCCACAGTGAATGCATTTTTCAGCATTTTTACTGCAGGAATCATCCGCATGATTCTCCCCACACTTGCCACAACGTGCCTTATTGCAGCAGTAGGCGGTGGTGTGGTCTAACTACTTACAATTCAGGCAGTTCATGACGCGAGGCACATATAATCGCACAGGGAGACGAACCCGGTGGATCGAGACGTGGCTTGGTAGCGCTGACCCGGCGAACGTAACTCGAAACGAGTCTGACGGGGTGTATACTGTTTTGCCACCGATGATCGATGCTGACCGCAATTGCTTGCAGTCGAGCACCTTTACATCGGGACAGGTTTTGTTTTTAAAGCACCCTTTGGCACTTGCCAGTATACATTCGACGGACAGACTCGAATCGGTTATGACACCGTCGATATCCACGTCTCGTGCGGGTATGTAAACGCGATACCCGCGTGTGAAGAGCTCAGAGCAAGCTATATCGTTGGCCTCTTTCAGGTTACTGACCACGACACGGAGCTTGTTAGGCCGGACCTTGGAAATTTCGGTCACGCCCTTGTACTCCTTCGTCAGGTCTTTAGAAATCTGCAAGAGGTTCAACTGTTTCGATTTCGGTCCCGCCTTTGGCCGAAAATAGACAGTATAGCTGCCCTGGGCTCCGTCTGGGTAAAGCCTGGGGCGAGGGGGGACTGAAGAATGAACAGGGGAGGGGGTAACAGAAGGGTCAGGGTCAGAGGGGTTCGGGGATGGTGGCGCGGGAGGCGAGGGATCTACATCCATCCCGCTAAGTCTAGCGCACTAGCGCCGACAAGAGCACGTACCTTTTTACTTCTCCCTTCCAGTAAGGTTGGTTGTTCGATCGTTCGAAGTTGCAGCCGTTACAGCCAGCAGCACCAATACAGCAGCACCAAACAGCCACCAGCAGCGAGCCAGGTGTGAGATCACTCCACACAGCGATACAACTCACTGTCAACTGATGGCTTCTTCTTTTTCCTCTTTTGTGTCTCGTCCACTGCTGTAGCACAATTCAGCCAGCAGCCAAATCGGCTTACGCACCAGCTGGTAGTCACGATGCGAAACAGTTGCACAAAGGCGCGACCTTGAACCCGGATTTATTTCACTCGACCAGGCAAACAATGCCAACACTTGTTCACACGTCTTTTGTTTTATATTCTATCGGAGCGATCACCGATCACACGTCCGATACTGATGCGTGTTCGGCACAGAATGAGAGAATTGCTAATGCCTTGTAAAAAAATGATATTTACCATATTCCCTACACGCACGCTCAGTATAGCAGTGACAAATACCGCAAACAGCCAACCCCACTAGCGGCCAGCAGCGTCAACAACAAATAAACGAAACGTAGAACTACGTGAACAATAAAACATAAATTTCTGTGCAAACACTAGTAATTATGACCTTAAAATTACATTCTCGCGAACCACAAATTGAGAGCTTTCGATTGACGTATATATCATCGTTGTCCGATTAATTTGAAGCAAAATCATGTTTCAAGATGGCTTGACTCAGTTTTTTGAAAATTTTTCGGAAACCACTTAACCACAAATTACCACAAATTGGATTTCGAACTCACAAATTAACCACTATATATTGGTGATAAAAGAATAGAAAAAAAAATATTTTGTCAAGCCATCTTGATATATGCATCAGTTACATTATGTTTTCTTGGTAGAAATAAAACAGTTTTATGAAAAACGTAATTTAGGAGAGGTGGGGAATGAGAAAATTGAAGTGGGCTGAAGAGTCACGTTAGTCTGGTAGGGATAGGAGAAAAGGATTTTTTTGAAGCGAGTTGTGAGGTTATAGTTATCTTGTTGAAGTACAATAAATTCGACCGAGTGAAAAACTATTTGGTTTATACAGTCCCTCTACAATTATGGGTCAGTCAACGTGAATAAATAAAATCTTAGAACATTTTGCATTGTTTCGACCATTACAGACAAAATTATGGACAAAAAACTGATTTTAGGGAGAAATGTTCCACAAAAAACTGCACTTTTTTCCATTTTGTCGACCAGTGCAATGAATGTATCTTCATTTTATTTGTTGGTGTTGAAACATGAAGTTTTGTAAAATTAACAACACAAAATATACTAAATTTTGTGCAGTATTTAGCCATGCTTATACACGAAACCATTCTTGTTTAAAGACCACACAGCCGATTTCAGTTCGTTCAATGCAAACACGTGAGCCCCAACCACGTAAAAGGAGAACTCGCTTAAGGTTTCCTCTCTGTGCCACTAGGTGCTATTCATCCGGCCCCAATAAACCTGATCTCGATCGACTCCCAGTCGCAAAAACATTGCAGTTTTCTGCGCTATTGCATCAAAATAGCGGCATACCCGCTAAATAATGAATAAACACGTAATTATGGACATGCTTGCATAATATTTTATAATACAATAATGACTACAGTTGCTGTTTTTTGCTTATGTCTGCCCCAGTCAACCTGAGCCAACCAGAGATCAAGCGGAGTTTCGCTGAATGCTGGAAAACTTAACCCCCAGCAGCTCTCCAAAGCGGGTCGCGCAGAGTGGATTTCTTCACATCGATCTCCTAGAAAACCACTCTGCATAGCAATGCCGCACGGGCAACACACAACAAGTCCGGTGACGTAGCTGACGATGAAGGGGTCAACAAAGCATATGTGACTGTCGATACTGAGCGGCATCAGGTGCGTCAGCTGATCGCGCATCACTGACCAAGATTAATCCACGGTTTGCTTATTTTTGTTTTTTTTTTTTTTACTTTTATTTTCCTATCGATCGTCCCAGATTCGGCAGGAAATTAGTTTTTCGCTTTTCTATACAAATGTTTTGTTTGTATTGGTGTAATTCACGCCGATCGCTGCTCACACGCTTGTCAGTCGGTCAGTAAGGTATTGACATTCATTCACATCTGTGGTAGACACATATATTGCATTAACTTGCAATAATAATTTGATTTCATGCCGTCCGCCGGTGTACGCTGCCTGCATGAAAGTGAGTTCAGAGTAATGACCTCCACATAGCAATGAAATTTTAAATTCACCGTGCAGGCTCAGCATGAGCGACCTACGATAAGCTATTAAAAAGGCAGCGCATTATTAATCAATAGGTGTATTTATGCAACGTACTTCTCCAGTTAGCGATACGAGTTGGTATCATTAAAGTCACATTATATTGATTGAAAAGTGCATAGTAATGCGTCAATCGCTTAATCGCCGAGAAACGCTCGAAATTGCAAATAATGTTATTTATCTTTTGCTAATTTCATGCACTAGAATTAGCGAGAATTAAAATTAAGCTCAAATAAAAAATGAAAGTAAACAGACCATGTTTACACCTTGTTCGTAATTTATTATATTACTACTAAACGAACATCCACAGAGGGAAAAAGATCGACACAATGAGATTAGTACTCCCAAGTCATCAGGTCGGTCATAAATCTTGCTGAATTGCACAACCAAGCGAAGCGGCCGGCAGGATAACGGTCAACCTGGATGCGTTTCACATTAATATTTGACAATAAAGAGCCTTCTCTCATAATCGTAAAACAATTTACCGAAAACAAATGTTGAACAGAGCCACCAACACCGGCGGACGGCTGAGCCCCTTCTGAACTGGACAGTGGCCAGCGAGACAAGCCACGTGCGACATAAATTTCCCGTTTATTGATTTTGTTCCAATATTTAACTAGCCGGTAGAGAGCGGCGTCTGTTTCATAATCGTTATCGCAAACGAAAAATCAATTTTCAACGCCTCCCATTTTTAGCTCGAATCATTTCCGTTTTAATCTGGTTCGGCGGAAAAGAAATAAAAAAAAAACAATGCCACAACTGCATCGACCTTCAGTCGCAGCTTTCACTACCTGAGTGCTGTACGGTGACTTGGCCGTGCGTTCAAATATAGTTGTACGTATACGAAATCCGAAGGTCTTCGGAGAGCGTACGCATTCACCGCACGGATGGACAGGTGAATTCTTGCGGCTTTTCGGAAAACCAATTGTGCGTCTGGAAGACACTCGTTGAGAAACAAGGAAGTCTTGTTTGACGCCAGGCCAAATGTTTGTCCAACGCATTTGATTTATAGTAATTGTGTCAGTGGATGCAATGAAGCTGAGGAATAAACGATAAAGACGATAATTGTTTAATTTTTGAGTAATCGTGTAAAATCTTACGACACTCGCAAGGCGATTTGATGCAACGGAGGCTGCGTACATAGGGATAATTGAGCATTACAATTGTGCATAAATCGCACAGGTCACGGTTGTGCAGATGCGCAAAAAATTTTTTTTCTCTTTCACATTTTACTGACCATCAGCAGCAACAACAGCTGGGTATTATTACCAACACTTTGCGAGTGAGGGACAATGGAAAGCATACCGAGTGCTCTACGGTCGGTTAATTTTGGTGTGCTTGAAGGACAACTGAAAATCACCATTTGATGAAACGTGTTCGTTTCGGGAAAGGTTAATTAATATAATGCAATATGAAGAGCGAAGGTTCGTAAGCTGGCAACAGTTTCATCAAAAAAACGGTCGATTATTTCATATTGTTATGGGTAAATGGTTCGATGAATGAAAGGTGAGAGTCATATATATCTATGTATCGTGGAAATGATTAAGATATGAAAAAGTTGATAAAAATAGTCTTGGTTTCACCATTCATTTTTTACATGCTTTGTAACAATTAATTGATTAATGTTTGCAATTATCTTTATTTTTTTCTTCAGGAAGCTTATCATCGTTGAACTGCTACAACCACAATAGTATCTTTTTACTTAATTTGTCAGCTTTCGCTGAAAACAAGATAAATTATGAAAAAATAATTAATTTAAATCCGTACGACGTATAACTCGGTCTCGCTTAGTAGCTATTTTGTATCGTTTGCACACTTTTCGCATGATAGTAATTTTTTTTATTTCGTCAATCAATGTAGACTACAATTCTAATGTATACGTTAATCTTAAGCTATCGAGTTCTAGCACGTAATCCGCTTTTTAATGCGTTCCGGGACATGGTAACGTCTATAATCTCGCAGTGTTTGTTGTAGGCGTTCATGATGCTGTTAATTGGTCCATGTTTGGCGTACAGTGACCGGTAATTATTAATAGTAAAAGTATTGCGCGTTCTTAAAGGACGAGAAGGAGCATAAAAGTTAAGAGTTTCCAGCAGATTCGGTGAATTAACACGTTGTGAGATTATATCGTTTACAAAGGTAATCATGGTTGTTTCTCGTCGTTGTCATGTCATGCATTTACTCAGTAGAAAGTATTGTTTGTTCGGAAACGCATCTTACCGTAGATTAGAAGTTATGGGTTCGAGTCCCACCTGCTAGACTATAATTCTCGAAAATTTCTAAATAACTATTTCCCCAGTGAGAACATTTTTCAATCGTCAACTCCACATTTACTGCTTGAAATGGAAATAAAAATAGCTTGACTTGCATTATAGTCATTAAAAATAAGAAAGATTCCGTGTATAAAAAACTTATTCTAATGTGAATAGTTTTAATCCAAAACACCTCTTAGTATTAGAATTTTTGCTGATGAATGATGATGATTCAGTATTCCTAGATATCACCAAAATGCTCGAAGCAGTCAAGGCCAATATGAAATTTCCTTGAGCAAGAAAACGAAACTGAAGTTTGCTCATTTTGTCATGTTGAACATCACATTGTGAAGTAGAACATATTTCACGTTCTTCGTAAGTTTACACAAAGAGCGAATATTTTCAAAATGCGGAGGATAGTTAAAGAAAAATGTCTATAGTAAATAGTTTGGCAGTTATAATCACATCGCTTGAAATGATGATGATGGTGACACCTTATATCCCCACATCGGTTTGAGCTGGTGATTTATCTATAAAGATATTATATAGAAACATACAATGTAATCAGTTGGCAAACAAATAACGGACTTATTATCAATACAGACACAGTTAAAAATTATCTGGACTTGGTTAGAGATTTAACACAGCATTTAGAAGCGTTCACTAATCAGAATTGGTTTTGGATAACGATCCAAAACTACGAGAGAGAACCTATTATAATATGATAGATCCCTATAACGAGCTCTACAGCCTACAAGTATTTTACATTCCTATGTCGAAAACTAAGCAGTCGAGAAGAACGCAATTGAAAGTTAATCGCTGTAATAATCATTCCCAAGAGTCTTATTGCTTTTTTTGGTTTTTTTTCACAAATGTACACACCCTATAACGAACAAATGTTTCATACGCAAAAAACACAACAACATGTATTTTTCACTAAAAAATATCAGCGAGACTGTTATGCGAATATTTAGTTTCTTTTGCCATTTTTTTTTTAAGTGACCAAAAATACCTGCTCCTGAGTTGCTAAAGATTTATAAAGTTAGACGCTAATTCTGACGAGGATTTAATTGGCTTCGTGAAGTTGCTTTGGGAGAGTTTCTGCCAACACGTTGGCAATTCAAATATACTACACTGAAGTAACAGTGGGAAACTCATTCCAAATCTCAGCTCGACGAGCGTGTTTCAGTTATGAATGGACTCTGGAACCGGATGTGGGAATGTAATCGTTGGTTCAGACCTGAACCGGAAAGTGTGCTGTTGGCTGTAATTCTTTTAGTTGTTCTTGATTACAGAAAAACTTCTGGATAAGCCTTCCAGAAAGGTATTAATTGCCGAAATATTTTCTATAAAACTACAAAATCGAGTGCAATTTTTTACGAGTAACTTTTATCATTATTCCGTATTTTATGGTTGATGCATTGACACAATTATACAAAATAACGTTGAATCGATTCGATGGGTACTTTATATGCAGAGCAATTGTACTTTGAACTTTATTGAAATAGATTTCAAGGAAGGGTTACATGCTAATAAAAACCTGGAACTGTTATGCTAATAATTAGGAAAACCTGGAACTGTTATGCTAATAATTAGGACGTAGTACATCCAGAGAACAAAAAAAATCGAGGTTGTGTGGAACAAATCTTACTTTTTTATTGGACATTCTAGAGCATACTAGAATACTAGAGCGGCAGTATATCCTCTGGCTAGATAATCTGGTGAATTGCACTATATAGCCGTTCGCTCCCGACTTTGAAAAGTTCGAACGGTAAGCCGTCCTTCCTAGCGGCCTTGTGGTTCTCCAGCTCTTCGCAAGCTTTCGTCACCTCGTCCATGATTGGTCGATCCACAGCATGTCCATCATCCCCAATTTCTCCCCTGTTCCGCTCGTCGATTCTCGTACTTTTCTTACCGTTCAGTTCCAATCCGACAGTGTTGTTTCTAACGCCTGGTATGCAACTTATCGGTTATCAAGCTCCCCTCCCTGTCATTATACATGAAAAACCCAGTTCCTGATTCCGTTAATTACTGTACAGAAGTTCCTCGTGTCGTTCACCGTATCAGCGAGGACGCGATCGTGGTGTTCATGTTTCTCGCGGCGGTGAAGCCCCTATAGCTTTCCGGTACACTTCAATTGGTTCATCAATCCGTCCATCAGCTTTCCGAAAGTACTTTGCAGAAACTCCTTCTGCTGGTAGCTTCTGGATGTTCAGACGTATCTTCCTCTTCGATTTTGAATTGAATACGGTGGACAGCTGGGCGCGAATCTTACCTGCCACGAGATAGTCGTTGGTGGCAAATGCTATCGCTATTAATAACAGGGCGAATGTATTTTTCCCTTTCGACTTGTGCATTTATATCTCCGAAGACGACCTTTATGCCGTGTTGTGGGAACTCTTGATACGTTTTCTCAAGGAGCTTATAGAATTTCTCCTTCACATCGGTTTTATCGTTTGTCTGCGATTACGTGTTGATGAGGCTGTATTTGAAGAATACCCTTGTACCTTTGATTCTCAATACATATAGTCGGTCATTATAGGGAACCCACATAGGGGCACGCTTCGTTTAGTTACCCGTGGTCGGGTCCACCGCCCGGAATTCACGTTCTCCGGTTTTCGACTAACGTACTTCTTGTATGGCTGCTAGCTCCACATTTGTCTTCCGCAGCTCTCTGATTCAGATTTGCGTTATTCTCTGGTTTGTCCACTGCCTAGTCTCAAGACGGGGCTGCCATCTTGGGTGTAGTTGGCAAGATGCCACATTTCATAGTTCAGCCGTTCGCTTCGGATCAGCTATTTGAGTCGCCCCTTTCAAGCCATTTTTCTGATGACATTATCAATATGCCTCTCGATCATAAACTTGTCATCACATTGCAGTATTTACATCTGAACTGGAGTTTGCCGAAGGAATAATCAAGTATTTTGTTGTGCTAATGTTTAGTTTGAGTTGTTTAAAATTTAACCAATTCGTCCAGTAATGTAAATCTTGGATTAAAGGTGCTTCAACATAATTTGCATTTTTAGCAGCAATAAACAGAACAATATCATCGGCCAGTTCATTTACATCGCATAACCGTAAATTTTTTTTTATACCATTAATATAAATTTTAAACAGAATAGGCTCCATAACATTTCCTTGCGGTACACATTAGCGATGATTGAAATAAACTGATTTAGAACCATAAAAACGAGCCTTCTGATTTCTAGTGTAGCGTAAGCATGGTATATTTCGTAGATTGCAGACTGATGACTATCACTTCCACTTAGATTACTTGAGAAACAATGTTTGGTAGGAACATTTGAACCAATGTTAGCTGAAGTAGGCCTGACAGTCATCTTTGCTGACCACTTCCAACTTCACCGTAGCTTGGGAGTATTAGAAAGAATATTGATGATGAGGTAAACCTTCTTAATAGGAGGCTACCGACTCAGCGACACACCCGTTCGACATAAAATGAAAATATAATCTGTAACGGCTAAATTTTCTCTTTCCACTTTGCTAACAAAAACGCAAGGTTACAGAGTCCGCTTTGACGAGCGGGTGGTCGTGGGTTCAGTAATGCTTGAAGCAGAAGGGTAACACCTTACACACAAGCACGGTTATTAATGAAAAGTGTATCACTTACTTCAATAGTGATACTGCCAATAATATGAAGGGCGGAGTACAGAAAACACAGTACAGATCATGTCTCTGGTCGCAGTAATGAATCCACCCAGAGGAAAAAAATGTAGCCTCATAATCTGACAACCTGGGGTTAGCAAATTATTACTGTTTAAAAAATGCACTAATTGGTCTTTAACATTTAGTTATATAACTGTCTTTAATGTCTGTAATATATGAATGAGGTGAACTCTTCGGCTCTATCCATTACAGTAATCTTGGCCATAGGAACGTTTTTACGTTTCACGTTTTAAACGCACATATTCTAAAGAGTACCAGCTGTTCGAATTTTGTTACGCAACAATTTTTTTAAATGACGCGAATATATTATCTTCCAGATAATTGTGTATATTGTTGCTATTTACAATTTTGTTGATCTCAAGGAAGGTCCAAAAAATAGAAAAAAAAATTGTTCATTGAAAAATGTGTTTTAAATTGTGTTTTTAATTTAAATTTAAAGAAATATTGTCGAAGTCAATTTCAGTAAGGGATACGAACTTATATCTTCAGCAAAGTTTTCGTATTGATTTTACCTACAACATTATACTGATGACACCATAACCGTGTATCTTAAATTTGGATCTCACTTTTGGGGTGATCAATCACAAATCTCATAATAACAATAGATATAGGGTTTCATACCCATTAACTTTACTGAAAGCATTATAATTTTTAATCCAACGTAGAGTGCCTCCACAGTTATGGGTCAGCTACAATTATGGGTCACTTTTACACAAATACGTCTATTCTCACGAAACTGAACAATTTTCATTAGCAGTGGTATTTTTTGTAACTCACTTTTAACCTTATTCATACAATTAAAATAATTTATAGTTGAAAATGTCACTAAAGCTATAATTCTGCTCGGTGCAATAAGTGAAGTACATTTTGCGGTGCACAATTGTGGGTCAGTCCATATCTTGGCTATTTTTATTACTTCTACATGATAATACATCAAGACTGAATAAAATAACTTATTATCAAGCTTTTACAACAATAAAACAACTTATGTTATTTTATAGACTAAATGATTTTGAATGCCAAAAGTGACCCATAATTGTGTCTTTTGCTATGTAAGTGATATTTTCCTTCCCAACCGATTTACACGCATCAACTGCAGTGAAACCTATTGTTGAGCGAAAGTACATACCAGAACACTGAGATAGATAGTGAAACATTCGTATTTGATAAACTGAAAAAATGTGGCAGAACCATGAAAACAGCTAAACACAAATTTGGGGGGACAAAAAGGCAAATAAGGTTACTGGTAGCAATACTGTGCGGAAAATGATGAACGATTTCACAAAAAGTTCTGAAATTTATCCAAAAACCTTACGTTATTCGTAACTGGTCTACAACAGCAAAAAAAAGTTGGCCCAAAGTTCAAAATAGTTGCCCTAAAAAGATTATAGTTTTATATATAGCTTGTGAATTTTGGTTCGCTAGGGGCACCAAAATGTACAGGAATGGTTAAAAAGCTATAACCTTTCATTTTTTCCAGTTTGAGCTCCACCCAGCTTACTTTCCGTCGTTTATCGCCGCTAACTAGCGAAAATTTTTGGTAATTCATCAAGCCGTTTTAAGTTTCTACGCATTAAGAGCCAGTTCGCGAGAGCCGCAAGCGCCTTTCTGAGGGACGTAGTTTTGATGTTCTACGATTGGGCTGAAATTTTCAGCGTTTGTTTGTCTATTCACGGTAGGAAGTTTTGCAAAATTTCAATTTTTTTAATTGAGGTTTAGTGGGGTAAAACGGTCCTTGAAAATGATATGTCCAAAAACGTCCAAATACTAGAAAGTGTAATAACTCCTGCTAGACTTGAGAATTTTCCTGAAAATTTGTGGTAATATACTACACTAAGAGTACTTCAAAACGCATGGTCACAATATATTGCAAAGAGGTAAATTGACGAAAAAAACGCATTGTTCTTTTAAAAATTGTCAATTTTCAGGGTCATCCTACTATTCTCAACATCGCTAGAAAAAATATCTGAATATGGTTTTTTGTAGAGCAACTCAAGAGCTTTAATGTCATGTATAAACCAAGTGTGCCAAATGGAGTAAAACGGCTCTAGAAAGTTTTTTTCAAAAAAACCGTCAAAATCACTAGAATCACAATAGCTCCTGCTAGACTTAATAGATTTTATTGAAAATTTGGATTATCACTGCACCTTACCAGAGCTACCTACTTTACCAGAAGAAACGCAATTTGGGGTGAAACGTTGCTTGAAGATTTTCTTTCTCGAAAATAACAAGAGGGTTGTGTGCAAAGCCACGACCGCAAGGTTGAAGTAGAATACTTTTACAAGAAAGATAACCCGGCTGCTTGCGTGTCAGTCATTTTTTCTAGTAAATAAACATTGACTAATGAGATCAATCGAATTTTGCGCTTCAACAAGGATTGACCATTTTTAATAATATAGTAAGTTGCTTGTCATGGTTGGGGTTTGACAATTTTTAAATTTTGAGATGAAATTTTTTCGGATGTCGTGCTCATGACTGAAGGAAAAAATAATTCAGTACGTTCTGAGACACGGAAATAAAGTAAAATTTATAACTTTTACAAATTTAAAAATGTAAATTAACTCAAGAGAAAACATTAACGCTTCAATCATCAGGTATTTATTTCATCCTAAAACGGATAATTTGTTGTTCAATTCAGTATCGGATAAGATGCCGATTACATCTTTGCGTTATCACTGACAGTGCGAACAAGGTATTCGTTGTGATAAAGTAAACAGTGAAATGCTGATATAACACTCAAAACTAGACGGCTCACGTGTTGTCAAAATGAGTCAACTTTTCATTGAATGCATTTACTAGTGCCCACTATCGCACAGAGACTGCATTTCACTAAAGTGCCTCACTGCATCAGCCGCTATCGATGCTGAGATCCGCTGCAACTAGTGCACTATCCATTGCTACGCCACAGCTGTGGCCGCTATCCGCTATCGCTGGTATCCACTGCACTGCTAGTGCTACTGCTGAAGGATGACTGCTGTTGTCGCTGTCTAGAACTGTTATGAGCGGCTTCGGCTGAAACAAGCTCTTATATAGGCCAAATAACATATTTTCAATTGCAAGGTATATGATTCTGTCGACCGTGCTTGGGAAGCAATCATATAACGACCAATCAGAGGTCGAATTTTTCGTTTTGACAAGGCTTGACTATTTTCAATAGCACAATAGTGTGAATAATAAAATTACAATTATCTTCTTTTGGGAAGAATCTTAGAAGATTTTCCAATCTTTTGCTGCAAGAACGAAGGAAATTCATCGAATAATAACCGATTAATTAGCATTTGAAATTGGACATATGTTTCACTTTTTTCGGTTTTAGATTTTCATTTCACATTCCTATGTAGCCGAACTTCCTGAGAGAAGTATTCTACTTCAAAAGCCGTCAAAATCACCAAAACTCCAAGAACTTGGGTTGGACTTGATAGATTTACTGAAAATTTAGATTATTACTCTAAGTTAAGTACCCTTCCAGCTAGTCTCGAGGTACGATGCCTAACAAGCCAGTTGTCGTAGGTTCGAGTCTCGGCTCGGGAGAGACTGTTAGTGTTAGTAGGATCGTAGCGCTGGCCCCGCAATTGTCCTGTACACTTAACAGTTGGCTGCGAAGTGTGTGTATGATAAACAGAAGGTCGAGTTCCGAATCGGAATGTAGCACCAAGGCTTTGCTTTGCTTACTCTAAATTAATACGACTTTAAGGGCAAGATGTCAAAGCTCTATTGAAAATTTACAAAATTTACGAAAGAATCTTCGAGTTAGAACCTTGGTGGATGTTAACGTAATATGTACATCTATATTATATGGTTATTGTAAATCTTAATGCTCATAACGATGAAGTTCCTTTGTCAAACATGAATTATTCTATGTTTAGTAATTTGGAGCTTTTTATGTACAATAAACATTTCTTCAGAATATTCTAATACAATCCAAAAAACTTCTTTCTAATAGTAATTTTAATATTTATTAAATTATTTTTTGAGATCACATGAAACATTAAACACACACATGAAATCATGAAAGTTCGTAAATTCTTGGCAACAGTTCAAGTTACAAAAAAGCATTTAAATGTCATCTTACGCAATTTTTCTGTTTTTTAAATGTTCGATCTGTACAACGCTTTCCTGAAGAAAATTGTTCCACACAATCGAAGGTCATTTCGATACGTGTAGGAATTGGTGAGAAGAATAATTTCATTGTAAATCGGAGATTCTCAAGCTAATCGTTTCAGTGATTGATGCGCCAATGCTCCGTTCGATTTGTTTTAATTCGAGCATCGAATTACACGCAATTGATTTACCAGCACCAAACCAATTAGGGTAGGGAACGGCTTAAGCGGTAGCGCCTATTTTAATCAGTCGAAGAAAACAGGCCTCAAACTCCTGCATTTTGATCAATATCGACAATTTCAATGATGGAAACGAAAACTTTAATTGTCTAGCTGTCTTACGAATATAAGAAATACCATTAATTACAAAGAAATCTGTGAACAACTGTGAAACTGCTTAAAATAGGTTCGAAGTGATTGGAATAGTGTCCCTCGATTGATAACTTTGATTGATGATTGTTAAAGTTTGCTAACTTAGTTTTACAATCTGAAAACAAGTTCTGGCAGAGAAAACGATAAAGAACAGATTGATATACTACTGTTTGAGTTTCACCCAACACATTTCGAGTATTTCGTCTGAATACATAGGTGGTTCCTAAAGCTGCTCAGAATATGTTCCCTACCCTACAACGCGGTTCGTAGCTGCGATAAATGTTCATAATCTTTTTTTTCAGAATCATTGCACAATACTGATTTTACCAGTTACAAAATTTTCACTCTGTAATTATTACTGTTGTAAAATCATTTAAAAACACCTGGGTAAAGAAAACAACTTGCTACGCTTCGTATTTTATTTCTGTTAGAAATACTTAGAAATAGTTCAATTTATATTTTGCTAGTTTATAATTGATAATAAAATAAGTACACAGTTCTTGTCTCAAATCGTTAAACCAGATTGGTCAGATTAAGTTGTTGCCTGGATAGCGGCTAGTCGAAAACTAACCACAGGAGCGCTGATTGATCGTGAAACAGCAAACGAAACCCGAAGCAGTAGTAGGTAATAGTAACAGTAGATTGGCAAGGCGTCGATCAAAAAACAAGTGTCTTCCAAGCAGCAACTGCAATATCAGTTAGCAGACTGGTCTGTGGGCTGAGCCACCGCAGTTTTATGGTCTGCATCATCACCATGTTTGGTATGTCAGAAATGTACAGGCTAGAGTCGTTATGTAATGCTTTCTTCGAGGTGATTGAATTGAACGCTGCACACAACATCGTGTATCGGTTTGAAAAGTTAGTGCAGCTCCAAATCTAAGTCTCGTGAGCTCCCCCAGCAGTGGCTGGAAAATAAAAATAAAGAGCTCAGAAAACATAGCAAAAAAAAAATGCTAGCACCAATGTAACGTGTGACTGTTGTAATACATTTCGCTTAATTAGGTTTTCAGCTCTGCGTCGTTCAGTTCGGTCGGTGCTGGTTAGGCGAAAACCGCTCACTTCACACTGCCAGTGGCAAGTATGTGAACTAATTTTAGCCGATTCTGGTTTTGCTGATTTTGGCGAACATACCTGGCGGCGGCACACGTGGATGAATACTTGCGTGACTGGAGAAGAAAGCCGCAGTTTAAACAGTTGTAGGCTAACGGACCGGCTTATGGAATCGCGTCTTATACGATTTCTCAGTCTGTTTTGCCCACCGCACCCGCTCCGAACTGATTCGCCGGTCCTCGATTATTCCTCTTTCACTGTCGATCAGTCAGCTGGGCCGGGGAGAGGCGCGTGCAGCTCAGCCTTCAAAGCTCTGAGCCAACAATGCCGACGATGTGTGTGATATTGTACAGCATAAATACGTGTGCAGCTGACAATGCCTCCGGATTGCACGCTTTTTCGAGATTGCTGCCTTCGCTTGCCCACCGTGATTGAGTGAAGTGCGACGGGTGAGAAAATGAATCCTACAACTAAGGAAAAACAATGTTTACTGGCACTTTCGTTCGGAATGCGGGGTTTCCCAGTACTTGCGCTTATTGATAGACTGGCACAGATAACGTAATAAATCTTCTCGAAAGGGGGCTTCAAGTGGAGCAGTTCACTTTTTGTGCGAATTCGGGATTGTCGTAGCATGTGTTATGCTATCTATTTCGTACATTGAAAATAGAATGTAATATATTAAAACGCATAGTATCGAAACTTGAAAACAATTGTCAACAGAACACGACACTACAAATTAAACAATAATTAAAATTTGAATTTGTTTTCGTACAAAACAAAATTTTTTTTTGTGCAATAGGTCACAAACGTCTTGAAAGAAAAAACCATAATGATTTTTGGAATCAATGAATCTTAACTTAAAACTACAATGATTGTATATTTATTTATCAACCCTGCTTAGTTCAGAAATTCTCGATGGGTCGTAGCTGACGGACGTTGCGCGGGTGCGCCGACTGGGGTACCACTTCGATATTCAGCCGCTCCATCTCCTTCAACGATCGCTTCGAGTAGTGGGCCGACGCCAGATCCGTCCGCCAACTTCCGGTAGGCACTATAAATTTCCCCGTTCACGGTCAGTCCGGAACGAAAGAAAGGTGGCTTTGACATCCTCTTTTCGCTGATTGTCAGCCTCAGCCGCACCTTCTTGGGGAACTTAGAGTATGACATAAATTTCACCTCAGGGCTCACTTCCTTCGTGGGGGTAGTTAAAATACAAAGTGCCCTGCCAGTCGTTACCATCCAGACGATTCGCCGGGAAAATCGAATCGTTCTCTGAACGCGCACACTTCTGAACGGAGTAACTTTATTGATTTCGTCATCACGGTTAGAGTTCGACTTATAGAGCTGTCTATTTTTCACTCATGGGTTACTATGATGCTGCATGGGTAGATTCGTCAGTGTGTTCTATACGCACCATGTAAACCCATGGAAAATTAGCAATTTTTGCTCATTATTGTAATGCAAACGTTTAATATCAAAAATGTAATAAATTTTGCGATTTTAAATTGGTTTAAGCAAACAGTAAAGAGGCATACGTGTGCATGGTTTGTGTCATAATATATACAAACTAGTTGGCCCGTAGTGGCTAGCCACTTTCAAATGCGTTTTGAACTATTGAAAGTTGGTATTTAATATAAAATGAATTTTTTTTTTTTTAATATTGAGTTGAAGTTAAAGATGTAACTATGACACTATCGACAATTCGATGCAGATGGCCAGCGCTGGTTTAAAACTTAATTAATTATCTAAACTGCGATAAATCCTTCGTTCAGTAGATCGAGGATTGATTGCTTACTTGAAAACATATCTGCATCTCGCTTCTTATACGGATCCACTGCACAGCTGTTTTCTCCCATATCTAAATACTTTTTCTCCATTATTTGATTATTTTCGAAAAGTTGTTTCCTAACGATTTAATTTTTTTTTAAATTTCATAACTTGAATAATAGTTCATTTTCTCAATTGTTTGATGTTACATATGTTGTATTCAAACTAAACTTACAAAATAACTAAAAATGAATGTGATTGAAAAAAAAAACAATTTACAAAAACCATTGCTCATGAAAAAATACTGGATTGCTCAAAAAAATATTCACACATGCAAAAGTTTGTCTCTGCAATTTGTTATTAACTTGGAACAACGAAGTACTGTTCGTTTTTAATCATTGATGGGTAGTTTAAATCCCTCTCTAATACTCCGATATAACTTCACACATGATAAATGACGCGCATGAAACATCTGTCATCTGCGTTCCATCACAGAAACTTTTTATAAAAAAGTTGGCTTACTGTAGAGCATTTGCAGGATAGTAGATAAACCTATGTTTAATTTTTAAAACTTTGAAAATTTTATGTCGATATATCAAAATATCTTAAATCAAACCTGTTGATCAGATTTTACATGATGTTCAAAAATAATGGCCAATAGCTTAACCCGATCCCGACGCAGGGTAATTAGTTTTTACCTCAAAAAATGAACTTCAAACTCTCATTACTCATCAACTATAAAAATAATAAACACAAACTGTATTGCAAATTAAAGATCAATTTGTGCCTTACTGAATAATTTCATCGTAAAAATTTTCAAGTATAATTGTTGAACTTTAATCAAAGTTTGAATGTCACTCGTCGGAAATGGGTTTATCTTATACTCTAAGTTTTTTTGAAACAGCTAAAATTTTCACGAATCAGCAAAATAATTATCCCTTTCTCCGTACATCTTGAACGTCGTAGTATACTGAAAGAATTAATTTGGGGTAAAATATGTGCAGCATGTCTTGTGTAGGTTAAATGTCTTTTCTATTTTTAAAAATATCGAAAAAAAATTATAATGCTTTATCTTTGAGTACAACTTCTTGAGAACATTTTGGTAAATTTTGTTAGAGCTTTTAGTAATAGGGAGAAAGTTGGATAGATTTCAAGTGCAACTTGTCACGTGCCAAAAGCTAAACTTGAAACTCGATATGAGTTTTGCATAAAATGGCTTTGGCGAGTTACAGCCGGTTTTCTTCAATTTTTTATAAATGTTCGTTATTAACGTCTTCGGTCGTAATTGATATTTTCAATAAACTAACAACTTTTTGCTATCGAATAACTGTACTATTGAAAAATTACATATTTAAATGCATATAAAAATTGCTACACACTTCAAAAAACCAAATTGCTTATTTTTTCGAGCAAAAAGGTTTATAATCCCCATTATTATCTTGACTTTTTCATAGTCTATCCTCAATGAACTACAACAGGTACTGCCTCATTCCATTTGACAACCTACAACCTTTTGATGGTAATGCCATGACATTACAGAACTTATTGGACATGTAACTATAAAAAACGTTCATAATCAACCGACAGTGGTTTGGCTAACTTTAGATTTAATTTACATGCTTGATATCTTTGATACTATGTCTTTCTTACATCTTAAAATTGCCTTCCACCCTTTATCACGTTTTTGGCGGTTTTTTGTCGATGCACCTACATCAGAACCTATAGCCATGTGCTAATTTAACACGTGTGCCGAATATTAGTTAACACGCAATTAGCTTTGATTTCCTTACGACTGGCTTCATATCAGGCGAGAGGAGGTGAGTGGAGGACTGAAAGCAAAGGTAACTTGTAGTCAGAACAGAAGTGTTTGCGTTGCTATCCACAAAAAAATAACAAACTTTAGTGTACCTCAGCTTCAGAGTTTGCTTGGGAAAAAGGCAATTTGAGTAACTTTCGCTTGTCGTGCGCGTGACTGAAAGACAAGCAAACTATATATATTCCGATATATTTGCCTTTAAGGAAACGAGACAAAAAATAAAACGATGTCAAATCGAAAAACAAAAGAATTTAAAACCAAACAGTTAGCATCACGAATATCGAAATATTCTGACCTTCTTATAACCACCTATGTAGCCGTGATTTACCCGTTGCAGGCATACAACTGTCGTAGTTCATTAATATTGAAAATAAATATAGCTTAATAGGTATACTGAATGTAACAAAAGAATGCTCTCATCAGCTGTAGTGTTATGCAGATTTCTCCTCCATCGATCATATTCTTCTGTCGGGTACCACTCGGCTTGGATATAGGCATGGGAAAAACTCATTGGGTATTCTTTCATTTTTATCAAGTGCGATTTCAGACAACTAAAAAACCACGAATTAAAAAAGGTACTCATCTTGCTTGAAACGATCCGCTGACTTTTTCCATTATTCCGAGTTGCAGCAAAGCCTAGATTTGGTAATTTTACGAAATACATTAATGTTTTCGCAGAAAAAAGCTTGTTTACCAAATGTCATGTTTTGTCATATAACTATTTCCCATAGAATTGAGATTTTTTTTATTGATCTTTTGAGGTATCTACTATGATAATCGTTGCTAGTATGCATCAATACCGTTGAAATATTTTTACTTTATTATGACAGTAAGCCTAATCGTAGCTCACAGTCAAGGTGTTGGATTAGATGGCAATCATTCTCATTCCCCGATGTATATAGAACAGTCCTAACGACTTTTTACAATACTAGTAGTATAATAACACTACTAGGTGAATTAGGGCAGCTTTGTTATTAACTGAAGAAAAGCTTTCAAACGGCATACTATTTTGAACTACCCGTCGTAGGTTTATTGCAACGGTTGCTAATCGTGTTTATGAGTAGTCGATCAACTGCTTGCAAGCATTGAAGATTGCCACATCGTTGCTAAGTCTGCGTTTGTGTGGTAACTCTTTCACTCATGTAAGTTTACAATCGTACATATACACATTAATGGGGGGCTGTTTGTTGTGGTTATTTGGAGTAACACATTAGTTCTATGGCTGTCTGTCTGGATTACTATTTGGGGTCGTAAGAGCCAACATACTTTCTGCATGCATTCATACTGTTGTGTACAATGTTTTCGCTCAATACCTAAGCTTAGTACTAGCGAATCAAACATATCAATATAGTTATTAATCTTCCAAGCTAGTTTGGTACTATCAAAAGTAACAGATAAAATATCTAACATTGTTTGGCAATCGAACAATATTTGCAAAACTGAAAATAGTGCAGTCTGTTACTTAGTTTTACTAAAAAATCAAAATTATTCAACATAAACATGTTCAACCGATTCAGCTCAGCTCGGAAACTAATTTCCAAGTCAACACAACTAATCTGGGACACATCACATACATGGAGGGATGTAATTAGATTGCCAAAATAGTAGCCAAAAGCTATAACAGTAAAGCGGGAGTTCCCAGCGTTTTTGTGTTCATCGATGACGATCACGTGCTGAACCAAAAAGCGACTCCGTTCGGTTTCGAGTGTAACGCGACGTTATGTCATAAACGACCAGCGGCGATAAATTACGTCTTTCGATTTTTGCCGGTCAGTTGAAGAAATTAGATTCAGATGTAGCGAAACCGCATTGTTTAGCGGGCTGGTTTTAGCGATACCCTCGACGAGATTAACTTTTGTCGTCGCACGTTAGAGGGAATGAATCTCTCCGACAGCCACCGCTACACATACTGATCTTGGTTGCACACCAATTAAGTTCAAGGTGAAATTTGGTGGATTCAATTGAAATCACACCAGCGCGCGCTGCAGTTACTCCATGGTCCAACGAGCCAATGTAAAAACGGGAAACGGTAAGCCATCCGAGCTAGCTAATCGAAACGCTCTACGGACTAACGAGCCCACCTGTTATATGTTCGTTTGGGTGGTGCAACAAACTAAATTTTTGTGCGGATATAACAAAATTTAAGCTCTATGTCCACCGAGCGTAACCAGCGGCCCTCGTCAGCAGGATACGCTATCAACGGTCAGAATTTGGGTTGCCAATGATGGAAACTCGGATTATTTCACCGTTCGCTATCGAGTGTCAACAGAAACGGCCTTGACTAGAATAGAAACAGAGAAAAACAAGCTGCTCTAAATGACGGTCGCTTCAAACAAAAATTGTAACGCTTGAAAGGTTGTATAAATAACTCGCATTCCTACTTTGTGCTCAAGGTTTTCCTTGTTGTCGAGCATTAAATCATACGTCAGTTGTTGCAATATTTCAAAAGAGAATAGTTCGAATCCATGATTAGCTGTCAAATTTGCCCAATTCTCTATATTTTACTTCAGGTTACTAACGTTTCAATGATAAATTTATCCAACAAGCGACTGACATTTGTCTTTTTAATTTGGCCAAAGTTTGGGCAAAATTTTAAGCTAGTAGTACTCAAATGACTACAGTATTATTCTCTTATATTTTACCAGCTGGGTTTGACTTATATTTTGTCAAGAGGAAGAAGTCTTATCGAAACCTCATTCCTCAAGCCAAGATCGAGCCACAATTACAATTTCCTGGAGAGAACTATTATACGTTACTCAGACCAGTTTTATTATAAGAGGGATTTGTTTTTTTTAGTACGAACGTCAGCAAGGGGTACTGTAGAACTCAGCTTGAAGGAACGGAATGTAGTGGAAAGCCTGAGAATAAACCCATGATAAAGTCCTTTGACAACCAAATGGCCTGATTCTACTAAGATTCGAACCCACGACCACCCGCTAATAAAGCGGATTCTGTAAAACTGTGGATACGAAGTTCCCCACACCTTAGCGAAACCTTAGCTTAGGTCACGCAATCCATAGAAGGCCCTGTTAACGGTCACTATTCGTTTCTTTATCACATGGCTTACCATGTTGTCGCATGTCTTCGATGTATCCAGATGACTAAATTCTTCAAATTGTCCCTATAAATCATCACCGAGGCACCAACAATTCACGGGCTACCAAGCTTTCTACCAGCCAGAGTTTATGACGTCGCAGCTTCCCTCTTAAGAGATCCAAAGACATTCCACCGCTCTACAATTAATACCAATCACGTCGATATCTACCCGCAAAACCAACGAGCATATGAGACTAACAAATCTTGATATTTTGTTACGAACTTTTTGTATCAACTTGTGTTATAAACTTGGTCTCTTTAACAGTTAAAATATCAAAATCCTATCAAATTTACTTACTGATTATTACAAATTATAGCAAGAATGCACAATATTTTGTTAATTTAATAACAAATTTTGTTATAAATATGCATTAAAAAACACACTTGAACATTCAAGTGTATGATGTGTATGAAGTGTATGAATTTGATATAATTCTGTACTTTTTATCATTCTGGCATATCAAGAATATTACGGGCTTTGTTATTTCTATCAATTTCAGCTATATTTGTGTTACCCGTTTGTTATAATCGTTTGATCGGGTAATCCTTAACTGAATCGTACGCTGCCCTGAAGTCAGTCTGCAAGTTGGATTTTCGAAATTTATCGAGGATTTGTCGCGCGGTGAAGATATGGGCCGTAGTGAGACGATCTCCTCCTCGGCTTTAGTCGGTGGAACAGGTTGCAGGAGAGTTTTATACATGCTATTGAGTAGAGTTATGCCTCGTTTATTTGCTACAGTTCAGAGAGTGGCCTTTTACAAAATCGGGCATATGAGACCTTCGAACCTGTCCTAGGGCAATTCTTCATCAGACTACATTATCAGCATGATCCGATGAATAATGCGCGCTCCCGACTATAAAGAGATCGGCAAGAATGCTTCCTTTCCCCGCCTGCCTTTGCAGTTTGTCAATTCTTTCACTGCTTTCTTTGTCTTGTTCATGGATGGTTAATCTACAACTTATCATTGTTCATTCATGTCATTTTTCTGCGAGTACTCTCCAGCCCCTCCTGCAGTTGATAACCGCTGGTGGAACATCCATATCTTCCATGTTGTCCTCGACTTCAATACGTCGGAAATCTGGGTGTAGATTTTGCATACAACGAGATAATGTTTGGAGTCATTGTTTAGTCCTCTGAACGACCTTGCTAATTATTCATCAGAACATGATCGATCTGAGAGCAGGTCAATCCTTTGATTCCCATTCAGGTGTGTTTTCGAATATTCCGGTGGGCAAAATAAGTGCTACAGATAGCAGCGAAATTGATAAGCCTCTGCCCATTGTCGTTTATAGTAGAGAGAAGGCTCTCTGTTCAAATTACGGGGCGGAAGAATTCTTTCTGTGTATTTGCATATCAAATGGCGATCTTGATGTCGTATCCTGGGCACTCACCGTACGACTTTTCAAGGAGATCACATAACTCCTTTTTCTCTTCATCGGGTTTTTCATTGGTCGGTGCACATACATTGATTAGGCTGTAATTGAAAAATTTGCCCCATCTGTTTCCTAATTATCACGAAACCGACTCCTCTTTCTGCTTCCACGCCGCCAGTGTGTCCGCAATAGGGTCTGCCACCCACAAACCACGTTCTCCCGTCTTTGGATACAGCACCACCTGAATAAATGGAACCTCGCATACATTCTCTGCAGCTCTCTTCAGGATACCAGTGCGTGCCGATTCGAGTAGAGTTCTTACATTCCAAGTACCGATTTTCAATAATCGTTGTTCTTTTTCGATCGCCGTATTATTATCTGGATTGTTTGCAATAATTCATATTTGGTATGCTACCTTACTGAGCTACGATACCAAGAATCGCGACGGGGCTGTCGTCTTAGATATAATTGACGAGGCATCGCATTTCATGATCCAGTCGCCCGCTTCGGATCAGACGCTGTTGTACGCCGCCCTTTACATGGGGACACAGTCGCGTACGACCAGGGGCGGACGAAGAGTAATTTGAGCTGCAGGCGAAAACTGGTTTGGCGCCCCCTGCTCATTATTGTAAAGTTCATGTTACTAAGCATTTTTAAGAAGTAGGCACTACCAGGCAGTTTTCGAGAAGTTGATAACCTGCCGAACATTCAAATTATTATTATCATTCAAGTTTTATTGTTTAAAATTTTTCGCTCACTCATTTAACGTCCTTCGATGTTTGACGAACAGGCGACCGCCTGCTTATTCATCTCAGCCTATATATTCATCTCATACAACATGAAAACACAACTGAAAACAGGAAAAAGGCATATTTTCTAACTAAACCAATCTGCTAATCTACGGAGTGTATTCTTTTTAGTTTACTTTAGGTTTATCATAAAGTAGAATCCTCAAAAACTCACTGAAACGCTCTAAATTTGATATTATAGCCGATTTGATAATCACCTACCTCAGAAAACAAAATCCGCGCATTGTCCTACATGGTTACAACGGGACTCGTTCAGCAGCCAACCAGAGTTTTTTCATCACTAGCCGACCACTTTTTTTTAATCACTAAACGAAATCACTCACTACTCTGAGAATACTTTAATCTTTGAAATGTTCACCTAAAATTTTCAAAAACAAGCTTGAATTAGCAGAAATATATGAGATGAATTTCTACAATTACAAAATTTCGACTGTATGTATTTTCATCTGTTTTCACTGCGTTGAATATAATCAAAAGTTGCCAAATCACTTCCTGTTAATACGAAAAAATAATACTGAAAATGTTGAATTATTCCGACATAATTGACAAAAATCTACAGCACTGCAGGTTACCAATTTTGCACGTAAGCAACGACAGCGGATATCTAGGTAACCTACTACGACGCGCTGCACCTCATTCATGATAATGTGATTCATTCATGATCAACAGTATGATGAATATGGGGGCGTCGTGAGATGGATAATTGAGCATTGATTCAAGTTTTGAGATGGATATGAAAGCGTTGTGAAAAATGGTTTGTTTTACAAAATTCAGGATAAATCTAGCTAAGTTAACTAAATGTACAATGCTGAATGATTTCATAAGAGCACATAAGCGTATTTTGTTTATTTGTTCAATGATTTCGTGAAAATTTGGTGTTCAATCCGTGCATTCTACGTGAATATCGGCTTAATGAGATAAATAATGGAGCAGTTCCCCTATTCACTGTGGGTTGGTTACCCAATCTCAAAATAAGCAGGAATTGACTCTCAATTTTGCTGTGATAGGTTCCGAAATTGCAAGAGACTAAAAACACAACAAAAATCCAATGTCGCTGGAAATTTTTGTTGAAAAAGAACTAAAATGTTGATCTTTCAATAGTTATTGCAAAAATATTAATAACTCTCTCTCCAGACCAGCGAAGAAATCCAAATATTTGCAAACACTTTTATAGTCCAGAAAAAAAAAACAATAGAAAGATAATCACAAATTATGCATTGAATGATTGTTAAAAAATAACTCATAGCCAAACAAAGTTGGAGGTCAAATACGAAATTAAATTCTGTAGAAGCTAGGAGGATAAAAACTTCATAAAAGGTTAGAAAAAAGTAAAAAAAAAACAAATAAACCAAATTTAATTCGATATGTATGAAAATGCATCGAGATGTTAGTTTGCATCTTAAACCAAATTAAAAAAAAAAGTAAAAAATATATCGATTTCAGCTCAACAAGTTCTCACGAAAACAGGAAAATCCAAAAAAAATGAGGATCAGGAAGCTACCATCAAAAAATTATTCCAAATTAACCACAAAACACTTTGAAAAGTCTTTTAAGAGTAGAAAGAAAGCATACAGAAGTTTACGCTGGAAAACATCCCTAAAAATCCAAAAGAAGTCGAAAATAAAACAATCTTGAGAATATCTTTGGGTGACTAAAGACACGTTAAGGGGAAAGTACGAAAAAATGAAATTGAAAGCAATTTTACATTTTCCTTAAACCGGTTCAAACCGTTCTAAACGAAAAAAAAAGTTCCAGGTTTGTTCCCAAAAATGGAAATTACTTTTAAAAGACAGTTGAGACCAAAAACTGATCTTACATTTGGTTCAAATGAATAAAGTAAGAAGAAAATGTATGTAATTTAACGAGGATGCGAAAAATGAACAAGGACAGAGAGTGTGACTTAAAATTAGAAAAAAAGTCTCATCCAGATGGGACTCGAACCCGCAATCTCCGGTGACTTCGGCACGGTGTTTTGGAGAGTTGCCGGGTCTGCTGACTGTACATGTGGTATCTTCCGGAGGTCAATGTTAGTCTGGTATTTTTTCGATGAAAATGTTAATGATGACTCGAAGAGGAAGGTGGTACAAAACTTGAAAAAGGTGAGCAGTGGAGACGGCATTTCAAGAGTGAAAACAATTTCATCTGTAAAGAACTTAGTAGAACTCACAGAGAAGTCGCTAAATTTTTTTCGATAGACTTCGGTTTGATATCAAGTTTTTTTTATTAAGGAAGATCTTGATGCCAAATCGAAATGTTGTAGCTTAACAGTTATCAATGACCCTGCAGAACGGGCCCTTTGAGTAGCAGGAGATTCAGTTGAAATTCTAATACTATCTGATATGGCAAATGAACATTTTAGTATTGGAAAACATCAAAATGCAACTTTTTATTCCACAGTAAATCACGAATACCTCAAAATCAAGTTATTTTAGAGTTATGCAGTTTTTTGTAAAGTTTTTCCCCATACAATTTCCTATCTTTTAATGATATTCAGTTGAGGATAGTATTAGGCTTGATACCTACTTTTATTGATTGAATGTAAAAATGTACTTGAAAAATCTCTTTTACAAAGGATAGAATTTTTTTTAGGAAAATAAATTGACGATAAACAACCCGAAAAAAATATTTCTCTTATACTTTGGGCCCTAAGAAACCCGCAAAAAATATGAAAGGATAAGGTTTCATGGAAAATTGAATAACTGAACATGTTTGTTGGGTTTAACATAAGAAAAACCGATTTTCTCAGAAAAAGTCATCGGGGCCAGTTGAAAATATCATTTTCTAAAGCTGCCGCCGAACAAAAGTTTATTCGTAACACCATTTTCTTTCATCTGGAGGGTAAGCCCCCGGGATTCCAGACTTGATGCAATTTTGGGGCGCCCTACTGGATATACTCCTGCAAAGGGCTGAAAAATTTCAGCGCATTTTCATGAAAGTGAAAAATAGCCAACATGAAACGTCAGTGCTTATTTCTACCATCACAAGGAAATATTTCACTTACAGTCAAGCTAAGCTAAGCTAAGCAAGCTATCACAAGGAAATATTTCGCTTTCATGCAATGTTCATTCTCTCTTCCTCCGCTTTCTCATCATTCGTGAAATAATGAAAGTCAACTCATCCGTCAGGCGTAGTAAAAACGTGTTCGTTTGATATTCGCTGTTTCGAAATTTCTGGAAATTTATTTCTCTGAGTTTCATTGTGCGAACTATAATGTTGTGAACTCGGTTTGTGTGCTGTATATTTGCAGTACGCGATTAGTGATGGATAAGAAAAATACTGTCACGAAAGAAATTTTAGCGCTTCATTAGGATAACGACACCAAGCGTCACGTTGATAACGTCGTTTTCGCTTTATCGAAGGAGCGCTAAGTATCATTTGGTTGGATTTTCAGGAGGTTTTATTTCGCTGTGGTTGTTTTATGAGATATTATTTTAAATTAGCCTAAAAAACTTGAAAGTACCTCTGCCAACAAGAAAAATAAGAAAAATCTTAATTTACCTGAAATTCTTGAAAAGTTCTCAACATGTGTTCGACATGTCTGAAGAACTCAAAAAACGAAGAGACCACAAAAGATATGAATCCAACTGACTGAAAACATCTCTGAAACCAGAATAGCTATAGGATTATTATTATAGGTCATTACTTTTTTGGCAGATTTCCATTTTTCTGGAAAAACAATATTTTGTCCACGTGGATATTATTATTACTCCCTTTCTCCCTTCCATGAACATGTGGACATTCCCGTCACCCCCTCCCCCTGAGTTGTCCACATGGAATGTGCACGGTACCTTAATTGGGATGGCTCTAATACTTTTTCTTTTATTGCAACAAATGCGTCTAATCATGTACATTATTTTCTTATTGTACTTTAACTTTTATTTTATTTGTCGTTGTGAGGCAACAAATTATTGTTTGACCCTATCCCCGCGAAGAGCAATCAGTTTTTAAATTGAAAAATGACATTCAAACTTTTCTTACTCAGCAGCCGCATGCATGATTGGCACAAACTACACTAAGGTCGCTTTTTACGCGGTTTTTTTGCGCGAGTTTTTTTACGCGGCTTTTTTACACGGATTGCGGAATTTACGCGTTTTTTTACGCGGATTCCGGAATTTACGCGGTTTTTTACGCGGATTCGGGAATTTACGCGGTTTTTTTACGCGGCACGTATCCCCCGCGTAAAAAGCGACTTTAGTGTATATTGCATGTTGAAGATCAAGCTCTTCTCTAACTGTGTAGAATATTTTCATCGTTCAGCATAGTTGTTAAACTGTTATCAAAGTTTACATGTCAGGTGATGCCATATGGCATCACTCGCGGGGAATGGGTTGATTCATTAATTTTATGTCAGTGCAACGTTACTTCAAAAAGACAGAGATATTTTTTGTTATCTTATTCCCTTTGGATGGTTAATCTTTCTCGGTGAATTTCACCGAGATCCACCCGGTCAAAAAAATCAAACAAACTTCCAAGCAATTTCCGTGAATAGTGCAAGTGATTGTATGGCTTGGTACGACTGACTAATGTAATCCTGATGCCCAACATGAACAGTGGCAACAAAATCAAATTAGTTCTATGCGAAACGATTCGCAAATCGCGCTCGCAATAGTCGCTACATGCGGTGCGCGTAAATTCGATTAATCAAAGAAGCATAACAATTAAGCTCTGGCTTGCTGGGTAGATTAAACTCACCAATTGTCGACAGCGCCGGTGTGCTTCTGCTTGGCTACGAAACTTCTGTCCGCTGGCTTGGCTCCAGGTGGCTGCCAATATGTTGGCCCGTATGCGGTGAGCTCTGCTTTTCGTCCTGCGCGATCGTCTCGCGATCGCATCGTACCGTAAGTACGTACGTACGGTATGGTTTCGGTGTGTGTTTTGGTTTGGTTTGTTGGTGGCACGAGCGCATGGGGCGGCTTGCTAGCTACTGCATCGGGTATACCCTCGGTTTCATTAGCAGCCGTGAAGGCGAAAGTTTCTTCATGGTGGTTGAAGCTTTTCTTCTCCTCTCGGAGGGATGCCTCCGTTTTAACCCTCGGCTTGCCGGACCGGGTGGGGATCGAAGCGTTTTCCCGGTCAACTATAAATACCCGCTGTAGTGGGTTTTTCAGATCAGTACCTACTTTGGTCTCGCTTATTCTATACACTTGAAGCGCACAATGCGAATGGTACGTTATTGGGATTTGTTTAAGGAAAAAAAAGTTACTAAAAATCAGCTGATCAGCAAGGCACCAAGTCATTTGGAAGTGAATTGAAAATCAGTTCAGTGGAAGAGCTAACGTGGAAAAGTGGAGCGATATAAAGCATAAAAATATCGCAGATGGAATAATTAAAACTAAATTAGTTCGAGGGATTTTCGAAAGCTAGCTGAACGCTGCCTAATAAATTGTGGATTATGAAAAATGAAAGCACATTCAATGGACTGTAACGAAGTTGTGCAAGCCTCCGATCGTTTCGTGAATGGACTTTGTTTCGGGGCTGTAGTTAGTGAAAACGAGTGAATTAATGTATTGTTTTCTCTGCAATTTTTCAGATTATTGTTCCTTGTTGTCTTGCCCTATTTGTGGCATTAGTCACATGCGAGGGTACTGCTGCAGAGGACAAAAAAGCAGAGGAAACTGAAGTTGAAGCCAAGGAGTCACAAAATGTGGAGAAACGTGGTCTGCATGGATCCTTTGGTGACTGGCACGATTATGGTGATCACCATCACGAACACATCAAGACGGTAACCATCGAAAAGAAGGTTCCGGTTCCATACACTGTCGAGAAGCACGTTCCTTACACCGTGGAAAAGAAGGTTCCTTATGAAGTGAAGGTTCCATATCCCCAACCCTATGTCGTGGAGAAGAAAGTCCCAGTTACTGTGAAGGAATACGTCAAATACCCAGTACATGTGCCTGCTCCATACACCGTTGAGAAGAAGGTGCCTTATGAAGTTAAGGTTCCAGTCGACAAACCATACGAAGTGAAGGTTCATGTTCCTCAACCTTACACCGTCGAAAAGAAGGTCCCTTATGAAGTCAAGGTTCCGGTTCCAGTGCCGTACACCGTCGAAAAGAAGGTCCCATATGAAGTGAAGTATGAGGTCCCAGTGCCCAAGCCATACACCGTCATCAAGAAGGTTCCTTATGAAGTGAAGGTCCCAGTTGACAAACCTTACAAGGTCGAGGTTGAGAAACCTTACCCAGTTGAGGTGCCAAAACCATACCCAGTCGTCGTTGAAAAGAAGGTCCCATACGAGGTGAAGGTTCCGGTTGACAAACCATACAAGGTTGAAGTGCCCAAGCCATACAAGGTCGAAATCAAGGTCCCAGTCCCAGCTCCATACACCGTCGAGAAGAAAGTACCATACACCGTCGAGAAGGCTGTCCCATATGAGGTCAAGGTCCCGATCGATAGACCGTACCCAGTGTACAAGGAAATCAAGTTTCCAGTCCACAAGGAAGTACCATACCCAGTTAAGGTCCCAGTCCATGTACCAGTCCATGTACACAAAGAAGAACATCATGATCATTCCTATGAGCACCACGATTTCCACTAAACTATTATGACCACTCCCCAGCTAATCTAGCTTCTACCTGATTTTCTCCCATCTGAACTGAACTGATTTTCAGAATGTTTAACGTTCCTCCTTTTTGTTCCGCAGTTTACGCGCAAGCCCATACGAATCATTTCATTAATTTGTGATCTTAAAGTAGTTGTTAAAGCGAGACATATTTTGTAGAGAGTGTTGACTTCTTAGAGCACCATCCACCAGATCGGTGGTTGGTATTTCGAGAAGTAAATCCGTTGTTAATTATTGTTTGTTTTTAAATACCATTACGAAAACAAGATTCGAGAGCCTCGAAACCATTCTCTAGAAAACGGTTATTGACCCAGCTACGACATTTGGAACTTTGAAAGCTGTACCAAAAACTTAATGTTACCTATGAATGAAACTACCAATACTCCCGGATATTTATGATGTAAAATTGATCAAATTTCTTGACATTTCGACTCTTCCTGATGGAAACCAGATGTGATATAACTTTACTGTTTTCGAACTGATGTAAAAACCGAAGTAAATAAAAGCAACCGTAAAGATGTTTAGCTTTTGATCATTTTTACGGCATAACAAACTATAACAATGTAGCTATTTTGGTGTTTTCATTTTGCTTCGAAAGAAAAACCCAGTATTTCAGGAATCACTCCAGCGACCGGAACACGATCTCGCACCCACCGATAGCTGCAGCAATATTTTACATCCAAACAGCTTTCTTTCCATCCGACCGATTGCCGGTTGCAGTTTGCGATCATACATATGTAGACTAGCCGTCAAGTCGCGTGCAAACATTGCGCAAAAAAAGGTACGCAACATACGCGGCTTACAATCTTGTCTGGCGATTGTCTGTACGATAGACTAAAATTGGCTTGATAATCGAAGCACCGCAGCTGTTTCAAACCGATACGCTTAGTAGCGCGCGGAGCTTCCACCGTAATGCCTAATAAAAAGTCCACTTTTGAAAGAGCTCATTACATAAAAACAACCTGGCGGTAAGATTGGGTCCAGATTAGCCTCGCCGAGGTGTTTTACTCGAGTGCATTATGATGACGAAATCGGATCAAAGTTGTGGATTGAAGAAGGTATGCAGCAGCATGGAGTATGTTCGATGTTCGATGACGAAATGCGACAGCAGCGTGTGGATGCGCCAACCGTAGTCAATTGATTGAGCAGACTAGAGATACGATCGTCCGTTTCACGGTAAGTAGACTCAGTGCGCCCGCTCTGTTGCAACGCTCAACAGTGGTGCTGCTTCCATCATCGTTGCATACGTTCGGTGGCTGCGGCGTTTGGCTACTCATGATGAAGCATAGACCGATGAGAGCGCGCATTAGTATGAGCCATTGAGCCGAGCCCACGATGCATTTGGAGTGTGTAATTGTGAATTGCTCGCATAACGTGTTGCAATGTGTGTCGCTTCGAATAGAGGGCCGTTAGCGTTATGTAATAATGGATGTCGATGAATGTGCACATAGCGCGGCAAGAGGCGCCAAAGCTTGGCACGCGGTTCAGTCGGTTAGATCGGTCAGGAGCGAATTGGAGCAATGGTAACACCAGAAAGAAAACATGGAACTGCTAGTTGTTGGGAATATATACAGTGTATGGATAAATTGAATCTTTACTCAAGGTTTACAAGGTAATAAATTTTATTATGCCTTAATTGAAGTATTAGCAACTGTGATCATTGTTATTGATTATTAGAATGTGATATACCCAATAGAAATAAATTTTCTGTTGAATATCTCAACAGCTTTTTTAATTGAATAGGTATTACTAATTAAAAACTTTTAAAATAGAAATTTTCTTGTAGAAATAGAAGCATGTGATGTTTCAGTAGTACTACATGGGCTGAAAGGTCTTTGACCTCCTAATCAAGAAACCGATAGTTTTTATTAAAAAAATGTTTTGTTATCCTGTAACATTTCGATGTCAGTTTGGTAGTACTGCGGGTCAAGTCCTCCTAGTTTGTTTCCAACTCTACATCTTCATTTGAGTGAAATCGCTCACCAGAGAGCCATCACAAACAAGAACTAGCCATTTGGGGCTAAATCTGGTGGATACGAAGGGTGGAAACCCCATTCGTAGCGCAATTCCTTCAATTCATCGATTGTATCGGGAATATAATGAGTGTTGTCTTGGTGAAAGAACATTTTTTCTACGCCATGTTCGGCCTTCATTTTTAGTTCGACGTTCAATCGACCTAGTAATGTACAATAATAATTTTATTGATTGTTTTACCATGTTCAAGGTAGTCGATGAATATTATGCATTTCGAAGCCAAAAATATACTGGTCAACACTTTGCCGGGTAATTGTTGCGTATGTGGGCGCTACCGATGACTCTCTCCAGGTAAAAGCCACTCTGCCGACTGTCGATTTGACTCAGGAGTGTAGTAATGGATCCATGTTTCACCCATTGTCACGATTTGCTACAATAGCTTCTTGCATTTGCACATAGTCACTACCAAAATCTCCGTTGAAAGTAAGTTAGGCACGTTAGTTTTTTTTATCAATTTCTAGACAACCCGGCACCCATCGCGCGTACAGATTTTTCATGTGTGAACATTTACCTATGAAAGATATGATCAAGTCATTCTTTTGACGTGCTTATGGTCCTTACTTAATGGTGCTGTTGTTTGTACCGTCGCCACGATATTTGACAAATCAATACTTTACAGTTGAATTACCTGGAGCAGATGCTCCGTAATATTTTGAACCTTAAACAACTTATCATAAAACAATGCTTTATCAAAACACGAAGCAAAAGAAGTACCACTTAACTAGCAATAAGTACAGAACGAGTTAATAACTATCATGAAATTTTTATAGCATTCTAGTTAAAGTAAGTATAGTCGGGCGAACCCAAAGATTTTTTATTTGTAACGCCGCTACTGTGTCAGGTCGAAGTTTTTTCAGCTCACGTAGTACTTCTTGTCTGAACATTCATCCAATGAAAATCTGTGATAAATGAAATACAACCTAAATGATGTATACGTAGTATACAAAAAATTAGATTCAAAATAATTAGTGAAAATTATGTTTATTTTCATCATCATAGTACTGAACACAGAAATTAGAAAGATGTGAAATTTCACGCAACATAGAGTGCCTAACCATTTTAATCTAGCTTTTTTGATTTGGATGATACTTTGCACAGATGTTCTTATGGGCTAAGCCTGTCATTTTGTGTTATGATTATTTTTTATTCAATCACGACTAACTTTTGAAAAGGACCAACGGGAAAAAGCGAGAGATGTATGACAAAAATTAGATCTCTTGAAAAATGTTGCCTTACAAAACTTTGGCTCAAATGGATTTCGGGAAGTTATGACTCAAAACGGTCAAAGTGTCACATTTTTGACTGATGGAGAAAAGCACAGGTACTTTCGATAACGAAATTTTGTTTTTGATGCTAAATGCCTTAGAATTGCATGAAAGAGACGAGATTAGGTATTTCTTCGGTTACTTTCGGAAAACTAACTTTCTGGGGCTTGGAAATTTTTGAGCTCTGAAACTCCCTCATTCCGAAGGTTTCTGACAATTTTATAATTGCCAATGCATTTTTTCATCGGTCAAAAAGTAAAAACTTGATCTCTTTAAGGCATGAGCTCCCGAAGTCTGATTGAGCTCAAATTTTGCTCGTTTGATCCCACCGATAAACGAAACTCGAAAAGTGATTTCCATTGGCAACCTTATAATAATGCAAAATTTTAAAACCAAAACGATTTCTTTGATCGGTGTGACGTCTTAGGCAAAGTTGCAGACAATAATTTTATCTTTCCAGAAAAATGTACACCGTAAAAAATGTTTTTCTTCAACAAAAAATTATGAAAATAAAAAAAATACATTTACATTCGATTTTGGAAACACAACAGAAACTTTTGGTTACCAAAATCGAACCATTCACTTTTCAAGTGACCTATGACGGCTCAAAACGTCGTTTGTACTCCAGGTCAGGGGCGGTCGATTTCTATCCTCGTGCCAACGTGGAACTCTTTAAAGTGTTGTGCACAACGGCCCGCTTGCGAGACAGGGGGTTGATGCGCAGGCCTTACAAGCTGCCACCGTAAAATACTCACAAGTAATCAGCGAGGAACAATGAAATTCAGACTGGAACAATCGGCGCAGACCCACGCTACGACAAAGGACTAACGATTGGAAACTCGGGCGGGACGTTGCACTGCCTATCTCTCAATTTCTAAGAGAATACACGAGTGCTCTTTGAAGTATTAAAATTCTGCAGGTTCGACGTCAGCATCATAAATGTGCACAGCCCTCATCTCGGAAGAACCAAAGACGACAAGTATGAATTCTACGGTCAGTAGAAGCGTGAGTATGACCACTGCTCAAAACATGATATCATCCGTCATCGGGGATTTTAACACTCGGGTCAGTCAGGAGGAGGAATACAAACCGGTGATTGGAAGGTTCAGCGCACACCAACCGACCTACGAAATGGGTCTAAGATTTATCGACTTTACCGCTTTCATGAACACGACCGTTCGTAGTACCTGCTTCCAGCACAACCTCCTACATAAATACACTGGAGGTCACCAAATCAGACAGAAACACAGATCGACCACGTTGATTAGCACCTTTAGACATCATCGGATCAGGAACTTTTAGACATCATCGACGTCAGATCCTGTAGGAGCACTAACGTCGATTCGGACCACTACTTGGTGATGGTTAAGATGCGCCCCAAACTCTCCGTTGTTAACAACATTCGGTACCGACGCCCGCCCCGGTTTGTTCTCGCGCGACAGAAGCAGCCTAGCGTCGCCGGAAGCTCGCAATCGCTCGAAGTTGCGCTGCCGGGAGAGAACCAGCTGGCGGAAGCTCCTCTCGAGGACTGTTGGAAAACCACCAAAACAGCCATCAACAGCGTGGCGCAGAACGTCATCGGGCATGTGGGACGAATCCAACAAAACGAGTGGTTCGACGACGAATGTTGGAGGGTGATGGATGAGGAGAACGCTACTCTTCTCTGCTACTCGTCAAAATGGGGAGAAACACAGACAGAAGATGATTCAGCGAACCCAAATCTTCCGGGAGGAAAAGCACCACCTGGAGGAAGAGGAGTATGCAGAGCTGGAATAGCTGCATCATTCTCAGACAACGCGAAAGTTCTACTAGAAACTCATCGCTTCCCGAAGTGGCTTTGTGCCGCAAGTCGAAATGTGCCGAAGTAAAGATGGTAGTATTCTGAAGGACGATCGTGAAGTGACCGATAGGTGGAAGAAGCACAAACATCTGAATGGCACCCAGGCGGCGGAGAAAGCGATCCCGTCGGTGCGATAAGCGAAACGTGCCAGCCCCAACGATAGGCGAAGTTAAGGATGCCATAAAGCAACTCGGCTATAAAAATGGGCCCGGGGAAGCTGGCCACCTGTTTGCACCGGCTGATTGCCAGAATTCGGTATACAGAACAGCTACCGGTGAAAGAATGGTGTTATCTGCCCTATCTATTAGAAAGGCGAATTGGACTGTGGTGCGATCATTATCCTGAATACCGCCTACAAAGTGTTTTTCCAGATCTTTTTCTACCTACTCTCATCGCTAGCCAAACGATTTGTGGGAAGTGCTCAGGCCTGCTTCGTGGAAGGACGGTCTACGACGCACACTGGGGCAGCCTCATACAAAAGCTCGGACAAAACCTAAAATTTTTTTTCCGGAATTAGGTTCAAATCGATATTTTGTAGAAACAAGAATGCCTACAGACCAAGAATCAAGCATAGGTTGTAAAGAATTCGCATGTTTTAGTACATCGTGAGGTAGGAGAAGTTGGGGTTTAACATTTCATAAAACCAAAAAAAAAAATATTTCGATCATCTTTACCAACCTACAAAATACAGGGGCTCCCAAATAATAATGATATTATGCATGAAATCTCTTCAATATGAGTTAAATTAAAGGAAAAAAACTTAGATAGCTGAGTATATCCTACTATACCACGATTGAGCTCAACGTTTCACGCAGATAAAAAAATCCAATTTTTTACTAATTTCAAACATTTGAAAAAATGATTTACCAGCGAGTACCCACTCTATATTCTTCTCAAATTTGAAGATGCCAGTCTCAGCTATACAAAAAACCCAACTTTAGCTGCCACTTTTTGCCTATTCAAAAGTTATTCGATTTTTGGTACAGCATGTTTTTAAGTATAAATCATGCGTTTCGCGGCAGCTTTCTATGACGACATCACATTTTAACGAATTCGTGAAGCGCACATACAAAAGTCCAGCAGAGTTGAAACCATACAAGATGTATTAAACGGTATGTTGGTTATATCTGACCCCTTTTTCGTCCAGTTTAAGAAAAAACATCGATTCAACTGATACCCGCAAAACAAAAAAAGCCGTCGTGAAACTCCTTTACGTTGAAAATGATATGGAAGACGATGAATTAATGTTTCTGTAATCTATCCAAATTCAATCATTTTGTTATATATCATTAATCATGATCAATACGTTTAGAATGTGTATGTGTGTGAAATAAGTGACTTAAACTTTTTTATGCATGACTCAAACAATTAAATGACCCTAACAACTGATCTAAGAACACAGAATTGCTTAGACTTGAACTTGAGTAGCAAAAAGAATTTCACTTTCAAAATTGAGCGATCTAGATCAAACAGTAATCCAGGCATGTTGTACATGAATGTACTAGGAATCCTGCCAAAAAATTCGCCTGAAAATGTCAAACCTTCTTGTATTGACATTCTAGATAAAAAAAGTCCTCTGGATCAAAACATGATGTGCAAAATGGTAAATCGTATATAGTTGATCAACTTCGCGTGATACTTGTGACCTCTATTTCTTTCCGACCGAGCCCACACAATTGTGTAGGTAAAAAATGACGGATAACAAAACTTAAATCAAAGTAATTCTTATATAAAAACACTTGCTTGCTTCAGTTTCTTATTTTTCGTAGCAGCTGCGATGTTAACACTAGCTTTGTGAGCAATAAAACAATGAATAAGACTTTCAAAAAACGGAAGAGACGGTTTAGTTTGAGTCACCTTCTATCTACGCATTCATATGGGCCCGGTCGGAAAGGGCTATAACATGAATCTAAAAAGTTGTTGGGCTTATTTTTTTAAACAAAGTGATTTAGATAAGTATAAACTGATCTAGACCAAACATTGAAGATAGATCAGAATCATTCGAACAACTTTGCCGAAGACACCAATATTCTATGATTTGAATTTGAGCAGTTATGGGGTTTTGTTTTGTGAACAATAAAATTAGTTCTATCTCGTTAACAGTCAATCCTACAATTTCGATGTTTTCGACAACTTTATATCAATTGATGATATGAACAACTTTTCTGAAGAAACAAAATGGCTAGCACCATTTATTCAGAAGACAGATGTCAGCGCCATCTGTAGGAAGAAAATTGAAGCTTTTCGAATACATTTTTCATAAAGATATTTTTATGCTGTACAACATTGCCGAAGACATAAACACTGTGGAAACAACCATTTAGAAGTTATGAGGTTTTGTCCCACCAACATACCAATCTGCCCCACTGTGCGACGGACCAAATCTTTACCACACGGCAGATCCTCCAGAAATGCCGTGAATACAGAACCCCAACGCACCACCTATTCATCGACTTCAAAGCTGCGTATGAAGCTATCGACCGAAAAGAGCTATGGAAGGTCATGAACAAAAACGGCTTTCTGGGGAAGCTGATTAGACTGATAAAGGCTACGGTGAATAGGACGCAGTGCTGTGTGTGAACTTTGGGTGGATTGTCGGGTCCATTTGAATCACGGTCTCTCCTGCCTGCTATTCAACATTTCGCTACAATTCGTTTTCTTTGCTAATGACATAGACATTGTAGGCAGAACAGTACACCAGACTAAAACGAGAAGCAGCGAGGATTGGGTTGCAGATAAATACGGCTAAAACGAAGTATAGCGGCGGAATCGAAGCCGACCGGCGATTACGACCGGTGGCGAGAAATTCGGGGTGGTCGACGAGTTTGTCTATGCTCACTGGTAACTGAGGACAATGATACCAGCCGTGAGATCCAGATGCGCTCGAATAGACTAAGCCCCCTTATGAGGTGTATTCTATAAAAAATGCTTATACGACTGGTCGTTGTATTCTACGGGCATTAAACGTGGACAATGCTCGAAGAGGACCTGCGAGTGCTTGGGATTTTCGAACGACGGGTACTAAGGACGAACTTTGGCGGCATGTAGGAGACCGGAATATGAAGGCGGAGGATGAACCATGACCTCGCGCAACTCTACGGCGAACCCAGTACTCAAAAGGTGGCTAAAGCTGGACGGCTGCGGTGGGCAGGGCATGTTGCAAGAATGCGTATTCCGTAAGATAATGGTTAAGAGCAAATAACCTACGGTGTCGAAGTTGTCGAATGGGTACATAAAAGTTTAATTTAGAAAGTAGTGCTGCTGAGTCAACGTGCTACGAAATGATATCGTTTACAAATGAAGCCTTTGCGTACTCTCGCCGTTCTTTTAATGTTTGAATGTCAATCAACATGTAGCGAGCTTCATCGCCAGAACGAGGAGACCACACAATGTTACAATATTCCAATTGTCGCATATGGTTGCAATAACACTTTTAGCTTTTCGGTGTTATGCGTTTGGTTGATGGCTATTTTGGTTTGTATTGATTGAATTAACTAGGGGTGCTTAAGTTGTCACATGACAATAGTATATTGAAAATAGTATCTTGAAAATTGTAGCAGAAGCGTTTGATAAGCCCTAACACGTTTTTTTTAATTCTTGCTTATTTTCCGTCGATCTAGTTCCGCCACTGTTGTTGTGCCAATCACCGACGCCCGGGAGGCGACTCCACCCAGGACCCTAACTCACGACCCGTTGATAAACGGACCGGCGCCAACGGCTTTACTTCCTCATGCGATGGAAAGCTTGATCCCAGAGATTTTCGCCTCAGAAAATCTCCCGGTGTCGGCTAGGACTGAATCTAGACCAGTTGGGTTGGTTGTGAGTGGATCACGCCACCATCGACACCTATGTCGGCGTTGGGATTCGCCACCATCGACACCTATGTCGGCGTTGGGATTCGAACCCAGGCATCGAGCGTGGTTGGCGGAGACGCTACCAACCACGCTAGGCCCCCGCCCATAACCCTAACATGTTGTTTGCCTTGTGTATGATAGTGTTATAGTAAAGTCATAGTGTTCTAGTGGTCAATGAAATTAAGTTTAGAATCTAATATTATTCCCAAACTCCAAACTCTTTCACATTTTTCTAAATTCTTATTTCCTAATGCAATTACAATTTTGGGCGTTGGTAATTTTCTGCTAAAGAATATTACATTGCATTTTTTCACATTTTTATATCAGATGTAAAATGTATGGATTTCATTCTGCAACACATTGATGTCTTCTTGATTTATTACTTCCAAAAACAGCTTCATGTCGTCGGCAAATATTTAAACTTTAATATTTTTGAGGATGAAGGAAATGTCGTTTACGTACAAAATACAAGGAAGTGGTCCTGAGTGGGAGCCTTGGGGAACACCTGAAGTAACTGGATATAATATGATTCAAGCCTCTTCAGGAGACTCAATTCCAATTTTTTGCAGTTTAAAGAGTAGCATTGGTATGTCATACGATCAAATGCTTCGCTAAAGTCTGTATAGAGCATCAACATGGGACCCATTATTCATTGCATTTTATAAGTAATCTACGAATTCAAGTGAATTTGTGGATGTAGCCGTTGAAAAGCCGTGTTGTTTGTCTGTTATTCGATTATTGACTTGAGCAAACATTTTTTCAATGACTTGACCTAAACTTGAAGAGTTTAGGAATACAAGAGATAATAGCGATTCCACGATAATTACGTATGTCAGATTTCCGCCCAGATTTGAAAATAGGCACCAAAAACGAGCTCTTCTATTTATTTGGGAAGACTCCAGTTTTTTTTTCGACATATTGAACAGCCAGAACAAAAGAGATGTAAGTTCCTTCGCATAATTCTTCATAAGTGTTGGAGGAATTCCGTCAGGTCCAGGTCCTTTGGAAGGGTCTAAATTTTTTAGACCCTACAAAACATCCTGTACCTGAAGTTGGTTAACACCAACGTTGCTTGCATTTTTTGGATAAAATGCAAAACAATCGCGGTCGAGATTTTCTTCCGAAAATGTGGTATAGATTTCCTGGAAAATTTTGCAAAAAGAATACAATTTTTCTCCGAGTAATCACCAACATGTTCGTCGAGTTGCATTATTGGTGGAAAATTGTCTGATTTCAGATTTGTTTTGACGTAATTGAAGAAGTTCTTTGGACAAGACTTAATTTCTAGCTCAGTTTTCGCATTGAATTCTTCAAATGTATTACTGATTGCAAAGTTCAACTAATCACAAGTAAATTGCTAAATTTTCACTGCTATTGTGTTTTTTTGTGGGCTTTTTGTTTGCGGTTTTTTAATTTTTTTATTTGTCTGTTACACTTAACAGTTGGCTGCGAAGTCTGTGTATAATAAACAGAAGGTCGAGTTCCGAATCGGAATGTAGCACCAAGGCTTTGCTTATTTGTCTGTTAAACCAGACTGGATGTTTAATGTTAGTGTGGAGTCGTTTTTTCTTTAATGGAATCTCTTCAGAGATGATGTACAGAATTTTGTAAAATAAGCTAACAGATGATTCGACATTTTCTTTATCTTTAAAAATTTGTTACCAATTGACACAGTTTAATTTGTTTTTTATATTTGCATACTTTGCGAGTTTGAATTCAAGGACTTCCTCATATTCGCAGTCGTTGGGTGTTTGATATTCATGTAAAAATAAGGGATATTCAATTGCTGTGAGAAACTTTTCGTTTTCCACGTGGGTTAAATGGTTCGGTCACACAAAAATCTTCATGAATATTCGTTAAGAGTAGGTCCAAATAGCAATTTTCACGGTTTCTTACATGATTGGCCTGATTCAAACCTAGTTTAGCAATTTCGTCAAAAATGAAATGCAAAGTGATGTTTTCTCCAACGACTGGGAGTAGGATGCTTTCGTTTTCAGAGTCCAAGATGAAGTCAGCGTTGTTTTGATTGAAGTCCCCATAGATGTGAATTTTCACTTCTGGAGGTAGTTCAGATAAAATTTGCGCTATTAACAAACTTTTTGTACGTAATTTAATTGGCGTTGTGTGGAGGAAAGTACCCAGTGGTGAATACGTGTGTTTTACCTGCTAAGTGCTATTTTATCCAAATGTTCTCGAATTCTTTGATTTTAGGTGTAGCAACAATTTCTGAATTAAAATTTATAGAAACCAATATAAGGACTCCTCCGCCGGACAACTGCAAAGATGCTATTTGCCTCGAATCCGGTAGGAAAAGGACGGCCAGGGGCGCAGCGGGCAAGATGGGTAGACCAGGTGGAGCAGTGTCCCAGGAATTGGAAAGCGGCAGCCAGTAACCGAGTGAATTGGAGAAACTTCGTGAATCAGACGGAATGCCAAATAAATAAAAATAAATAAATTATATTTTCAAAAGCTAGTTTGAGCTAAGTTTTGGCAATTTTCTGTTTGGCCTCCAATTTTGTTTTGCCAGAAGTCATTTTAGAGTGGATTTTAGACTTTGGGTCTGTTCTTTTGGTGCGTTTCTCAGCCTTTGTATGTCAAATTTTCATGGAAGTTATTCCATAACAGAGCCGATACCCTACCCCCGATGCCTTTTTATAAAATTTTATTCTTCACAGATATTGTCTTACTTTTTTAATAAATTTTTGGTGGTTAACGAAAATTTTTACCGATTTTTGCAACGTGGTAAACCAGTTTTAATTAAAAACAGTACTTATTCGAAAAAAAATTGAAAAAGAATTACTTTCAAAATGTTTAAATGATAACATTTTAGACACACGAGAAAGTTTTTGCCTTACTCATGAATGAATGTTGGTGCCCCTAGTAAATGCGTCAAAAGGCCGCAGAGTAATTTCTTGCCGGTTTGTCACTTCTATGTTTGCTCACGGGAAAACTGATTTAGGTGTCTGAAAAAGTTGTCTTTGCCAAGGGGCATCAAAATTCACAGGAATGGATAAAAGCTCTAATCAGTTTGAGCTCTGGGTCAAACCCTGTATTTACCAATGTTGTTTACAATTGTCTTTGAATTTTAAACCGTTATTTCTTGTTATCATGTATTATAATTTTATTTGCTCTTTGATTTATGATTTTGGCATGCTCCAAATTGCAGTGTTGAAATTGATTTTAAAACTGTACCAATGGTATAACATATTCCCTTTCAAAACTTGTAAAACTGACTGCAATAAACTTTCATGAAATAAAGAATAAACCTATCAATGTTTCATACAGGCTAGCTGAAAACGACCAGTCCTAAAGGTTGAACTTTTTTTTCTGAACACGAGAAAGAGAGAGCTGTGAATGTTTATTCTACAAGGTGGCAGAGTGCTCTATAATGCAGCGTTCATAACACATCTAGCATCTCAGTATTACCCTATGAGATATGCCATGTTGGAGCTCTGTTAGTTGTAGCATGAGGCTCTTAGCCGTGTTATTGTGGGGTAATAAAAAACAGAAATCGATTATCGGTACAGGCAAGCACAAGAAAAGGAGGGGAGGTGACATAATGGTGGAATATAAAACAAGTTTTTATAAATTCGAATAAGATTGCAGAAGAGAACAATTCGGTGCCGCTGTTGGTGGCCTTGTGATTCCTGTGACAATCGCTATTACTACTGACGTGAAAGTGAAGCGCTTTGAAAATAAATACCTACCAGAAACAACTAAGACATTATTCCTATTTTCAGACTGCTACCTTTAAGCAACGCAGCCAATGAATTGTCACTGTTTAGAAAATAAACACCGATTTTGATTAGGTATATCATCTATCATTTATTTCACAGATCTAAGCACTATCAATGTTTATAGCATTCGTAATATAAACAATCCCTCCTGAGATCCAACCAAAAAAAAATTCACGCATATGTTCAGCCAATTACCACTTAATATATTATCTCCGTTGTGGAATAGGACCAGGCGTTGAAAGCAGAAAAATTCTCCGGAATAATTGAATCATCTGGCAGAACAATATTCTTTCCGTGTGGTGCACCACAAAAACCACCAACTTTTTCACAGTACATAAACTGTGCTCAATTGTTGTTGCTGAATGGTTCCATGCCTGTCCAAACTGTATTCGTGTCCAATACAATAGTAATGTTTACTGAACCCTACAAACAGATCTTTGATTCCAACGTTCGGTAATGGGGTGGTAAATTATGTGTCCTTTTTGTTAACAGTCAACAACCGCTCATAACAGAATAACATTAATAAAATCATCATCTAGTCCAATCGTTTTGTATCGGTCGCCGTTTCAACTCCATTCTCGATCTCCTTCCCTTCCCGCTGGAGTCACAAGATTTTGCTACTATATCACAGCAGAAGCAGCAGGTAATAAATTATCGAAACTTTTGTGGTAAGAGAATATTAGTCCTTTTCGAGTGAATAATATAAACATTTATATTGTACTGTGCGGTCCTTCAGGCTCTTCGCTCTGTTTGTTTAGCCCAGATGGTGCTGCAGCAAACACACGGTGAAATGTGAAGCAGGGGTTGTACGTGTATGATAGGGATTTTCCTGCACAAGAGAATCAAATGTTAGCGATGATTTTGCACTCAAGGAAGCCCAATTGAGTTTATAAACTGTTGCCTCGCCGGCGGCTTCCGCGTCGCCCCGTTACCTCTCAAGTTGTGCTTTCCCTTGCCAGGTCGGTACGGGGAAGTTTATTATATTCACATTTGACATAGTGTGAACAAGAAGATTTATCGCCGGATTTCGCCTAACCAGGAGGGCCGAAGGTGAACGGAGCTCAGTGCCAGGAAAGTGGTTTCGTTGGGGTGGTAGGCAGAGTTTGAAAGTCGATTTTTTTATTCAGTGGATTTATGTGACACGACTAAATGTGGATTTGGCGAGTATTCCACGGTTAAATATTGCGAGATAGAGAAATGATTTGAGCATGTCCGTGAGAAGGATTGATTGCCAGTCATTTGCAGTATGAATACCGTATATTCACTGAGAATGACATAATTCTGCATCGTGCAACATTAAATTATACTTCGATATGTAATGATTTTATATAACTATGCTCCAAGTCTACCAAATCGTGTTAATTTAATTTCAATTGATTTCGCAACAGAAATTAATAGGATTTTTTTTGCATATCTTTCATATAATGAATTACCGATACAAAGCTCTAACTATGATGGATGAAAAAAAAAAAAAAAAACAAAAACAAAATAAAATATATTGAACAAAATCACAGCTCCCTTAGCTAAACGTTTATCAATCGTCGCACCAATCTATCCTTCGCTGGTTCGATCGGAGAGTTGTAGCGACAAAATGTTGATAGATTACCATCAACGACTGTTGTTCAACTCTGAGCTAGCCATTGAGGGCCTCCTGCGAGCAAAACAGCGCAAGTTGGTGTCATTTCTATTCATATCGGATGTTTGCATAATTTCCCGAACGGCGGCCGGCTGAATAATCATTACCGCTTAGCCTCATCTTGTTTGATGTGATGCATTACATAGTGCTGTGATATAGATTGGTAGCCGATTGTCCCCGCGGCTACGTTGAGATGCACGACATAACTTCCAGCCTGTATGAAAAAAAAAAGAATTCTCAAACGTATCAATCTTCTATGGGCAACAAACAATCCGAAACCAGAAATGTATGCAAATGCAATCTGTAATAATATCCTATGCCAGTGTCATAAACTAGGCCTTAAAGAACTATTATATTAGCGTTCTTGTGTTTGGCATTTGATTCCACATCAACCTTCAAAGAGTATGTCATCGGTATGATGGTTCTATGCCCAGCTCCGATTACGTCGGCTTTTCCATCATGCACGCGCCACAACATGACGAAGACTTATTTATGCCTCAGTTGAAGGCACACCGACATGGAAAAGGTTGGAACTTGCAACAGTTAAAAGATCATGTCAGCAAATCGTTCTACTTGAACAAAACGACAGCGCGTGTGCAATGCCCCTGGATATTGTATTTGTATCTGCACGAATGGGTGGCTCCATCCGGATCGTTGAGAACAATCACTCTAATGTGTGTTCCATCCGTGAGCAGTGGCCTGTCACCCACTGCATAAACGTAAAAGCCCTTGGTTCACACTTGAATAACAGACAACTTCTTATCTACAGTCTCGGATCATGCGGCATCGTGTGCTTCTTGTACCGCCTATTTTAAAAATTACCTGAAGTAAAGCTATTAAGTTCAATTATCCTTTCTCAATGTTTTTTTTCTGTCGGAAAGGACAAGCCACACCGCAAAGGGACGAAGAAACGACAAAAAGGTACATCAAAGCGTATTCAGCCCACGTGCAGGCTGTCTTTTTTTGCTGAAGCAGGTGCGTTCTTTACCGGTTGTTTTCGACTCACTTTGGAATCAGCAGCATTGAAAGAAAAAAAAGTTCTCACACGGTTCGAATCCATCTTTAAAAAAAAATAAAAATAAAAAACGGATGTAATCCTTTCCCTATCTCGATCACACCTTACCCCTGTCAGGCGAGACAACTGCGAAAATGAAAATCTCATTATAACTGGTGCGCCCGGCCCCGGGGGAGGTAACACTCAAATGCCATGTCAAAACTCGTTACAATAATTTTTCCGACCAACTTTTCACTTTTCATCGCTTCATTGTGTTCGCGTTTCAATTTGCGCTATCAGCTTCCGCCGAGGCCGACGACCGTCAGTCAGACCGTTACCATCCTGTCCTGTGCACCGCAGCTTCCTTCCTTTGGTGGTACGATGAAACAGAACGGAGGCAGGTCCACTTCTCGGCTCGATGGATTCGTCGAGAATTAACGCTCTGCGTTGCCTGTTGCTTGCTTGGTCGGTCGGTCGGTCGGTACGGTTTGTCGCGGCTGCCGAACATCGGGGTTTTATTTCCGTCCATAATAGAATTCAATTATATTTCCACATTTATTCATTTCGGTTGCGTGTTATCTCACTGTGAGCAGGATTTCCAATTAAGCTGACTCAGTTGCCGGGTGCGCAAGGGGTGCACGGATGTTGCAAAGACTGTTCTGTTTAGGATAGTTCTGACCGCTTTGCCATTTTATTTAAAATCCTTTAAAAATTTGATAACTGTTAATTGTTAATTTGATAGGAGCATGACAATTTCTCTTTGAAATCTCAATTATAAGCTAATGTATGCAAGTAAAACTATTAAAATACAATTTGAACTTCAACCGTAGCAAGTAGCGCTAGTGTGACGTAGAAGGATACTAGTACATTGCAAAGCAAGGCCTTGTTGCTACATTCCGATTCGTTTTACTATACACAGAATTAGCCGCCAACTGTTTATGGTACAGGATAATTGCAGGACTGTTGCTACGATTCTTCTAACATAGATCTCTCTCGAACCTACGACTACTTGCTTGTTAGGCCAGCATCGTACCTCGCTACCAGCAACGACAACTGATTGCAATCCTTCGTTCACTAGCGCACTACTTTCCGCATTAACTCATTCCCGGCGGAAAGAAATCAGATTTTACCTCGAAAAATAACCTTCAAACTTGTATAACTCAGCAACTACATGCACAATTGACACAAACTGATTTTATATTGTAGATCGATCTTTTCTCTAACCGTATTAAATAGTTTCGTTGTCCAAAACTGCAAGTATAATTGTTAAGGTACAATCAAAGTTTAGAAGTCAGGTGACGCCATACGGCATCACCCGCCGGGAATGGGTTAACCGTTCAACACTACCAATCAAGTAGTGAGATATCACACTATTATCAGGGTTGTGATGATCATCACACTACAGGGCACCTGCAATAAATTTTATTCAATTCGATAAAAATAATGCCACCTTGCTTCTCGTTGTTTTTTTTTATACCCATCTAAGTAGCCCCGCCTTTTTCAAATTTTATCATTCTCTGAGTTTCGCGAGACGCACAAACATTTAACTTCGTATTAATGTAAGGGAAATGAATACCTCATTTCGTGTTGGCCAGCGGAACCAGGCCTATGAATCATTTCCAGCCACGCATCAACATAATAGCACGTTGTAACGTGTCTTAGGTTTTTGAGATGGAATACGGCTTTGTACCACGACGGTGGGCTGGCACCTGCACCGAGCTCCCTTAGTGAAGTCGTGTGACAACGGCTTAAAACGGCGAGGTGGCATACGGTCGCAGGGGTCTCCGTCCCGTAAAACCTGGCAGGCCTTCCAGTACGTTCCGCGGTCATTGCCTGATGGGAATCAGGCAGGAGTAGGATCAGATGCCCTTTCCTGACTTACGCCGGTCGGGAGGCGTCATAGTTGCTCATGAGAGGCTATGATGACCTTCACTAGCCATGACCTCACTGCTCCGGCATAGGCCACCATGGGACCAGATAGGCGACCACTCCACCATGACCAAGGATAGCGGGCGGAAGGAGGACCCTATTAACCAAAATGTTCAATGTCCGAAGACAGCCAGGAGGCTGGCCCGTCAGTCCAGCCAAGTAGGGAACCGACGAACGGCGAAGCCACGGGTGCAGGTGGATGGACCACCGTGGTGGACAAGAAGCGGCAAAAGCGGGAATGACGCGCGAAGCGAAGCGACCGCAATAAGAAGCCGCAGGGGTCGAACAGGAGGAGCAAGGGCGTCGCGCTCATTTTCAAGACGGATGCGTCTAAATACGCTGAAGTCTTGAAGGCCATGAGAGGCGAGGCCAAGCTCAAAGACCTCGGTGCGGATTTCAGGTCAATTCGTCGGTCGGTACCGGCGAGATGATCCTTGAACTCCGTAAGGAGGCAAAAGGCAAGGGCTGTGCCTATTAAATTGGCGGCTCAAGAAGTGCTAGGCGAGGAAGTTGAAATCCGAGCCCTCACCCCAGAAGTGACTCTCAAGCTTAAAAACCTGGATGAGATCACCGAAGGGTGCGACATAGCACAAGCCTTTGAGCGGGAGTGTGGAGTGGTAGTGACCGCGGAGGCAGTTCGTCTCCGCAGGGGCCCGGCCGGGACCCAGGTTGCTACCTTAAAGCTTCCACTAGCGGGTGGTAAGCAGGCCCTGAAGAAGGCCACGTTGAAGGTGGGTTGGTCGGCCTGTCCCCATGGCACCTTCCAACAGCCTGACGTTTGCTTCAGGTACTTTGAGCGGGGGCATAAATCCTGGTCGTGCAAAGGGCCCGACAGGTCTAATTTATGCCGCCGCTGCGGTGGCGCAGGCCATAAAGCACGGGACTGCGGCGCACCTCCCAAGTGTTTGGTATGCACCGGTGAACGGGACGCCAAACATGCCATGGGAGGCCCCAAGTGGATACTAAACCGCAGGCTTGAGGGTGATACAATTAAACCTGAATCACTGCTATCCGGCGCAGCAGTTGCTACACCAAGCAGCTGCTGAGTCGTTGTCGGACCATCGTGGCCATCGTCTCGGATCCCTACCGCATCCCAACCGGAAACGGTAAGTGGGTATCGGAAAAGTCTGGGAAGACGGCCATATGCACGACAGGCAGGTCCCCGGTTCAGGAGTTTGGGCCGACCTCCAGAGAGGAGTACGTGATAGCCAAAGTGGATGGAGTATTCTACTGCAGTTGCTCTGCTCCGCCAAGTTGGTCTACTGTAACGTTCGCACAGATGGTCGATCAAGCAACCGTGGAACTGACGGGCCTATGGCCATTGGTGGTTGCGGGTGACTTCAACGTCTGAGCTGTCGAGCCCCAAGTCGCTGTACAAACCAGAGGGGCCAGATTTTGTTGGAAGCTTTGGCAAAGCTCAACTTAGACTTGGCTAACGTTGGCACGAAATGCACCTACAGCAGGAACGGTGCGGAATCGATTATCGAAGTGACGTTCTGCAGCCCGGGACTGATCACGAACTGGAAGGTAGACGACAGCTACACGAATAGCGATTACCAATCGGTCCGCTATGAGGTAGACGTGCGGAAGTAAGCAGCGAGTAGGGCCAATATTCCATCCTTTTACGGCTGGAAAACATTGCATTTCGATGCAGATGTTTTTGGGCAGGCCAATAGATGGAAGCACGAAGGGGATGAACCACACCCGGGTGCGGACTACTTAAATTCGATGTTGTCATGGGCGTGTGACGCCACGATGCCTAGGTCTCGTCTGCCTAGAGAGGATAGGCCACCGACATACTGGTGGAGCTAAACGATAGCCGGCCTACGTAGTGCATGCCTCCGTGCAAGATGGAGGATGCAACGCGCGCGTTCCGACGAGCATTCAGATCCGCTAAGGCAACGCTTAAGAGCGCAATCAGAGCCAGCAAACGAGCTTGTTTCGAACGACTATGCGCCAGTGCCAATTCGAACCCGTGGGGTGACGCCTACAGGATCGTTATGACCAAGACTAGAGGTGCGCTAGCCCCGGCTGAACAATCACCAACGATGCTAGAAATGATCATTCAGGGCCTCTTCCCAAGCCACGAACCAATTCCCTGGCCTCCGGCTGACGAGTCACCACCAACCGTGAGTGACGGCAGTCGTGCAGAGGCAGACGATGCGGTAAGGGTGACAGAAGATGAATTGATCGAGATCGCAAACTCCCTGAAGAAAGGTAAGGCACCGGGACCAGATGGAATCCCGAACTTGGCCATCGAGACGGCCATTAAGGAAGCCCCCGGGTTGTTCAAGGCGGTCATGCAGAAATGCCTTGACGACTGCCTCTTCCCGGACGTGTGAAAGCGCTAGAGGCTGGTCGGGAAACCACCAGGTGACCCATCGGCATTCAGACAAATCTGCCTGCTGGACATGGTGCTTGAGAAGGTAATCCTAAATACACTGGTGAAATATACAGAAAGTGAGAACAGTCTATAAAGCAACCAGTTCTGGTTTCGAAAAGGTAGGTCCACAGTGGATGCAATTCTCTCCGTCACCAGAACGGCTGAGGTTGCAATCCAACGTAAAAGGAGGGACATTCGTTATTACGCGATCGTCACGCTCGACGTGAAGAACGCGTTTGACAGTGCCAGCTGGGACTCCATAGCCTTAGCGCTACAGAGCCTCAGAGTACCGGCACCGTTGTACAAGATTCTGGGTAACTACTTTCAGAATCGAGTGCTAGTGTACAACACAAACGAGGGTCAGAAAAGCGTCTCAGTTACCGCAGGTGTACCGCAAGGTTCCATCCTGGGCCCAGTATTGTGGAATGCCATGTATGACGACGTGTTAAAACTAACACTCCCTACAGGGGTGGTGATTGTGGGCTTCGCCGACGATATAACTCTTGAGGTCTATGGCGAGTCAATTAGAGAGGTAGAGTTAAAGGCCGCGCTATCTATACGCGTAGTGGAAGATTGGATGCACTCCAGAAAACTGGAGCTAGCGCACCATAAGACAGAGGTTATCGTTGTTAACAACAGGAAGTCGGAGCAGGAGGCATCGATCAGTGCTGGTGCATGCACTATCGCCTCAAAACGCTCCTTGAAGCTTCTGGGGGTTATGATCGATGACAGGCTCACATTCAGGAGCCACGTCGATTATACCTGCAGGAAAGCTTCCATGGCTGTAGCGGCGCTATCCCGCATGATAGCAAACAGCTCGGCGGTCCGTAGCAGCAGGCGCAAAGTCCTTGTGTGGTCCAAGGTATTGGGTACCTCGTGCCATCGCGGCAAACTCGAGAATACGTATAGGCTAATGTGCCTAAGGGTCGCGTGCGCATACCGAACAGTGTCGTACGAGGCGGTTTGTGTCTTGGCTGGCATCATACCCATCAGCATCATCGTCAAAGAGGATGAGGGGTATACGCAACACCATACGGTCATCTTCAATGGCTACGTGGCAGCGGGAGTGGTTCAACACTACAAAAGGTAGATGGACACACCGACTCATTCCAGAGTTAGCATGCTGGATTAATAGGCGCCATGGGGAAGTAACCTTCCATCTGACACAGATCATGTCAGGCCATGGCTGCTTTACGGGTGCGGAAGAAAGCGCAGAGCATATGTTCTTCACATGTCCGCGTTCCGAGCGGATAAGGTACGACGGACACCACGCCAGAGAAAATTGTGCGTAGGATGTGCGAGAATAGGGAAATCTGGAGTGCGGTCATCAAGGCCGCATCACAAATCGTAAATATTTTGCAAGGCCCCAATCGACGGGAAACCATCAACATGCCCTAGTTAGTTAGTAGTTAACTAACTGGCCTGAATAGGTTGCTCTGCTACCCGTAGAGGTAAGTGCCAAGAAGCACGACTGGCCCTCTCCCTGAAGTAATGCCTAACGGCGGTCCCGGGGAGCCCAAGGGCTTTAGCTGTCTAGTTTAAGGTTGCTCAGCATGGGTAAAAGCTGCTTTCGTCCGGGAAACCGTTCCTGTAATACCATCATCTCTCTGTGAATCTTGGGAACGCAGAATTGCGAGGTTTCCGAAGTCCTTTAGGCGTTCCTCATGGTAGCAATGATGACACTTCTTTCAAGGTACGTTCATGAATGTTGATGCCCTCAAAATCTACTTTGAAATTTGCTCACCGTATAGAATTACAAAAACTGATTGACATATTCCGTGAATGTGTGTCGGTAACCTTATCAATGTTGCCAAGTGCTTCGTAATCAGTTTTAGCCGGAAGCAAGCTCCAATCGAGTACAGCTACTGCATTAACGGCCAGGAAATTGAACGAGTAACGTTTGTAAGAACCAACAAGAACCTGTAAATTGCTACCGAGCTCCGTGATCCGTATTGCTTGAGAGCAGTTGTTTAGAGTCCTTACATTACGTTTTGGACGGCACGAATCGAACCGGTACAGAAAACATTCATCAGATACGCGCTTCGATGCCTATATGGGACTGATCCTGTAGACCTTCCTCCATATGAAAACAGGTGCGGACTGCTATACTGCTATTTGTATACATCAGTAAAAAGAGAGACAATATGCGTGCTGTATCTGTTGGAAAAGTGCTTTGTGGATCAATGGATGCCCCATGGATTCCAATTAGAATCAATGTAAACTCTCCCTCCAGAATTCTTCGAATAAAATTCCTTTCCATCGGACTGTATACGGTCAAAACGAACCGGTTACTGCTGTGTGTCAAATTTTTAACTCTGTATTATATTTGTTTGACTTCAATGTTAGCTATGAAACGTTTAAGTGTTGTTTGCGTAACCGAAGATGATTTTAATTTGTTAGATTTTAAGTTTCTTTCATGAAGTTTCTTTCATGAAGACTCTGTGATGATGCTAAATAGTTAAATGCAGTAATCATATAGCTTGGAAAGAAGCAATAAAACTCTATAGTCTCTGAATTCACACTTGACTGGCTGTAAAATTGTTATATTGCTATCGAGCAAGCTCAAAATTAAGTAATGAATGCTCAATACTGTTGAGCTCACTTTTTAATTTATTGTTCGCCGTTACAAGCTGTAAAATTTCAGTTATATTGATATACTGCCGCTATTCGCATAATAGTCCTATGTGAAAGTTGCGAGTCCTATGTAAATTTTGCGAAAATGGGTCAATTTTGGCATGTTTTTCAAGAATAGCCATTAGAAAAGTAAGGTTTGATTCCCACAATCTCGATTTCAATGGCTACTCTTGTAGGACCCATTTCCGCAAAAAACAAGAAAACATAGGACTTTTACATAGGACTGTTATGCGAATAGCGGCAGTATACTTTTATTTTGCATCGGTGTGAATGAAAATAGGTAGATACTGGGGTGAAAATATAAATACTAATATCTGATAGCCCAAACAGGTAGTATAAATATATTTTTGAAAAAAAAAAAAAGGAAAATGATGCTTTCGTTTGTTTCGCTATAATTAGATACAGAAACACGGGAAAAGAACATTCCGTTTAAAATATTTGAAACGCCCAACACTTCACATTTCTGGGCTTACAGTTTGAAACAATTCCGTTTTAAACGCAACAGTTAATTAGATGCCAGCATCGAAAACGTCAATCTGCTTACCCCCTGCTTACATGGGAAACGGAATGTGTGAAAAAAGATTCTGCGCTCATTTCCAGCTTTCCGGGATTTCGCTTCTGTGAAAGGGGATAAACTTTGCCTCTCTCGTATGTGTGTTTTGTATCGGCTTCCGCCTTTCACCGGCCGGCCTATGTGACCGGTGTTGACGGCGCTTGACTTACCCTCGCTACCCTTCCAATTGCCGGAAGAGTGCTCGGAGAAGAATTGTCAATTTCGACTGCACCCCGGTGGAAGCGGATGAAACGATTACACTCTATTAATACGATGTAACACCACTTTGCCAATGTTGGAACTGGGAATTCGCTCGTTTTGCAGAGGGGAGGAAAAATCACCACAAACTATTTACGATTAGGGTAACAATAGCTTGTTGATATTTGGTGTTTACTTATCACATTTAGTACCGGATCGCAAACCAAAACGAAACCTGTCGAGAAGGGATGGATTTCACCCAGAACCGAAACCAGACCAGGAGGGGTGCTCTGCATTGGCCAAATTATCCGACTTCCTTACGCTCGAACCACTGCTGGGCTGAGTGAACACTGATTATCTTCGGATGGGAAGTGTCAAAAGTCGAGTACGGATCGGAGGCAAACGTGACGTAAGGCGGTGACGACCGGCCGCCTCGGGTCTGCTGCTTAATAAACGCATTGTGATACGGTCGGTTTACAACAAATTGAATCGTAATCCGGAAGTCATCGGACGCTGGTGGGCTTTTGTCATGGGACAGTTACGTTTGGAGTGTGTATAAGCGCTGTTTTCAGATTGGCAAAGTAAAAAAAAATCAAGAAGTTTAATCTTCAAGAGTTGAATTCGAATTTAAAGAATCAAAAGCATTGTGTAAAATTAAAATGATTTTTTATATAATTTATAATTGTATGATGAAACAACATTTACAGTTAAAGAGTGGTTAATCTGTTTTTTTTTGCCTCCAGAACCAAAAAATTGAAGCAATGCGGCGCGATAATACGATTTGCATACAAGCAGCACCTAATAAAACCAAACTCTAATGTCTGGCTGCCTCGTCAAAAGGCTTTAAATTGATCAAATTATAGCCAAAATATGCCGCAGCAAGAGAAATAGTCAATTATGCTGAGAGTTGGTAAACTTTCTTGCCCCAGCAAAGCGTTCAAACCGCAAAAACCACCGCACACTGTTAATATAAAGTTTAACATGACAACACGCACACCATGTCTGGACGCAATCTCAGTGGAAGAAGGTCCAAATGTAGCAAACCCGTCCATAATTGGCTTCCACAACGTTTTGCACTCGCAAAGACGTTCAATTATATGCTAATTATCATCCCACGAAAACAGACCTGTTTTTGCGCCAGCAAAGCCGAAAGTGGACAACTGCCGACGAATAAAAGTACGGCTCAAATGCAGTAATTGGGGGATGCCTTGGAGCAATCGTTTGCCTTAACGCTCAACCAAGTATGAGTTTCGTGGTTTGAGATGCAATTTTAGCCAGAAGCTTAGAAGTTTGCTTCCAGGCACAGTTCGTTTGATGCGCTTCCTTGCTGCTCGCACAGGCGCGATTAGACGCAATCAGTCGCTATACAGTGCTTGGCAGCCAACGAACGTCTGGATTGGCTTTGAAGGTGGCTCCTCATCATCAGGATCACCAGGCGCATACGTCTTGATAGTAGCGGGAGGCAAACGGGACCCTGCAATTTAAGTTGTGCGTTGCAAATTATGCGCCGTGTGTTTTGTCGAACAACGCCAGCGGCCAATAAACTATCATCAAGGTCTTGCAGATTTCGGCCGACGACATCCTCCGTGCATGTCGATCAGCAAAATTCCATTTAATTTTCATGCATTCAATTTCGGGATTAGGGAACCACCATTAGGACGTAAAATGCGAAGCATTAGGGTTTAGCTAGCGGGTACGAAAAATTGGGCAAATTATTACTACGAGTATTCATTCGGTTTTTTTCTCGGCATGGATAAATGTGGAATAGTTCTTGAAAACCTGGCGGCATTTATTTGTTCGCTTGAGCATCTTACAAATCATGTTGCAGTTTTCGTAAGAAAAGCATCTCAACTTCATGAACTTACTGAAGAATCCCTATGCAAGATGCATGAAATTATTATCGGAAAGTTTGCTTGAAGCATTCACTTACGGTGGAAAACGAAGCATGAAAATGTACAATTAATTGGATTTTTTCTCAGGTTTTTGTTTGAACTTCCTTCACAGAAAATGATTAAACAAATTATTTTAGAGTCGTTTTATATTGAGTTGTGAATCTAATTTCCACTATACTAAGAAAAGCTCGTTCAATTTGTTTTTTATCAATATGATGTTTTTTATCAAGATGATGTACTTTTCAATCAGTCAGTTTGGTTAATATAAACAACAACAACAATATCGCACGCTAGCCTGGGGGCTAATGCGGTCTCGATCAACTAGATTAGTTGAGAGAATTCGTTATCGATATTGGTTAATATAATGATATTTAATTTGATCATTTATTTAAAATGAATGTCTTTTGTCGGAAAAATTAAACATATGTTCTTCGTCGTATAGATTCAGTTAAGAAATGTGGATATTTCGAGAGGGCTTCGACATTTTAATTATAAAATAGTTTTAAATTCTGTTCTTTCTCGTGTCTATGAAGTTTGAGATATGAACCATCAGGGTATCATAAATGATTGCAAAATAATAAATTTTGTGTATGTAAATGAGTAAAATCGCTATTAAATAATAGTACTTTTTATGAATCCACATTTACTTGGCTACCGTCACTGGCACCAATACATTTATGTGATGAAAATCATCTGAACGTTTGCTTGCTTATGAACCAAAGCGTTAATTGTTATGCTCTTAGATTATTAGAAAAAAAAAAAATAGTGAGATTTCGGATATTTTCCATTTACAAGAATTAAAATTTACGACCAAGTAGCGAAGCTTTGAGCCGTATGATTTAAGTTATCGCAGTAGGATCCAGTGGTGACATACATAGGTAGGAAACGAAAAAGTGTTCTTAACGGGTGGTATGAGCTGCTGCTGATCGGTAAACGCCTGAAACTATGTTGAAGAGTAATTGTACACGAGCTTTCGAGCGTTTGTGGTTCAACCGGTTCAGCTGTACTAAACGTAACGTAAGTATTGCGCTCAAATTCATTAAACAAACGGCAATCAGGTGTTTTCGAGTTACCAGGTGTAGCTTTTTTCCGGTCCTAATGACCGAACTGCCAGTGCGAGACGAACGAACCTTGAGACATTTACCAAATATGCCATGAAGGTAAGATCGAACTGACGTGTGACGGCCAAAGGAGTGGGAGAAAAGGCGAGCAGATGAAAATGCAGAAAGTAGCGAATGCAACACACAACGGAATGATGATGCCAGCATTAGGGACAGTAAAAGACGGGCGGACAAAAAATTGGCTTCTTCTGGGTTACATTAGGATAATTGCTATGTTGCAACATTACTCAAAAGCCGAAGGCGCAGTTGATGTATTTGGTAGCCAAACACTTCCACTTTCGCCGCGTCGGGTTTCGTTCTACTGGAAGGATCAATCAGTCACAAAAAATGACGAGTCGGTTGGCTAGATTCTTCTTCGGAGGATCGGCAGTGAATAGTTGAGTTTAGAATTTATCGCGCCAAATTATCGTATCAAAGGGAGCTGTGTCTAATTGCGAGACTTCCGGGAGAGTTTCGTTCTCTACTAGCTATCACTGGTCTATCTTAGTTCCGATGAAGGGCGGTAACGTAATCCATTTAAAGTGTTTCCAAATAGAAGCTGTACTCTACAAGCAGGTGTAAAAGAGTGCTTAGGTTCATCTTTCGAAGTAATTAATAGAGAAGCAACCCTAATGAAAATTAATTTTAAGATACCTAATAAACACTAAGACAATTTATATGTGGTTTGAAGTGAGTTGTGAGTCATTTCAAAAAACCAATTGTAGAATAATCCATATTGAAGGGTGAGTCGATAATTATTGCGACACTTTAGATTGATTTTAGCTATCGGAACAAAATATTTGTAAAGTAGTTCAGCATGCATGTTTACTTCAGTTTTCATAAATTAGTTGAGTTTTAGGACTTCAGTGAAATGCTGGACATTTTTTATTAACGCCAAAATCAGAATTTGTACAGTGATTTATGGTACATTTTTTCAGTTGTTTCCTATTTTCCATCGAAGTCCTCGCTCTATCATAGCTCAAAAGGTTCCGATCGTATGAAGTTCAGGACAGTCAGGACCTAATTCGTGTTCAGGACCTAATTCGTGTAAAATTGCAGGCACGCGCTTTGAAAGCACTATGCTGGCTTTCATCCCGATTTAGAGAATTCTGCATCTTGTAGTTTTCAATCCGAATCGTTTCTTGATCTTCTGAATGAAACTTTGCGAAGCATTAGGTTTTTTGATTAGGTTTCACGACGAAATGTTCGGATTTCGTTTGAAATGGACGCGTTTGGCGCCAATCATTGCTGGAAACTTTGAAGACCACTGAGATGGTTGTATAGTGTATACATATATTCATCTTCCCAAGTCAGGAAGCAACAGTCAAAGATATTTGCAATTTTTTTTCTATCTCGACAGGAATCTCACTGGCAACTGCAAAATTTATCAGCTGAATTTTTGCACAAATCATTTTTTGGGCCAATAAGTAAAGTGTATATGGTCGATTCTTTAAATTCGATAATGAGGTTTTTTTCCATACAGCCATTGTCACCCTAACGTTCATATAACGACGGTTCCGTTTTTTAATGGCCACACACCAAAATACCCACACACAAAGCTCAAGTTGAGCCCTCACCTTGAGGACTCATCTTAAGGGGTAGTATCCACCAAAAAAAAAAACCGCTTACCGAGCTCAATTTACTTCGAGAGTCCTCAATAGCTATAGCGGCAATAGCGGCCAGTGTAGTAATGCATCAACTTAAGTCAAAGTGTCGCAAAGTAATTCCTCGCCGGGTTCGTTGCTTAAACGTTACGTTTACGCGAAAACCCATTCAAGTCTCTAAGAAAATGATGGTGGCTAGTGGCACCAAAATTCACGGGAGCGAAGTATTGGACAAAACATTTGCATTAGAAATTGTTCAATTATATATCATTGAGTTGACGGTGTAACAGCCTATTGTTAACTTTTGTGTTGCTTAAAACAATTCTAACTATTCTTTCTTATCCTGTGTGTTTCTTTCGTAGAAAATGAAACGAAAGTTGAGCTCCGAACTTATTTCTATTTTTACAACGACTTTTTTGGAGTGTAATTCAATATTTCATTAGAAGCCGTTTTCGCATAGTTCCTGTAGAAAGAAGGTATTTATAATTAGAGCTACCTCTATAAATCCCAATGATTGTATATTATGTATCATTTGCATTGCCGAATAGAAAAAAGGCTCCCGATAGCTTCGGATTGGAGCTAAGAAATAAGATTATCCTTGATTATGGGAATGGTATGTCACAAAAATCGACAAATTACAAGGTAAAAATATGACATAAAAAAGTCGACCTTATCAAGGATATGCTTCAAATACCGGACAACCGGAACGACGTGCCGGTGAAGCCAGATTATTTTCTCGATGCCCTGCGAAAAAACCACAAAAAGAAAGACTTGTATTCGATCAATCTCATATTGGCTCAACTCTGTAGAAATGGCTTACGGTTGTATTCAGTGATGAGTTTAACCGTTATGTGCTCGACGGGGTACGGTAATCAAAATCTACATCGCCCAAGTACAGATCTAAACTCAAAGTTCGTTTAAATTAGTTTTTACCGAACAACTTTTATACTCCAAAATCACATTTTTCGTTTAATTTGGCGATGCTCGTTTTTCTTTTTGTTTCGAGGCTTCGTAAGCTTTGTAAGAAGTTACCAACAATCGTAATCGTGTTTAAAATTTGAAGTATAGAGGTCTCTGCATCGAGTTTCGCGTCTCTACAGAACGTGTTTACTCAATATTTCTCTTTGTTTAGTCGATCAGCCGTTCTCGTTCTTTGTTTGAGTTTTTCTATACTTTTTAACTGTGAGATATATTCAAAAGTACTTGAATATGACTGACAAGTTTGAGTTTTGCGTGGGATCGGACGCCAACCGCGTCAAAGTCGCTGAGCATCGCATGTCGGATATCGCGAAAGAGGCTAGGCGCAGCCATACATCAGATGACAAAAAAGAAGAAAAGAAAAATAAAACCCAGGAAGGACAACTTTACGGCGCAGGGATTATTAGGGCGAAAAAAATTATTAGGGGCTTTATTATTGCGATTCTTAAGATTCATAACATTTCGAAACTTTAAAGGCGTTTTTCTCAAAACCATGTTTTTTTTTAAATCGATGAGCAGTAGAACTAAAAGAGTTTACATCCGATTGACTTGAAATTTTAACTGTAGCTTCTTCATTGGATTATCTAGTGAAGTACACACGATTTTAGCGATTGATTAACAACAACTAAAGTTATAAACAATCAAAGTCGAATTTTTGGTCGAAACAGGACCTTTTTTTCAAACTGTTGCCATTTCGCGAAGAAAAATTCCAAAAATATGATCATGTGTACTTCACTAGCGACACTTATGTAGATAATGAAAAAAAAAATTGTTTTGGTTATAGGTGGAGTTGGGCACAACTTCTACTGCTCGCCGCGGAACAACTTTAAAAAAACCTAAATTAATCCACCTAGCGGTCAGACCCAGCCTTTCTCATTCAAACTTTTATTTTCAAAAATAGATTTACATGAACGCTTCAATCCAATAAATATAATTCACTCTTTAGGTTCTTAAATATTGATGTTGTAATCTATACATATAAAAATGCAGTCCGGTCTGTCTGTCTGTCTGTCTGATCCATATAATCGAATACTACCGAACCGATCGACGTGAAAATTTGGTTTTTGGTACCGATAAAGGTTCCTATAAAAGTTTGAAACCTTCCTTTTCTGGAAGAAAGGGATCCCACACAAATGAAACACAAATTTCTGCACATCTCGAGAACTAACCGAGTAAATGGAACCAAATTTGGCAGGTGAATGTTTTTAGAGGTAACAAATATGTGCATAATGGTTTTCTTCTATAAGGGAGGGGTCCCATACAAATGAAACACAAATTTCGCACAGCTCAAGAACCAATCAAGAAAATACAACCAAATTTGGTATGTGAATGTTTTTAGATGTAACAAATATGTCCATAATGGTTCGACGCCCCTCCCCCTTCTGGAAGCACATGTTTCTGCAAGAATTTCTGCACATCTCGCGAGCTAATCAACTAAATGGAACCATGTTTGGCAGGTGAATGTTTTTAGTGGTAACAATATATGTATAATATGTTCCATAATCGACCTCAGGCAATATTTTGGATTGTAAGATGTCAACTGCCGGTTTCTGGGAAACAGCCAAAAATTGGTTCTAGGTTGGCGACTTCCGGTTACTGGGAAACAGACGAAAATAATCGAATAACACTCAATATGGGTGTTTCTTCAACCAGAATGACGCTCAGAGGCAAGAAATTATCTTAAATACCATTTTGAAATCCAAGATGACGACTTCCGGTTTGTGAAAAACAGCCTAAAATAACCAAATACCATCCAACATGAGTATCTTTGGAATCAGAATGATGCAATGGGCTAACAATTGACGTGAGGCACCATTTTGAATTGCTTAATTTCAACTTCTAGGAAATAGTCGAAAATTACCAAATATTACTCAATATGGATATTTCCGTTATCGAGATGCTGCATAGAAACCAAACATTGACACTGGACACCATTTTGAATTTAAAGACGACCACTTTTAGTTTCTGGAAAAACAACCAAAATAACTCAATACCTCTCCATATGGGTATTTCCGGTGTCAGGTTGATGCCAGAAAAACAGCTGAAAATGACCGAATACCACCCAAAATGAATATATTCAGAATTAATGCGACGTACAGAAGCCAAAAGTCGAGGATTTGTTATTTGACTTTGATCATATCCTATGGCCGATTCGTCGTGCATTTGCAGACTTTAAACACATCAATCAATCAATCAATCAATCAATCAATGAATTTGGAACGTTCAAATAGTACGATACCACATTTTAATTATGTTGAGGCCACATATATCGATCATAGCATATGATGTTTCATGATTTTTACATTTTGATACATAACCTCTAAACTATAAATTCGATTACAATAAAATTTAAAAGGGCCTCATGGGACAACAAGACCTTTCATTTGCAATTAATTTCATGAAAATCGGTCCAGCCATCTCTAAGAAAAGTGAGTGAGAAGAAAAATCTGCACAAGCACACACACACACACATACAGAAAATGTTCAGCTCGTCGAGCTGAGTCGAGTGATATATGCCATTCGGTCCTTTGGAGCACTTTTATACTTTCGGTTTTGCAAGTGATTGCTATACCTTTCTAGGAGAAAGGCAAAAAGCGGTTCACGGCAATCGCTGCACAGCCGCCATTTTGTAACAAAAATAGCAATAAAAATATTTTTTCTATTCTGCAAGAGTTGCTCAATCCAATGATATATTATTTATATACCTTACATCTCAAATGTCCTGTAAAAAAATCATGAAAAAAGCCTTGTTTTTTTGAGCATTTGGTAGATATTACCCCTTAAGTTCAATAATTTTATGAGAGCGTAAACCAAATTTGTATATGCGTATGATTTATCCAAATTAGCTTTTTCCAAGTGGCACTAAACGGTTTACCTGATTGATAAAACTGTTATCTAAAAATAAAAAAGTATGTATCGCCAGCAAACTGGTTTTATTTTGTAAAATCAAAAATAGATAAGGGAGGAGTACCAGAAAACATAAAAAAGTACCAGTTATAGCATTAACATTACAGCATATGAAGTAAATGGGATATTGCCATAACTGGTACCGTTGCGCTCATGCGATATAGCCATAACTGGTGCTCTTGCCATAACTGACTCACCTACCCAACTTATAAAAAAACTGCATTGAAAACCACAGTGAAATACAAATAGAGTATAATCCAGCTGGTCTCGAGGTACGATGCTGGCCTAACAAGCCAGTCGTCGTAGGTTCGAGTCTCGGCTCGGGAGAGATTGTTTGTGTTAGTAAGGTCGTAGCGCTAGCCCCGCAATTGTCCTGTGCAATTAACAGTTGGCTGCGAAATCTGTGTATAATAAACAGAAGGCCGAGTTCCGAATCGGAATGTAGCACCAAGGTTTCGCTTTTTTATAGTCAATGATTATGATCTTTTTCATTTAATTTCATTTTTAATATCTATATTTAGAGTACACTAAATGAGTGACAAAAATATCAAGTAGGGTATAGTAAGTAGGGTAAATTATATAAAATGTATCGTTACTTCACTAGATACAGCTGCTTATAGGTTCATTTGAGATATATAAGGGCTTATATTAGGTATAAACTTTATACACTAGTGAAAAAACGTTACGGAAACGCTGCAAGAAATTAGATCGGAAGCAGCTCAAATCAAAAATCAATTTGGTTTATTTTTTGCTGCTAGTGACAATTACCAAAGTTGCACAGAAGATTGGTCCCATGATCCACTACAAATTACCGTGATGCCCCGGGGGGGCGTTTTATACATGCTTACTTTATAACGAAAAGCTGTTTTCCGTTTCAGCGCGTTAACCGTCATCGAGCATAATTTGTTGTCAACTTATCTTGACAAAAATTCGCTAAGCTATATAATTATCAAATAATCGCATTTGAAAAGGCGTTAGCAGAAAGTGAGAGAGTCAAATCAGGTAAAATAAACACAATAAACCATCATACTGCCGTAATCTCGCAGACTGACGTAAGCGCCAAAGTGGCCGATTTGTGTTTTTTTCTCCTTTCTATTAAACGATAGAACACACCAAATTGGACCTATAGGCGCCGAAATTTGATCAAAAGTGTAAAAAATAGCGTCATTTATTCAAGAAAACTAAATGACGTAACCGCCATTTCTACTCCACGTGACGTAAATCCAACACAACTCTGTTTGCGATGCGTTTATTACATTCAACGACTCGAAAACTAATCAAGCAAATGGAACCAAATTTGGCATGTAGAAGTTTTTGGGTGCATGAAATATTTCTATGGTGGTACGACACCTTTCCCATCTCTGCATGAGAAGGGTTCCGTACAAATGAAACACGTACTTGAAACATTTTCTACGGCTTAAAATTATCGAAATGATGTACAGGAGCTAAGCGAGACTATTTTGAATTCTAAGATGGTAACTTCTGGTTTCTGAATAACAAACCAAAATGGCCAAATACCATCCAATATGAGAGTTTTCGGAACCAGAATGATACCCAGAGGCCAGAAATAAAGTCCGCATGCCTTTTTGAAATCCTAAATGACGACTTCTGCTCTCTGGTAAACATCTCAAAATTATCCGATACCACTCAATATGGATATTTCCGAAATCGGGATGATGCACAGAAGCCTACAATTGACCCCAGAGAAGGCCGTGTTAATCTCCGGCTACGGATTCAGCTTAGCGGTGATGAAATCGACGTAGTTGACAAATGCATGCACCTAGGCCAGCTGGTGATTATCGAGAACGACATTAGTACAGAAATTCCTTGAGTTCCCATGCCGAGGAATCGCCTTTTTTGGACTCCGGAGGACGCTCTACTCGAATGAAATTCGCCGCGGCACGAAGTTGACTATCTACAAAACTTTGATCATACTGTAGTCCTCTAAGGCCACGAAGCTTGGTCCATGCTTGTGGACAACTAAATCGCACTTGTGATTTTTGTACGGAAGATGAAAGATGGATTTCCGAAAACTTATTCTCGAATCGCGACTATTTGACTGATTATCAGTGGTGGGCACCATTCCGCTAATTCGCTAATTAGCGACGCTAAAATTCAGTTAGCGATTTCGCTAATTTTTGAGCTGGTTAGCGAAACTGTTAGCGTCGCCAAAATTTTGGCCTTCGAAACGCTAATCGCTAATTCGCTAAATTTTGTAGAGAAGCGACAATAGAAATATTTAGAAAAACTGTGAATTGCTGATGGCGTACGTAAATTGCTTCGAAAGATGAACATACTTCACTGCGAAAGTTACTTTTGTCAGTTTTTTTTACCTTAGAATGGAGTTCCAGCTATCGTACAAGCCACAGGAGCCTTTCGACGAACAAGCACAAGGTCAACTTTGGTAAATTGCAATGCGCTTGAAATTATGACAACTTTGGTTCTACTTTTTTGATTCAGATAATAATTGAATTTTTATGAAAACATTCCAAAGAATATATATCTATTTTCGATGCAAGCTAAATAACTTTTGTTATTCTTGTTTTTACAAAATCAAATATGAATACCGTTTCGTGAACCTCTTACTGTAAATAGCTTTAAAAAGTAATTGTTTTCGTTTGTTTAACCAAAACAGATCAAAGTGGTCCAAATCTGACAAAACACGAGCAATAAATATAGCGATATGACTATTTACATATTAAAAAGTTAGCGATTAGCGAAAGTTCCGCTAATGTGGGTTTAGCGTTTAGCGTTTAGCGATTATCGAGCTAAATTTTCCGGTTAGCGACTTAGTGATTAGCGTCGCTAAATTTTCGGTTAGCGGTGCCCACCACTGCTGATTATGAAAAAAATTGTTGAGCGGCTTGTCTTATACTAAGATGAATGTACCTACGTCTATTGGTGGTTGAAACAGTGAAAATAAAACCGCTGTTTCTACAACAAAATGACGTCTGTAACATAACTTCAGTTAATAAAGCTTTTTTCACAAATCATACGTTCGGCAATGTTTTGTGATTATATTAAAGTATAATGTACTTATCAGATAACTAAAATTCGTCCTATCACTTATTATACAAACGTTTTTGGAAAAAGCCTCATACTGAAAATTTTACTCGCTGTCGCATACGTCAGTCTGCAAGATTACGGCAGTATAGTAGTTACCAAAATATATCAACTGATGGTCACAGTGGTTTTCTGCGAGAAAATTTAAAATATTGTTGGCATATTGGGATATGGATTGGATATACGGCATCTAATCGTAATTAAAAATAATCAAAACTTGTTATCTATTTTTTTTCGGTGCGGCCTAAAATCAAATTAAAACTTCAAAATGAGCATTAAAGTAATCCTACCTGTTCCATGTTGACCTCATGCATCCGGCTAAAGTTTGGATAAATTAAGCCTCATATGAGGTGAGTTAGTTTTATAAAGAAATTATTAGTTTAGCCACTCTGTATCGGACAGATTGCAAAGAAATTTCATTTCTTCAAAAACTTTATCATCCATGACTACCGAACAGAACACGGCTAGGGCAATACAGATCGTTACTATCTATTTCACACTTGATCAAGCATTCAACAGTTACTGTTCCAGCAAACCAACTGCCAGCCCAGCCAACATGAGATAGACTATTCCCACGTGCTGCTAGCGAAAGTTCGCCATTGCGGCCGAGCGAGTGAAACCGCATCAGTTTCGGCTTCGGAAGGCGGAGCGTAAACTTGCTACACCAATGGCACGAACCGTGCTAAGATGTGTGTAAACAACACAGCCTAACCCGGAGCGACGGCGAGCGAGGAAACGTGGGTGAACTCTCCCTTCGGCAAAGAGGGAATGCATAACCGAGCACGCGACACGGGTTAGCTGCGCTCACTTCCGCTCACAGCAGAGCCGGAAAAATTTTGCTTTCCGGAAAAGGGTCACGAGACCAAACGTACGATGTCGACGGCATATGAACTGTTCTATTCCATATTTCTATAGGGTGAGAGAAAGGAACCCATTGAAATTTTGGTTCTAAATTGAACGAGTAAAAATTAAGTACAAAACTATTGCTTTTAGATTGCTAAAAAAACACTTTACATCGCTTGTTTGGTATTTTATTTCCTACTATATTACAGCCGACCAGAAAAAAAAACTCATTCAAAAAAAAAATATTACCCAAATTTACCGATGTCGGTCTTATTGATGGCTGTAATAATGACGAGTCGCGTGAGGGGACCAGTGGAGATGGTCCCTGTCGTTGTCTGTGAATCGTAAAATTAATTTAGAAAGGGGGTTTTTACGGGCGCCTAGCTCGTTTCGTTTGTATAGAATGCTGAACAGGAACCGAAAATTGATTGTTCGGATGTGAAAAGGAGATAAGAAGTTTTAGAAACCCTGCTATAAGGGGAAGGACGACAAGTTTCCTGCGAAGTAAACTGGAATAGGCACCTAGACGTAACCATAATAGCTTCATTTAGAGTGACATGGTATGAAACTGTGGAAAAGCGTTCCGATAAGCCGTTCATGGAGCACTTGGGCTGCTAGCTATGAGTGGGAGGAAATATTCGAGTAGGGAAATGATGAATATGGAATGCAAGAAATTGCTTTTGGTTAAGCAAGTTACAATTTTTTTAAAATGCATATACAAATATTTGGTATTCTATGATACTGAAGCCAAAAATTATAGGCTTGCTTCAACATAAAACATTTTTAAAGTTTTTAGTTTTTCGTAAAAGTCTGCATTCGTGAAAATTCCAAATAAACAGATCGGTATACCAAAATTAAATGATTATTTCAATATCGTTCTGGAACAATTCTAAAAATATTTTAGATTTTAGTGAAAGCGCAATCGTTGTCGAATCATTATAGAATCATATCAGAATAATTTCCGGATATACAATAGAAAGTTTTTTAAACCGTTTTTTATTCTATAATCATTACAAAACCGTTCTAGAATTATTTCAAGTTTGATTCAGAACCATTTTAGAATCATTTGGAAAACACTTAAAAATATTAGTATCATTTTTGAGAAAAAAAAACACTAAAAAATATTAGTATCATTTTTGAGAAAAAAATTTAATCACTTCAGAATCATTTTGAAATTATCCTAAACAAGATTAAATGATTATATTCTAGAATTAGGCCAAAATCATTTTGGAAATTCTATTTCACAGGATAGGATTCCATAGATTTGAAGTATCGTTTACAATCGTTTACTTATCGCTTTACAATATTTTTAGAACTATTTAAGAATCATTTTAATTTTTTTTAGCGATATTGTAGAATAAATTCAATATTCATTCAAATTTATTCAAAGCCATCAAATAATCATTCTAGAATCAATTTAAAAATTTCTCAGCCTACCCAAAAACATATAAACAGGGGTTACTAAGCTGTGCTCTTCAGCAGTCCACATAACCACTAATGATGGTTATAAGTTATAAGCGAAATACGCATAACTGTAGAAATATTTCAAATAGTTTCTAAAATCCTATTACAGTTCTTTTGAACACATTCTAGAGTCATTTTGGAAGTATTAATTTAAAATTATTCTAGAATAGTTTTGCTATTATACTAGATTCATATTTTATTCATTCGAGAATTATATCAGAATCACATTCAGTGAAAAATCATTCTCGAAATATTTTCGTGTCGTCTAAAAGTTTTGAATTTATTTCATATTCATAATAGAATAATTATACAATCGATTTTAAAACATTATTGAATTGTTTTAAAACAATTTGTAAAGCATATTTGAAGCAATAAAAGGTTATTTTAAATTAATTTTGGAAACATTTTCGAATTAGTTTTGAATCACTTGCAATTTATTTTAGAGTTATCATTGAATCTTCTAAGAATCCTTTTACGAATCACTTTTATTTAAAGATAAATAATAGTTCACTTTTGAATAATGATTATCAGCATTTTTTTATTGCTAGGTACTTGTTACAATATTTCGGGATATTGGTTATACTTTTCATACATAAGTTTCGCAATTCTGCTTTGTTGGTACTGCTTGTTTCACAATTTCACATTCACATGTCTTATTTTTGTCCAAAGTTATATTAAGTTTCTGTTAAAAAAGATCAATTATTCTACTTCGTATTCAATCAATTTTATTCGTGGTTGAAGGTTTTATTGTTATTTTCTTTTTTGTTCAAATAGTGACACGGATTTTGGTTATTTTATTTTAATTTCGTCAAGTGGATCTACGAAAAAATCACTGGAATTTGACGCAGTGTTTTTCTAACTGGCGATTTTTTTATTGAATTGTGTTTAAATTTGTTATTATTTAGTCTGTAATATTTAACTAATTTTAATTTTTAATTTAAATCACATGAAAATTAACATATTCATTGATCGCACAATAATATGGCAGAGATAGATAGGCTACATGGATATGATGACAATAGAAGATTCACGCGATAATGAATGCATACCAAGAAATAGAAGCTACCATGAGATAAGTGCATCTACCGTTGGGGGTTGTAACGCAGCATAAACGCCGTCACACATCGCTCTATGCTATTTTTTCCCGTTTGGTCCGTGGAAAACCTTGTTCCGTCCATCCCACACACGCGACCACCCTTCGGTGATGGCTTGCCTGCTGCTGCCTACTGAGCATCGTCATCATCGGGTGCTACTCTATTTGTCATGCTACGCCTCTCGCGTTGTCTCGCTCCGGCACCAGCACCATTCGCACTATTCTCGTTTCATTCGGCATAGCATAGCACAGGCACGGTGTTGGCTCGCGCTGCCTTCTTTGTGGTGTGTGGTTTCGCTCCGGCTGCTACGCCGCCGTCGCACGCTAACTGTGACCTGGACCCAGGCCCGGGCCCGGCTATCAGCCATGTGCTCTCCTCTCGGTCGGTACGCTTTCCAGTCGAGATTGTGAGACGGAACGCTTCGTTCGCACGTTGCGCTACCATTGCGCTCGCCGTTTTTTTGTTCAATACGATCCACGACCGACGACGATCCACCGAGGATGACGTTCGCAAAGCGGCACACTGCTGTATGGTTTGTTGGTGGCGATAGAAGTGCGTAATAGTTTGCAACTGCAACACTGTGCCGCGGAGTCCGATGATATTGTTGAACGTTGTTTAGTGGGGTAGAATTCAACAGCAGTGAAATTGAGTGGATTTGTGTTGGAAGAATGCTGCGTTGTCAAAAACTAGAAGAAGAATCTGCACGATTTCTAGTCGAAGAGTGCTATCATGAGGATTAGAGTTAAATAAGTGACAAGGTTGAATTGTGTCTAAGAGTGACATTCGAGCACGAGATTAAAGCTGAAGTTTGTGACGATTGAAATCTTGAAGGTATGTGCAACTAGAATTGAGCAATTGACATTTCAAGATAATTACCTAGTGCTCTTCTAATGAATTAATTGTTATTTAACTTGCAATTACAATCAATCAATTTGTATTACATTGCAATTATCAATTCACGACAACGGGTAACCACAACCATTGGCCCACATAAATTATTTCAGTGATACTTATTAGAGATATATTTTTGAGTTAATGGTTTTTTAAATAAATAGCATGATTAAACTAAGATTATTATTCGTTATTAATTTTTTTTTGCTACGACAAAGTGTTGTGGAAATACATAGTCTTAAATACACTGTCTAGTAAGAAAACAACTCTGGTGACACGTTCTCTGCATTATTACATATTACTAAAAGCAAAGCAAAGCCTTGGTGCTACATTCCGATTTGGAACTCGACCTCCTGTTTATTATACACAGACTTTGCAGCCAACTGTTAAGTGTACAGAGGACAATTGCGGGGCTAGCGCTACGATCCTACCGACACTAACAGTCTCTCCCGAGCCGAGGGTCGAACCTACGACGACTGGCTTGTTAGGCCAGCATCGTACCTCGAGACCAGCTGGGAGGTCATTACATATCACTAACGTTTGCAAAATTTCGGCCACAGTTATTAACACTTGTTGGAAATACATTTGAACTGTTATTCCAGGTGAATTGAGTTTACTGTTTATGTAGGGTATCGAACGTCTTCGTCAGTGGTTTTCTTCGGCCCCCTTTTGCATAAGATTGCTGCAGAAAAACTGCCGAAGAAAACCACTGACGAAGACGTTCGATACCCTACGTAATAAGAAAACCTTGATACGAAGTATTTTACTCATTGTATCTCACCTCATTTTTCATTACAACTAACATTTGAATAAAGACAAATTTTTAAGCATAAACCACGAACTGTTCAGTAATACTGTCAATGACATTAAGAATTCTTTCTAATAAATTTTGCTGGTACCGATATTAATATTTCGTTAGTCTTCAAAAACAAACTGAATTTTTAGAGCAAATTTAAGATTGAAAAATACGATCATGAAGATATTTTCCTTGATTTTTGTCAGAACTGGAAAGCATGTGAGTTTAAAAATCGGATGAAACTTTTCCTGTTGAATTTTATAAATTTTTATAATATAAAATATTTATACGATTGAATGGGGATGAGAATGAAATAATTTATTAACGGTTAGGTGTATAAGCAGTTCGAGTTTCAACGAATTTGCACTGTTTTCTCACATTTGAAATTTTACAACATTGAATTCTCGAAATTTTGCAACGAAACTTCATAAATGTCTGCATCACACTAAATTGGAGCAAATCAACACGTTGCGAAAATAAGATTTGCATTGAGTTCGAAACTCTCAGCGGCGAACAAATTGTAATAACATGTTACTGGTGGACAACAGACAATATTTAAGCCAAAAAGTTATTGAAATTTTGTAAATGTCCTGAATTGAGAAACTAAGCGATCTGTAATTAAATCATTGGCAAAGCAAAGCCTTGGTGCTACATCCCGATTCGGAACTTGACCTTCTGTTTATTTTGCACAGGCTTCGCAGCCAACTGTTCAATGTACAGAGCGGGGGCTAGCGCTACGATCCTACTGACACTAACAGTCTCTCCCAAACCGGGACTCGAACCTACGACGACTGGCTTGTTAGGTCAGCATCGTACCTCAAGACCAGCTGGTAGGTAGCAATTTTTTTTAAATAAAATTATCGGGCGAGAATTAAATACATTCTTGTGACGAAAAAAAAGTATTTATCAAATTAATAGTCAGCAGATGTAAGCAAAAAGTAATCGGATAAAGATACAGGAACAAATAATTTGAACGATATTTGTTTGGTTATTTTTCTGAAGTGTAGAAAAATTTATTACGAATTCTATAACTAGCATTTTTAATTAATTAAAAGATATACGATAAAATTCTACCACGGCCTACTAAAAGGCAACGTTGTCGCTCCTTTAGTTTTCTGTAGAGGATCTGTAGCGTTCATATCGAAATAGAAAGGTTAAAAAAATTGAAAATTGACAATTTTTTTCCAACCCTCTTTCAAATACGGAGATTTTTATCAAAATTCTTGCGAATCGTATTCAGACTAGAGAATATTTTAGAGGACTGATTAACAGCTTGTATAGGTGATATAGTCTCGTTCCTTTGGAAACATTATACTTTTCCAGAAGAACCCATTGAAAGTATCCAAAATTGATACAAAGATTTTTCTAAAATTCTCAAAAAAAAAATCTCAAAATTCGTTAAGCAAGGTGCCCTCTTTGAATGTTTTTTATTGCTGTTTACTTATGATCCTTGATTAGACAAATTTTTAACTCAATGATATTAGAAGACCAATTAATAATAAATTTATCAAAATTATGACTTACGCGGATGACTTAACGATAATAAGCAGAACGGATGAAAAGTTTGATGGAACCCTGACCAAAACAACAACACTTGGAAACTTGGCAGATATCAGATCTCTGAATAAGGTTAAATCTTAATATTCACGGTTTTTAATAGAAGGGTATGTTCGTAATGGACTAATATTACGCGAATGACCGAAGAGGTTAAAGCATCTATGAAATTTATAAAAAAATGGACTAATATTTATTTAGAATTACATATTATTGTGTGTTGTGTGTAATTGCTATTAATATATTAATAGCTTTCCCAGTGAGATGAATGTAATTGTAGAAAAATTTTAAACCTACTTGTCCAACAAAATAAAAAAAATGGAATAAAATAAAACTTAACCTTAAATATGGAGGTGGATCGGCTTTCTCGGTCTTGGGAATCAAACGACTAATTTATATTTGTCCTTACGTTTCGACTCTCGGTTTAGACCTAAACCGTAATTAGAAACAATAAAGGGGGCACCCTTGCTTGATAAATTATGAGATTTTTAAAATGTTTTAAAACAAAATATTGAACAAAATTGTAGAAGAATCTTTATATATTCATGATTGTGATAACCCAACCGTATATGTCTTTTTAAAATAGGCCGAAGAAATAAGTTTTTGTAAGTTTTTTCTAGGTTAAATGAGCCATTTGGTATAATTGAGGATTGCAACGTTCTTAGTCGTAGGACGCTTTAATTATTTTCAAAAATTTTCCTTTGACGTAAATGCTTGTATCGTCACAATACAGTGATTATTCAGGAAGATCAACAGTAATATATTATATGCGATTGGGCCTAAGATACTTCATTGAGGTACACCAACTCAAACAGGCAATCTATTTACCATTTAATAGTTAACCTCAATAATTTGGTTTTTCAAGTTACTTTTTACCGTTTTCGTGATATTAAAAGGAGAACTGAAGTTTAACATTTTTGCTATTAAACCTTTAGGCCTAACACTAGCATTTAGACTTTTTAGTTCAAATCATATTAGTTACTATAAGTAACGGAAGAGTAGTCGAATGCCAATAGAAAAACTAAACTGCTCAATCGCAGAAATTGAGCAATTCTCGCTGACACCGTCCCACTCGAGACACGAGGCCCTTTAACAGGGATAATTTTGAGTCTAACGTTTGCGGTAAAAAATGGACTTCTTTCGGATGGTGCTAAAAATAACTTAGACAGACAATTGACTTTGATTAACTTCCCATAGAAGATATTTATGTTAACTTACTTGCAAAAAAAATTCTACGCTCTTGCCAGCGGCTTGCAGGCGGTTAACTGGAACATTCGCCAAGGTGGACGAAAACATGCGTGTAGGCATGGTTTTGAGTTCTCTTTTCGTTATATTCATCAATTCCTTCCAATTTTGGCGACTAAGTTGTTGAAGTAGATCTCACGCTCCAGAGTTGCCCAGAAACCCTCGATGGGACGCAATTTGGGGACGTTGGGTGGAATCGCCAACTTGGGTACCACATCGATATTCAGCCGCTCCATCTCCCGCAACGGTCGCTTCGAGCAATGGACAGACGCCAGATACAGCCAAAACACCGCGTCTTCGGCCTTATTGTATTTCTTCATGAACGATGTAACTTCCGGTAGGAACTTCGTACTATAAATTTTCCTGTTTACGGCCAGTCCGGAGCGAAAGAAGAATGGTTTTGACATCCCCTTCTCGCTGATTGTCAACCACAGCAGCATCTTCTTGGAGAACTTGGGGTGTGAAATAAACTTTACCTCCGGTGCTCACTTCCTTCGTGGGGGAAGTAAAATCAGAGCCGTAGCTACTCCGTTTTGCGTGGTGGGGCGGAGAAATTTTGCTGCTATGTTTGTATGGAGGAAATAATTTAAAAATTATAATAGTTGAAAAATTCGCTTTATTTATACTAATTTGGAAAATTGCGCTAGGGGCAACGGAAACGCGTGGAGGGGCTAAACCCCCCCCCCCCCCCCCCTAGCCCATAAGGTAGCTAAGAGTTAAGTAAAATACGAAGTGCCCTGCCAGTCGTTGCCATCTAGGATGAGACAGGTACCGTCATCCATCACCACCGCCACGTCGCTATTTTCCGGGAAAATCAACCTGACCATCTTATTCGGGCGCTGCTCTGCTCTTTGAACGAGCAAACTTCTGAACGGAGTAGCTCCTTTGTTTTCACCATCACAGTTAGAGTTCAACTGATAGAGCTGTTAAATTTTTTCTGCTAATTCATGGGTTACTATGATTGATGCTGCATGGGTAGTTTCTTTAGTGCGTATGAAAGTATACCCATGAAAAATCGGCAATTTTTGTCCATTTTTTAACGCAAATATTAAATAACTAAAAATAGCGAAAAATGACAAAATTACTAAGGTTAATTCATATTGATCGACCGGTCGGGTCGGTTTTTTAAAAAGTTGTATTTGAGTTATTTTTTGTCTCGTTTATCATTGAATTTGTCAATAAATCCTCTACCGTTTTAAAGAGGAATGATAGAGCTTTCAGTTGAAGAAGAAAATGATTGGTCACCATCTTGGATTTTGCCATCAAAAGTTGAGGATTTTATTTCTTTTATTTCGATAATTGTACGAGCATACGCGTAGAAAAAATGCTTTCTAGATTCCTCATGATAAGTTTGTTGATTGTAGTTTATTAAATGAAACCAAAAGTTTATACCGAAAACAATATAATAAACGAAAATGCAATTTTTACGTAACGTAATTTCTGTATAGACCTAGCGTTAAAGTATCCACTCGCTTATACAGTGGTAACAATCAAACGACTGAGTAATTTACACTAGGCACACAGACACACCATCAGGCTCAGCATTTAGCGTTGCTTTGATATTGGCCGCGCGTTCTGCGATGAACTTTTCGAAACTCGATTTCGAAAAGTGATCTAAATGACAAGGTAAACTCGTTGCTCACCTAATTTAATGAATGTATCGTGTAGCATTTGTTTTTCGGCTCTGGTGTCAAACTTAAAATCGGTGATCGCGAACGTGCTCAAAAATACGTTTTTCCGATAAATTACAAGCTGGCGACCGATTTTTTTCTACTTCAAATGAAACCTCTATGCTGTTTGTAGAGTTTGTTTGTTTGTTTGTAGAGTTTGTATGTGGCTCCCGTGGTTCTGTGGTTAGCGATGTCAGTCGGCTAGCTCTCCCACACGGTTGTTGATATCGAGTTCGATTCCCCATCAGGTCGAGGATCTTTTTGAGCTGGAAATTTTCTCGACTCAGCACTGGGGCACGGTGTATCGTTGTACTTATCCTACAATATGCAAAATGTGCCGAAAACAATATCGGTAACGAATTCTCTCAACTAATCTAGTTGATTGAGACCGCATTAACCCCCCAGGCTAGCGTGTGATATTGTTGTTGTATTGTTTGTAGAGGGTTTAAGGGCAAATTCAAGAGGAATTAATCGACAAAAAGATCAATAATTGCTCAAAATGCTACTTTTTGAAAAACCGGTCAACCTCTTGGTGCCCGAGGGGTCTATTAATAGGAACTAAGTAAAGTGGTTTTCTCCTTTTTTCACAACTTTCAATATTCAGACACAAAAATACTTTTCGAAAGATTCGTGTCACCAGTGGGACGGATTCAGCGAGAGTTTCTCCATTCTATTAGGAATTATTTTTTCAAAAAGTTTACTTATGGATGAGAGTACTAATTGGCCGATAACTTGCTGCTTCAGATGGATTCTTTTCAGGTTTTAAAATTAAAATTATCTTGGCAATTCTCAGCAATGTTTTCCTAAACCAGATTACAAACAAGCAGACAAAATGCATTAACAAAATCAAATTGCTCAGCATATTTAAGGAACTTCATTCATTGAACTGTTTTCAGAAATTTGTTATATGTATTGTTCGGTGTTAAAAAAAATCATAAATTATAACAAAAATGCTCAATTTTAGTATTAGCTTTAAAGAAAAAATAAAATAAATAAAAACAGGCCAATAACAAATAACGGTTGTTCAGACCAAACGTTGGTTTTTTTTTTCAAATATATTTATTTTCGCGTGAATCAATAGTTGTTTCATATCATATAAACTCCAGCTTTTTTTTTTTCAAGATACACAAAAACAAAATTCAATCCAGATTTGAAAAGGTGTCTCATCGTCATTCGGTTCGCTTGCGCATAGTCTAATGGAAATTTTTCATAGGTGAAATGAAGTGGGGCAATGAGGCTTTCATATATTTTACTTTAATAGACATAATTTATATCATAACTTAGCTTGGGTCGGAAGCATAATTTACTAATGTTTCACGCAAAAGTTGAAGTCTTGTACAATCATTGTGTCTTCCCGATTCGCACAAATGTTGCACAGAAATCGCACAATAAATGTGTGAAACGCATAACGCAACAATTGTACTGCGAATACATTGACACAGAATGAAATCAGAATATGTCTGTGCACGCGCTTTTTTCTCCCTCGCTCGTAGACAGCGTTGCCAGGTATCGAGATTTAGCTGGATTATCCAAATTTTTGAACATGTATCCAGGTAGACAGATTTGATATCCAATTATCCAGATTTTTCATGAATGATCCAGATTTCATCCAGATTTTATTTTCTCTGTTCCGCAAAAAGGTCATCACTTCAAATTTGGCGTGAAATTTTTCAATTTTGTCACCTCAAATTTTACGTACCCCAAGAGTTTTATCCGAAGAATTTACCTTTCACCCCACGAAATGACTTCCAGATTTTTTCCAGATTTTTTTTTGCCTTTTTCCAGATTTTTAAAAAAATTACCTGGCAACGCTGCTCGTAGAACTTCCATTTATGTGCGACAAGACTAGACACGTCACATACATGCATGAAGAAGAAAAAGTATCTCGAAAGCGTGTGTGTAAAAGACTTGAAAAGCGTAGCATATGTCTCGTCCTCAAGCAGAAAGGAGGAGAATGGTTTTGCTTCTCGCTCGCTTTGCAATGCTGCTTGATACCAGTTGAAACTGTTTAGGTGTAGTAGTGTGGAGCTGCCAAATACATTGGAGAAACGCTAGAGCATTGATTGCGTTATGCCCAACACGCAATCATTGTACTGTTTCCGAATTACATCAACAATTGCGCTAAAAACGCACAATTTTGTACTGGTTTCGCACCATACAACTTTTGCGTGTTGAATGTTTAACCTTATTGGTTTTAGGTTTGGTTGCTAGACTATATCTACAGTATGTACTATAAATTTGATATTCTTCTAATTCTTTTGAACAGGTATTTTCTAAAAGTCGATCAAGGTCCTTATCATATTATATAAGTTTATATGTTTTATGATCGTAATTACACACATTTTTTCTCAAGCTAAAAATACCATTAAATTGATTGTAACAAACGATACCTCCTCTGTTAACAACTGATGAATGAACACATTTTTCAACCCGAATTGATCTCCATCCGTTTTCTTTTTGTAATCCTAAAAAAAAAAACTAAATATTTACACCGTGCTCTGATTGCGAGCACCAGCCGGGATTTAATAACTCCCAGCCAAATTCGTGTGCACCACAACAAAACTGTCCACCATGTCTCGGCCAATTGTCCGGACGGCTAACACCTCGAACCCCCCTTAGCGCAGAAGGAGTAAGCAGGAGATCACGAGTCGGGCAATTTGCATAATTATGTACGTGTAAACATCCCCTGTATTATATGCTAATCCAGACACTATACTTTTCGTGTGGCGTTTTCCGCTTCTTCGTGCTGCCGTTGCTGCTGGCGGCCACGAATGTTTTTTTTTTGGTTTTTGGTGCTGAAGTTTTGACTGGTTTCACTTTCAGTTTCAACGGAGATTACCCGATGGCGAAGCGGTCGTTCGTCCGGTCGCTTTAGACAAAGTTTTTTAAACTTGTAACGCATATTATCCTCGTCATGCCATCCTCATTTTACATTTGTTCCCAATTTGGTTTTTTCTCCGTTCTAGACATCAATTTTGAAAACACTAATTAAGTTCTTCATCAATTAGAAAAGCGTTATCGCTCCAAGCAGTTGATCTTAACTAAGCATTCTAGGTGACACCACAAAAAATCCCATTTGCTTAAACATTTCAGAAATATTTTGTGCACTGATTTCGTTTGACAATGGAAAGAAACCCCGTTCTAGATTCGCCGATAAGCAAAAATCAATGGCACTTCTGCAGCGTTGGTTGTTGGTGACATTTTCGAAAGGGGTAAAAATACACACCCCTGGAAACAAATTCCTACGCTTAATCGATTTATTTCTTCGCCTCAATATTTATGATCCCGTTCCACGCGTTAGGTGCCGTGGATTTTCTTTCACGGATATTCGAACTGTTGCGAGGGTAGTTGTTTCCGGGATTTTCCATGCTCTCGTGCAAGCCTCCTTGCAGGAGAAGTTGGTCAGCGTTTATGCAGGAATTTGGAAAATCTGCATCAATGAGCATGATTGATCGATGAAGGTGGCCTGGTTTGTGGAACCATAAAGTATACACATTTAGTATAGTATATTTAGTATATCGAGTCACGTTGAAAACTAGCCATCTTTGAAGCATGAATTAGTGGAAAAAATGCTCCACTCCCCCCTTCTTCTAATTGTGCCACGGAAAAAGGCAGACACTTGTTTGGTCGTTCAATTTTCTTTCGAAAGCACGACTGAACAGGCGGAGATTTAAATATAAGTACTGATTTGCACGCCAGGAGGAAATTATTACTATTAGTGAACTGGTGCTGTTCATTATTAGCACCTTTCGGTTGCAACCCCGTTGTTTTCAGTGATTGTAGTGTGCCCGGGATGAAATAGCTGCTCTCGAAGGGGGAGAATGAAGCAAACGGTACTGTTTTAATGTTCTGAAAAAGGCAAGTCGAACATTAAATTGTCATAATTAATATAATTCCATATTTTATTCATGGTTTTCATTTGAATTGATTACACGCATACGAGTGGCGGTAAAGCGTAAGTTTTTATGCTTGTAGCTGATTTTTGTGTCCCTGTGATTGAAATTGGCGTCATTTGAACTTATTTCATGGCTCATGTTTGGGGAAAGCCGTGCAGTATTAAAACATGTTGATAGTAACGAAAATCTAAACTCTGATTGGAAATACCTCGAAATAATGTATGCAATGTTAGAATTGGTTATAATGAGCTAGACGTTCCCAACATGGGATAGATTCGAAAAGCGTTGTTATAAATTCACCAGCTCCTCTAGAATTGAATTATGACATCAAAAATATTTTTTAACCCGTAAAGACAACAATGTTTTTCAAAATGGTCATCCTCAGCAGTGCCGCTCTAAGTTTCGGTAAAGGTACCACACCTCTGGATCCTGGTAAATATGTCTGTGTTTTTGACGTAGGACTACGTCTTCGTTTTCTATACTAGATTACATGTTGTGAAATTGATAATGAAACTGGCAAATGTTGCGTCAGATTTCAAACGATTATGGCAAGCGAATGACTTGATGCATCTCAGTCATTTATAAGTCGGTGGATAGATAAAATGTGTAACAATTGTTTGATATAATGTTTAACATTGTTGCTTTACTGCTTAATGGTGAAAAAAGGTGAATAGTTCCAAGGTCAAGCTTTCCTATACATTTTCCTTGCTATTCCCTTGTTTCCAGAGCACGGATAACAATAACATGGACGGGATAAATTCCACTGCCAACAAATTTGACTCAACAAAGTGTTTTGTTCCGTTTGTCTTTCTCTAAGCTGCGTGGCCATGCCCTCATGGCAAAAATCTACGCTGAACTCGATACAAAAGACTGCGTGTAAAAAAATCAGCTTCAGTCTAGTTTGTCACACAATAGCGAGTGGAGTATAGATGTTAGGGGTACGCGACATTGAGAAACGAGAGCTGCATACGGGTCATCTTCCAGGCACTGCGGAACATGTTACCTTCATTTTGCATACGGCAGCAACAGACAATCGTAAGCTGTAGAAAACTCAGCTGGCACAGCTAGGAGGGCTAAGCGGAGAGCAAACTTTGTTATGCGCAGTCAAGCAAAATATTCAATGCTATCGATGGTGCGATCATCAGCGTTCTGTAGCACGAATTTCTGACTGAAGATTATTGAATCGGTTCTTTTCAGAACTATAGATGCTTGAAGATAAAAATTTTCGCAACTACTACTAGTGTAAAACTTTCATGTATTCATGCATCGTTAGTTTTACAATAACGACCATCAAATCTAAACGGTAGTGTTGCCTATGAACAGTTTATCGCAGCATATAATATATATACATTAAGTCCTACGTCGCCATTTCATACAACCCTTAGGGCTGTATACACTGTAGTATTTTTTTAAATTTTTTTGAACAGATTAAGGAAATGCTGGGATTTTTCATACGCATTTCTTGTTCCAGGTAGATGAAATATGGTAAATAAAAATGAATATCGAAGTTTCCAGATTATTTCAGTACAAAATCAAAACGCTACGTATTTTCATAAAAGTTTTCAGCACTAATTGGAATCCAAAGCAAAAATTTTAAACTACGGGATTGTAACCTTCTACCACACTGGTAGATTAAAACAGGGATAACCTCAGAACAATTATTTGCAAATGCTCGTAGAAATCCAAGTGTCGCCCTTACGAATTTTTAAACTTTTTTTCATAGTGGTTTTAACCCTTAGGATCATTCAACACTCACTTTTTAATCTATTATAAAAAGTGTCCAACTATTCGGAACAGATTTTTATGTAATTCCATACGAAATGTACTTACCACTTGGACACGACGTTCACGGATTTTGCACTAAGCTTGGGAAAAAAATTCATCTAGTGTCACCTTCTACTTTGTTTCCAAATGACGCATTATGCATTCAAACCCTTTTTCTCTTTTTCCCATAACTTATAGACGTAAAATAGCTGTAATCTTTAATTTTTTTGCGGTTTGAGCTTTTGGAATGCACTTTTTTCATTTTGTCGATTAGTATTATCTAGCGACTGTATGATATTTGTCAAATGCACAAAGTTTAATCATTAAGAGATGAATCAAACGTGTCGCTTCTCTTTATGCATCGAATTAACTACGTGTAATGTAGCATAAAATCAAGATAAAATCGACAAACAGACAAGCGTTACAAATGTAAACAAAACCCAAAATTGAAGGAAAATGTTGAGTCAAAATCGAACCATTTTCTCCGCATAATCGAATCACGGATAATCGTGCATCCGAATTAGTCCCACTTGATTTTTGTAAAAAATAAACCTAAAAGTTCAGACAAAATATCATTTTTGACTGGCAGTAGTGCAAGATAGATTTTAATGTATTTTAGAACTAAATTTTCATCTTTCGGCTTGCGGAGCCAATTTTTTAATCTGATAGTTTCATCAAGTTTCTCGGATGATTTCACGTAAAAAACACCTATCCTCGAGTGATATGAGTCAATCTCGGGATCCGAAATTTTTTTTCCAAAGTTGCTACAGTGTTGCCAGTTTTCTTTCGTTCAACCCTGGATTAGATTTTTTAGCTAATGATTGGTTAGCCCAAAGCATAATACAATAAAGAAATATAAAACAAAATAGCGGGGAAATCCGTAACTTTTAATTGAAAAAAATAATTTTTGGGAATTTAATCAAAGAATAAAATGGCGACATCACTGCAAAAAAATATTTTTTTGTTAATTTTTTAATAACCAGAAAAACCCTTCAATCGTTTCTTGAGTTATTCTTTGGGTTTGAAAGTTAACAGACAGTTTCAAATGGATATGATTGTTTGATGAAAATTGAGAAATTTAACACTGTTTTCGTGAAAATGTTATATTTTAAAATTGACGGGATGTTTCCTACTCTAAATTCTTTGAGAAACAGAATAAAACTATAGAAATTTAAAATAAATCTGGCTGCACATGCCAAAATATGCAATAGTGAAATTAAACCCTTAAAGGCGCACGACGTTAAAAAATCATCTGAAAACATAAAATCTTTGTTTAACAGGTTTACTGCCTTAAAACTAACCAATATGCATAAAAAAATTGAAAGATTTACATTTAAATGTACAAATATTACCATGTTGTTTTTGAACAACACTGTGACTTTACCTCAGAATAAAGTCTAAAAAACTACTTTTGTTAACAGTAACTTTAAACTTGACCTTTTGTTAGTATAATTACAGATAATTCAGACATTTACACTAACCAATAACCTTATTTTAAAATTTATTTTCAAAGACAGTCAGCAACAGTCGGGAATCTCGCCATGTTTTTTTTCGTTTCCGAGATTTTGACAGCAAAAATAAAAAAAAATAAAAACATTCAAATACAGTACTTCCAGCTGTAAAGTTTTCTTCGTTAGAGTCAAGAGAGCTGGTCTAATGAATTATATTTCTGAAAAATACTAAAATACGTATATTTCAAAACGTTTTTAGTAGTGTTGTTTTAAAACAACATTGCGCATTTAAGGGTTAAAATACAAAATAAAATCTCAGAAATGACATTTTCTCTACAATCCTTGGTTTATCTTCTTCGAAAGTCATCTATTACTATTTTTCGGGCGTCTTATGTCCATGAAATTGTGAGGAAAAGAAAAATTAGGTTTTGAACAAAAATGCGCAACAAATAGAGGGGTCCAGCCGAGCGGGGGGCATCGAGGGCTTCCAAAAGAGACATGAATGTGTCTTCGCTATGACGCATTTTTCCACAATATGTACGTCTCTTTTTCATGTTTTGGCCAGTCAAAGCCATAACGATAATGAACTGAACTGATTGTCTCGCGTGTTTGAGCTTGCGAAAAAGAGAGAGAGAAAAAAGAGAGAGAAACTAAAGAGAGAGCGAAGTGAGAAGAGAGAGCGAAAATAGAGAAGAGAGAGCGAAGAGCGAAGAGAGAGAGCGAAGAGAGAAGAGAGAAGAGAGAGCGAAGAGAGAAGAGAGAGCGAAGAGAGAAGAGAGAGCGAAGAGAGAAGAGAGAGCGAAGAGAGAAGAGAGAGCGAAGAGAGAAGAGAGAGCGAAGAGAGAAGAGAGAGCGAAGAGAGAAGAGAGAGCGAAGAGAGAAGAGAGAGCGAAGAGAGAAGAGAGAGCGAAGAGAGAAGAGAGAGCGAAGAGAGAAGAGAGAGCGAAGAGAGAAGAGAGAGCGAAGAGAGAAGAGAGAGCGAAGAGAGAAGAGAGAGCGAAGAGAGAAGAGAGAGCGAAGAGAGAAGAGAGAGCGAAGAGAGAAAAGAGAGCGAAGAGAGAAGAGAGAGCGAAGAGAGAAGAGAGAGCGAAGAGAGAAGAGAGAGCGAAGAGAGAAGAGAGAGCGAAGAGAGAAGAGAGAGCGAAGAGTGAAGAGAGAAGAGAGAAGAGAGAAGAGAGAAGAGAGAAGAGAGAAGAGAGAAGAGAGAAGAGAGAAGAGAGAAGAGAGAAGAGAGAAGAGAGAAGAGAGAAGAGAGAAGAGAGAACAGAGAACAGAGAAGAGAGAAGAGAGAAGAGAGAAGAGAGAAGAGAGAAGAGAGAAGAGAGAAGAGAGAAGAGAGAAGAGAGAAGAGAGAAGAGAGAAGAGAGAAGAGAGAAGAGAGAAGAGAGAAGAGAGAAGAGAGAAGAGAGAAGAAAGAAGAGAGAAGAAAGAAGAGAGAAGAGAGAAGAGAGAAGAGAGAAGAGAGAAGAGAGAAGAGAGAAGAGAGAAGAGAGAAGAGAGAAGTGTGTAAAGTCTTTAAGGGGTTATATACCTTTTTAGTTTTCAAATATTTATGAAAATGATCGTTCAGATTCCCGGCATACTTCTAAACTAACGAAATAATAAGAGTTTTTTTTATTTCAGTTGATCCGCTGGTCTCTATCGCAAACACCGTAAACCTCTGCAAAAAAAGAGGATTTCGGAAAACGGCCACTAATCCACAAAAAATTGGTGTTTCTTATGAACCAACCGTGTTTTTTTATGTTGTTGATTATTTGAACTTTCAGAGAATTACTTCTTTTATGCAATAAAAGAAAGTGCTTCACGCTGAAAAAAATTTCTAAACCTTGCTTTTTTTCTCAAGCAAAACGGTATACCCCTTAAAGACTGAAATGAAATTCCCCCGTAAGCGAATGTAGAAGCGACGAATACACAGTCACATGAAATGGTGAAAAGCTATAATAGAGTATATTTTTCCAGTTTGAGTTTAAAAGCCACAATTCCACAGTTGCGTGTATTTTAGTTATTTATTATTGAATTCAAGATATTTTTTTGCACAAATGTAGAAGTATTTTCTTCATACTTTTGAGAAAAAATACGAATAAATTATTCGTTACGGTTTCGAAAGAATTCTCGAGCTTTTCTTGTAATATGGCTTATTAGGCGGCGCACACCTCATTCGTCCATCGTTTTGGCTATCTTATTCAAATAGGTCTTCATCTGATTGATGTCTATGACATCTCTTTACTTTACTTTGAGTCTCCTTCATGGTTGCCCAGTATTTCTGGGGTTAAAGTCTTTCGGAATGAACTGGACCCCTTTCTATGCATACCATTGTTGAACGACTTTGTTTTAAAATGACAGGGACACTTGGGAACAGTTTCTACGTCATTGTCTTATTTGTAACGAAAACTTTTGTCTTTTACTTTGTCGGCAACAAAAAATTAAATTTGGTTGGAACATTCCCCCGAGCCGTTGCCAAGTAAATTTCTTGACTTGGGATTTGCCTGAGGGCAGCTCTTACATAGGTTCTATCCGTCCATCAGAAGACACCCGTCGAACTTGGTCAGCACCTGGTTGTATAGCTTCCGAGCACGAATTTTGGCCACACTATCCTGTTTTATTGTTATCCGGAGTCGATTTCTTCTCACGATACTATAGACAGCACTGAATTGATGGTCTTCAAAATCTTACCACGCAGTTTACGGTCGACAGTTCCACTCCGATGATTGGCCCGAGGCTTCCGAATCGGCGTCAATATTCATATATTCAGGAGATTGATAACTCGCCAGATGGTATTTCTGGACAATTTCAGCTGTTTAGCTAGCCAAGATGCAGACATGCATGAATGTTCCAAATAACTGTGCACATTTTTTTCATTTTGTGAAATGTCCGTCCACCAGGAGAGCCACAATGTGAGCAAAAAATCGTTCCAATTCTAAATGAAGCAAGCTTTAAGGCAAAACTGTGTTAACCAGAATTATTTGATTAGATTTGAAATTGGGATGTCGAATGTTGCTATACATAACTTTTATCAACCGCGTAATACTCTACTGCATCTTTTCTATATAATTAAATGTGTTTATCCTCAAAAGTTAAAAATGTGATTTGGAAATACATTCAATTTTCTATGCCCGACCATTTAATCTTGATCGGAAAGTAGATTTCAAGTTGTAATATTTTGATACAAAACTCTTCATCTCCATTTGTGACGATTTAAAAACTTACTTTTGAAATGAAACCATAAGTGCTACTCAAATGCTATTAAAATCGAATTGTTATTTGAGCAAGAGGTCAAGATAACTTTTATTTGTAAATATATCAGAGCCATCGAGAAACGCATAAGAGATTTGAACCTCAAGTTGACTCCGAGACTTGAAAGACTTAGTGTAAAAATTATGCTTAAAAAAGCAATTTTAATGCATTGGAATCAATCAACATACTCTATTTTCTGGGCAATGTCTCAATTTGTTGTAGCGCTTAGCAAACTGAGTATTCTGCGTTGGTTACTTTTTACCATAACATTAAAGTAAAAAAGTTCACTAAAATTCGCACTACAAAGTACTTTATTACCAACAGCAGTACACAACTCTACAGTATCGTTATATACTACCGATCGATGTGAAATTTACTCTTCTACCTTGAGGGAGCCTCCAGTTACCTTTTTAGTACAAAGGGCAGTAAATATAATTTAGTAACACATAACAGAATGAGCCTCAGTATAGTAAAATAGACGTAGTTCTATTAGAAATGGTCTGGAAAAAATGGTAATTTGCAACAAATTCAGGAGATTGCAACTAAGAGTTTCATTTTGAGAAAAATGTTAAGATTTTGAGAGAAATGTTGTACAGTTTCTGTGAAGATTGATGTAGTAGTTCATATACCAATGAATTTCACTTCAGATTATGTCATAGTAGCTTTACGCTTTTGTTATATGATTTCGTATAGTTAAAACTATAGTCATTATAATATGAGAAATGATTTTTATGTTAATTCTGAATTTATTTAAACGTACGTCTTTTCACTCTATTAGTTGTAAAAAAGGATTTTAATGATAGAATTAGTTATACTATTTGTCGTGACTTCAAAATTTATTGCAAGCTTGCTATTTAACGTTTGAAGTTCATAAAAATGTCGCATTTACTCGATAAACCGTCGGCATTTGACGACGGCAAGACTCTGTCTGATGGCATCATCCAAATGACAGCAAAGTCGCAGGCGTGAGAAAACTTTGCCGACTGTGCACTGCTTCGCGACAATTTGTGCGTTTACACCTGTGTGATCATTGGGGCCGCAGTGAGCACGCAAACTGGCTAATCGTGAACAACATCAGAAGGCACCAAAAGCCCACCGCCACAAAGGGCTACCTTCGCGAGTGTCCCGTCAGCCGGCCAACGGAGCACATCACGTTTTTTCAACGGTTGCAAAGTGGTGGTCCTCGCCTAGTGATCCAGCAGTCCTAATTGCATGGACCTGCGCCAGTCCGGTGCAGGTAGTTGTATATTACGGACCGTGCACACGACTAAAGCTTGGCACGGAATCGCGCGCGCATATCGAAACGCAAAACAAGTGTTTATTACAAATCACTTTTTGAATACATTAATATTTATTAAAACGACATCGTTTGGCGAGGACCACTTTTTGCCGCCTCGATGCAACCGAGCTGGGCGAAAAGTCTCCCTCCCCGAAGGGAACCCGGTGCGAACGTTTCCACAGCGGTTGGCACAAACCGTTCAGCTCAGTTGGCTCGGAAAAGTGGTTTTCGCTATGCTGCGAAGTTTGATACGGGGCCGCGCGACTGCACAGCTCAGTCCGTGCGAGAATCTCTCACGCAGTTCGCGGATTTGTTGGCTGTGCTCGCGGACATTGCCGATTTGCCGTTCTCTGTTGTAGGGAGGATGTCGTAGGCGGCCCACGGCTTTACACCTTATTAATCTGAGTTCGATACAAGAGCTACACTCGGCTGTCGTTTGATATGCTCACTAGATAGTAGCTCTTGTGGTTTCACTGATCAGTATTTTGAGAATTTTGTTCACAGTGAGAATTTAGTTATTCATAGGCTTATCTCCGGTTTGATCGGTGTGTATGTTTTACATAGCGGTTTGCTAGAAGCAATGAAAAACTTACCACAGATGGTGATTATCAGATTAAAATGGGTTAATTGAATAAAATAAATGGTTACTGATTCAGTAACTGGGATTAGTTTACTGTGGTTGTTAGCAAAAAATGATAGAACATTTGTTTATTTTGCTGCTATAAAATGACGGAAAATTTCAAAATACCAGAAAATCTAACAATCTCCAACCCACCGTGGGACCCGTCATTTGAGTCTACTCCCAATCTCATTAATACTTTTTCTGCCGTGTAAATAAGATTTCCGACCAGCGATAAGTCCATCGCGAACTGTGCAGAATCGATCGGAAATGTCCCGTAGGTCTGATTCAATCCCATTGACACTCTCATGTCCATCAATGATGTTCACCACCATGTGTGGGACCCTCGATTCTATGTAGACGAAAGTTCCAGGTAAGTCATAATCTTTAACGGGCTGACATGCTGCTTCCTCAAATCAATAAATTTCCGATAAATGAAACTTCATCTCATCTTTATGATCCATCCTGTTTGCTCATCATATTAGAATACGTCTCGGATGCTGTTGACGTTGCCTGTGCTTACTCTTCGTCAAATTAAGAAAGCCGCTCGAAGCGGAGATTTTTTTCCGTGTTCGCTTTTGATTGCGGAACACCGGCTGTAGTCGTTTCTCATTAATAGATAATAACTATTTGTTTTAATTTACATAGGGCCATCTATCATTAGGTTTAGGGGCGCTACTTGGTAACCATCACCGTGGCACCATGCTGTGCTTTGTTCACGGACCTTGTCCGATGGATTGGGTTAATACGGACCGGGTGGTGCTACTGGTTACATAGTTTATTGGGACCTCCAAGCGATGGTTGAATAATCGCTGTGGGATCCCAACGGAAGCTCATAACCCAACAATTTTGTGGTCAAAAATGTCAACCTGCGTTGAATAGTTTTATTCCGTCTCAAGTGCATGTGAAATTTGGAGATATAAGCAACAGCAACAGTGCGAACACAACGTGCAAGAAGTATTATTTCGCGATGATTGCCAGTCTATTACAGAATTTTAAAGTCGTTAAATGATCATCTTCGAATAACTTTTTCTTTATCACATGAATCAGTTTTAAACCCTATGAGCTCTGTTTTTAATTATAACAAGGCTAATTGGGAAAGATACAAAACTCATATTGAGAGAAATTTCAATAATGAGCTTGATTTGCAAAACGAAGTGAATATTGATTCCGCTTTGGAAGCACTAAAATGTGCAATTGTTGATGCCAGACATTACTCTGTTCCAAAGGCTCAAGTGAAATTTGATTCACCAATTATTTAAGGGAAATCTTCAACTTCTAATTCGTTTGAAAAATGTCCGCAGACGTCATTATCAACGTTCTCGTGACCCTGTTTTTAAAACTATTTATAAAGATTTACAGAAAGAGATTAACCCTCTAGTGCCCAATACCGCCATTTGGCGGGCTTCGGTCGAAGTTCTGAAAAGCTTCAATAAATACTTAAAAAGCGTTTATAATCGTTCATAGTGATTTTACCGAAACCCGTCTAGAAATTAACTTGGGCACTAGAGGGTTAAACATAGATTTACTCTTCTGAGAAATCAAAATTTTGAAACCAAAGTTGAAAAATTTAAACCATATTCAAAACCTTTTTGGAAGCTGTCGAAGATTCTTAAGAAACCTTCAAAGCCTATTCCAATTTTAAAAGATGGTGAACGTTTTCTTGTATCCAATGAACAAAAGGCTCAAAGACTTGCTCAGCGGTTTGAGAGTGTTCATAACTCAAATTTGAATTTTGTGAGTCCAATTGAAAATGAAGTCACACGTCAATTTGATTTAATTTCTTCCCAGAATTTTTTACCTGCAGGAATAATTGAAACTAACTTGAATGAGATTAAATCAATTATTAAAAATTTCAAAAATATGAAAGCACCTGGTGACGATGGAATCTTTAATATAATTATCAAACATCTCCCTGAAAGCACTATGGAATTTTTAGTGGAAATTTTCAATTGCTGCTTCAAAATTGCATATTTTCCCAAATTATGGAAAAATGCAAAAATTACTCCAATTTTAAAACCGGATAAGAACCCAGCTGAAGTTTCAAGTTATCGACCAATCAGTTTGCTTTCTTCAATAAGTAAACTGTTTGAGAGAATTATTCTTAACAGAATGATGTCACACATCAACGAAAATTCAATTTTTGCAAATGAACAGTTTGGATTTCGCCATGGGCATTCCACTACTCATCAATTGCTCAGAATTACTAATATGATACGAGCTAACAAATCTGAAGGTTATTCCACTGGAGCTGCTCTTTTAAACATAGAAAAAGCATTCGACAGTGTTTGGCATAAAGGTTTGATTGCGAAATTGCAAACTTTTAATTTTCCAATTTTCCCAATCAAAATTTTAAAAAATTATCTTACTGATCGAACTCTGCAGGTTGTCTATCAGAATTCAAAATCTGATAGATTTCCTGTCAGAGCAGGTGTGCCTCAAGGTTCAGTCTTGGGTCCAGTCCTGTACAACATATTCAATTCAGATCTTCCTGATTTGCCTCCAGGATGCACAAAGTCATTGTTCTGCGATGACACAAGCATTTCCGTAAAAGGAAAAAGTCTTCGTGTCATATGCAGTCGATTGCAGAAAAGCTTAGATATTTTTTCTTCCTACTTGCAAAAGTGGAAAATCTCTCCCAATGCTTCTAAAACTCAAATGGTAATTTTTCCGCATAAGCCTAGGGCTTCTTTCCTCAAGCCAAACAATAATCACGTTGTCAAGATGAATGGAGTTATTTTAAGTTGGTCTGACAAGGTTAAGTACTTGGGCCTAATTTATGATAAAAAACTTATTTTCAAAGAGCACATTGAGAGTATACAAGCCAAGTGAATCAAATATACGAGATGTTTATATCCTCTCATTAACAGGAATTCTAAACTTTTTTTAAAGAACAAACTTTTGATTCACAAACAAATTTTTAGACCAGCAATACTTTATGCTGGTCAAGTTGCTGTTCAACAAGGAAGAAAACGCTCCAAAGGATTCAGAATAAAATTCTAAAAATGATTTCGAAGCGTCCTCCTTGGTTTGGTACACTCGAATTACATAGACTTACTGGTGTTGAACCATTAGAAACTATGTCAAATAAAATTATTAACAATTTTCGACAAAAATCGTTGCAATCCTCAATTGCTACGATAAGCTCTCTTTATAGCCAATAAGTTAGCAATTAAGTTAGTTGTAAGTTTACTTCCCCTTTTCTGACAAGTAGGTTTAAATCCCTACGAATGATAAGTCCTAATTGCGAAAGCAAACAAATCCTAACAATTAAAATTACAAATTACTAACAGTGTTGAGAAGTCACCATTTGTGATTGGACACACATACTCATTATTTACTAATATTTATCATTAATACTTACGCTACTAACAAATCCCCCCCTTAAAAAAAAAAAGTCGTTAAAAGATAATTAAAACCAAGTAACAAGCAATCCTTTTAAATTATTCCCTCTGTCTTTGTCACAACACTACCTTTTCTAGATTCATCTGTGCATGTTTGTACAGAAGGTGTACAACAATCTGATGCGAAACGTGTCAGTTTTGACCTGGAGGTATTCACTCCGGCAACAAAGAACAGAAATCCACGGTCGTATTTAGTCAGCGGACAAAAAAGGTTTCTTCGGGCTCCTCGAATCGGACAAGAGATAAACATTTACGATTTCTTACGCGTTTATATCATTGCTTAAACTCGCTTGTCCATTTCAATACTCGATCATCACGAAAGGGAACACGATGGGTGCTCCGTTACTTCTCGTTTCGGTTCAACCTCGGCTTCCCATTGACCATCCCCGTAGGAAACGACCTCTTCAACGCGCGGGAGACAACACACTTTTAATTGTTTTTCCGTCTCCTGATCTGGCAGTTAGGTACATGTACCCGCGGGTTCGACCAGTTTATTTTCATTCATAAAATTAATGTCCGCGCTGCCGTCTTTTTCCTCCGTCGTCGTTGTTATTTCATTAAACGTAAAAGGAAGATTCGTTGCAAGTTGATGTTTGTGGACGCTTTTCGACTGTTCATTTTACGATTAGCCCATCACCCAGAATCTTCAACCTTTGACTGGCTTTGTTGAACATGAATGAAATATCATATTTACATCCACTACAATTCGTAGAATTTCACCCAACCATCCGCGGGCTACTAGTTTCATTCATTCCGCTTGGAAGCTGGTTTGGGATGAATGTTACGAGTTTCCCTGAAACGCTCAAATCGATTGCAAGTCTAAGTCTTGGCCTAAGTAGGGTAATTATTTGCAATAATTGTAATTCGAACCACAAAGCAATCAAGCTAACGCCGCTGATCATTCAACGTTCGATCGGAATGTGAACATGTCGGCAAGCAAAGCTGCCATACTTAGCTCCGTTTCCGAGCAAATGGGTTCCGATGCTGCGTGAATATCCAGTTCATTAATTAACTGCAACTGTGTGCTGGGGATGAGGATCAGAAAATTCTCACAACTATTAAGCTCGCTTTAGGAATATATTTTACGTTTATGCGATACACATTAACTGGAGGGACAGAACAAAATTCTACTAGAAGTAGAAATATTGCCCAAGTGTTCTAATAGGCATTACCAGGGATAAATGGTGGTGAAACTTTTGCGTTGAAGTTTTTATTGATTTTGTCGATTAATGATTTTGACTGCAGAATTAAACAGGGGCATACATATCTTAAACATATTTTCAAACCAAACTTTCAAAGCTGTTGGAGTCAGTAAGTGATATATTTCAGCAAACTGCAAATTGCTATACTACTCGATGTGAATCTCAGATGCCGTTCGAAAAAATGACGGAGGCGATGAGTGTAGTTTCATTTGGCTGTTCGTTTTCAAGCTGCAAAGTGCAGTCCGGAACGGTGTAGCACCGTCGCGAAAAAGAATTCGGTAAAATATTCGCTCCTGCTTCTCCTTGATGGTGCACACATCAACACATTCATTCTTCACCATTCCGACACAAAGCCTATGGATCCTTTAAGTGTTTAGAGAAATAATATGACAAGAGCTGTCAAGCAGCATTTTTTCCCGTCAATACGGTATGCAACCGTTGATGATTTTAAAGACTTCAAATGCGTCTCGAAATCACATCACGATTTGTAGACTGCGTCAGAGAAAAACACAAACATTTGCCTTTATGCGTGTTTCAGACGCAATGAATATGCTTCATAGAGACTCATTTGGACCTGTTTATAGATACAAAACTCGTGCCCATCCAGAACATCATTCGCAACTCTGGTCACACGGTATTGCATATTTTTATTTCAAGTAAACACTGGAGAACGAAACAGTGGTGTTTATAATTAGACATTTGAGGTTGACGGGTAAGATTCTGATTATGCGTGAATAAGGAGACAGAAATGAACCCGATCGTTGCATCAATACAAATGAAGTCTTGCTAGCACATGCATTGCGGTTCTTGGCTGTATATTCTCCTGCAGAAACACATACAAGCGTGTGGCCGTCATAACTTTTGTTACTTTTTTGTTATTAGTGTTTGTGTATAATGCGCGGTCTAATACAAAATAAGTTATAAAATGTTGCACCAAAGTAACAAAATGTTCCCCGTTTGTGTTGGGTGTAGCAAAAATTTGTTTTTTTCAGTGCGTTTATATTTTATTTCGACATGTTCAGCAAGGCCAGTTTCGAAATTTCACTCCGCCTTGTGAAAATTTACACTTTTTCACTTGTAATTTTTTTTACTTTGCTTAGAACACACACACACATAAATCATGAATTTCAAAAAATTACAGTTTACACAAAAATTGAAAGTAAAACATTTTCAAAAAAAAAAAAATTAAATACTGGGATTGCGACTGACAGATGAGTAGATATAGTTTTGATAACGAATAAGAAAAAAACTTAGACAAGATGCAACAACTGGCTTCTCGTTTTTGACGTAGAACTACGTCTCTCAGGCAGTTCAACTACATAGGGATGTAAAATGAAAATCTAAAACCGGAAAAAGTGAAAAATATGTCCAATTTCATACACTAATAAGTCGGTTAGTTTTTAATGGATTTCCTTCGTTTTTGCAGCAATCGACTGGAAAATAATTTATGCATCCGCCCGGAAGCAGAAAATTGTAAATTCGATTATTTGAACTATTGTACTATTGAAAATTGTCAAGCCTTGTTAAACACAGAATGCGACCTCTGATTGGTCGCTAAATGCTTACTTTTCCAAGCACGGTCGACAAAATTGTAGACCTAGTAAGTCAGTAATGTACTATTTGGCTATATAAGAGCTTACTTCTGTCTAAATTAGCCATATTAGTTCTGGACAGCGACAAGGACACTTAGCTACAGCAGCTATGGCAGCGGGTTACAGCAGTGACAGTTGCTGCCTTTGTGCGATAGTGGGCAGCTTCAGTAGTAGGTTAGGTACATTAGCCGACATTTCCTCGGGATGTGCAGTCGAATTTTGAATGTGAAAACAGCTTTCCAACGTATTTCAGAAGATTGCTTTATTCCCACTGTCGGGGATAGCACTCAGATGCGATCGGCGTTATATCCGATATTAAATTGAACCTCCTTTTGGGAATAAATTGAATACTTAATTGAAAAGTTATTATTATTATAAATTTTCATCCAACACTGATCAAACAATTCTGTTTGTACTTAGCACTTGTGGTGACGAATGCAACAATGCAAGTATTGTAAAAAACAATTGTATGTAAACTATGCGTTCGTGGTTTTTATTTGTAATGGTCGTCATCCCCGTTGGATTTTTTTGAGAAGTTTCACAGCGTTGTTGTCAGAGTTAGTTAGTTAGTAAGTTAGTTTTGACAAATTTTGCAAATAAAAAAAAAGAATTTAAAACGAATTTTATTGTTTCGAGAAAAATGCCGGAAACATAAGCACAGGAATGTTTCTTGAATACTCTTGCATCATTTTTTTATGAAAACTTATAATAGCTAAATTATGAGTCTCCGGCAACACGGCGTTACATTGTGAAAGTAACCGTTTTAAAAAAATCTGATTCAGCCAATCAGAAGCCTGGTCGGAATAGGTTCCATGTGACGGCTACCAGGCTTGTCATTTCTTTTTTAAGAATCACTAGCGTGTACGAGAATATGAAGAGAATATAAAGAGAGCAGCAAATCGTGTGTATCTGAATTGTGTGCAAAAAATACCGCGGTGGGATCTGACATAAGTCTCCAGAGAGATAATAAACTGGTGTGAGCTCTCTCACACGAAAGAACATTACACACAATTCGCGTTCTTTGCTTTGCAGCTCATAACTGGAAACAATATTAATCCACGCATGCTTGCTCTTTGTTTTTTTTTTATTCTCGCTTATTTTCCGTCGGTCTAGTTCCGTCACTGTTGTGGCCAATCACCGACGCCCAGGGAGGCGACTCAACACCCAGGACCCTAACTCACGACCCGATTATTAACGGACTGGCGCCAACGGCTTTACTTCCTCATGCGATGGAAGGCGTGATCCCAGAGATTTTTCGCCTCAGAAAATCTCCCGGTGTCGGCTAGGATTGAATCTAGACCAGTTGGGTTGGTTGTGAGTGGATCACGCCACCTCACAACCATCGACACCTATATCGGCGGTGGGATTCGAACCCAGGCGTCGAGCGTGGTTGGCGGAATAAAGCAGTGTGGTGCAAAAAATTGTTACTCGCAGCGCTCTTGCTGGGCAAGAAGTGAGCAGTGAATATTCACTCTGCTGTTTTCACATATTGAGGAGAATAACAAGCCCGATCACCAGCTCGACATCGAAAAATGGCTTGATTCGTAGCTAACCTCAAGAGACGAACACTGTTACCGTAATAATATTTGAGCTTTGACAGAAGGATTGGAAAAAGCAATACCTTGAATGATTTATGGGTAGCTGTTTTTCATAAATAAAATTGCATTTTTCTATAAAAAACCGCAAAAACTTATTTGCGCACCCAATACGCTTTATTAAATTAACGAGAAGTAATCGAATATCACTAAACTAGATTCAGCTGTACCAGGCTGGCTATTTGAAATATTTGAAAAGCACTTTTGCACTACGAATATTATCGTTTGTCGCCTATCTGCGCATACGGTTGTGTACGGTTTTCACAGTAAAACTTATTTCCTATCCTAGATACTGAGAAGTTATTTTGTAACATTTCCGAGAAGAGAAAGCTAAAATTTTTGATTGAAACTCTTAATTAAAGGATTTATAGCCAGAACAATTTGTCATACCATCCGTTGTTTGACGTTATATCTACGTTTGCACACATAGGCATAGATTCATAATAATCTTTTCATAAATTGTCGCGACTATGGTAGTCAGAACGAATTTGAGAAAACCAGAGTATTGAAACATCTTAAAAGTTTCGCTGAGATATGAAAAAAACATATTTGGGGTAGGTGTATCAATCATGAATATGGTTAGTAAGACAATTGCCCAATAGAGTCAGTGTCAGAAAATTGTACATCCATAAAAGGGAACATCCATAAATGAAGTAGCATTCGAAGGGTTGAAGCGGGGGGTGGAGGGGGGTGTTGCAGTTTTGTGACGAAATGTGACGAGGGGGAGGGTGAGGGATCAAGCCAAGCTACGTAACTAATATGAAACTGAGAAATTGTCTGTTTAGGGTCATTTATATTACTATCACGCCCTGTCTTGTTCTTTTACGATACCTACAATTTTTGTTTCTGATAATAAAATTCGTAAATAAAGTTGTCAAGGGGGTTATAAAGCTACGTAATTGTCTAGAGGGTGGTCTGATTTTGTGACGAAATGCTACGTTAGGGGATGAGGTAGGGGGGATTCAAAAAGCTAAAAAAAGCTACGTCATATATGAATGTTCCCAAAGATCTATGAATTTAATGCATTTTGCTATTATCAAAGGATACGTTAAACCTAAAATAGGTGGTATTGTTTATTTACAAGTTTGCATATTCAATTTTGGGGCGTCAATTCCATTCGATTGGCCGCTTGCCGATAGCTCGTTCCACAGGTACAACTTTGAAATATGATGTACGACAAACTTGCAGTTTATATGTATTGCTACAAGTTTGTCGAAGAAAGCAGTGCTCTAACTCATACGCATAAAGTGTGAGAGCCAATATTCAGTGGGATATTCAGCCAATATTCGCGGTGAATATAAAAATATTCACCGCGAATATTGGCTGAATATTGCACTGAATATGGGCTCTCACACTTCCGGTATAAGAGTTACAGCATTGCACTATTCGACAAACTTGTAGTACTACTTAGTTACTACAAGTTTGTCATACATTGTCAAAATTGTACTTGTATAGCGAGCTATCGGTACGCGGCGAAAAAGCACCTCAAAATTGAATATGCAACCTTGTTTATTTATCAACTTGAGTATCCCGCAACTTTAAGCTCAAAACTAGGTAGAAGGCAAAACCTAAGTGAAAGTGTTGTTTTTTTCCTTCCTACAATCACTCAATCTCTATCAAATTCGTCATTTCAGCCCACCTGTCAGCAAAGTGTCAAAACACTAGCATGTCAACTGATCCGTAACCTTGCTGCCCTTCACTCGCGCATTTGCTTCCGTAACTATATGCTCCACAACGAAGCTTTACGGCAGCTTCCTTCTAAAAGCGTAGAAAAAAACTACGCACCTAAAACAGAAAAACTCCTGATTATGCAACCCGAGCGCCGGCAATCCACTGTAAAAATATTATAATTTCATTAATTAACGCCTTTTAAGGCGCATAAATTAAGGTGACTAACCGTTGGCTAGGGTGTCAAAACACGTCGGCTTAGTGGTGCGGCGGATTAGGAGGCAATAAGACGACGTAAGGCTCGCTGCTTAATGTTCTAGAAAATATGCGTACCGCACATAAAAGGTGAGTAGATTTTGTCATTTCTGCCCGCTTTGCCCCTTTTTTTCTGGAGGACGGAGTGACTATTTTGACTGCCGGAGGAAACGAACCTTTTCACAATTTGGTATGCTTTCACGCGTTTGTTCCAACACCTAGGCCCTTGGTTCGAGTCTACAACTCAAGTCTTTCTTCTACCCCCACTCAAGTGGGATGTGTGTTTGCTTTCCGGCGCCAGTAGAATTTTGATGAGGTCGCGCGTGTATGATTTTAGCGGAGGAAAATACCATGACCGGTATCGTTGTATTTTCGGTCCCAAAGTCGCGAAAAAATGTCCGGAAAGGAAACAGAGAGCGTGAAGCCGAACAAGAACTTCTCGCTTTGAGCACTGTAAAAAAAATAAGTTCGTTAAGATAGTTTTCTATTCTTTTTTTCAGCGCGGGACGAGAAAATTGAGCCCTAAAGTTAAATAACTGAAGAGGATTCGTAATCATGTTTTATCAAACTAGATAGAATTAAACGAATTTGTTTCAGTGTACAGTAATTGCACGTAGTTGGTTAGTTAAATTTTACGAAGGGGGATGTTTGTTCAGAGCGTGCGTCCCGTGGCGAGGCAATCACATTAATTTTAGCGTTATGCGGAGTCCCATAATAATTGCGGTTCCGCCGTAACGCTCGCCACGGCTCCAAAGAATCTTTTAGGGCCTCGTTAACACAATTGCTGATTTTCCGCAACGTTTTAATAGTGAAACGGTTCCGACGGGTTGTACGCAGATTTGGTTAACAAATTTTGCAATTTAGCCCGAATCGCACGCTCGTTCACGTGATGCTCGATTCGGTTAGCCATTAAGACTGTGTTTGTCTTAATTTCGCCCAAATTTAAGTATGTAGCTTGTTACAAAAATATACGGCTTTCGTAAGGATTCGTGACGTGAAAATGGTTCTACTCCAACCATGGCACGGTGTGCGTTTCTAATTCAAAAAGAAAAGAAAAATCAGCATACGAAAGTAATTTATACGCTTTTACCTAGTTCCGCCTTGGAGAACTTTGTGCAAACATCATTATTATACAAAAAAGCAATAAAAATGAACTCTGAGCAAACACTGAGCTGGATTTCACCAACCCATCTGTATACAAACGGTTTCAAGTTTCATTTTTATGATTGATTTAGTATTATTAATCATGCACGAGTCAACTGACCCGTAGATGACGAACTGCTACCTACTCCCAATCCTGGGCTGGTAACTGCGTATTTCAGCTAGGATATGCTTATGTAAATCAACACCCTTTTACGGATAGCCGTTCGGGAACTGGCACGATTCGTAGGAACTGCGGTGCAAAGTTAACTCCACGGCTATCACCGGCAAGGATATGGTTGTTGAACCTTGAATCTTCATTAATATTTATCACTACACTTTTGGTTTACTTCGGGGAGGTCACCCCGGCTACGGCACGGGTGTGTGATGGCAAGAAAATGCGTTTTTATGGTCACCGAAACTAAAAGGCGTACAGTTTGTGGTATGTCGGGAGAGTTTGTTTATGGCCTAGTGGATTTGAGGGCCGGTCGATAGAAATGCTAGGAAGAAATGAACAGTTTCAGGAAGAATTTCAAAACTTGATGCGTAAAAGGCTAATGGATCATTTTCTTTTCTACTTTTTGATTTCGATGTTTGACATCTGACTTGGATTTTAGTCTTTTAACTTCGACTTTTAATTTCTGACTCTTAATTTTTGACTTTCAATTTTTGACTTTCAATTTTTGACTTTCAATTTTTGACTTTCAATTTTTAACTTTCAATTTTTGACTTGTGACTACTAATTTTTAAATTTTGAATTTGATATTTGATTTTTGACTTTTGATTGTAAACTTTTGTCTTTCAAATTTTGTCTTTGAATTTTTAAATTTTGATTTTAGACTTTTTCAATTTCACTTTTGAGTTTTGTCTTTTGTAACTTTTATCTTGTGCAGTTTGACTTTCGATTCTTAATTTTTGACAGTCGATTTTTGATATTTAAATTTTGGTTTCTGTCTTCTGCCCTCGGATTTGTGACTTTGGACTGTAAAACTTTGGCTTTTCACGTTTGACTTTTGACTCTTGACTCTCAACTCTTGACTTTTTGCATTTTACTCTTTACTCTCAACTTTTGATTTTCGATTTTTTGCTCTTAACTCTTGACTCTTGATTCTTGACACTTGATTCTTGGCTCTTGACTCTTTACCTTTGACACTTGACATTTGACTCTTGACACTTGACTCTTGACATTTGACTCTTGACACTTCACTCTTGACATTTGACTCTTTACTCTCGACATTCGACATTCGACTTTCGAATTTCGATTTTTGACTTTTGACATTTGACATTTATACTTTGTCATTTGACATTTGTTGTTTGACATTTGAAATTTGACATTTGACATTTGATATTGGACATTTGACATTTGACATTTGACATTCGACATTTGACTTTTGTTTTTGACTTTTGACTTTTGACTTTTGAATTTTGACTTTTGACTTTTTACTTTTGCCTTTTGACTTTTGACTTTTGACTGTTGAATTTTAACTTGTGACTTTTGACTATTGACGTTTTAACATTTGACGGTGGGCGTTAGACGTTAGACTTTTAACTCGACTTTCGACTTTGGACTTGTGGCTTTTGAAGTTTGACTTCTACCCTCTGATATTTGACTATGGACTAAATAACTTTCGCTTTTCACTGTTGACTCTTGACTCTTGACTCTTTACGCTTGGTGTGCAACAAACTGCTTAACATTGAGTGTTGAAAAATGTAACATAATTTCATTCAATAGAAAGCGTGTCCCTATCGAATACGATTATACCATATCGTCACAACACCTTCTCCGTGTACAGTGCGTGAAAGATCTTGGAGTGTACTTAGATAGCGAGCTGACATTCAAGAACCATTATAACAACATTATCGCCAAAGCAAACCGTCGATTGGGGTTCATTTTCAAGGTTGCCGATGAATTCCGTGACTCGTTATGTTTCAAGCACTATATTGTGCCCTAGTGCGATCGATTCTCGAATCTAATTCTGTTATCTGGAGCCCATATCATGCAAACTGGTTCTACAGAATTGAAATGGTTCAGAAAAAATTCGTACGCTATGCTCTTCGTTATCTCCCATGGCAAGATCCACTGAACCTGCCATCATACGAGGACCGTTGTCGTCTTCTTGGTATTCAACCGCTTGAGGTTCGCCGTCAAATAGCCCAAGCTGTGTTCGCTGCTAAACTACTGACTGGCTACATCGACTGTCCAGCTATATTGGCTCAACTAAACATATACACCCCTGAAAGACCGCTGCGCCAAAGGAGTTCCCTATATCTGGAACCACGGAATCGACTATATGGTTGCCATGATCCAATTTGGTGTTATATGCCACCGTTTCGTAATGTTTTCGAGTTTTTTGACTTCGACATACCAATGAATACGTTCCGTCAACGGCTACTTGATGCTCATAGAAGATTGTGAAATTTTTGCTGGTTTTTTTTTATTATTCATTAAGACTTATCTTTGTCAGATGAATGTAATTGTACAAATAAATAAATAAATATTAAATGCACTTCTAACTCTTGACTCTTGATTCTTTACTCTTTACGCTTTACTCTTTACTCTTTACTCTTTACTCTTTACTCTTTACTCTTTACTCTTTACTCTTTACTCTTTACTCTTTACTCTTTACTCTTTACTCTTTACTCTTTACTCTTTACTCTTTACTCTTTACTCTTTACTCTTTACTCTTTACTCTTTACTCTTTACTCTTTACTCTTTACTCTTTACTCTTTACTCTTTACTCTTTACTCTTTACTCTTTACTCTTTACTCTTTACTCTTTACTCTTTACTCTTTACTCTTTACTCTTTACTCTTTACTCTTTACTCTTTACTCTTTACTCTTCACTCTTTACTCTTTACTCTTTACTCTTTACTCTTTATTCTTTACTCTTTACTCTTTACTCTTTACTCTTTACTCTTTACTCTTTACTCTTTACTCTTTACTCTTTACTCTTTACTCTTTACTCTTTACTCTTTACTCTTTACTCTTTACTCTTTACTCTTTACTCTTTACTCTTTACTCTTTACTCTTTACTCTTTACTCTTTACTCTTTACTCTTTACTCTTTACTCTTTACTCTTTACTCTTTACTCTTTACTCTTTACTCTTTACTCTTTACTCTTTACTCTTTACTCTTTACTCTTTACTCTTTACTCTTTACTCTTTACTCTTTACTCTTTACTCTTTACTCTTTACTCTTTACTCTTTACTCTTTACTCTATACTCTTTACTCTATACTCTTTACTCTTTACTCTTTACTACTCTTTACTCTTTACTCTTTACTCTTTACTCTTTACTCTTTACTCTTTACTATTTACTCTTTACTCTTTACTCTTTACTCTTTACTCTTTACTCTTTACTCTTTACTCTTTACTCTTTACTCTTTACTGTTTACTCTTTACTCTTTACTCTTTACTCTTTACTCTTTACTCTTTACTCTTTACTCTTTACTCTTTACTCTTTACTCTTTACTCTTTACTCTTTACTCTTTACTCTTTACTCTTTACTCTTTACTCTTTACTCTTTACTCTTTACTTATTACTCTTTACTCTTTACTCTTTACTCTTTACTCTTTACTCTTTACTCTTTACTCTTTACTCTTTACTCTTTACTCTTTACTCTTTACTCTTTACTCTTTACTCTTTACTCTTTACTCTTTACTCTTTACTCTTTACTCTTTACTCTTTACTCTTTACTCTTTACTCTTTACTCTTTACTCTATACTCTTTACTCTATACTCTTTACTCTTTACTCTTTACTCTTTACTCTTTACTCTTTACTCTTTACTCTTTACTCTTTACTCTTTACTCTTTACTCTTTACTCTTTACTATTTACTCTTTACTCTTTACTCTTTACTCTTTACTCTTTACTCTTTACTCTTTACTCTTTACTCTTTACTCTTTACTGTTTACTCTTTACTCTTTACTCTTTACTCTTTACTCTTTACTCTTTACTCTTTACTCTTTACTCTTTACTCTTTACTCTTTACTCTTTACTCTTTACTCTTTACTCTTTACTCTTTACTCTTTACTCTTTACTTATTACTCTTTACTCTTTACTCTTTACTCTTTACTCTTTACTCTTTACTCTTTACTCTTTACTCTTTACTCTTTACTCTTTACTCTTTACTCTTTACTCTTTACTCTTTACTCTTTACTCTTTACTCTTTACTCTTTACTCTTTACTCTTTACTCTTTACTCTTTACTCTTTACTCTTTACTCTTTACTTTTTACTCTTTACTCTTTACTCTTTACTCTTTACTCTTTACTCTTTACTCTTTACTCTTTACTCTTTACTCTTTGCTCTCTACTTTTTACTCTGTTTCGAGTGAAATCCGAGACAGAGAAAGTGTAGTCCGGACAGTTAAAAAAAAGTTACAGTGTAAAAAAAATTTAGTCCGAAAGTAGCAACACCGCGAAATCGAATTTGTCATAAATGTTTGATTTTTGACTTTAGTATTAAGAATTTTGACTTTTGAGCGGGGGCCTAGTGTGGTTGGTAACGTCTCCGCCAACCACGCTCGACGCCTGGGTTCAAATCCCACCGCCGACATAGGTGTCGATAGTTGTGAGGTGGCGTGATCCACTCACAACCAACCCAACTGGTCTAGATTCAATCCTAGCCGACACCGGGAGATTTTCTGAGGCGAAAAATCTCTGGGATCACGCCTTCCATCGCATGAGGAAGTAAAGCCGTTGGCGCCGGTCCGTTAATAAACGGGTCGTGAGTTAGGGTCCTGGGTGTGGAGTCGCCTCCCTGGGCGTCGGTGATTGGCCACAACAGTGGCGGAACTAGACTGACGGAAAATAAGCGAGAATAAAAAAAAAAAATTTTACTTTTGGTTTTTGATATTTCAAATTTGAGTTTTAGCTTACAACTTATGGCTGCTTACTTCTGATTTTTTTTTATTCTCGCTTATTATCCGTCGGCCTTGTTCCGCCACAGTTGTTGTGCCAATCACCGACGCCCGGGAGACTCCACCCAGGACCCTAACTTACGATCCGTTGATTAACGAACCGGCGCCAACGGCTTTACTTCCTCATGCGATGGAAGGCGTGATCTAAGAGATTTTTCGCTTCAGAAAATCTCCCGATGTCGGCTAGGATTGAATTAAGACCAGTTGGGTCGGTTGTGAGTGGATTACGCCAACCCACAACCATCGACGCCTACGTCGGCTTTGGGATTCGAACCCATGCGTCGGGCGTGGTTGGCGTAGACGTGACCATTCACGCTAGGCCCCCGTCTTGCTTACTTCGGCTTTGGACATGTAACTTGTCACTTTTGATTTTGATTTTTGCCTTGTCATTTGATTTCTACTTTTATTTTTTTCTATTTGAATTTTGATTTATGTTTTTTTTCGGACCTTCAACTTTCAAGTTTTAATTTTGACCTTTAACTTCAGGTTCATGATTTTTTATGTTTAACTGTGAACTTTCGACTTTTAAATGTAAATTTCCAATTTTCGATCAATTTTCGATCAATTTTTGAAATTTTTGACGTCAAAGAATTGATAAAGTTTGAGCCAATTATTTATCTCTTTGGCTGCTAAAGACGATTCTACCCAGAACCCTAACTAACTGCGTTGCACTTTATTACATTTCAACAGTAAAGCTGTTCAAAATCGTTGTGAGGAAAGCCACCGCGAACTACTTAATAAGTTCAAACAGCAAAGTTGCAAGCTACAATGCTAGCGTAAACCCAGCAGAGAAAATTGTTCAATCTTCAATCATACGTTCGGTTGTCCTGAGAAGAACAGCTCGTTGGTTCATCTAAAATCGAATGAGTTGATCAGAAATTGCTGCTAAGGTCTGACCATCCTCTAGTAAAATGATTTGTTTGAACCGAAAGTAAACTTTTATAAAGCCCACGAAGCGATCGCCGACACTTACAGGAACGAAAAGTAGAAAAGTGCTACTGCTGCTGCTAAGATGTGACCGTCCGTTACACCATCCGATAATAAAAAGATTTGTTTCATAAATTTCTTTAATAGGATTTTAATCCAAAAAATCGGTCATTTGACTCTGATCTATGTTGGCCGACGCACTTATAAGCATATTGTTGTGTCGGCCGAGTTAGAAAAAGCAGTATTGAATCGCATGCATGCAGCTCAGTTCTGTTTGATCGAAATCTACGTTTCAACAAGGCTCGAAAATTTTTAATAGTACAATAGTTTGCATAAGCAAATTACATTTTCCGCATTGAGGCAAATGCGTAACTAATTTTCCAATCGATTTCTGTAAGAACGAAGGCAATCCGTTGAAAACTAACCATGTTATAAACATTTGAGATTGGACAAATTCGATCCCCTGTTCCGTTTCTTAATTTTCATTCAACACCCCTGTAGTGGAACTTCTTTAGAGAAGAAATTCTGCGTCAAAATTGAAAGGATTGAACGTTTTCTAAAATATGATATCAAAACATTGCCCAGTTAAAATAATTTTTGAAAACTGAATTTTTAAACTTAAAAGTTTATTTCTGAAGCAAAACGACGTTGAGAAACTTGCAAGTTGCAAGTGCATACTTTTCTTTCTCCAGCCAGAGTGCCTGATCTTTTTCAACCAAAGCTAATTGTAACTCCACTGGAGCGCCGAACGCGCGGTGCCACCCAAAGCCTAGACGAAGCGTTGAAAGCCTAATGATTCCCATCAAATATCCATTTGAATAAATTAAAACAATTTACCATGCGCCCCCTCTCCACAGCTTGCTCACAGTGGAGGAGCGCCCCGGCCAGCAGAGCAATCTGAATAATGAAGTTCCCCTTTCGTTTCGCTGTTTCGTTTCAGGTAGAGTTCTCGCCGACGGGGATTTCGATTACAGTGCAAGTACCTACCGCCCGCATAAGTACTTCTCGGTGCAGCCGAAGAAATGCCACACACCGGTAAGTGGAAACGATCGTTAGATTATCATCATAATTTTATCGAGTTAGCTTCGCAGTCTCACTCGGCTACTTCGTGATATCGATATCAAAAAAGCATTGCGAACGCTGAAATCAGGACTTTGACAATAATTACCCCTGCTGTACTTGATGATAGAGCGCAAATTAACACCGCTTCGAGGTGAGCACCATTTCTCGCCCCGTCGGAGCTGCCGTTTTCTGTTATCTTTTAAGCGCGATCGCTATCCCCAGATTATAGACCTGCCCCATAAAGAACGTTTAGATATGCCTTTTTCCTACGACTTTAATATTAGTTTAGTGGGAAACTGTATTGGATTTGGCGCTTCGGTGGCTGCACCGGGCTGCTGGAAAGGCGCGCACTGCATTACCGTTCTCATGGTTTGATTACAATCGGTACGAGCAGTAGCATGCTTAGCCCTGGTTGGACGACGACGAAGCCGGTAACCACGCTTGTCGATGCCGATGGTCATCATAATTGAAAAGTGGCTGCCTTAAAGTGCGGTTAAGGTCCGTGAAGAAAAATGTTGTTGTTTCACCCTGCGCGTGGTATGCTGTTCATTAGCCGCAATTGCATATTGATTGGGCACAGTGGAACCGACCGGGGTAAAAATGAAACAGCTGTTTGTGTGAGTTTTTTTCATAAGAATTTTACTTTCTGGCGGTTTCAAGTGATACGCGTCTCGTTGTTCGGTCGTGATTCCCAACAGTTCTCTCGCTGCTGGCTTTGAAGTAGGCGCGACTGGATGCAATCAGAAGCTACAGAAAGATCATTGAAAGCTGCATCGATTGGATTTCATGACGTCCAGATTACGCAAGATTACTGCCCTGCATACGAGGCTCTGTAATGCTTTGATAAAATTAAACTGCTACTTTATCTATCTGTTGACTTAATGATATGTGATTGCCATTATCCAATTTTATTCCAAATTTCAAACATATAATTCAAAACAATTTGAACGATTGCTGTTTATGTTTTGATTGTTTCGGTTCAACTTCGAAACAGGTTCCCGTTTGACCCCTCATGGTAAAACCACTTCCCGAGAAGTGATTGTCGCAACATTTTTAAACACTACTTTGGTGCAGGAGTCATCAAAGCGTTACAACCTCAATCCCGGTTAGAACTGAGCCTCAGTTTCCGAAAACCAACAAAACCAAGTTCGGTTCTGCGTTTTATTGCGCCCTTACCAGTTTGTTTTGACCGCTTCGCTTTCTTTACCACACCGACTCTGTGGGACCGGGCTGCGCTGGGCTCGAATCTGTTTGTTTCTATCTTAATTAGTAAAATTAAATGCTTAAACACCTTAGAGCTTCGTTTTTCTGCTCGGATGATTCCGGAGGGAATATTGGGCCCGTCACTGGTGTACTGTGGTTTCTTAGGTAATTTTAAATGAATAATTTAATTTTGATTACCGGACCTCAGCGCTAGATACGGATTTACTGCCAATTACGCTACGCTTTCGGTTTGAGTTTCAGGTTACAAAAGCCTCGGGGTCTTTAGATAGCATCTTTACACCTTCTCGAAACGGTTCCCACTTGATTAGGATACCTCGTGCAATGGTCTTCGTCGCCATCATCATCATCGCCGTCGTCGTCGTCTCGGTTCAGTTTTTTTTCTTCATTCACTTGCTTATGTGTGCTCTATGTATTCCCAGTTGCCATTCAACTACAAACACGCAATAGAACAGCGATTGCAGCGACGGGCGAGATGCAGAAAAAAAATCTAGATGAATTAATTCAAGGCTTCAATCAGAGAGCTGGACATAAACTGACAAAACCACACCAGCACCATATCATTTGATTGGCATTTTTTGTTCCTAATTGCGCTGCGGGTACTATACAGTCTTTGCTCGGGCTGGGTCAAAACTACGCTGGAAAAATCCGCGATGGTGAATTCCTTCGAGTTGTTGAAACATACCTTCATTCCATGCAACTTTGACGACCGATACGATGTTGGCCCCGCTGTTGATGGCCATTCCGGCCCACATACACATTCGTCATTTTCTCACCCAACCCATCCAGGCCCGCTATCAGTCCATCGGGGTGCGATGCACACAACTTGATCATATGCTGCTGCTGCCCGCTGCTACTGGTGGTGTTGCATAAATCTATTTCCCAGTCAATTAATTGTGCGTGAGGTGGAAAAACTGGCAACCGAACGAGTGGACGACAACAACCGAGCAGTGATGGTTCCGTCAGACCGAGCATCCGACTGTATTGTCGCTGCCAGACGCGGAGATCAGTGGCGTAGTCAATGATGGGAAATGATATGATAACAGCTTAGAGTGCATTGTTTAGTGTGCACTATCCTATTTCCAAAAAAACATGGAAGCAAACTAAGGCTATATCGTCGAACTGATTTTTATTGCTTTTTAAATCAATTAAAGCATTTTTTGTGAAAAATATACATGAAAATCTAATATACAAAATAAATACTTGGGTTCTTAAAATATCAAAAAAACATTCATTGTTTATTCCTATGGCCATTAAAACTTTATTGCTTTCTTACTTCTTACTAATTCATGACATATCAATAGTTTTTTTTTTTTTTTTTTAAAGGGGGGATTTGTTAGTAGCTTAAGTATTTATGATAAATATTAGTAAATAATGAGTATGTGTGTCCAATCACAAATGGTGACTTCTTAACACTGTTAGAAATTTGTAATTTTAATTGTTAGGATTTGTTTGCTTTCGCAATTAGGACTTATCATTTGTAGGGATTTAAACCTACTTGTCAGAAAAGGGGAAGTAAACTTACAACTAACTTAATTGCTAACTTATTGGCTATAAAGAGAGCTTATCGTAGCAATTGAGGATTGCAACGATTTTTGTCGAAAATTGTTAATAATTTTATTTGACATAGCTTCTAATGGTTCAACACCAGTAAGTCTATGTAATTCGAGTGTACCAAACCAAGGAGGACGCTTCAAAATCATTTTCAGAATTTTATTCTGACTCCTTTGGAGCGTTTTCTTCCTTGTTGAACAGCAACTTGACCAGATCGGTACAGCATAAAGCATTGCTGGTCTAAAAATTTGTTTGTAAATCAAAAGTTTGTTCTTTAAACAAAGTTTAGAATTCCTGTTAATGAGAGGATATAAACATCTCGTATATTTGATGCACTTGGCTTGTATACTCTCAATGTGCTCTTTGAAAATAAGTTTTTTATCATAAATTAGTCCCAAGTACTTAACCTTGTCGGACCAACTTAAAATAACCCCATTCATCTTGACAACGTGATTATTGTTTGGCTTGAGGAAAGAAGCCCTAGGCTTATGCGGAAAAATTATCATTTGAGTTTTAGAAGCATTGGGAGAGATTTTCCACTTTTGCAAGTAGGAAGAAAAAATATCTAAACTTTTCTGCAATCGACTGCATATGACACGAAGACTTTTTCCTTTTACGGAAATGCTTGTGTCATCGCAGAAAAATGACTTTGTGCATCCTGGAGGCAAATCAGGAAGATCTGAAGTGAATATGTTGTACAGGACTGGACCCAAGACTGAACCTTGAGGTACACCTGCTCTGACAGGAAATCTATCAGATTTTGAATTCTGATAGACAACCTGCAGAGTTCGATCAGTAAGATAATTTTTTAAAATTTTGATTAGGAAAATTGGAAAATTAAAAGTTTGCAATTTCGCAATCAAACCTTTATGCCAAACACTGTCGAATGCTTTTTCTATGTCTAAAAGAGCAGCTCCAGTGGAATAACCTTCAGATTTGTTAGCTCGTATCATATTAGTAACTCTGAGCAATTGATGAGTAGTGGAATGCCCATGGCGAAATCCAAACTGTTCATCTGCAAAAATTGAATTTTCGTTAATGTGTGACATCATTCTGTCAAGAATAATTCTCTCAAACAGTTTACTTATTGAAGAAAGCAAACTGATTGGTCGATAACTTGAAACTTCAGCTGGGTTCTTATCCGGTTTTAAAATTGGAGTAATTTTTGCATTTTTCCATAATTTGGGAAAATATGCAATTTTGAAGCAGCAATTGAAAATTTCCACTAAAAATTCCATAGTGCTTTCAGGGAGATGTTTGATAATTATATTAAAGATTCCATCGTCACCAGGTGCTTTCATATTTTTGAAATTTTTAATAATTGATTTAATCTCATTCAAGTTAGTTTCAATTATTTCTGCAGGTAAAAAATTCTGGGAAGAAATTAAATCAAATTGACGTGTGACTTCATTTTCAATTGGACTCACAAAATTCAAATTTGAGTTATGAACACTCTCAAACTGCTGAGCAAGTCTTTGAGCCTTTTGTTCATTGGATACAAGAAAACGTTCACCATTTTTTAAAACTGGAATAGGCTTTGAAGGTTTCTTAAGAATCTTCGACAGCTTCCAAAATGGTTTTGAATATGGTTTAAATTTTTCAACTTTAGTCTCAAAATTTTGATTTCTCAGAAGAGTAAATCTATGCTTAATCTCTTTCTGTAAATCTTTATAAATAGTTTTAAAAACAGGGTCACGAGAACATTGATATTGACGTCTGCGGACATTTTTCAAACGAATTAGAAGTTGAAGATTTTCGTCAATTATTGATGAATCAAATTTCACTTGAGCCTTTGGAACAGAATAATTCCTGGCATCAACAATTGCACATTTTAATGCCTCCAAAGCGGAATCAATACTCACTTCGTTTTGCAAATCAAGCTCATTATTGAAATTTCTCTCAATATGAGTTTTGTATCTTTCCCAATTAGCCTTGTTATAATTAAAAACAGAGCTCCAAGGGTTTAAAACTGATTCATGTGATAAAGAAAAAGTTATTGGAAGATGGTCAGAATCAAAGTCAGCATGTGTGATCAAATCACTACATACATGACTTTGATCTGTTAGCACCAAATCAATTGTTGAAGGGTTTCTTACAGAAGAAAAGCATGTAGGACTATTCGGAGACAAAATAGAATAGTATCCTGAAGAACAATCATTGAATAAAATTTTACCATTGGAATTACTTTGAGAATTATTCCATGAACGATGTTTAGCGTTAAAATCGCCGATTATGAAAAATTTCGAACGATTTCTGGTGAGTTTTTGTAAATCACCTTTAAAATAATTTTGAGCTCGCGTGTGCATTGAAATGGTAAATATGCTGCGGCAATGAATAAAATCCCAAGTTCAGTTTGAACTTCAATTCCCAAAGTTTCAATAACTTTCGTCTCAAGATGGGGAAGAGCACGATGTTTGATTCGGCGATGAATAACAATTGCAACTCCACCACCGGAACCCTAAATCCTATCATATCTATGAACCACGTAATTGGGATCATATTTTAATTTCATGTTAGGTTTCAAAAATGTTTCAGTAATAATTGCAATATGCACATTATTTACTGTTAAAAAATTAAAAAGCTCATTCTCATTGGCCTTCAATGAGCGAGCATTCCAATTTAATATTTTAATTGTTTTATTTAAAATCATTGCTAAATTTTAAATTAGAAACAATTTTAATAGTAAAATTTGTGCCTATTTGAATGTCTTCAAACATTGATTTTGCCTGCAACATGGCGTTCATAAGATCGAACATTGCCTGTTGCAAAAAAGAAAGTTTACCTGCCGTAATAGGCCCCAGGCAGTTGACATTAGAAAAAATATTTTCGGCAGCAATATTAGCTGGAGTAACAGGTGTACAATTATTTTCTAGCGTGTTTTGCTTACCCATATTAACGGTCATTTTCGAACTACCAACACTAGGCGGTATAATGTTCGAACTACCTGTAACCTGTGCATAAGTTAAACGGGTATGCAAAGGAGTAGGTAAACTATGCGTCACTGGTACGCTTGGAGAATTTTGTTTTGAAGTTGGTTTTAATTGAGAAACTGAATTTTGTTTACCTTGCCTTGCCTTAACAATTGCTAAACGGACTGGGCATTGATAAAAATTTGACATATGGTTGCCGTTACAATTCGCACAGCGAAAATTTTTACTCTCTTTCACAGGCCATGTGTCCTTTTTGTGAGAAGAGTCTCCACAATTAAGACATTTTTGGTCCATGTTACAGAATTTGGAACCATGGCCATAACGTTGGCAAGTACGGCATTGGGTGATATGCTTTTCACCTCCGCCATACTTCCTATAAATTTCCCACTTTACACGCACATTATACAAAGCATGTGCTTTTTCAAAAAATTTTAAGTTGTTAACCTCATTGCGGTTAAAATGAATTAAATAATTAACAAGGGAAATTCCAGTTCTCTGACTGTTTTCGCCTCGTGATTTTTGTTTCATTAGAATTACTTGGGTAGGGGCTATGCCAAGTAATTCTGTTAAAGTAAGTTTGATCTCATCAACGGTTTGATCGTTGGTGAGACCTTTCAAGACAACCTTGAACGGCTTGGCGTTCTTGGTGTCGTATGTAAAAAAATTGTACATCTTGTCAGTTAAATACTGAACAAGACGATCATGACCCTTTACTGAGTCGGCTAATAAGCGGCATTCACCTCTACGGCCAATTTGATAGGTAACTTTAACGTCAGAAACAAACGTTGAAAGTTCCTTTTTGAATATATTAAATTCAGAAGAAATAGTTACCACAATAGGTGGAACTTTCTCCTTTTTTAAAGATTTTATATTTTGTTTAGTTTCATTATTAATAACTTCCATTTCACCAGCTTCTTGCTCAGGCAAAATATCAACAGGATTGTCACTACAGACACTCGATGTGTTAGAAAGAGATGCCTCTCTTTTTCTCCCCGCAGCGATGCGAGGTTTCTTTTTCCGTCCAGCCATTTCAGGTGATACGAAAAAAGTTAAAACAAATGTGAAATTCAAAAGTAGGTAGTCTTGAGAAAGACTGATGGGAAATAACTTTCAGGTAATCTTTAAAAGACACACTGACAAAACACAAACTTTGAAGCTATAGGCAGTCAAAGACCAGTCCACAAGCAACCCAAAAAACGTCTGATCTGTAGGACAGTTCAAGACGCACTGACATATCAATAGTTGTTTTTATGCTCGCTTCTGCGGCTGAAACCATGAATTGAAATAAGTTATTACAACAACATTGCAGCGCTTGCACAGACGTGTCGCTCCTTTCTGCAACCGTTCGCCGCATAAAGTCATCCAAACAGATCATTCACATGTTCACACATCTACCACAACCACGAACGTTATCGACAAAAAGTGGAAAAATCGGAGCACAGGGATACGACGATCCACAGGTCGAGCGAAACAGAAACGACTTTACACGGCTGTATACCATTTCACGAGACGTTTAGGAACTCAATATATGAACAAAATTTTTACAGAAAACATAGAACTGCTGGCATAACGCACGTAAAATCAACATCAACAAATACCAAATACCACCATACCAGTTCGTAAAATGGTCTATACACGTTTGCCAGTATATGTACGGCAGGGTGGCAGCGAAAAGGCTCATGTCAAATTTCTAAAACCGACCATGTACATTTTGTTAGTTGGCCCAAAAAAACGATCTGGGCAAAATTTCAGCTCAATCGGACATTATTTAGTGGTGCCTCAAAGCGCTCAAACTTTGAAGTTGGGATTTTCGACCTTCGAACAACTACCAAGGGGGGGGGGGGGGGGTACAGGAAATTGGAAAAATCGGTTTTTTCGATGCCAAATGTCTTAGAAATGCATAAAACTCTGAGATCTGGTGTTACCTCGAAAAGAAATTTTTTGACCCGAAATCGACCTTCTGGGACTTTTTCTGAGCAACCGAAAGCTGAATATGTAACATTTGAAAACGGGCTTCTAAAATGACTCACAGCTCATTCCAAACCAGATGTAAATCATTTTAATGTTCTTAAGGTATCTCAAACTTGATTTTCGTTAGGGTGGTTCTTTTATTTCTAACTAGGGTGGTTCGTTTTATGCATTACTCCCCCCTTGGTAGTTGTTTGAAGGCCGAAAAATCAAAACTTTGAGCGCTTTGAGGCACCCCTAAATCATGTCCGATTGAGCTGAAATTTTGCACAGATCTTTTTTTGGGCCAATGAAATGAACAAAATGTACATGGTCGGTTTTTGAAATTCGATGATGAAATTTTCTTCATACATGTTCTTATGTACGGAAATTATCACATATCATCATAAGCAAACGCATAAAGAAGGTGTGATGAAGATCGAAAAAAAGCAGAAAAACCGGCATTGCAATCCACACACGAGACATTTCCTTGCACTTTCAGTACGGCGTACGATAGGGCGTTGAATATTTTTCACTTGGTTTGCGCTTGCATGCACATAACAAAATCGAAACAATAATTTGTATTTACCTCACTGAATCCATAGAAATTGTTGCATATTTGAGCACCTCCACAGCCTGCAGCAACCATTCATACCAAATACACTAGTTCCAGCAGGAAAACTGACACAAACACTTGAAACGTAAACTTTTACTAAGCAGACAATTCACACGTGCTGCCAGAGCCCCATCTGTTACTTTAAATTTATTGCTTGGAACACAAAAAGTAATTAAATCTTGCTCAAAAATAACAAAATCGTCTTCGTTCGTTTTGGGTGTAATCTTCTACTGTTGTTGAAATTTTAAACCGGGCTGATTCAAGACTTCTGTGTATCATCCCAATTGCGGAAATACTCATTGGGTGATATTCGGTCATTCTGGGCTGTTTTACGGTCACCAGAAGTCCATCCCAATTACCTCATGTCAAATTTGGTTCCATTTACTCGATTGGTTTTTGAGTTATGCAGAAAATTTGAGTTTCATTTGTATGGAAACCCTTCCTTTCCGAAGAAGAAGGGGTTTTGAGCCACCACACGTGCCAAATATGGTTCAATTTGCCAGATTTTGTTCTTGAGTTATGCAGAAATGTGCATTTCATTTGTAAAGCAGCCATATCTTTCAGAGAAGAAAGGGGTCTCCAACCAGCAAAATAACCATCCTCGCACCCAAAAAATCTTGCAAACAAACTTGTCCGCCGATTCGCTGATCCGTTCTTGAGTTAAATCGTGATTTGCGAACTTCAACTTAATTTTATTGGGTAGAAGATACTCATTGAATATCTTGAATTTATTGATAGAGTTTGTGTTTATTCGTTTTCCATAAGAAGAAGACTTCTCTCCATTCTACTTTTGTGTCGTTTTACGTTTCACTTTTATGATGTCATATACTTTTATCTGTGCGAAAACGTCTGATTGTGTGCCAAATAATCATCATTTGCAAAAGTGCTACTTTTCTGTTAACATTCAAAAAGAAAAAAAGACGGCAGCTGAAGCGCATCGAGAGTTGAAAAAAAGGTTTGCTAAAACACTGCTTCAAGTGAAACAGCGTCCCTTGATTGGTTCCGTCGCTTCGAGGACGGTAATTTCGATTTTGACGACTGTCCCCGTTAAAGCCAAATACACTGATCGACAAGAGCTAAAAAATTATAGTTTTTTAGCCATTCCTGTGAATTTTGGGATTCTTAGCCATTACCAAAACGCGTCAACTTACGTGAGAGTATCGCATAGTAATTGTCGTCAGGTTCGTCACTTCAACGTTATCTTTTCAGGAAAACTTATTTAAGTCTCTAAAAAAAAATGATGGACACCAAAATGGAATGACTAAAAACCTATAACCTTTCATTTTTTTCTAGTTTGAACTTTAGGGCCACATCTGTGTTGACCAGTGATTTCGAAGACGCTAAATGCTAAATACTTCAGTTTTACGCGTTACTCGCCAAGCCATTTCCAAACGAATGCATGCTTTGGGAATTAAGTAAAAAAAAGTAAGGGGTTTCCTCGGTCGGTGATATCTATTACGAGCTGTTGAAACCATAAGAAACCATCACCAGGGAACGATATCGGCTTCAATGGATGCGATTAGGCCGAGTTCTGCGCTTAAAACTACAACAATACGAGCAAAGGTACGAAAAAGTAATACTACTGCATGACAACGCTCGTTCTCATACTGCCAAAGTCGTTGAAACTTACATAGAAACGCCCAAATGACAAGTACTACCGATTATTACTTTTCCACTCGATGGCACATTTATCAACAGCTCATATAAAAACATAAAAAATGGATTGTTTCGTGGATAGCGCTCATGGTTGCACTCAGTGATTGATCCGAATCAGTAAAATTGCACAGTGAATATTCAGTTGGCTGGGAGTGACCGACCATTCTCATTGTACAAGTTTTAGTGACCCAATACTTTGAAGGGCCAATAACGTTGCCGGCTACGTCCTTGCAATCGGGTGGGGATGAGGGAAGTGATGTTAGTGTGACCCTCGCTATTTGGTGACCGTGTTAACCTCTGCATCTCCACGAAGGTCACAGGAAGGAAGTTTTTGTTAGTAGGGAAGGGCTCGTTGGAGCAGGAATCACTTTCAGTGAACTGCAAAATATTATACTACACGATGTGGATCTGATATAAACTGACATACCAAAGGGAAGCTGTCGGAGTCACTCATAAATTTGTGGGGTATACTGGAGATAAAGATAAGTTATCTATTTTTCACAGTCGAGTTGAAGCTGTTGTTGGAACCACACACAAATGTATATGGTTAGTTTAGTGGATATTAGAAGTGCATTAGAAGCAAACGTGGCAAAAATACTTTTTGAAATCCGAATAAAAGAATTCACACGGAATGATATAATGTAACATTGAAGTGATAAGTTCATATTTCGATTATTTCTTATATAAATCGTCAGCCCTTCGTGACATCACGGTCCATCTTATACAACGACAGCCGCCTCGACAATAGTCTCAAAAATGGTTTGATTTGTGGATAGCTTAAAAAGTCGAGCACTTTCATCGCAACGGTATTCAAGCTCTACCAGAAAGATGGGACAAAGTTGTGGCTAGCGCTTGGCAATTCTATCGTTTACTCAATGAAATAAATTCGAGAATTCGCTAGGGTCCTGTAACATGAATCGAAGTGAAATTGATCACTCATGACATCAATTCATTCTATTCGAAATGTGCTATTTTTCGATAGTCTACATGGTGAATAATGATTGAGCTGATGAAATAATGATCGAACTCATGACACAGAAAAAGAAGACAAGAGCCATTCCTGTTTGCGGGCGGCGAATAATAGCGTCTGATTTAGATATTGCTAATGATAAATAAAAAGTGGATATTAATTTTTAATTTCAACTTATAAATTGTTTTCTCTTCATGCTATGTAGGTTAAGAAACGGATTAAACAGTAGCGCCTATTTTCATCAGTCGAAATAAACAAGCTTTAATCTCCTGATTTTTGATCAATATCGACAATTTCAATGATGAGAACGAAATCTCTGATTAACTAGCTGTCTTACGAATGCATAAAATTCCGTTCAACACATACAAATCTTTGAAAAAATATGAAACGAAAAAAGTTGCAGCTATTCAGGCGCTATTAGGGTGCTGAAGAAAATCCCCTGCAAAACAGATGCAAACTGCTTAAAAGGTTCGGGGTGATTGGAATAGTGTCCCTCGATAGGGAACTTTAATTGATTATTGTTAAAGTTTGCTAAATCGGTTTTAGAATCTGAAAACAAGTGCTGACAGAGAAAAAGATAGAGAACAATTTGATATATGTACTTATGTTTGTATTTCTCCTTACAGATTTCAAGTATTTCATCTCAATACACAGGCGGCTCCTAAAGCTGCTTAAAACATGTTTCCTACCCTATAAGCGGTGCTTCTTTTTCGACGATTTCCTTCGTTTCTTTTCTGTTTAAAGTCTAGTATTGTTTTCATCCGGTTTCGTTGGCCATTGTACCAGATTAATAAAAAAGCCGCTTAACCAAGATTGCATGACTAATAAGTTGAATGAACTCTAACACTCACTAGTCAAATAAATTCTTAGCTCGTGTTTGTGATTTTGGAATAAACTATTTTGCATTAGGTGACTAATGTGCAAATTTCTGAATATCTCCAGAGCTCATGTCGTGATATCACATTTATAAAAAAGATTAAAACTTTCATTAACGCGCAAGCTACGAACCCGATTTTGTCTGTCTTCTTATTCGAACGTAAAATAAAAGTTTAAACTAGCAAAATTTTGTTTTTGTTGATGTTTTGTAAACAAACCTTTTCAACTAAAATCTCATCATTTGACAAAAACTTTCCCACAAACCTGTGCTCGAACAGAACCTGACACCGCCCGCGATTCCGGAGAGGCAGTAGCAGCAAAAAAGAGCAAACGCCCCGGTCCAAGATTTATATCGGGTGTAGGAATGAATAATGTTCCGTTTATAGTTTTTAGCTTCCACGCATTTTATCACTGCTAATACTGGTCGGTTGGCACAGAGAACCAAACAGACACGAAGCGACGCGACGCGTCGCTGGGCCAAGGAAAAAGCTTCCAATTTAAAGTGATTTCTCATCACCTTCGTTCGGGTTCCGGGCAGCCGACTAGCGAGTCTTTGCGAGCTCCCTTATTGCCCCGCCGTTTACAGAGCACTGTAAAGTTTCCAAACATTTCGATTGCTTTTTGCCCTGAGCGCATAAAATTCTTCAAATTATTACAACTTGTATTATGAGACAGATAAAAAAATCAACCAATCTGTAAATATAATTTTTATATTTTCGCCGGCCTGAAACGGTAAGTTGATCGGTGCCATGGTCGACGCATTTGTAATGGTCCGGCCAGTAGCAGTGGAAGCTTTTGCGTCCCGTTTCAGCGGGTAAGAAATGCCGGTAGCGATCATAGCAAAAAGGTGACGAACTCGGAGAGCATAAAGAAGCTGATTACGAGAGAAGTGGTCATCTCTGCGCCGCCGGTGTCGGGAAGATGTGTTCACTTAGTAGGGTCGGGTGCACAAATTGGTTTATTTGTAGGACATTCTGTGTACAGTTTTATTTCATCGACTGTAATACCACTCGAATAGTTGTTTAACCTGCGATAATTCCGCCTTGATCAAGCTTTCTTGGACAATGAATTCAGATTAATATAGCACATAAAAACAATTTTTACATTTCGATCTCAAAATAAAAGCTACACGGTTTGGTACGAAACAGTTCAGTCAGAAATCGAGCAAGACGAATATACTCGAACTTTCCCGCAGAGCGAGAAAAAATACCCAATGTACATGTCCAGTGATTTGACTTGGACGCAAGAGTCCGACAAGAAATGAGCGTCTTTCGGAATCACCTTAACCGCATCATCATGATCATGCCGGCTGCTGCTCGAGCGGCCAGAAAAAGTCGACTAAACTGACAAAAAGCTGTTGGAAAATCGTCCTAATTGAATAATAATCGCAAAACCGGTACCAAACCGCAGTGTCAAAAGCATATTCTGTTCTTCTGTTGTGTGTGAATAGTTTTTTGCTTGAAACTGGAACGAGATCAACCTGGCGAAAACGATGTGCAGGGTTTACGAGACAGAGAGGATACGAAAAAGGTAACGGTTGAGCAGCGCGTAGAAGTTCGTAATGTCGCAAATGTGGAAAGTCTGTGAACATAACTGTCGAATTCGTTTGGATGAGTGGAAGTAAAAAAAAGGTGGATGCATGAAATTGTTTCTTACTAGTGACTGCGGGAATTCCAGTGCCACTGGGGGCAACAGTCATCCGGTTCCTGCCATAGCATAGAAAGTGGCAGAGAATTCATGGCATTAATTTTTATTGCTTCATTAAGCGTCTGTCGACAAGCGATTATAACATACTTGGCGACTATGTAGTCATGAGTGATAAAGCTGATTCGTGTATAGATTACTTTGTACAAATAATATGATAGATACGTTTGATTTCATTTAAAATCCTGAAAAACTATATTTTGCTCAATTAAGAGTGAGAATCTCTCATTTTCTTACCACAAACATGTAGCACCCTAATTGAGAACCATCAAGTAAGTGATGATTGAATTATAATTTACATTAGTGAAAGATACGAACGTTAAGATAACTCCTTGATAAAGAGCTACAGCTAATAAAGACAACAATTATCTTCTGCACAGCCCACAATTATCTCTAATTACAGAGTCACGTGCCAGTAAATTGCTTTTCTTCGCTCCTATAAAACAACATGTAGAGCTTCCTCCGTACTTGCAGAACGCTCTCTGCCGAAAATTCTTTCTTTTCTGCGTACGTACCTACATCCTTCCGTCAGAGCTAAAGCGACTTGCCGTCTGCACTGAAGTAGCTCGGTACAGAGCAAGTACCAACTTCTTGTAGTGTTTTGTTTTATCCTTCTTTTTTCACAAGCCCCAACCATCAGCCCGGAAACTTCATTGAACATTGCATTTGCGCAATGAGTGCATTGGGCGTGTGATGATTTAAAATCCCATTATGCCATCTTTTCCCCGCCAGCGTTCTTCGGTTCGGTTTGCGCTCGGTAGGCTGGAGACGGACGCAACGGTGTGTTTGCCTGGACAAACATTCTAATTCTGGGAAGGAAGCTGCGAAAGTATACCCAACCGGCAGCATGGCAAAGATATTTCTCCTTCTAATTATGCCGACATGCGCCCTGCTGCCATGGTAACGACGACGGTGGTGATTACAGCAGTGGTAATGGCGATGAAAAATGAATGACAGCGATAGCCCCTGGAAGGTTTTGTGATAAAATTCAAAATCAATTTACTCGCAAAGTGTTTTTGCTTCGGTGGGGTCTAATCATCGATGAAATAAGATGAATGAAACATTCAATTATTTTCCACGCGTTTTGGGAATCATGCGCAACTGGTATGTTATTTGTGAGAAGCTTGCCCCCTTTTTACCAGGGGTGTTATTTTTTAGGAAATCTTCGCTGGAGGTATTCTGAAAAACAATTTGCTGCACGATTGTGCACGATGTTGAAATCTTCTATTAAAATCGTTGGAAAAATTTTGTCTACCACAGAACGAGAACAGTTATTAAGTAAGGTCAAATATTGTTAGAAATTAAAACCAATATATAATCTGAATGATTTTTAAACTGATGTGAGAACCACACTGAGAAACTAACATGATTTGATCATTCATACATTCGCATTTAGTCTGTGGATTTAAGTATCAAAAAGAGTTAGAGTTAGTTTTGGTTTGCTCAGATGTTCTTTGTCTATTAAGGGTAAAATGCGTATCCGTTCCGGATATTTTTGCATAGTGGAAGAGGTTGAGTGCGAAAAAGTTTCCCCTTATTCTTCATCTAATTTACCTTCGGGCTTCTACAAAATAAAATCAATAGTTGGTGCATGGCCACCCAGCCGGTCTCGAGGTACGGTTTTATTTTGCAAAAAAAATTATAAGCCTGGTTTACATAAATGGGTATGGTTGTATGCATATCTAGTATCCAAATGAATAAAATATACACGCAAAAGTTGGATAGTGCGAAACCAGTACATAATTGTGCGTTTTCAGCGCAATTGTTGATGTAATTCGGAACCAGTACAATGATTGCGTGTTGGGCATAACGCAATTAATGCTCTAGCGTTTCTTAAATGTATTTGGCAGCTCCAAACTACTACACCCAAACAGTTTCAACTGGTATCAAGCAGCATTGCAAAGCGAGCGAGAAGCAAAACCTTTCTCCTCCTTTCTGCTTGAGGACGAGACATATGCTACGCTTTTCAAGTCTTTTGCACACACGCTTTCGAGATACGTTTTCTTCTTCATGCATTCCTCTGAATAGCAGCAAGCACGCACCGACAGTATGAGTGAGAGACTAACAACACTGGTATCAAGTATGTACAGCACGGATGTCTCGCTCATTTCGTGAAGCAACGAGATATCGCCTTTCGCGTCGCATAGTCTTGTCGCACATACATGGAAGTTCTACAAGCGAGAGAGAAATTTCTCTCGTCGCTTGAGAAAAAAGCGCGTGCAGTCACTAATACACTCGACGTGAGAAATAAAGTGTCGGTGTATGATACATATTCTGATTTCATTTTATGTCAATGTATTCGCAGTACAACTGTTGCGTTATGCGTTTCACACATTTATTGTGCGATTTCTGTGCAACATTTGTGCGAATCGGGAAGACACAATGATTGTACAAGACTTCAACTTTTGCGTGTAAGATGGTACTTTATACTTTTTTTTTTGGTACTTGGCGATTTTTTTCCAACTCGCGCAACGATAGCTTTTCGGAAGACCATTTTTGCAGAATTAATTTTCATATCCAATCCGATTTGTGCTCTAAAAATTTACATTTATTTAGACATTTATCCATCGTGTTGCTAAAGTAAGCATATTTTTACACTCCAGGGTTGATACTTCTCAGCAAAAAAAGTAGGAGGTTGTATCCAAGACACGACCGCATAACTGACGTAGAACTACGCACACTATTAACAAATGCATTGTTGTAGGTGTTTCATTAATGAGTCAAAGTCTACTAATGCTTGCTTTGTGCTGCCTCAACAGTGGGGTAATAAAGACACTGAAAACACGAGCTGTAAAAGCTGTTTCACATTCTGTAAATTAGACGGCTGCTACAGATTTAAATTGCTACTAGATTGCTCGCTTGAGTTGTTGAAAACAAACCGATTTATAAGCGTTTAAAAAGGGACATATTTCGTCCCCTTTTCGGTAATAGTTTTCCTATTTGCATCCCTATGTGGTAGGCTAAAGAAAAACGTAGCTCTACGTCAAAAAAGCCATGATCGCATTTCTTTTTCTTTTTTTTTTTTCATTTGGCCATTATAAATTTTATTTTTGTTTTATAACTCTCTCTGTTTTGTAACTTAAATTGGAAAGGGAAGAAGAGTATATTCAAGCCGTTTTGTTTATATTCCTCGTTTTTTGATAGCGTATATGCTCAATTTAGCAATAAACCAGTCCAGTGACAGTGAGACTGTTGTCAACAAGTAATCTAAATATTTAATAACAATGATAATAATGTATTATGTTTCAACATTCATTTGCATGGAAATTACAAACATCGTAGCTGAGGAACATGGCAGGTGAGGTAGGATGCATTTGAGCGTTTCTATGCAAGTTTTGACGACTTTAGTAGTATGAGGCCGAGCGTTGTCATGCAGTAGAATCACTTTATCGTGCCTCTGCTCGTATGATAGCTGTTTTCTGCGCAGTTCTCAGTTTCATAGCATCAACTGAAGTCACCATCGACCTGTTCCCACCAAATACACAGCATAACCTTAGCAGTATGTATATTAAACCGAACCGACGACGTAGAAGCATAGCCGGGCAGTGACTTCCTTTTCTTCGAGTTGCTGTGATGAATCCGTTTTCCATCACCCGTCACGATGCGATGGAGAAAAAACGATGAACATCTGTTGGCTTCAAATCATAAATAGACCAAGTTGCTTGTTTTTGAGTCATTTCCCAAGCATGCAATGGTTGAAATATGGCTTGACGAGTAGCTACTAATATCGAAGTAAGCTGTTTCTGCGTTTGGCATGGATCCTTCCAGAGCAATCCTTCAGCGTCTTTGAAGGGTTTTGGACTTCCTCCACGTAGACAGTCGTTAACATCGAAATAAGCGACTTTAAAACGATGGAACCAATCACGGTACTTTGTTCCATCTAAAACAGGGGTTCCCAAATTGTGCAATTGCGAAGCTTTTACATGTGCTCCGCAACGTTTTTGTGAACGCAGGATCTTACGCTTAAAGAGTCCAAGTACTCGCCGGTCGGCCTTCTCTGTCGACCAACATTCATGGTCGTATAGTACCATCAGGAGAATCAGCTTCCTGCAGAGCGCAAATTTCGTACTGCCCGTAACCGTAAAAAAATCCTGTTTGCGGCTGTAATCCGTTTCTTCACTCCGCGGTTAACATCGTTGTCGTTGTTGTTAACGTCACGAGAGTACCAAGGTAAACAAAGTCATCGACTACTTCATAGGTACTCCCATCTATCACAATCTCAATACCAAGACTCGACGAACTTTCATGCTATCTACCAGCCACCAAGCTCCCAGTTGGTCTCGGGGTACGATGCTAGTCGAACAAGCCAGTTGTCGTGGGTTCGAGTCTCGGCTCGGGAGGTACTGTTAGTGTCAGTAGGATCGTAGCGCTAGCCCCGCAATTGTCCTGTACACTAAACAGTTGGCTGCGAAGTCTGTGCTTAAGAAACAGAAGGTCGAGTTCCGAATCGGAATGTAGCACCAAGGCTTTGCTTTGCTTTCCAGCCACCATATACTTAGATATAAATGATGAGAAGTCCAATTCTCCCTACTTCCTTCCTAATGTCGAATTCGTTTTCGCGGTGTAGCTACACTTTTTCCGGACTACAATTTGCAGCTCCAAATAAAAAATTTTCAGTGTAGTTGCATTGGTATGCGTCAAAATGGGATAGCTGTCAATTTGTTTTGTTTTGGTCATTATCGCCATCGTCATTTTGTCTCGTTTCCATTTCATATGTCCATCTCGCGAATGTGCGGAAAAAAAAATTTACCTGACACTTTATCACGCGGAACGAGAACCAAAACAAACCAGCTTTGACACATACGTGTCAATGTGTTGGTCATTTCCTACAGTACACTCTGCTTTTTTCGGTTGTAGTCCGGGACAGAATAAGGGTAGTCAGGAACAGAAAAAGTCTAGTAAAATCGGACACTTCAATCTGTATTAAAAGTATATGACGCCCCAAAACTATCATAAACGTGTCGTAGTGGTTTTTTACCATTTACCTCAGCTTGGTTTATCACGTCAAAATCGACTCACTCTTACTGACGCCATCTATTCACAAATAGCGAGAATTCCTCTCTAGAATGGATTTGAAATGAACTTCACTTCGTAGGGGATTCGGGCCAGTCGTTGCCATCCAGGGTGAGTTCTTTAGCTTCCTCTGGACCTTTTCGTTGCTCAGAGTTGTCGGCCGTCCGGAACTGGGCTCACTTTCGACATTCTGATTGTTGTCCAATAGTGCCAAGATGTTGTAGATGCCGAAACGACGGCCGCACGATGTTCGTTTTCGACTGTTCTTTAAGCGCGCATACCTCTGAACGGAGTAGTATCAGTAGTATCACGGTTAGAGTTCGATTGATAGAGCTGTCATTTTTTTCTGTTGACTTATTGTTTACTATGATTGGTGTTGCATGGGTAGTTTTGTTTGTGAAGGAAAATTAAAAAAAAAAATGCAATTGTAGTCCATTTTCTTAATGTAAACTATAATACTTGAGTATTTCCATGTGTCATATTTTTTTGTACTTTAATCTTATGTTTTATACTTTATACCTATTGCTTTAGCAATTTTCGGTCTTCATTGTTTAATTGATTTCGGTTCTATACATGCGCTACTCTTTCGAAATATGCGAAACTTCGAATTGCTTTTTTCAATTCAAGAAATTTTACACATCAACTTTATCTTATCCAGCTAAACAAAGATTTGAGATATATAAATCGTGATCATTTCTCTGCAAATTGTACAAATTAGTGACAATTGCGTTAAGGGGTTATATCTACCAAAAAATTATTTTTTTCGCCATTTATTTTTATTGGCCTAAATCATGCTAAACTATCCAAGAATAAAAATCTACATCGCCCAAGTATAGATCTAAACTTAAAGTTCGTTTAAATCAATTTTTACCGAACAACTTTTATACTCCAAAATCACATTTTTCGTTTAATTTGGCGATGCTCGTTTTTTTTATTTCGAGGCTTCGTAAACTAGCAGAAGTTACCGACGATCGTTATCGTGTTTCAAATTTGAAGTATAGAGGTCTCTGCATCAAATTTCGACCGTTATAGCGTCTCTACAGAACGTGTTTACTCACAATTTCCCTTTGTTTAGTCGATCAGCCGTTCTCGTTGTGTACATTCTTTGTTTGAGTTTTTTTATACTTTTAACTGTGAGTTATATTCAAAAGTACTTAAATATGAGTGACAAGTTTGAGTTTTGCGTGGGATCGGGCGCCAACTGTGTCAAAGTCGCTAAGCATCGCATGTCCGACATCGCGAAAGAGGCTAGGCGCAGCCATACGTCAGATGACAAAAAAGAAGAAGTGGGAAATAAAACCCAGGAAGGGATAGCTGACTGAAGGTGAAAAAATTATTAGGGGCTTTGTTATTGCCATTCTTAAGATTTATAGCATTTTGAAACTTTAAACGCGTTTTTCTCAAAACCATGTTTTTAAAATCGGCGAGCAGTAGAACTGAAAAAGTTTACATCCGATTGACTTGAAATTTTAACTGTAGCTTCTTCATTAGATTATCTAGTGAAGTACACACGATTTCAGCGATTGATTAGCAACAACTAAAGTTATAAACAATCAAAGTCGATTTTTTTTGTCGAAACAGAACTTTTTTTTCGAACCGTGGCCATTTTGCGAAGAAAAATTCTAAAAATATAATCATGTGTACTTCACTAGCGACACTGATGTAGATAATGAAAAAAAATTTGTTTTGGTTATAGGTGGAGTTGGGCACGACTTCTACTGCTCGCCGCGGAATAACTTTAAAAAAAAGCGGTTCACGGCAATCGCTGCACAGCCGCCATTTTGTAGCAAAAATAGCAATAAAAATATTTTTTCTATTCTGAAAGAGTTGCTCAATCCAATGATATATTATTTATATACCTTACATCTCAAATGTCTTGTAAAAAAGCCTTGCTTTTTTGAGCATTTGGTGGATATAACCCCTTAAGCAGTGACCTTGTTGAAAAAAGTCAGGTAGAACTAAGAAAATAGAATGCTTGAAATCCTACACAAAAATGGAACAATCAAACAAAGCCATTCTTTTTCCATCTAATTTGGCTGAAATAATTTTTTTTCATACTTTTTTATTTTATTAATTTCATTGTAAAAGATATCAAAAGGTCCACCGTACTTAATTATTTGTAAAAGGTTTTTCGTCACTTTATTATCGAACATGCCATTTAAATTGTTATCAAAAAAGAAAAGAAAAAAAAAAGCTTGTGAAACGTTCCACCTACTTTTATTGAAATAAACCATTCTTCATATAGAGGCCGGACACCTTCAATGCCGCATTCTTCAAGACGAATTAGTACTAATGATGTTATTTCTGTAGATAGGAAGCATCTCCCATTTTATTATGGCATACACGCTGTCACAACTTTCCGGTTTGTTACGGAAAAATAAATGGAGAGACATATTTTCGCATGAACAGTGCGAAATATACTAAATGAAGAGATTGACTTACTTTGGAGCGATGGTAGTCTTTTCTGGAAATTTTGCAAGGAACACGATGAAATTATCAAATTTAAAAAAAAATAGACACCTTTATGAAAAATTAAATTTTCTTTTTGAAGTACAAAAATAATTTATCTGACAACACTTCCGGTCAAAAATGATATGTTTTCTGGATTCATTTACTCTGAAAAAAAGGCAGGTAAAGTTTACTGGGAAAAGTGACTGATTCTCTTCCACCTTTTATTCACGTAACTTCTGCCGATTTCTCGAAAGCCGACCATGTGTCAGTGTCAATCGTCTACTTGTTGGCCAGGTAATTATAATCTGGCTTCACGTACCTTTTCATTTGCCTTTTTACGTGATATTTAGGTGAAACCACAAATAGAACGCATGAACCCCACATAATTTTATTTTATTTTATTTTTACGTGTTATTCAGATGGAATCTACGTGAATTTCAAGTAAATAGAATACACAGTGCATAAAAAAAATTAAATTTATTTTCAAATATCAAATAAATACCGTTGTCGAAATCGTCACACCACTGCAGCACTAACACTAAAAAAATCGAAACATACAAATAACAACGCGCTGAAACAACACTAAAGTTGCTTTTACGTGGGGGATACGTGCCGCGTCAAAGGAAATTGCGTGAATTCCAGAATCCGCGTAAAAAAACGCATAAATCGCGGATTCCGAGTAAAAAAATTCCAGAATCCAGGTAAAAAAAAATACTACGAGAATCTCGGAATCTGCGTAAAAACCGCGCTAATAAACCGCGTAAATTCTGATATCCGTATAAAAAAACCGGCTAAATTCCGGAATCCGCGTGAAAAAAAACCGCGTAAATTCCGGAATCCGCGTAAAAAAACGCGTAAATTCCGAAATCCGCCTGAAAAACGCGAAAATTCCGAAATCAGAGTAAAGGAACTCCGGAATTCGCGTAAGAAAAAAGTCGCGTAAATTTTGAAAACCTCGTAGAAAATCTGAGTAAAGGAACTCCGGAATTCGCGTAAGAAAAAAACGCTTAAATTCAGGAATCTGCGTAAAAAACCAAGTAAATTCCGGAGTCCGCGTATAAAAAACCGCGTGAATTCCGAAATCCGCGTAAAAAACGCGTAAGTTCCGGAATCCGCGTGGAAAACGCGTTAATTCCGGAACCCGAGTAAAGAAACTCCGGAATCCGTGTAAAAAACGCGTTAATTCCGAAATCTGAGTAAAGGACTCCGGAATCCGCGTAAAAAACCGCGTAAATTCCGGAATCCGAGTAAAGAATTTTCGGAGTCCGCGTGAATTCCAGAATCCGCGTAAATAAAAGCGTGTAAAAAACCTTAAAAGTGACCTTAGTGTATTTACATTATGATTTGACCGATTGTACGTGAATTGACAGTGGATCATACGTGAAGTTTAGGTGAAAGTTACTAATGTCACGTAAAATGGCAGATTTTCTGAAGGTCAGTCACTTCCGTGATTTTCCAGGTGGATTTTACGTGCACATTTTTTAGAGTGTTTTATTTTCTTTCAAAATCATCTAACAGATTTTTCAGACATCTAACGTCTATGAATTGTAAGAAAAAGAAATGAAAGATTTCAAACAAAAAATGCATTATTGTGCAATAAAGAGTGGGTATTCCAACCGACACCAAAATTATGATTTTTTCGAAGTGAACCTAGATGAATAACTCCCTCAACTTTGAGCCAAATCCGTGATGGTCGTATCCAAGTGGTATGCATATTTTTAATTTTCTGAGCTCTGAAGACAGCTTTTGCTGGACTCTGCTTTTATAACTAAAAACAAGTCGTCTGCTTCTCAAAGTTCGAAGGTCTAATTTTTGGCTCATGGTTTTTAATTTTGAGCGCCATGCTAATTCAAATTCTAAGTTTGGGTCGCTCTTATAAATGTAAGCTCCCATGAAAGTGTAGAAAAAATCCCTATTTTGGCTCGTCGTTGTCTGCAAGCAAATTTTTATCATATGAATATTTAAAAAAAAACAAATTTTGTGACACTTGTTTTGTGTCAAACACCATAGAAACTCCATGGAAAATTTTCAAGAGGCAAGCAGTAACCAAATATTTTTAAAATTTTGCTCAGCCTCCAACTGCCGTGACGCGGGACTAATGCCCACCGAAACGGGCTGCTTATAAAATACTTCCCATCATCATTCTCAGCACCTCGTCAATCCGTCACGACCCGCGATCTCCGAAACGACGCAACCGACACGTCTTTCGTTCCGAGTTTGCCATTATAAATCACCCATTATGTATATCATACACGGTGTAGGATACACGGTGTAGCTAGTTCATCATCATCTTCATCATCTCTGCCGAAGAGGCAAAATTTCCCGATTGTTTTGGAACACAAAAAAAAACTGTCAAGAAATTAGCAAACAAAAGGTAGATCTGGTTTTTTAATCAATTTGACGAACCATCCATGATAAAAGCGCAGCGAATTGTTTGCCCTTCATAACCGACTGGGAAAACGAAAATCTGGTAGCGCGAATGTTTCCAACACGCCGCAACGGGCCATGAGCTGGACATGTATTATGGGCAGGTGGAGAGTTGGCAGCCGGTTCCGTTCGTCATAAAAATATGTGCCGTGCGAGAATTGATTGATGGGACGTATAATTATGATGTCTTGGTTAACGCTTCGGCAGAGGGGCCTGCTGCCTGGAACCGAGCGAGATCAAGTGAAACCGAGTAAGACCGAGCTCCGTTCATGCCGTTCTCGCAGCTCTGAAATATGTTTATGCTTTTTAATATCACCGTGTCTGAGCCTGCGACTCTCGGTTATGTCGTCTGCACGGTTTCCAGCAAGTGGAATGCGCTGTGAGAGTGTTGTTCAGCGTCCAGCCGAACGCATTCGCTTTGTGCAGGAATGTCGACTACACTGGGCAGATCCATACCATGTCTGCTATGTGAAGATTCTATACTGCTTAAGAATTTGAAAAAGTCCTACGTGAGCTGCGTATGAATATTATCGTCTTATTATAATATTTTTCTCTTCAAAATGAGAAAGCTCTAGTAACCCGTCTTCCTTATTAACACCAATTGAAGGTTAAGTGAAGTTTTTGGTAATTAAAGATTAAATGAATTTATATTTTATATGCAAAAATCTTGAAAAAAAGTCACCGTCCACATGTTGAGCGTTTGAAAATGTGTGCAATATTACAATTTAATGGTAGTTGGAGGTGAATATGCAAAAATAACATTAAAAAAAAAAAACACTCTTATCGTGTACTGAAAAGATACACATTTTTTACACTACAACCGGGGCTCGCAACTTCAAGATTTTAATTTTCGATCATTTTCGGGTTCGTTTATTCTAATTTATACATTGTTTATAGCCGGGGAGATAGTGAGGACAGCAAATCGATTGAATCGGACCGGACGATATCATTAGTCAACGTGATGCCCTGCAGTCTCAAGAAGCCATCCATCCAGGTTCGGCAGATGCATCGGTCGGTATGTCCTGGCACGGCCAGACCACGACTAACTGGTCCTAGCTCTAGACTCGGGTATCTAATCTTGAGTTTTTGATTGCACCGAGGATATCATTCCGGGCGTCCAGAAGCAGACGCAAGAACGCGTGTAAAGCACAATCGAGAAATAATTGATTGCTCAGTTGCGGCGCTTTTGCAGCCCTTCAGGATGGATTGAGGCCATCGGCTAGAGCGCGTGTGTCCAATCGACGCAGTATTTCGTCAATCTTTCCACGCTCTCGGATGTCGTCAAGTCTCCGGTATCGGGTCCTTTGAGGCCCAGTGCATGGCGATTACCGCAAAATTAGGTTGGAAACAGGACAAACCAAAATTATAGGGATCCTTGCGCTACGTTTGCTGTGTAACCGAAAAAAGGGAATAGAAGATAATCATAGGGGCTCAAATGACTAAGTCGCTATGCGGGCAAGCTGTCCGTGCGCAAGTCGAAATCCAGCTCGACTTTGTATTCACATGATTAGCGCGAAAAGGGAGCATGTTTAGGCATAAAATATTTTGATTGCAGCAAATCAAAACTGGTAATAAAGAACTTTTAATTTTAGTTCATCTCTGCAGGTTGGAACGCGATTTGATGCATAATTTTCCAGTTTCCCTGCTGTCCGAAAACGTCCAGCTCGAACTGGAAGTGCAAAAATCTGTAACGTTTTTTTCTGACTAAGGTTAATAATCAACGAAGTTCTCCAAATTCGTTAGTGGCATTTTTTATCGCGCAATTGTTTGCAGATTCACCGGAAAGCAAATGCATGAAGGAGAAACAACGAACTCAATGCTAAATTCACTTCTGCCCCGCTAATTAATGCGGCGTATTCGCTGCCTGGCTGTAACCAGTAGAAGAGAGCCTTTTATTGGTTCCACGAAACAGTCGCCCTTTCATGCAAATCTGCGCAAGAAAAATGCCACCAATCGGAAGCTGCGTCACACTACGACTACGACGCGGGGTTGAGTAGCTCCCAAACCTCCATTCGCACACAGCGCCGGCGAACATAAATTTATAATGGCAGGCGTAAAAGTTACTTTTGCACATCGCCACTGTTGCCACTGTAGCCTCCCGTCAGCAGAAAATGACAAACGGCACTCAATGTTTTAAAGTAGACCGTATAAACATATATCTACATGGTTTCTCGGTTTTCGTGCTGCTTTCGCCGTATCAGAGACGGCCCCTACACACCTCTTTTTTTCGCTCTCTCGGAAAGTTTGTTTTTATGTACATTTAGCCAATCCATGACTGCGAGATCGTAAACCAAAACAGGGGTTTAATATAAACGATTTTTTATTTCCTAGCCATTTTGAAAAATCCGCACACAAATCCTTTGTGAATTCGCCGCACCTTTCTGCGACTTAACACACGGCCGTCGCCGTTTACAGAAGACCTAAAATGTTCAAAGTTAAATTGAATTACCGGCACATTTGACGAGCCTCTGTTATGTTTTTTTTTTTGTTCAGCCGTACTACATAAAGGACGACTGTTACTGACAGACAGAATATGGCTACGTGGCGGTAGCGCAACGGCCAAACCACATTAATTAATCGTGCGTTGCTTTTTTGCACCGATATCCCATTAAAATTTTTAACAGCTTGAAACAAAACCCAAGAAATGCTTTATTGGCGCTCTTAAAAGATTGCGGTTTCTCAGTCGTGGCGGTCCTATAAACTGCCGCGAAGCGTTCCGAGTGCGTGCTGTTAACTAGCTGCCTACGACGACGGCTAACGGAAAGCAACGGGGTTACTAATTTAATGCAAAGTGATGCAGGGTTTTAGCGCTAGCTACTAGCGTACAATATTCAGCGTAAATGACTTAATTGGCTGCTCGAACTAAGATTCGATTTATTTTGAAGTATATTTCAACTTTCGAAAATCTAGGTGTTGAGTCAACCTAAAAACGCTTTTATTTAAAAACAGGATCAGCCAAAGTTTTTTTTCTAATTTGTTTTCGTTTTCTTTGGGTTAAAGCATTTAATCTTAGCTAGAAAGTGCCTAAAGCCGCAGGATAAATCGGCTGTTAACCTGCCGTCGATGAGGGCGGCCTCTTGCGAGTAAAAATACGATCTAATGATTTGATTCAGCAGGTTGTCGATGTTTCTAATTTTGGCATTATGACTTAATGATTTGAAATCGTTCAAATTGTAAAAAGAATTCTTTTTAAAATTATTAAAATTCTTATCCAAACTGCAGATTGATGAATATATATTACTGCTAGCATTAGCACAAAACCTCAACACAAAATAATAAATCTTCAATAATATACTTGCTTTGTCTCAGGGAGGACAGTTTGTTGTACAAATTTAAATCGGATATGATACTGATTGCTGATCGTACCTCCCCTCCCCGATAACCCAAGTAACACACGTTGGTATAGAATAGTTGACGTTACCTATTTCATGACATCTCTATCACCAGTAAAACGCAAAAATTGAAGGTTACTAGAACAAGTACCGATAACTACATGAAAGCAAGCCAACTTGATAGAATTAAGTGGCAAAATACATCTCGAGTACAAATACGGCCATGCGCTAATCTGTTGCTATGACAACTGTTAACCAGCGCCTGCGCAAATGTGTTGTGCCTGAGCAGTGCAACTAGATCGACAATTGCATAGTTTCAACGTTATCTGGATAAAAAATCTAACAAAACTAGAAAACGTTGTTAGTTTTGCAATAACAAAAATTGAAGTGATATTGCTTATACTGCAAGCGTTTTGTTTATCTTTTGATGGCGCGTTTTGACCCGCTTCGAATAAATATAGTAAGCGTTTAAATATTCATTTGATCAAAAAATTTTAAGTTTGGTGTTTAATGCTACGACTGTTGTACTAAGGAAAAACATTTTACAGGTACGTAGTGTTGTTATTAGATGGTGTAATGTTTAACGAGAGAAAAATGATGAAGATATTGTTATTGTTGAACTCGTGTTATTAAAAACATCTCCAAAACCAGGAAAAAAGGACTTGTTTTTGAAATGAGGATGAAAAACAACTTCAAACACATTATAAGTTTTCAATTGCGCTTCTATTACACTTATATGACTACTTTCGTTGTAACTTATTTTCTAACATGTTTTGTGTGTTACTTAGGAAGGAGTATAAAGCACTCTGGCAACATATTGAAACAGTGCTTTCAAATTAGGACTTAGACGGCCGGCAAAGATCATGATTGCCAGGACCCAGAATGCCTATATTGTTGCCAAAACAAACAAGGCAAAGCTTCATCGAAGGGACCGTTCGTCCCATCATTCACTAATAATATAATTTGTTTAAACCGAAAGCAGACTCGGAAGTCTGCCGCTACCGCTGCTATTACCGTCACCGCCACCCGCTGACAGTGATGGAAACGAAACGAATATGATGCAATCGTCGTTTATTCATCATATGTGCACTTCACGAAGTGTACAGGCCGGGACTAAACTCGAATCCTCTCAACCCATAATGAAATGATGATAGGGTGCACAGGTTTCTGGGAGAAAACAAACACATGACTAGACTACATCAGCTCTGAGAAGCGATTCGATCGTTGCGTTTGTCTTTCCATAGGCCGGTAGTTACGGGCAGAAAGGATAGCAACAGGAGAAATTCATGTCGCCTGAACAGCAGCAGAGGTGTGGTGCGGTGAGAGGGAATGTGTGGGGGAAGGAACTACTTCAGCAGCGGTTGAGTTTAAGCGAGAGTAGGAGAGCATACACTGTCATTTTCCTTCTTTTTCTGACAAAAAATCATATTCATGAGTCAAAAGAATAAGGATATAACAAGTTCTGATCGCTCTCTGTAACAGAGACGAATAACTTCATATACCGAGTTGTGCACATTGAGAACCACGTATTGTGGTGTACACTAATGAATAGACATATGTCGTAAAGAGGAAAGCAAAAAGAGTGCACCAGCACCGATACTTTGTTTTTCGCATACTGACGACGATGTAAACGCATCCTAGGCTTGTTTTATATGTATTCATTAATCGCTAGAGGTGATTTTTTTCCTTCGCTGCCCGCTGATGCTATCGCGGGCGATGCCACTACCCTTGTCGCTTCTGCTAAATTACGACCGACCGCTGTGCCATCCAATAGTAAAATATTGGTTTGACCAGAAGCAGGCTCTTGTATAGTCCAAAGAGTGCATTCACGGATAACTAGGTATAATATCCTGTCAACCGTGTTAGGGAAAATAAGCATTAAGCGACCAATTAGAACGGATGCAAATCGTCGAATTATATGAAATCCGTTGGCAAATAAGAGACTTATAAGCAATAGAAATTGAACACCGCTTTTAGATTTTCATTCTACCCCTCTATGAACTTCCTGAGAGACGTAGTTTGTTTTCTAATAGTTGAAGTGCTACCAAATTTTAATTTGCCATGAAAATACAACATCATTGAATGGAACAAAAACTATGCGGTGCGAACATGTTCTAACAGTGCATGAAGATTATAATATCATTTCACTTTTAGTTCTAGTTCGAAATCTTCAATTATTTATTTATTCTAAAAAGAATCAAACAACAAAATTTAAAGTAGGATATAATTCTGATCGCATCTTTGTGCTATCCTGACAGTGGAAATAAAGCAGACAACATAGTGGAAAACTGTTTTTATACTAAAAATTAGACGGCCTGTAGATTTTGATTGTCAGGATCCAGAATGCTGGTGTTGTTGATAAAACAAATCAGAGCTTCACTAGAGGAAGTGACACGGCAGCTTAGAATTATGTCCGACAGTCGCACCATTCGATAGTAAAATGATTTGTTTGAGCATAGTGCATTTTCAGTAACTTTTCGGCTAACTAGTGTTAGGGAAAGTAAACATCAAGCGACCAATCAGAGGTTGAAATCTGCGTTTTAAAAAAGCATGGCAATTTTCAATAGTTCAATAGCTTCCACAATTGAATAACAATTTTCTGCATTTGGGCAAAAGCAACACCTCTTTGTAGTGGAACTTCTTGAGAGACGTAGCCATACGTAAAAAAAAAGACTTATAGAACTCGTATGCATTACTCAGCTTTTTGCGTGATTGTTAATTACACGCCGGTTGTATAGCTAATTAATCTCACCCTTGCTGGATAGTGATTTGCAAATTATTCTAGCTCGCGTCGAATGAATCAAAAGTTTATGTTCAGGAGTCGGAATTTAACATCTAAGCATTGTTTTTACAGCTTGCATCCTCCTGCAGAGAACTTATGAATGTATGCTGAAAAATTGTTTTTAAATCAAATATAAAGTTTACAAAATACAAAAAAGCATACATATAATATTATATCAAAACTTATCTTTATGTCGGTGTTGATCATTATCGATTTAGCTGCAACTTTACTCAACTGTTTCGCACCAAGTCTCGATCCTTAATCAGTTGTCGCGCTAGACATTCATTTCAATTTCAAGCAGTCATTTAGATTCGAGCGGTTTTATTTTGATTCCATTTGTCATCGAATCACGATGAACATTTTTGCTGACGAATGTGTTCTGATCACGATTTTCTATGGTGATCGTCAGTCATTTTGAATGAAACTGATGACTGTTTCTGTTGACGGAATGACGCAAAGTATGACTCTTTTCTTTCCTCCATCGTGTTATTTGAAACTGGCATTTCATCACGCCATTTATTCACTTTCGAATAGTGTAAGCAGTGTTTTTCAGTGTCGATCTAGAGTATACTTCGAAGAAAAACATGCTTTAATCGAAATCAATTACATCGTTTGCTCTTCGAATCACGGCAGTTATGGCGTCCAAAGTCATTTTCAAACGAACATCTTCAGGCCATTCGTAACGTTGTTAACCTTCGTTTTAAATTGCAAAAAATTCGTTTCATTTTCGAGCACTTCAGCTGTCAAAATTAATGTAAGAGAATCCGAGTAGTAACTCATGTGAAAATTACCAGAGAACTCTTGTACTGTTTTGGACAGTGAAAGTGCTCGAAAAGGAATAAAAATAATTTTCAACTGCAGGTAAAAAGCCTGACAACGTGGCAGGTTTCTGAAATCTAAACAAAAGTAGGAAAGAAACTTTTTAAAAATGAGTACAAATGACATATCATGACTCTTTTGGGGTGCTGAACTCATTTCTGATGTCAAAACGAAAAACTATTCACTTAAAGTGTAGTTAGACCTTTCTTATCATCAAATTTCATGTTACTCCACTCGTGCTCAAAATCGCTATATTTTTTTTTCACAACAATAGTCGCTATACTTACATTTTATCGAAAAACTTGACCCGTATTTTTTTGTTTGGCCCATGGAGTGCTCTTTTTAAAATTAGTGTAATCTAAAAATCGGCAGTTTTCGACGTAGAATTACGTCTTACACCAACTGAAATCATTGAGAGCGTCACGAAAATTGACCATTTTCAATTGCTTAAATTTCAGTTAGTTTCCACAGCAATCGATTGGAAAGTTACCTATGCGTCCACCAACATGAGGAAAACTGTGATTTTATGATGCTAACTGTTGTACTATCGAAAAATGTAAGACCTAGTTGAACGCATGATTTGACTTTCTAACCGATTTGTTGTTTTTTTTTTTACTCACTCTTCACCAAAAAACGCCTTCCGTAAATTTAACTCTCAGTAGTTACGTAGAAAAACTGGAATGCAAAAATTTGACCTTTAGCGCAGCAAGGCGTAGGCGACTTATTCGATCGTAGTGTAATACAATAAAGATGGGTTCGGGTTCGGGTTTGAAAATTTTTGAAATTGTCGGGTACGGGTCGGGTTGGGGCTTAAAATGTCGGATTCAGGTCGGGTTTGGGTATAAAAACCCGAAACCCGACTATAAAATCTATAAAATCTCGGGTTCGGGTTTCACAATTTCGGGTTCGGGTTTCAAAGAAATAAAATTTTCGGGTTCGGGTTTGAACGAAAAAAAAGTTTCGGGCTCGGGTCGGGCTCGGGTTTCGACCGAAAAAAAAATTCGGGTTCGGGTCGGGTACGGGTTTGAAAAACATCAAATTCGACCATTTCTATTATACAGCAGAGGGTCAACCGGGAGACCGCAGCACTGCACACCGATGCACACTGGGAATAAAATGAAACCATCATCAATCGATTGGTTAACAAATTTTTATATAACAACTACCTAATTTCAAGTTGACAGTCGATTAATTAGCGGAAAAACTGGAACACCCACATTTCTACTAATTAATCGCCGCTGGGCCAACAACCTGAAATATATAATTTCTTATGTAAAATTGGTCAACAAATCGATTGCTGATAGTTTTAGTTTGTGCAGGGCACGGAAAATGATCTATTTTGCCCCGTTTCACCCTATTTTTACGTGTTTTCGGAAATATAGACGTTTTCCCATGCCCTGCACTGGATAAAAATATCACAAATCGATTTATTGACAAATTTTTGTAAAAGAAATGCTATATTTCAGGTTGCCAGCCCAGCGGCTTCTAATTAGTGGGAATTTTGGTTCATTTTTTTTTCAGAGTGTGCGATGCTTTGAACTATTTGTCGACTACTAATGGCTGTGAGTGTGTACGGAGCGGAGAATAACAGGAGAACTAGAATCATCCTGTGTCATCGGTTAATAACAATTGAACAATTGAATCATCATTGAAATAGACCAATTCACACTATTAAATTGAAAATCGCCAATCGAGTATATTTCCAAACCTATTGCCAAAAATTACATTGAATCAGACATGCTGTAGTAATTCTACGTTAACTTTGTGGTCGTGTCCTATAAACAACCTCTTTAACTATTTGTTTTGGAACAACGATGTGCAAACCAGGACCCAAAAATTCGAAAAATGGAAAATTTCGTACCGAACTGTACGGTATCAGTTCCAAAATCTACGTTGTGAACTTGAAGAACTGGTCGAATTTTTGGCAAGTATTGCGAAATAACAACAAAGTACACAAATTTTCGTCCGAAATGAAACATACTGTTTTAAAATCCGATCAACATTTGAGGTTAAGGTAAAAACTGTTTTTTTTTTTTAACATAAAAGTCATCGAAATTACTTGACACAGCAACATTCAGAGTGCTGCTAAGAATCGGAAAGTCAACCGATTCTCATAAAACTTCGTAAAAAGGTAATTCAGAGTGTGGAGTTACTTACACTCTGAATGACCTCTGAATGAAAATAGAAAAAAATGGTGACATGACAACTTACACTCTGAATGACCTCTGAATGAAAATAGGAAAAAATGATGACATGACAATTGTAGGTTTTTTCCCATTCTCGACCACTGTGCGTCACTATCGTCTGACGATTTTCAAATTAAAATGACTATCAAGCCCTTGTTGCGCTTTTCTAAATCGCATCAATTGTGTGAAAAGCACAATTTTTGTCTACCGTGAAGTTAAATATTATTTTTTATCATACAAGCAAGACACATTCTTAAATCACGTCAAAAAACTGAATTTTAAAAAAAAATCAGAAGGTTGACCATAAGGTTGACGCAGATCTACATAAAGCTATTTATAGCATTATTTGCATTGTTGGATTTAAAAGTGTTCGCAAGTGATTAGTTAAGAAAATCTCGTCTTTTGACGTAGGACTACGTCTTACTTTAGTAGGGTTGCATGTTGTGAAAAAAAGCAGTGAAAATGTGCCCTCTTTTAAAATCATATAAATGCACTGAAAACACCTCAATGCCTTGATCAAACTCGTGATATAATAGTCGAAACATCTTTCCAAAAGTAATTCAATGAAAAACTCGCTCCTATAATTGAGAACAAGAGGGTATAGTGTATAATTGTATGAGCCATGCGCTGTTTGGGAAAGCTGCAGCTAAACAAATCACAAGTTGTTCGTTATGTTAATCTTAGGCCCATGTCTTAAGTGGACCCACTTCTTTTACAAGATATTCCTAGTTCGGAAAGAAGACAATCAAATTCTTTCGGTATCGGATGGAAGCAGAGAAGAGGAGGTGTCGTACTGTTAATCACGCAACAGTCAATCGTGATTTTTTAAAAGAACTGATACGATAGAATATCATTTTTATCTAAAATGAACAACTTTGCAACTTTGAACAAGTTTAAACCAAAGTTGAACTGTCAATAAGAACAGCCAGTTTTCTGTAGTTTTGACGAAGTCAAAATTGGTAATGGCAGGAAAATCTTCTTTTTTTTTGATTTGTTGGTTTCCTTTTTTTAGTTTGTAATAAATATACCTTTAAATGTGTTTGTTACTCATTGAATCGCTTGATTTGAAGCTGTAAAAACAATTGCAAGCTTTAACCTTTCCTCTGTACTAATTTGTAAATCGAAGATTCAGCATAATGTCTGGCTTTGCATTAAAATAACGAAATTACTACTTTCGGTATCATTGCACATTAATCTCGATCACACCGAGTTAATCAAGAGCAGACCGAACCCGAATCTCCGAATATTGTCAGTCATGCAACGGATGAACCGGCAGGTGTGAATGATTCGGTTACAATGCGTTTTTTTATATTTTATTATTTGTGTCTGTTCTAATGGCTCTAAGGACATGCTAGACCCTACTGGTTTGTCTATGAGCAAGAAAATTATGAAAGAACAGTAAACTCTAAAGTTCAGTACCAGGGTTCGACTTTTCCAAACAATTTTCCGAAAGGAAGCTCATTTATATATCTTCTTACTAAGTTTTTGTGTTTGAAAGTTGGCTCGTGCATATTGCACTGCGCTCGCGTCAAGCAAAATTTATTGAATTCTCCCGGGCGATTTGCTGTCAACATGGATCACAACACAACTTTAGGCACGAGCTGATAAATCAGCTGTCGGTGACTGTGGTGCTGCAGGTGGCGCGTGCATTTCGCAAGTTCAAATATTGACGCGACTAATAACAGGGTTCCGCGTGTTGGACTCCGCTTTGTGATTTTGTTCGTGTGTGTATGTGTGTGTATCCAAAGAACGAACCTCGAACGATGCGCGAGATAAATAATTACTTTTGCGTTCTTGGGAAGCGAGATTCAAATTCACCAACGGAACATGTTTATGAACAAGTATCATGAAATCTTTGCCGAGTTGCTAAACTTTTCGCCCGAAACAAGCTGTTATTAGCTGGACATCAAATTGCGGTTGCGGCTGGTGGTAAATTATTACTCATTCGGTGGCATTCCAAAACAGAAATCACACGCTTGTGGTGTTGTCCTTGTGCCACGGGCTGCGCCCATTACGTCGTGAGACAATGGAGTACAAATTTCCTCAATTTTAAATAACGATTTATTAGCTTTCAAAATTGTACAGCACGACGGGAGACATAAAAATTAGATGTAATGAATTTGAAATTCAAATTCTCTTGAAGTGCGTTGTGTGGTCCTACCAAGCAAATGTTTAACTAAAACTGGACCACCTTTTAGCAAAAATCATACAAATTATGTACAGCCTGGAAGCTTTGCTAAATTTGAGTGGATCGATCTAGGCTAATTTTTATTTCACAATTTTGAAAATATGTTCGAAAACTACTAAAACCACTCAATTTATGAGCTGCGTTAGTTTCCTGCGTTGTAAACGGTATCTCGATAATTAAAAGAAAAACTTGTGAGATAATTACGAGAGAGATTAATTTTTCTCGCTTGTCATTAATTGCCCGTCAATAAATTCCACTTCAATTGGCGGAGCGCAAATTGAAGCCTTGAGCGTTGAAATTCCATAACAACGTGAAACATATTTTTTATGTTGCCGACACTAAAGAACTGTACATTACCAAAAGCAGTTGCCGATTTTCACTGACAGTTATGTTATCATCCAATTTTTTCTCGCTCAATTTACAGGCCAAGCAGGTGTCAACCAACTCGGCGGCGTATTCGTTAACGGAAGGCCTTTGCCGGACATAGTCCGACGGCGGATAGTGGAGCTAGCTCTGATGGGTGTACGACCTTGCGACATTTCGCGTCAGCTCCTGGTATCCCACGGTAAGTCACCACTTGGTGTGTATCCTATCACGCTTCCACCTAACATTCCCTTTTTCTTTTCATTCTGTACAGGATGTGTATCGAAAATTCTGACCCGGTTCTACGAAACTGGTTCGATACGACCTGGTTCGATCGGGGGCAGCAAAACTAAGGTAAGCACTAATTACTGAACGGTTCCGAAATAGAACCGTTTTGCCTATCAAGTCGGAGGAATCTTAATTAGTCCACTAATCACTCCGGCTGCAGTAGTAGGGGTAAATGGAATAGCAACGAAAAACGTTTAATCAAAATATAAATTTCTAGTACGTAACGCACCCTTAATGAACTGTGAACAAAGCGCAAATGAAACGATGAGACGCATCATGCAAATGACAACCTTTTGCTTTTCGTTGGCCGACCCATTAGTAGTACGCTACAAAAAGGGCATTCATCACCGCTGCTGGTAGGACCCCTAGGAAATGGTACCTACTACCCGCGAGATGGTATCAGATTCTCGCGTGCAACAAATAATTTTCGATGAAGGTATACGGTGACAGACAGCGGTCACTTGTGCAGGTGGCCCCGGGCTGCGTGATCCGTGTGGGACACTGAGGATAGCCTTTGGTCTTACAAAAACCTGTGGTGGTGGTGGGAGGAACGGTAGATTGAAACAATTGTTCAGTTGATGTCCCGATGGTGATAAGCAATATTGTCGATAATTAGTTTTAACGCGACTAAATATGTCACTGTCATGTTCAATTATGGCGTTAGGTTGGGGGCAAGCAGTGCATATTGAAAATATCCGGATGGTCTGGGAATTAAGGTGTTAGGAATACTGCGTTGTAACTTTTTAAAGGATGGCTTCAAGGTTTCAGAGCTAGCTCTGACTAGCAGGTCGTTACGGCCTCACACCTAAATAGAAGAGGGCCTTTCGGCTACAAGTAACGCTGGTTTATGAACTGATGAACGGAGATGTATGTCTGTAACTTATTATTTTTTTTTTCGCTTATTTTCCGTCGGTTTAGTTCCGCCTCTGTTGTGGCCAATCACCGACGCCCAGGGAGGTGACTCCACACCCAGGACCCTAACTCACGACCCGTTTATTAACGGACCGGCGCCAACGGCTTTACTTCCTCATGCGATGGAAGGCGTGATCCCAGAGATTTTTCGCCTCAGAAAATCTCCCGGTGTCGGCTAGGATTGAATCTAGACCAGTTGGGTTGGTTGTGAGTGGATCACGCCACCTCACAACCATCGACACCTATGTCGGCGGTGGGATTCGAACCCAGGCGTCGAGCGTGGTTGGCGGAGACGTTACCAACCACACTAGGCCCCCGCTCTTATGTCTGTAACTTAGTTTACAATGATTTATCAGTGAATTTTTTTGTAGGGCCAATCTCATGGCGACTTTTTAACACTACTAGAGATGTAAAATAGGAATTGTTTAGATTTGTTTGCTTATGCAGTTGAAGCAATCCTCAGAATTGATGATGCAAGATTCAAGACGGAGACTGGAAATAATAGCTTGATTCTTATTTGGTTTATGAGAAATTAAATCGAGCTCAAGAAAAATTTCCATTGTTGAAAGTAGGTAGAGAAAATATCTTTTTGTAAACGAATGAAACATTGTTTCGTTATATTGAAATGATTGTGTCACGACAGAGCAAAAACTGTGTTCATCCTGAAGGTTAATCAGGAAAGTTGGACTTTGAAAGTAAATACAGTTGTACAGCATTGGACCCAAGACGGAACCTAGAGAAGCATCTACAGTAGCATAACCCTCAGATTTTATAGCTCGTACCAAATTCGTAATTCTGAGGAGTTGATGAACTATGGAATCCCATAGCGAAATCCAAACTGTTCTAAAAAAATTGTTAAAATTGTCATCGATATGTTGCATTATCCTGTTGAGAATAATTCACTCAAACAGTTTACTAATTGAAGAAAGTAAACTGATTGGTCGAAATGACTGTTAAAAAAATAATAAATTTGGCTTGTAATTACGCATTTATAATTTTTGAACCTGTTGGATTGTGTTCATTTAACTTCGTTTGCAGTTATGTGTTTTAAGCGGTCTGTTCTCTATGGAATGAAGCAGATGTAATCCTCTCGCTTTATCATATTCCAACGTGCTTTATCACATCATGTGTATATTATGTTATTTTACTCCAGCGAATTCCTTTATCATTCATCATGTAATTTTCAAATGTACACCCAAGAGAAGATTTTGTTACTTTTGAGCAACATTTTATTACTTTTTGTGTTTTATGACCGCACAAAAAGCAAAGTCTTGGGAGATGGAGGAAGATAGTATATAGTCGCCGCTTTTGATGTAACGAGTAAAAGTTTTGCTAGTACAGCCGGAATTCGTTGGTTGGATCATGACTGCCGCTCAACTAGCGAATTGGTTGGCTGGGCAATTTTTTCACCGAGAAGCGCCGATTTTTTTCTGCTTTCAAAATTTGAAAAGTTTTCCTAATTTAAAAGCGGTTAAACTGTGTCAAAGAAGAATTAACTTTGCTTTACTGTATTGTTGCTGAGGTGAATAATTATTGTATATGGTCAATATTGTTCGTGAAATTTTTGTTTTACAAAAAATATTGCTTTTTTTATTCTCGCTCATTTACCGTCGGTCTAGTTCCGCCACTGTTGTTGTGCCAATCACCGATGCCCGGGGAGGTGACTCTACCCAGAACCCTAACTCACGACTCGTTGATTAACAACCCAGCGCCAACGGCATTATTTCCTCATGCGATGGAAGGCGTGATCCCAGAGATTTTTCGCCTCAGAAAATCACCCTGTGTGGGCTAGGATTGAATCTAGACCAGTTGGGTTGGTTGTGAGTGGATCACGCCACCTCACAACCATCGACACCTATGTCGGCGGTGGGATTCGAACCCAGGCGTCGAGCGTGGTTGGCGGAGACGTTACCAACCACGCTAGGGCCCCGCTCTAAAAATATTTCTTTTATCGAGAAGCAAAGTGGTGAAGCGCAAGTACATCACACTGCCTTTTTTATAAAATATGGCCAACTAGCGAACACCCAATTAATGAACTCCCAACTAACGAACACCCAACGAGCGAATCCCCACAGTAGTTGTTCAATTTTAGGTAGTGTTGTTACTTAACTGGTGATGAATGTTTTTGCTTCTATGTCCCAAACAGATTTATTACAAAAGGTTGAACTTTTCGTTATTACTTTCAAAGTAAAAAGTGTAAATAGTAGTACTTCATTTTATGTCTTAATACTAATTCTTACCATCATTCAATATCCCAGCTGGTCTCGAAGTACGGTGCTGGCCTGACAACCCAGTTGTCGTAGGTTCGAGTCTCAGCTCGGGAGAGACTGTTAGTGTCAGTAGGATCGTAGCCGTGGCCCCGCAACTGTCCTGTACACTTTAACAGTGGGCAGCGAAGTCTGTGTATAATAAACAGAAGGTCGAGTTCCGAATCGGAATGTAGCACCAAGGCTTTGCTTTGCTTTTACAATCATCCAGTATAACGCAAAAACTGCCTCGAGGATCCTGTCAACGAACAGCGCACTAATAGCTGCATATCTCTTAAGCCTTTAACTGAAAGTTATCCGAAACCAGTTGGAGTGATGAAGCTCCTACTGTTTATTTTGTAATTAGCTTTAATTAATTGTTCTAGTCTGATGTATATTATCATTGAACAATATAATTATCGAGTGTCCAAGCTAATTGTATTCGTACGAGGTTCAAAAAAATACTTATTATTTAATGCTAGGAGGAAGACACGAATAATGGATAAATCATGTAATATTTGGTCGTACAAAATCGGGCATTTTTTCGTCAAAAAAACACGTAGAAAAAATCTTGAGATATCATTTTGCATCAAATGAATCGACCTCAAACGCCAAAATACAGAAAAACATATTCGTCTGAGTTCCGGATAGATTCACGTACTTATCGCTATTTTCTTCACCATCTATGTAAATCAGTTGAATTTTCCATCGTTTCGCCACTTTTCTTCAACTTGCTCTCAATTATTGCTCAATATTTTTCAATTGGACGAAAATTTGGGCAATTTGGTGGGTTGCTAGCTTTTTCGATGATATCAATTCCATTCTCCTTGTACCAATCCATGGCTTTCCGGCTGTAGTGTAGACCAATTTAGGCAAGAACTTCACCGGACCGTCATGTGATTGGATGAACGGAATAATTCGCTTTTGCACTGTTCCTTGTACATCTGGCCATTCATGGTTGATCCGGTGATGAAAGCCTTGCCACACCTTTGCCACAGTTGCAGAACCCCTGCCACACCATCAGCTTCCGAGCGGATTTCTGGGTGCTGCATGAAATCAATTTTTACCTGTGTCTCATCTTCCATTAAAATTCAGCCGTCGAATTTGGTCAAGACTTCCTCATGTAGCATCCTAGCGCCGCGTTTTGCGAAGAGATTCGGCTTGAGTGTCCTGTTGGGAAACGACCGCAGGCCTTCATGCCGATAGATTTATCGAACAATGCTATACGGTGCCGACTGCCGAGAGCTTCTTCGCCAAATCACGCAGGGTGATCCCAGGGTATATCCGAGCTGCTCTGCAGACTTTCATTCCTAGCTGCTTGTCAATCGTTCCACATCTGCGGTTGCTGTGATCAGCACGATCCAGCGTTAGAGTTCCATTGAATCGTTCCAGCACGCTTACGCACGTTACGCACGCACGTTTACGGTTGATTAAGGGAATTTGAGACACTCCGCAATTCTTGCACCTAACCACGTCGGATTTTCAACGTAACTGTGCAAAATTTTCTCACGTATTTCACGTTCCATCGTCGGAATCTTTTGATCTACTGACTAGAATTTGATGACACTTTCATCATTATGTAAACAAACTTTCCTCATAACTGCGCTGTCATTGGTTTCTCATAACCACCACTAGAGGCGCCATAGTGAATAGAAAGCTGCGACCAAGTATTAGATGGATCTTGCTTTACTATACATAAAATTGATCGGCACAAACTTATCATGACGCAAAAAAATTGTGTGTAACTTTTCTAACATTTCTGAATATGAATCAAGAGGGGACCCTAGGGATGTTTAGAGTAGAGTGTTTTTTTTTATCAAGCGTTGGCAGCGTTTCTCTCGGAACCATGTTTTTCAACTGGTGGTGCTTTTTTTCTCAGCATCCACTGAACCGATTTGGCTGATTATGGTGCCAAAATGGAACCCACAGCACACAAAATACATCTTCAAATAAACCTTAATCAATAACCGAAATGCCCGAACACTTCACCTTTCTCTAAACATCCGAAAAAAATATCACGAAAATTTATTATTTTTCAACTGTCAAGGGTAGGGTCCCCCTTAACGGTGTAACGTATGTAACTTTGAGTAAATCTGCAGATGCGGATATTAATAGATTAAGATATAATTTTTTAATTGAAAAAAAAAAAGTTATTGCATCGAAAATGCATTTGAATCAGTGCTGATTAAGCACTAGCGAGATTCATCGAAAATCACAACCAAACATTTTTAATTTTTACTCTGGATACACTAGATTATCATCCTTTTATTGAGCAGTCATACTCTGATGAAATATTCCATGAGCATCGTTCACGATCACGCAATAAATTATGATGAAAATTCAACCAAATGATCTTCACCGTTTTTTTTGGTAAAGCGAAAATGAAAATCAAATGAGGATCGTAATAAAAATAAAATTTCAAAATTGATGCAGGAGCGGACTTTGCGTTTTTTTCTGGTAATATTCTTCCCATCCATCACTAGTCGTTCAACGTGACTGTACAGTACACAAAATGACCTAACAATATAACAGTTCACACAACAAAACTCAGAGTATTACATTTCCAGAAAACTCGAAACGGTGAAAATCAAACAAACACGTTTTCACAGTGACTGACGGATGCCTTGGTTTTGATGAAAAAATTAAATGAAGAGAGAATGATTGAATGAAACATTGCATGATAGTGAAATATTTCTTTGCCATGGTAACACTAACGTTGATGGTGGCTATTCATCACTTTCATGCAAAAGCGATGAAAAGTATCGGCTCTGATTAAAATATCTTTAGTTTTCATATGTAAAACATATGTGCATTTTTTTTGTCAAAAAAACGAATGGTTTTCATTTACGGATTCATATGTGGATCTTTCAAAGGGAATTGTGTTGCTCTGGTTTCCGTTTTTATTCACGTCATGTTAACAGAGAAATTGAAACAAGTGTTGTCAGTTGATAATTACACTAATGGCATCAAATTGAAGTGTACATTACCGAAAATAACATGTTTTTCAAAAGACGTACAAACGAATTTTAGAAGGTTAATAACCCCTATCTTGCTTTGACTTACTCTATATTCTCTACACTGCCCATGAAAGCATAAGAGTCCCATATGACTTTTTGGCAAATTTGAGTTTATGCTGTCAATGTACCTGTTTTTGTGCCAAACCTGTTTTTGTGCGAAATTTATTTTGTGCGACTTTGTTATGCGACTAATTTTTTTGTGCGACTGTTTTTGTGCGTATTTTTTTTGTGCGGCATATGAAAAAGGACCACTTCCGAAAAAATTGTCAGCCATTTAGTTTTTCCGATTCTTGGAATGAATTACAACGCATTACAGAAGGGTTGCGTCCAAAAAAATGTTTTAAAATTGTTCTCATAGGTATTCTAAATAAGAATCAACAACTTTCGAGTTATTTTTAACTGAAATTTTTTTTATGTGGTCCCTATCCACCGCATAAAAAGTTTTTTTTTTCTTAATTAAGCTGTGGAAATATTGTTTTGAAGCTGCACGTAAAGTTTCAAATGATTTTTTTATGCGATTTTTTTGTGCGGTCCCTATCCCTCGTACAAAAACAGGTTTGACTGTATCTAATTTTGTTCATATTTTCGTATGCCTTGATAAAATTTGAAAGTTTGTTCTGATAAATGTCAGAAAAATACCAAACCTTGCCTGTCCCATATTGAAAATAAAGGCATACGAATCCCATCTTAAGTATATACTCAATTGTCATTTAAAAACATTATTTCACATTTGTTATCAGTTAAAAGAAAAGTGTTCACATACAAATATCATTGACTAAAATAAATTGAAACGCAGTTCATGTTTGCAAGGTTCAATTACAAATAAGCTAGAGACATTAAAACTGAATAAAACTTATGTGTATTTCCGAAGAAAATCGAAAATTAAAGTGAAGTTGTTACTGGTAACTGTTTCCGAAAATTCTTCTTAACACCTGGGATGGGTAGAAAAAAAGTGTTCAGGAGTGTGGCCTTACGGTCTGTATCAATTTCTTGTGGACTCATAAGGATTTTTTTTTGTAGACTCTATCTCGAACGAGTTTTCGTCTGTCAGCTGTTAGTAGTTGCTTTTTGGTAAATAACATGCACTGGTTCATGCTACAATCCCTTAAAACCGAATAGCTATATTGCAATTCTATGTTGGATCAAAATAAACTGTTCACATGACAGACACAACAAGGAATAATTATAAATGCCTTGGCCGTCTTAGAATGCGTGGAGACAGATATGCTTTTATTTTTTGTATATAGAGAAAAAATAAAATTCATTTGCAATTTTTCTCAACTATGAGCATTTCTATATGGGACTCTTATGCTTTTATGGGCAGTATATTGGCTCAAGGAACTTTTTGAGCTGATTTGGTTATACAATATTTTATGTTCTATTCTATGATAGTTGAGTAAGTATTTTCAGAATTTGACTAGAAGAATTTTCAACATCAAAGCATAGTTTACAGTTCCAAGCGAAGTGAGAAATTTGACAAGTGAAAAAGCGTTCCTTTTTCGCTAGCGAAATCTATCGTTAAACCCGGTTGTGGAATACATAGGAGATCATCTATTCACGAGTTTACACTTCGAGGAGCGTAGTGAAAATTGGCAGAAGCCCAAGTCAAGTTTTCGCTAGAGGCTCCTTTTTCCACGAGTGTGTACATGCGTGAAAAAAGTAAGCCCAAGTGAACAAGATGCAATCCACAACCATCGATTTCGCTGGATCGAATTTGTTAACAGTTCCAAGCAAAGTAAAGTTTTGGTAGGTTACATTTTTCACGCGCGTAAAAAACTGAACATTTTGTATGAGATTCTCACTTCGCTTGGAACTCTAAACAGGGCTTAACTTAAATAAAGTGTTAAGCGCCAAAAAGTATTACCTAATTATTAATTAGGTTCAGATGTTGCCGTTATTGTAAAAATAATAAACTAAACTTTGTGGCAATTCAGTTCAGGGATGCAGTCTTTTCAGGTGTAAAGTGTCTCCATGGATCAAATTCACTATCAATCTAGTCTTCCCTAAAATTTATTTTTATTAAAGGTTCTATTGTATTGGAATAAAATGGACTGCAACTTTGAGTGAAATTAAGGAATTTCAGAAAAACAAACCCTAATTCTTCTCTGTCAAACCATATCTGAATCGAGCTTATTAAAGAATATTTTTCATCAGTCACTTATTGAAACCATCAAGCGCTTTCCTCTGAAACCGAATGAGATGTTTATTATACGAGGAAATAATCTCCAATGCTAAATAAGATCCACAATGAACACAAAATAATTCTAGAGTTGAATATTGTTTATAAAGTGTTGCTTTTTAGCAAAAACCACCCAACAAACAATTTGGTTGAGTAACAGCCTATTAAGCTTCAGTTCAGACGGAATCCGCCTTATAGGCTGTGAATCAAAAAAAAAAAAAAAAAATGTTGGGCAGAATCGGACCATTCTTTTGAGATAATGTATTTCTGACAATTATGTACACCAAAGGTAGATATGTCTAACAGTGTGTCTTGCTAGTTAATATTTCATGTTATGTTTATATCATGTTATGAGAATTAGAGCAAAATCTATAAATAAAATAGAATCGTTTGTTTTGACTGCGATAATTGATAGTTGGTGAAATACTGAACGTCATTTTTCACGTGCAGTCGTAAATTTCTTACTTTGAAAACATTATTTCCCTTGTCCAGTACACTTCCATTTTCCATTGGTCGGTACTGTGTCCACAGCTGACCTAGCGCGGTCGTTCGCAAAACCATTTTATCCCAGGCAGTCAGTTTTACGCTCGAGCGTACAAAAGTTCTCATGCGAAGCGGGGCTCACTCTGCTAGCCGCCGCACCGCAAGCAAACAATATTGACACGAAAAGAGAAGCTTCCCGTTCTGCTGCTGATGGTTCTTTTTCCGCCGCATTTAATGTTTAGTGCTTCCTCCCATTTGGCGGGTGAAATATGACCTGCGCTGTGCGCGTCCACTCGGCCCAAGATCTCCTGCACAAGATACATCGTGTAGCGTCTTTCCGAAGTAGTAAAGTGACTGTCAGGAAAGTATTATGGTTTGTCGCCGCTGCCGGCTCTGGCTACTGGCGTCGCTGGGAGGAGTTATGATGAACATGTTTTCTGCTGAGTAATGGATGTACCTTTCTCTACGTTCAAACGTCGGGCAGTAAATACGCCCAACCGTACTCTGCTGGCATGAGGGAGACAACGCTAGTTTCATGTGAAACATGTGTGTTAACAGATGAGCAACCCAGACAGACAGCGAATGAGTGGATCAGTGGTTAGCATAAATCATAGTCTGGCGCATAGGTTGCCTCAGCTGGACACAGGAAGTTGATGATCTCTTTTGTGGTTTCGGTGAAATCGGTCACCGAACATGGAAAAGCTGACAAAACGGTTAGTAAATTTAAATTAAATTTTACGATGTTTATCTGGTTGCTTATCGGGGATCGGGGCGGCTCTTCGCAGGAGCTCTCTACAGTACAGTGTACGGGTTACGTTGTGAGCACCCTCGGGGAAAACGTGGTGTGAACATCGCAACAACCAGGGTGGTAAATGCAAATGAAGAGATGGACGAGCAAGATTAGCGTTGGAAACATTTGCATAAATTAGCTCTCCGGCTCCGGCTGTTCGCACCAATTTTTGTGGATTTTCTGCGCCCGCTGAGAACGGTAGGGCACCGCAGGATTCACCTGTTTTGCTCTCGGGGAACATCATGTTGTCTGGCTGCGTTTTCTGCGTCTGAGGAATAATGACGTTGGGTTAGAAACAGTGTTCATGTGACAAGATGCTGTTGTTTAGTTTTGAACGACGCTGTCAAGCAGTGCGGAAATTCCTACTGTTTGTGAAGGCTTGTTACCAACCAATTTTCATATTGCAATTTAATTTGCGAAATTCAATACAGTACTACTTTTGGTTTCAATAAAAAATCAATACAAAAATAATTACCCCGAGCAAATGATTGATGACCAGCCGAGCATGCGTTACCAGAGCAAGCTTATCAGCACATCGGAGGAATATTGCGTTACACAGCATTGCTTTTTCGATACGGCTCGTAAAGGTGTTTATGTTCCCATAACTAGCAACACGTGAAGTACACAGATTTCGCTTGTTGTTGGCCACGCTTTGGTCTCCTAGAGCGCGGAATGACGTGCCAGCCAGCCTGTCTCGCACATCGATAAACGTCCACCGATGGTACAGGCAAAGCTAATAAACTCGACAACGAACTGTTTCGCCCTTTCCACCGAAAATCGAATGAGTTGAAACGCTAACCAAACCTGCAGGTGCAAACTGCCATAGAGGTGTGATAAAATCCCTGCTCCCAAGTAGGTAACACAATGTAAATAAATCACGTCATATACGCGAACTGTGTTTTATCAAACTGAGCCAGACTTCTTCAATGTTTAGCAAAATGTTTGAACAGCACAAAAAGGCGCTGCAGTGATGTGGGTGGTAGGTGGAACCAGAGGCTCGCTACAGGAGTAATGAATAATTTTCATATTTAGTTTAATGTCGACACTATTACGATGAGCATCAATCAAGCGGACGATATTAATAACGACCCCCTTCCAGCTCACTGGGGGAGTTCCAGAGCAGCCGAAAAGGGTATACATACACTCGGTTCGGAGGATACCGTCGCGCAAGCAACAGCATGGGAAGCGATAGCACAGCATGTGTTTAACAATAATCACACCGTGCAGGAAGTATCGCTGATTATTAACTTCACAGGCTCGGTTCAGGTTGATAAGAGATAATTAGCTACCCTTGTTGTGGTTGTGATTTACAGCCGTGTTTGGAGGCTTCCGTTTCGGTTTTTTTTTCTTTCGTCGTATGATTGAGACAATTTTGTCGCTTCGATCAACTACAAATATTTAAACACGCAAGCTGTTGGCGTTATATGCGTGAATGGAATACGGCTTGGTTCAATATTTGCTCACGCGGGATCGTTAGACTGTGTTTGACGGCAATCAAGTTGAGGGATATTGTAGCTATCGCACAGTGTTTTAGGTATTCAACATTATTAGGCTGGTTTTTTGCTGTCGGTAATTGGTGCATTTGAAAAAAACATTCTAAACTGACCAAATCTGAATGAAATTCGTTCAGGAAATTATCTAAAGTATTCAACCCACTGGGAAAGGGCGTTCTTGCTCATCAGAATTTGTTCTAGACAACAATCTTGGAATACGAGGGAGATCTACAGCCTCACCGTTTCCGATAACGAGACTAATGTCCAGGGGCAAACCCAAGCCATTCCAACTTCTTCTCAAAACCTTTAATCTCAGTTTATTTGCATCTTAGCCACTATATTCATCGCATGGGTCAAGAATCCAGAGAAAAAAAAAATTTTCCAACTAAATTAGTCTACTAATCCATGGATGAACTTCAAAAACTTTGTTAGTTTCAGCTCTAAAAAAGTCGTTCGAAAATTGATCAATGTTTTTTGTTCAATAGTGATCCACTTTTCACTGCAACACTACTAAACTCACTAGCGGGGGCCTTGTGTGGTTGGTAACGTCTCCGCCAACCACGCTCGACGCCTGGGTTCGAATCCCACCGCCGACATAGGTGTCGATGGTTGTGAGGTGGCGTGATCCACTCACAACCAACCCAACTGGTCTAGATTCAATCCTAGCCGACACCGGGAGATTTTCTGAGGCGAAAAATCTCTGGGATCACGCCCTCCATTGCATGAGGAAGTTAAGCCGTTGGCGCCGGTCCGTTAATAAACGGGTCGTGAGTTAGGGTCCTGGGTGTGGAGTCACCTCCCTGGGCGTCGGTGATTGGCCACAACAGTGGCGGAACTAGACCGACGGAAAATAAGCGAGAATAAAAAAAAACTACTAAACTCACTACACTAAGAATATTTTATTCAAATTGAGCTTTAGTTTGACGACCGCACATTGCGTATTCGCTCATTCGTGGTCGATCTGAGCTAGTGAAGTTGCACAAGGAACCACGTACATGGATACTTGGTATTAGTTTCCCATCTTCAGTATACAAAAATTCAATAGTTACCGCTTTGTTTGGATCGATAATGGCGTCGGCCACGTCCTTACGATCATTAGTGTAGGGAAGAATATTGTAAGAAAGGAGGTGTAATAGTCGTTGTTGCCAGAGACCGAGTATCTTTGCATCTCCATGACTGCGATGGTAAAGAAGGGTTGTGTTACCGTGGTAAGTGGCGGACAAAGTTTCGCGCGGAGTTAACTCATTGCGATGACGAACGATGAGTATCTTTTCTGTCAGACCCCCACGGGCCTATACGAGCGTCGTATACGAATACAATTCAATACCAAAAGCTTTCAAGTGTTTAAATATTCGTCGATCACTATTCCAGAATACCCTCGTGAATGCAAACGCACTTCGGCAGGCGCGAATTTTGAAAAACATACGCGCTATTATAGAAGCAATGGGGGCGATCTTCGGCTGAGTGGTCAAACCGAGTTTATCTCTGTATCTCCGTGACTGCGGTGGAAAGAAAGGTTTGTGGTTTTATGTCATCAACTAACGACGACGCGCGCGAAAAAGGATCTACCACTCGTAACATCCAGGTATTTGTCTATTACCAATTCCGAGTACCTTCGGGGAAGTAAACGCACGTCAACCGACGCAGTTCTTTGAAAGGTATATATCGTGTTTTTTATTGATCACGATATTCATTGACAGAACGAAATCTTAACGGTCACAGTGAGACATGAACAAATATCTAGGTATACCTAGCGAAGTCATTGCATTTTGAAAACATTTATATGAGCAAAACTCTCCCGGTCTGGCCCTCTACACTGAAGAATTATGCACGAACGCTCTATTCTCTCTTCACTGAGAATATTGTTATAAAATTTTCGAAAACCAGCTTAAAAATATTGAGAAAAGAGGTTCTCGTTACCCCATTTGGCCCCCGTTACTCTGACTTTTTTACCAAACAAAGTTGTATTATTGTGAATTATTTGCTTTTTTGTTTAGAATAGAAAATATTAGAAGTGATTTAAGTGATGAGACAAACATGGAATTGTTGTGAAAACGGGTGAAATAGCGGATAAACTTTCCTTAGTTTACTATACTCTACTACCAGATCTCGACGTTCCATGCATTTCTAAGACATTTGATATCGAAAAAAATTTCTTTATTAACCGAAAAAGTGAAACTTTGACCGCTTTGAGGCATGTGATCCCAAGGTCCAAATGATCAGAAAATTTCCATAGAGGCTTTTTTCAATATGAAGAAACTATTGAGCACTAGGGTAAAAGCACCGGTTTTGGCCATAGTATGCTATGTATGAGAGATACTTGCCCTTCTTCCTTCGAAAAGTATGTAATTGAATCAGTCCAACAGGGAAATCGGATTAATTCGCTGATATTCTACACTAACATTATGTTTAAATAATTGAATTATGTTATTTTGTTTGCATATTTTCCAACCAAAAAACTGCCCCAGGTTCCCATTTTGGTCATTGCATTTCGAAATTGGTCACTCGGGGCTCCTGTCTTGGCCAATTTGCGAAACAGTGAAGTCAAAATTTGTTATAGAAATAGAGAAACTTAAACAAAGTTATGCTCTATGAAAACCCAAATTAATCCACCTAGCGGTCAGACCCAGCCTTTCACATTCAAACTTTTATTTGTAAAAATAGATTTACATGAACGCTTTAATCCAATAAATGTATATTCACTCTTTAGGTTCTAAAATATTGATGTTGTAATCTATACATATAAAAATGCAGTCCGGTTTGTCTGTCTGTTTGATCCATATAGGCTCAAAAACTACCGAACCGATCGACGTGAAAATTTCTATGTAGGGGTTTTCGGTCCCGATAAAGGTTCCTATGATAGTTTGAGACCCCTCCCTCTTCTGGAAAGGAGGGGTTCAATACAAATGAAACATACATTTCTGCACAACTCAAGACAAACCAAGCAAATGAAACCGAATTTGGCATGTGGATGTTTTAAAGGGTAATAAATGTGTCCATAATGGTTCGACGCCCCTCCCTCTTATGGAAGCACATGTTTCTGCACAAATTTCTGCATATCTCGCGAACCAATCAACTAAATGGAACCATATTTGGCAGGTAAATGTTTTTATTGGTAACAAATATGTTCCATAATCGACCTCAGGCAACATTTTGGATTGTAAGATAGCAACTTCCGGTTTCTGGAAAACAGCCAAAAATTGACGATTTCCACCCAGTATAATAATATCCGCATAAAGAAAGCTACACAGGAGCTAAATTCGACCACAGATACCATTTTGAATTCTAAGATGGCGACTTCCGGTTTCGGAAAAACAGCGGCAAACGACCAAATACCAATGATGCACTAGAGCCACAAATCGACTTCAGGCACCATTATGAATTGTAGGATGGCAACTTGTGGTTTCTGGAAAACAGCCAGAAATGGCCGAATTCCGTCTAACATGAGTATCTCCGGATCTAGAATGATACACAGCAGCTGAAATCGTTCAAAAACCCCATTTTGGATTCTAGGTTGGCGACTTCCGGTTCCTGGGAAACAGCGGAAAATGATCGAATTACACCCAATGTGAGTGTTTCTTCAACCAGAATGACGCTCAGAGGCCAGAAATTATCTTAAATACCATTTCGAAATCCCAGATGGCGACTTCCGGTTTGTGAAAAACAGCCTAAAATAACCAAATACCATCCAATATGAGTATCTCTGGAACCAGAATGATGCAATGAGCTAACAATTGACCTCAGGCACCATTTTGAATCGCTAAATGGCAACTTATAGGAAACAGCCGAAAATTACCAAATAATACTCAACATGGATATTTTCGTAATCGAGATGATGCATAGAAACCAAACATTGACCCTTGACACCATTTCGAATTTAAAGACGACCACTGTTAGTTTCTGGAAAACAACCAAAATAACTAAATACCTCCCAATATGAGTATTTCCGGTGTCGGATTGATGCCAGAAAATCTGCTGAAATTGACCGAATACCACCCAATATGAATATATTCAGAATTAGGGCGATGTACAGAAGCCAAAAGTCGAGGATGTTGTCATTTCGATAAAACCAATCATTTCAAACGATTTGTTATTTTACTTTGATCATATCCTATGGCCGATTCGTCGTGCATTTGCAGACTTTGAACACATCGCAAGGAATCAATGAATTTGGAATGTTCAAGGCGTACTACACCACATTTAAATTATGCTGAGGCCACATATATCGATCAAAGCAGGTGTAGTTTCAAATAGTCTTTGAATTTCTTTTCTTTCCATAACTTTTAAGCCACATATCAAATTGTTATGAAGTTTGTTATTTGTAAGTTTGAGAGATGACTCGTTCGTATGACACTAGTTATGTTCAAATAAGTCATGTAATCTTTGAGATAATAGACTTTCGTTGTTTTATTAACAATTTAATACATAACGGTTGCTTAAGTTCGAGTATAATCAAATGAAATGGGAACTTGTAGGGCAGCCAAACTTTGAAACCACGTGTTCAATCATAATTCATCAGTTAACCCTTAATTAGCCCGCTCATCTGATAATAATAATCAAGTCGGTTGTGTTGTTTCTGAGATAATGAAGTTTCGTGATTTTCACAAGTCGGCACATAACAAATGAAGTTACAGTTCGATTTCAGTAAAATTCAATAGGGTCTTCTGAGGCAGCTAGACCATTCATTTGACACTAATTTGTGGAACACACACACACACATACACACACACACACATACAGAAAATGCTCAGCCCGTCGAGCTGAGTCGAGTGATATATGCCATTCGACCCTTTGGTGCACTTTTATACTTTCGGTTTTGCAAGTGATCGCTATACCTTTCTAGGAGAAAGGCAAAAAGCATGCTAATTACCTAAACGTTAGACTGTATAGTGAACTGAGGGAAGTAGAATTAGTTCCTTTATTATATATTTATTTCCTAAAGTTTGTTATAATTTTGTCGAATTATCAGCAGTTTCAATAGGAGACTTGGAAAAAGGAGTAATTTTAGAAACTTTTTCACAATTGAAGACTGTCCGTGTGAAGGAAAGCCAAAAACCTTCGAAGCTTAAATTGGAGAAATTGCTCAATGAGGATCCATGCCAAACGCAGAAACAGCTTGCTTTGGTATTAATACTTACCCACGAAACTATTTACAAGCAATTGCATGCTTTAAGAATGGGTCAAAAACATGGAGCTTGGGTTCATTATGATTTTAAGCCAAAGGACGTTGAGCGTCGTTTTTCCGCCTGCGAACAACTTCTCCAGCGATAGTTGAGTGTGAACTTAAGCAACTCAATAAAAAGAAAGCCAATGCGGCTGTTGTGCTGAGTATTTGGTGAGACCAGGTCGGTGTAATTTTATAATGAGCTGTTGAAATCTAACAGAACTTTTTCTGGAAAACGGTAACGTTTGCATTGAAAAATGGACTTTTTTCGGATGATGATAAAAATACTAAGACAGATAATTGAGTTTTATAAATTTATCCCGTGGAAAAAAATTCCGGCAAATAACCGGAACATTCGCCATGGCAGACGAAAACATGAGTGTGGGCATGTTTTTGAGTTTTTTTTTGGGACGCAGTTGAATGGCATTGAGCGGGTTCACCGACTTAGCTACCACATCGAAATTCAACCGCTCCATCTCCTTCAACGATCGCTTCGAGTAGTGGGCCGACACCAGATCCGGTAAGAATACTGCGTTTTCGCTCTAGGGCAGTGTTTCCCAACCGAGGGTCCGCGGCCGGCAAGGAAGCCACGAGGCTCATCTGGAGGGGCCGCGAAGCTTCTGTTAAATTTGATGGGTAACTAAAATTTGTTTTCAGATATTTCCTGAGATAGCAGATTTTTAACCCTTCTGCGTATTAGGACCAAGACGTGAAACAAATTAGACTTGCAGGGAGATGTGAGTCTGAAAAACGCAGCCTCGTGTTGTAAAACCTGTATCTGAAATTCTTTGGGAGGCCACGAGGCAAAATGAGCCGCGGACCGAAAAAGGTTGGGAACCCCTGCTCTAGGGGCATTTCGGAAGCAACTTCCGGCAGGCACTTGTAGGAGGTAAAAACGAAGTGCCCTGCCAGTTGTTACCATACAGGGTGTGATAGGTATCGTTGTCCGTCACCATCGCCACGTCAAGATTTGCCAGGAAAATCGACTTGACCATGTTATTCAGTCGCTGCCGCTGCGTCATTACCTGCAGTTTCGACCCCAGTGGATGGAACTGCCGCTTCCTGACGTGTATGTCCAAGTTCACCAGGTACATTTTCACCGCTTTTTACACCGACCTCCCAGCCAAACGCATGCAGCAATGTAGCCACTTTTCCCTCGGTCTTCAGTACTCTTTGAAGCTCAGGGTCGTCGGCCGTCCGGACCCGAGTTTTCCTTGGTGCTCTGATTGTTGTCCAAAAGTGCCAAGATACTGTAGATGTCAGAGCGGGTGTATCCGGTGTCAATGAGCTGCCGCACGATGTCCGTTTTCGACAATACGGGGTACCGTTCTTTAAACGTGCACACTTTTGAATGGAGTAGCTTCACTGTTTTTGCCATCACGATCAGAGTTCGACTGATAGAGCTGTCATTTTTATTCTGCTGACTCATGTGTTACTATGATTGATGCTGCATGGGTAGTTTCGTCAGTGCGTCTGAAGGTAAACCCACAAAAAAACGGCAATTTTTGTCTATTTATTTCAATGCTAATGTCAAGCACTGCACGAAAAAGTGGTTCTACTGCATGACAACGTTCTATCTCATACTGCAAAGGTCGTTAAAACTTACACAGAAACGCTCAAATGGGAAGTCTTATCTCACTACTAATTTCCAATCGAGGAAGGTGCTGCATTGTATATGGGCGATCGAATTTATAATACATATAAGTAGGTATACTTGAATTCAGAATTATAAGAACAGAGTCATACTTTGGAACCAAACATCAGGTCTTAGAAAAACAGTTAAACAATCAGATACGTGTTTGGCTTCAATTTCAGCTAAAAATCATGAATTTTATTTCCGTTTTCATTTCCTATATCCCGCTATCTGGCATTGAAATTATGGAAAAGGTAATTAGGAAGGTGTGTAAGATTAACCGACCTTCCAAGAACCTTCACAGAATGACTGGTTATTTGCAATACATTCTTCATTTTCATGTTCCTGTCCAAAAAGAAATCAGGGAAATAATCACTGAATATAAGCTGTGATTGGGCATCCACCGTAGGTGATATCGTATGGCATCACCTGACATCTGAACTTTGATTACAGTTTAGCAATTATACTTAAATTTTTGAACGAGGAAGCAATAAAATACGGTTAGAGAACAAATCGATCTTAAATATGAAGTAAAGTTTGTGTCAATTTTGCATGTAGTTGATGACTAATAAAAACCTTCAACCACCTTTTTTTGAGGTGAAAACTGATTTTTCTTCGCGGGGAGCTAGTTTAAACACGCCTCGCGTAAGTGATGCTGCCTTTTCATTACTTTACAATCTAGTTTACTTCATCTAAAAAACAGGAAATTTTTATCATTACAATCTTTATTTATTGTAAATAAATTCCTAATAGTTCTGTTTTATAATCGCTGCTTTTGAAAAAAAAAAATCATTCAGAGACACGAAACATCGCATACATGATCATTTCTTTGATGAAATTTTCGATTTGAGACTTTAGAGTTAATTCATCATCAAAGATTATGATTATGCTACTAGGATACTAGTGAGAATTGGTTGAAGAAGAATTTAAATACTTTGTCTTATCAATGTTAATTCAACCGAACTCGCTAGATTAAGTTAATCTTGGCTTAAAGTTACTGCGACATCTTGCGGATGCCTAGTTGCCGATAAGTTTAAGTTACAGAACAGTGAAGCTATTATCAAAATTATTTAAAAGAGTGTACTGAGTTTTGGCTCACAGTGAAACTTTAAATTATTTTTATACTATCTCAGTTACACCAACATGCTTCTTATTTTCCAACAACAAGGGTCTGAAATTGTCTCAAAAGCGCCTTGGAGTTTTGAAAACATGGTAAAAATAGTTCTTCAGCCTCGGTTTTGACGCGGGACTACGTCTTTGTTTACTATACTGGGATGCATTACGTAAAATTGGAAATGAAACTGGCAAATGTTGCGTCAGATTTCAAACGTTAATAACAGCTTAACCACATGATGGATAACAATAACCAATATGTTGTTGGATAGATAAAATGTGTAACAATTTTGTAATATGATAGTTATCACTCTAATTTCATTGTTAAGCGGTAAAATTGATAAAAAGTTTCAATGCCAAATTTACGCGAATAATGAACCAATTACATGCGATCATTCCTAGCACAGACGACATGAATGGACACCATCCGTTCCCTGTTAAATTCTCTGTATCAGTATCGAAAAAAAATTGACAGAGTCTCCCCGTCCCAATAGGTCAATTTATTTTTGCTTCGCTTCCATGAGCTTAGGCTAATGTGATGTCTCGAAGGTAAAAGTTTTCCTAAAAGTTTGAAACAACCCCCATCCTTGAACAATTTCTAAACCTGCTTTCATAACCTAATAAAAACTGATGTCTTGAAAGAAAACATGCCGGTAAAAGCAACAGTACCGATGGAGTAAAGAAGCGCAGGTCTCTCGTCGTCTATGATTGCAGCGGTACTCTTCTATTCGTACATTTCAGCGGTACATTTCTACGCGTACTGCAGCGGTACTATTCGTATTGCAGTGGTACACTTTTCTTCATACTTTTCTATTCGTGTGCAATCGAGGAAAAAATGCAATGCTGCTGATAATGGTCATTGAAACTTCATCTAATAAATATGATTACCATAAATTACTCAACAAGAATTGTAAATTTTTGCAACGGATATTTATTCAATTTTATCTTCGATATTCACTAAATCATCGTGACCGGATAGCATCGAAAGAGTAAATTCCCAACTATACACATTTATAGAATTGATTGATTTAATCGGAGTTAAATAAGACAAAATCAACTTAAGTATTATCCCGATCAGTCAAAGATATCAGGACTGTAATAAATCTTGATATTTTGTTACAAACTTTTTGTATCAACTAGTGTTCTAAACTTGGTCTCGTTAATAGTTAAAATATCAAATTTCCTATCAAAATTACTTACTGATTATTACAAATTATAGCAAGTTTTGTAAGGTTTTTGGGAGAAAAAAATCAGAATTTGTTAGAATATACGATATTTTGTTAATTGAATATCAAATTTTGTTATATATATGCTTATAAAAAACACTCTTTTCAACATTCAAGTGTATGATAACAGAATTTGATATAATTCTGTACTTATTATCATTCCGGCATATCAAGAATATTACAGGCTTTGTTATTTCTATCAACTTCAGATATATTTGCGGTGGCTGTTTGTTATAATCGTTTGATCAGGATTGGATTTGGTTTTTGAGGATATAGAGTTAATTCTGACTTTGACGCATTACGAGAAATTTTCGGTGCTTCTACTACAAGCACGATATGCTTGTGCCTTGTCAAATAGATGTTGTTTGTACAAAAAAAAAACACTGCAGGCATAATATCGCCAAATATAAACGTTATTCTCTCGAGTGTTGCTGAATATATTTCAAAAATTGATTTCCGGGGGAGGCTGAAAATGAAAATACGTACAGTCACTGAACAAACACATTGATTCTGTCAGCGGACTCTGTATATTTTGTAACAAAAAATCCCCTAATTACAGTGTTTAGTCCCACGTCACCGTTTCATACATCCCTAGGGCTGTATACCTTGTAGTATTTTCTTTCTATTTTGCAAACACATGATTCAAGGAAGACTCACAGAAATAGCTTCATTGCTCTGGAATCAACCTTTTACGGCTAATTCTAAAATTGTCTCTGATGTGTAAAATAAATTTATGGTGCGGAACTTTCGGGTTTTATCCTACCCATTATTTTTAACAAGTCCATAAAATATATTAATTCGTTTCGTTCGGTTATAAATGCCGATGTTTGAAAATGTTAAATAATCTTAAACACTAATTAACCACTGCTTCTTATATTTGGCAACCACGAGACTACAGCTATACATCGAATCATCGGTCGCGAATTTACATGCTGATCATAAAACCTGCTATTGTATCGACAGCATTAAATTAAATTATATCCAGCCAACAACAACAACAGCAAGGTGTTGGGCCGGCCATAAATATTAGAACTACACGCCCTGAAGAGCAGAAAAAAAATTCAAATCAACAATCCAGTATCGTGTCGGTTGGGCGGTAAAAGGATTATTGCATTTTCCTTTTTCGTCTAGCCCAGGGATCAACCGTCGTATAATTATTCTAATAAAATAATTTCCAGTGTTTTCGAGCTACACCGCACAGTTCAATTCGATTCAATAGAGTTTTGTTCGAACTTTTGCGTTTGCGTGTGGTGCTACAAATCGTGGCTGGCCAATATGCAGCCCCAGCAGTGCTGCCGCCCAGCTGTCTATGATTATTCTCACACAGTGCTTCTTTACAGCTGATGATACCCGGAGCTGGGGCAGTATATGATCGATTGTCGATCGTAAAGTTTTATAGAAGAAACAACGCGGCCTCGGAACGCCTCAGCGTCTAATTTCTTAACACTACAGTGCTATAAACAATCGAAAGGGCACAATTAAAATAATTTGTATTTTCAATTTGCATACAGTTTGATTCTTTTGTATTACAATACCGGAATGAACCGCGATTGAGTATTCGGCTATGAAACAGGTCTTTGTTGTAATCATAATCTCTAATAGTGACACAGTTTAGTGTCAGTTAGTCAGTAGAACTGGTCTGATGGAAATTGTTGCCAGTGCTGCGAATAACCAACGGCACCCGTGTGACTACGACCAATGTTGTTATTTTTATTCGTCACTTTGGTTTCAAATTTATTCTATTTCTATTAAATGAATTTATTGTTGTATATTTGTTGAACAACTGAGGGATTATTATATGACCGCAGCCACGAACATTCGGTGAAAATCATATCGCCAGGATACGATATCAGTATGGAGAAACGATAAGCCGTTTTATTGCCGCCTGTCGGTAATCCAAAACTATTTTCTCCCGCATAGCCTTTGAGGGGTTCCGATGTAGCGTGTGCAGGTTTCCGACAGGAATTTCCATTTAACTGTGATATCGGGAAAAGCAATCCACAATTAAACGTATCCGTGAAAACTTTGTTACACCTTAAAGGGGCTTTTGCGCGATAATGAACGAAAAGTTTGTTTTCTGTGAGCTGCACACTTCTTCTCAGATAGCCCCACGTTTTCGACATTGGAAATGGCTCATTTTCCAGTTCATATATTTTTCCTTGGAATAGCGATAAACCTCTTTGAAACTTCCGAATGGTGACGAAACGATGGCGAAATATGAATGGACACGCCATTTTGCTGTCGAAGTAATAAAAATAGTGCGATAAAACGCTACGCATTTTGGGCAGTTTGCTGAACTTGCAGACTTCAAGGTACAGCAACACGTGTATCGGTAATACGACACAATAGTATCGCTCGTTAAGGTTTATTAGTAGTTTGTTTGATTTTGCAACGGGAAAACTTGTGAGCTAGTAAACTTGTAACATTTATTTAAAGACTTCACAATTGTGTATCAATTGAAAACTGTCTTGAAAGATTTTGAATCTACTTTCTCCAAAAAATGTTATGAATTGTATGTTCGTGAAAATCTTGTTGAAAGGCTTGATCAATCATTTTTAATAAATCAAAAATATATTATACCATTATTCAATCAATCATATTCAGAAGTCATAAATATATTGAATATTTGCTTTCGTATATTCGTCCGTGAATGGCATATTGCAGTTCCATAAAACAGTTATTAAAAGCATGTTCTGGAAAACATGTCACGGAAACTAGGAGCAAATTTACGACTGCAATTTCCGGTGTAATGAGCAGCGAGAGCAGAACGAAACCAGCTTTCGCGAGTTGGATCAACCGATAAGATATTAGTATTTACGATTTCTTCGGTGAAAAACCCTTCTACCGTAGCAGCAGTAGTAGAGTGATGAATGATTACCTGCACGCCTGGCTCGGGCAACTTTGTCGTAGCGGAAAATAATTGAAAAGTGTTGAAATTACACGTTTAGCGTCTTTTGTACCGGCAAAACGGTCACGAACGGTTGGACCGGTTTGCGTGTGAGCCCTGTATACCCACAACAACAACCAGAACCCGGTCATAAATTTAATCACACTCACTTGTCGTCTTGTTATTTCGTTCCAGCAAGTGGCCACTCCGACGGTGGTTAAGAAAATTCTCCGCTTCAAGCAGGAAAATCCGGGCATGTTCGCGTGGGAAATCCGCGACCAGCTACTAGCGCAACGAATATGTGATCCCAACACGATACCGTCGGTCAGCTCGGTCAATCGGATACTACGGAACGGGGGCCTCTGGACGGACGATATGACGTCTAATGGTGAGTAGAACAGAGAAATTAGCAAAAACGGGAGACATGTGTTAGTCTACTTATTGCTAGGGATTTTTACTATTAAATATAGTTACTGCATTTTCCGAGCTTGAGTTGTTCATCATTACATAGTTTTAGGGGGAGGAGTCCTATCGAACGTTACTGATTGTTACACAGGGGTCATCCGTGTCTGAAAACTAGATTTTGAAGATACGTAATTTGTGTACGACGCCATAGGTAGAACCACAATCATTTGTTAGTTCTGGATTATTGTTCTCGAGCTATGATCACCGTGGGAATTATTTTGTTGGATTTAAAATGACTATCGGTCAGCTTTTATTCACTGTTAAAAACAATTTGTTGACACCCACCGGCGTAGATACGGGAGACATTATATTTTCGGTAGATGATCAAAACGAAAAAGTAGACCGGAACATCAACACTGCGTTGAATAGCGATGTTCACTGAGTGTCAATTTAAATCCGACAAAAAAAGCTCGGAATCTTTTCACCTTGATGAAGGCATGTGACGTAGTAATTTTGAAATTTTGCGTAATTGCAATATTTTGCTACATTTCAAGCCAGAAGAGGTGCCTTGCAGTCAGAAAAATACGCATTCAATGAAAAGTAAAATAAAAAATATATAAGAATCGCTGGTACGATGGTAAGAATATGAAAAAGGTTTTAGCACGCTTTTCACATGTTTTACTTACTTTTTTTACGTTTATAGCGAAAGGTCATAGATATGTTATGCCGAACCCAGAAAATACCTCCATAGAACTCGGTCTTGGTCTGTTCCTCTCCAGTCGCCCTTTACATTACACCCACTGCTCGGGCATCCTTGTCGACAGCACACCCAACGCGTGTCCCTCTTTTACCCTGACTTTTACCTGGATCTCTGCTGAATATTATCTTTGTTGGTCGCTCATCGCGCCTGTTTCATAAGCTTGACAATATAAGCGTGTTTGTTTACTTCACGATTGATGTGCCACCAAAAGAATCAGTATCCTGTAAAAGCAAAAATTTCGTGCGAATATGTAGGATAGAGCATAAGTACTGCATAAAATTTCGAACACTTAAACTCTGATGTAACTTCTTGCACTAAAATATCAACAAAAAATGAATTTTCTCGTCAATCTTAAACGCTTATTAGGTTGGTTATTTTATTTTTGTTGCAATCAAGTGCTATTTATATAGATTCAAACATGTTTCGTTTGGGAAATTAACGTGCTAAATGCTCGGTTTTGATTCAAATTCCGAACACTTCAATGTGCTGGTTTCCTGGAAGTGGTTCTGCTGTAAAGAGAATACATCACTGGGTAAAGGACATTCTGAGGAACGAAATGGTACCGTTTTGATTCGAGCTTCGAACATTCTCGAACTTCGAACACTTTACAATAAAAATCGAATTATCTTAAAGCTAAGCCTTGGGTGCTACATTACGATTCGGAAATTGACTTTCTGACAATTGCGGGGCTAGCGCTACGATCCTACATTGACTGACATTGACAGTCTCTCCCGAGCCGAGAATTGAACATACAAAGACTGGCTTGCTAGGCCAGCATCGTACCTCGAGACCATCTGGGAGATCTCGAATTACTATAGCTAGTGTAATAAAAAGAATGATTATTATTTTGTGTCTTGGAATGTCTATCACCCAGTGATGTAAAGCCACTATGTATGTAGGGCCACTTCCAGAGAATCAGCAGGCGTTGAAAAAAGTGACTATCCCTTATGTCGAATTCCTTTTTACGGCAGGACTATACCGTCCCGGACTACATTTTGGAGCTGAAAAAAAAAAACACTTTCCGAGCAGTTGCAATGGTGTGCGTAATACCAGAGGTAGCCGTCACTTTTGTTTTGGTCATTATCGCCATTGTCTTTTTGTCGCGTTTGTGCTACTGTACGAAAAATTTGCCAATTTACTGAAAATGACAAAATAACAAAATTAAATAAATAAAATCCAACCTGATGTTTGACACGCGAAGTACGATTATCAAAGCAAACCGATTTTGACACTTTTTTTTTATTTTGGCACATATGTGTGAATGTGTTGGTGTCTTCAAAACTGCACTCTGTTTCTTTCGTGGACTGTCCGGGATAGAAAAAGAGTAGTCCGGGATAGTCCGGAAAATGAAAAAAAAAAGCAATAGGACAAAGTGTAGTCCGCGGGGTAGCTACACCGCAAAAACGAAAACGACATTAGCGATTACGTTGAAGTATTCGGAATTTGAATCAAACCGATTTCTAAACTCTTCTTGTTCTCAAGTACAAAACGTGTTTAAATCTATCTAAATAGCACTTAATTACAATAACAATAAAATAATCAACATGCTGAACCATTAAGATCGATGGGAAAGTTCATGTTTCGTTGAAAGAAAGTTACATCATAGCTTAAGTGTTCGAAATTTGATGCAGTACGGTATGTAGTAATCATACTTTTGATTTCTCTACCTATAGGTAATAATGTGATTTTTATTCTGAAGTGTTCGAAGTTTGAGGCTGTTCGAAGTTCGAGTCAAAACGGTAGCCACGCCGAAACCTAGAAAAGTCTGGTCTGCTTCTCTGCACCTTCGGCTTCTAACAATTCAACGTAACAAACACGTCCGAAATTTCACCCGCTGTTCTAACATTTAATGCGAAACCGTCAGGCACCATTTTCAAGCAAAATCCTATAATCTGCCACAACTTGTTGGGTTTCACTGAATCGTACACCACTTTGAAGTCTATTAGGGATGATGTATCTCCATTTGTGTTCTCGAAACTTATCGTTTTGGTCTCTACAGGTTGCCTGTAATGGCTTTAGTCTATAGAATAGGATGCGGGAGAGAATTTTTTTTATGCAGAATTCAAGAGGGTTACGCTTCGATAGTTGCTACAGTCGAGTTTATGTCCCTTATATCGGACATATGAGCCCTTCCAACCAGTTTGTAAGTAGTTTCTCCTCAAACCATACCCTCAGGATAATTTGATGAATTACACTTTGCAACCGCTCGCTTCCGGCTTTGAATAATTCGGTCGGTCCGCCGTCCTCTCAGAGTAGCGTTTCTTCAGATCTCTGTAAGATTTTTTCTTTTCGTCTAAGGATGGTGGATTCATCGCTTGTCCATCCTCCCCAATTTCTCTCATATTTCCCTCGACGACTCACCTTCCTCATTGTTAATCACCACTCAGGAAGTCAGCTTCCTTTCCCTGTTGTTACACATGGTAGGAACGGGTCGGTTCCTGATTCCATTAATCACTCTATAGAAGCTCTAATGTCGCGAGAACGCCATCGTAGTGTTTAGGTTTCTTACGGCGGTGAAGCCTCTTCTCGGAAGCTCTAGCTTCCCGATTTGTCTCCCGCATCTGATGCGTCACACGGTTGGCTGCTTCTAACGTATTAGCGTAGGCACGGTTCATCCGTCACTTCTAGACATTTAGCATCAAACCACCCACTACGCATTGTTTTTACTGCCATGCCTATCACCTCTCGCGCTGTTCAACTGACCGCGTCGTGGATCAGCTTCCACTGCTCGTCCTGGTCCAGTTTAATAAACTTGGCTATCATCTTTCCGGGTGTACTCTATAGCAACTTCTTTCGCTGAAAGTCTTCAGATGTTCAGACGTATCTTCATTCTCTATTCAAAAAAGTTGGACAGCCGGTTAGGTATGACCCTACCATGAGATAGTAATTTGAATCGACGTTTGGCACCAGAAAAGACCGCACATCTATGACGTCCATGGTCGATCACGGCCGACCTCTCCATTTGGTGTCTTCAGGTGTGCTTCCAAATGTTCTGATGTGCAAAATGGGTGCTGCAGATGACAATTCCCCTGGCCGCAGCGAAGTTCACTAACCTGTAACTCTCTACTTCCTCACTCACTGAGAGAAATCTCGGGGTCGTTCTGCTACGACGGCTGGTTAAACCAGACTGTTCAATTTCAATCTCGCCTGTCCCGAAATATTCCACCCACTCTGAATAGGAACTATTCGCGGCACAGTGACACCCCCTTGTGCCCCGGTACCAACGTCAGGAGTACTCGACAACGTGAAGCTGCCTTGCCCGGACTCCTCTCTATCCTAGGATGAATCGATTCAGCTGAATCGGGACAACAGCAATCCGGGGGCTGTTCATTTCATCCAAAAGGCATCAATCGATCAAACGGCCTTTCGTTTATCGAAAGACCAACAACTTTTCTAGTCAATATCAATTTTTATATAACATTTCTTAAGATTCTGTCGCGGACTCCCGATCAAACGATTATAACAAACGGGTAACACAAATACATCTGAACTTGGTAGAAATAACATAACCTGTAATATTCTTGATATGCCAGAATGATAAATAGTACAGAATTATATCAAATTCTGTTATCATACACTTGAATGTTCAATAGTGTGTTTTTTAAAGCATGTTTATAACAGAATATGTTATTCAATTGACAAAATATTGTACATTTTCACTATTTCTGATCTTTATCTGCCAAAATCATACAAAACTTATAGCAAACTTATAGCAAGTTGTAATAATCAGTAAGTAATTTTGATAGGAGTTTTGATATTTTAACTATTAACGAGACCAAGTTTTGAACAAAAGTTGATACAAAAAGTTCGTAATAAAATATCAATATGATATTTTGGACTAATCGGGCTTCTATTCGTGTTAGAGGTTAGGATCAGAAGAACGACATCTCCCCATAAACCAAGCTAAAGAAGCTAATAATTATTAGGTGGGAACTCACAACGACGGAAACAGCAGAAATTTGACGTTTACTCCGCATCCGCCGATGTTATTGAGGTTGCGGAGGACGCGGTTAGTGAATATCATCGAATATTTTTCGGGGTATGTTCACACTATTCAGTTAGGGCAGGTATGGCAGCGGTACGCAGTCTCAGACGTACACCACTACCAATAAATTTGGTACCCTTGTCGTTGGTAGTGGAATGAAGGCTTCTCCTATCAATAACGGAACGAAAGAATCCCTCGCATCCGACATGATCGTTAATGTCTCAAATGACGATCTCTTTGATTCTCAATATGCACAACCGGTCCTCCTAATAACACACTTCATGTGATTCCCTGGTGGCACGAAGCCGATGTCCCGTTCCACGCTATCACCGCTACTGTAGTAAATGTGGGAATTGAAAGTGTCTGCGATCGAGATTACCACCTGGAATTCACGCTCTCCGGTTTTTGGCCAACGCACCCTTTGCATGACTGCTACACCCAAATTCGCTTTCCATGGCCCTTTGGCTAAGACGCCCGTGTTTGCTCTTTGCGACTTCCGATAAGTTTAGGGTTGTTTGGGGCCCCAAAAGGAACCAAAAAATCGGTTCTGGAAAACGATCACTTTTCCCCACCCTAATATACATATGTAGACGTTTAATATAAAAGTGTTAATAGATTACTCCAAAAAGGTTGTGTACATACGACGTCAAATATTTTACATGTTAGACACGTACACAACCTTTGAAAAGTTCGCTGTTTCGTAGAAGAGATGTTGTTGTTACTGTCTCCAGGGCAGGCATGCCAGATCTACGGATTTATCCGTAGATTTACGGATTTGTTCACTTCTACGGATTTACAAATATATGGAAAATCCGTAGAAATGAAGAAAAAAACAGAGGAAATCCGTGGAAATCCACAAAAATCCGTAGAATTTACGGATTTTTACGAAATAGTTCTGGCATCCCTGCTCCAGGGTTTCACCAGATTTGACAGTCTATATGGACAGTAGGGTGGGACAAAAAATAAAGTCCAGCTCCCATGCATTTTTGTGGGTCCTATAACAACCGTGTAACTTTTCAGATCGATCGGTGGAACTATATTTTTGCGCCAGATTTTTAAAGTTTCCATACGATTTTATATGGGGAAATCCACTTTTTCAAAACTGATTCTCTAGAGATGTCCAGTTGGCTCCTAAAAATATATCAATACATGATATTTGTAGGAAATTTTCCTGCGAAAAACTCTTCTGAAAACCGTAAGGCGCAACAATAATTGTGGAAAAAGTTATTCACCCCACACGCAAAAGTTCAAGCATTAATCATCCAATGTGTCCTTTCAATTCGCACAGAATTTGCTCTGACTTCGCACAACCAATGCGTGATACGCATAACGCAAAAGTTGTCCCGCATAATCAATAACCATAAAACGTGCCTAACCACTAGTTCGGGATATAGTTTCGACTGTATAGGGTATCGTTAAACCATATGGATTATCATCCGTGTATGGTTATTGATTATGCGGGGTGCAAGGAATACATTGACAGAGATCAAAATCAGAATATGTATCATATACACAAAAATCGTAATGGCTCGGTAAACTTCGGCTTCGGGCGAACGATCAGTTTCGAGGTGCTCAAAAAACCGTTCTTTACTTTCGCGAGCCGGTGCGTATCAACGGCTCGTGCATCCCTAAAAATCGTCAGCAACCGAAACAGCCAATGGCGAGCCTTGTTGCCGCGGAAGTTATTGACGCTGGTGCCAGTAACGCAGATCCGAATGCATGTGAATGAAACCGGAGTCATAATTAAATGCAAAATGTTCTGGACTAATCTCATTTTTTTGTTTATTGTTAATGATTGAATGTTTTCAAATGACCTGATTCATGAAAGTGAATCGATCAGACAATAATTTCTTCAATGGAGTCAGTACCCAACTTATCAGTATTGATTGCTGGTTGCACTGTTCTAACGATGCCAACCTTCTGAACATCGGCTGATGCTTTATAAGTGTAGTGGTTTGGAGCTGCGCAATACATTCAAAATACGCTAGAGCATCAAATGTGTTATACCCAACGCACATGCATTGTACTGGTTCCAATTTTAATCAGTAAATGCGCTAATTTTGCTCATAAATGATCTGGATACGCACACTCCAACTTTTGCGTGCAAACTGATTGAAAGTCTGACGAACGGCTCACCCTTGAATTTTACTAGTTGTAAAATTTCCATCAAATTCGATGCAATAGTTTTAAAGATATGTCTATTTAAAAAAAATATTGACCCAAATTTCAAATGACAATAACAGCTTGTAAACTCACCCAAATGCAATAAAAATTGGAAAATCAACTTTTCGAGTGAAACTCTCGAAGTTTTTAATACTTGCTTGAAAAAATTAGACATCGTGATTTTTAGTGATCCGTTTAACGAATTCTGACCCTATAATGAAATAGTAACGAGGTTTCTATAATAATTCAGCTTCCCCATACAAACGTTTTTCGCGAAAAATAACACGCATCGTTTGATAAGCATTGTCAAATTAGAACAAAAGAATCAAATTCATTAATTTATTTAATGACATCACATTAAAGCAAATCTGCTTTTAAAATTTTGACTTTCCATTTTCTATTCACTCAAGGATTCCGGCTCACAGTGACATTTTTAGACAAGTTTGCACCACCATTCTGTGCTGTGTTCGCAAACGAAGCTCTCAGGGTTAACTGATTCTCAGAGAGCCTTGTCTCTTTTTCATCGAATGACATCGCAGGCGGCTGTACAGATCATCACATAACCCGTCAAAAGCCAGCGATACAAACGAAAACGAAATGATGGCTACCAAGCTCTTCTGATCATGGAATTACTATAAAGTTGTTGAAATCACTTTATTTCGCATTTTATTAATTCCAAATAAAGCGTCAACTTCAAAGATCGCCTTTACATACGAGCTAAATTCAATATGGCTGTCATTATCTTGGAGGCTTCAATTAAATTTGCATAATTAATCACTCACATCGAAAAGAACAAGAAAAAAAATCGACGGACAGCGAGCTCGTGCCAGAGGTTGCAGTAATAAAACAATTTTTTCTGTCTTGAGCCCGCACATTAGTGTCATTGTTGTTTTTTTTTTTCTTTTACTTATGTCTCCATCTCGACCGGTGGATTGCAGCGGTCAAAAACGATACCTTTTCTTAGGGTCCACCGGAGGGTCGCTCGTCGCTGCAGTTTATGCCTGATGACGGGGCTAGCGGTTGTAATTAGTAATTGGACTCATTTTTCTTACTTACAGTGCACGTGCCCCGCTTCTGGCGGGACGCCTTATTGTTGTATCTACCCAATTGATAATGATCATGTTTGCAGAAGCGAGCGCGATCGCTCAGTAAGGAGCAGCGCGCGCATTGCTGACCGCTGAAGCTTTACGATAATATCATCATTTAGGAGTCACCTTTCGATTACCAGACAAGGGAAATTACAGCCAATATTAGGGTTATGTACAATCTGATAATTGTTGTGCTGGCTATTCGGGGGCACTTCTTAGGGCTAACAAAATGCAGCTTATGATGGAGTGCAAAGGGGCCGCAAAATCGGAGAATCGAGGTCTTTGATCAGCGGTGGCAAACATGCAAATTTTGATTAAATTATCCTAACACGGTACCTATTACGAAAATTGAAAGCAATTTACGTAACCAGGTGGAGATGAGACTTTACTCACTCTGGTTTTTTAGGATGAACTTTACGAAAAATAATCCGACAGGTTGATCGTATGCCATATAATAGATAACTTTTGTCGATCGTTTTTTTTTCTGTTTTTGTTATTAATATGATTTTTTTTCCTTTTTACAGAGCAAATGATGCGCGATTCATCCCCTTCATCGTCGTACATGACATCCAAGGCGATGTCTCATCCACTGTACAGTCAAACCTTGGAGCAGCATCATGCGCTCCTAAACCAGTACCGCTACAGCATGGCATCTGCAGTATCTCCCGGCGCCAAACCGATCCATCCGCATCCTTACAATAGTAACCAGGTACCAGCAAATCCTCCGATCCAGAGAACAGCAGCCGTCAACATCATACAGCACGAGGGCATTACGCCAACCAAAGTGGATCCCAGCAAATATCAGCAACCCGCTGTGGCTCTAGTTTCCTCTCCGAAAAACGAGTCCAAAGGTGAACCTTGCTCTTCAGCTGGTGCAACGGCAAACCTATCACCCCAGATGTCCTACCTACCGAAACACTGGATCTGGAATACCAGTCTCTTCTACGCTGCCAACCGAAATGTGGCAGCTGGCACCGATCCGTCCGGTGCGTTCCCTCACGGTTACTTCACCTATGGAAACCCTTTCGTCACTTCGGGAGGATTTACAATTCAACGCGACGCTTACCGGAACGATGGAACCAGTTCGAACACTAGTTCTTCGCCGGTACAAATCACCGACGTGAATTCGGATGATTCATCCGACAACCATGACGATCTCAGGGTAGGACACGATTTATACAAAACTCCAACGAAGAAACTTACCTATCATTTATCTTCCAATTGCAGAACAGCATATCCAAAAAGCGCAACCCGTACTCAATCGAGGAACTGCTCAAGAAACCAGAAAAACGTCAAAAACTGGACTCAGTGACCATAACCTGCGTATCACAGCGATCCCCTTCTCCGTCGCCGTCGAAATCAGCTTCACCTCCCGTGTCCCATTATCTGGTTCCGCTCGACGAAAGTATCAGTCTGGTCAAATCTAAGCCAGAACATCTCGGTGAAAATATTGAAATTTGTGATTAAGCAAGCTGTTCATCCCCACCCCACTTGCCATCTAAACCCTTAGCGTTTGTTATACTAGTGTTACGTACGTACTGTTATCTTAGGAGAATCTCACTGTACATAGAGACGCCAGCCCGTAGTCGTTAGTTGCTAGGAGTAAGCCTAATTTATTGACAAAAAGTCGTATAACAAAATCACTAAACGTACTGCTTCATACAGAGAAGAATAATAAAAAAGACTCATCCTAAAAATAGTATGTGAATAGTAGCAATCAAAAAAGAATGATTCGAAAAACAAACTAATTGTTCCAATAAACAGCCGAAGCGAATTACTGTAATAAATTACTAAGAAAACTGTTTTCTTTTTCTTCTATCGTCCGATGGCCGATACGGTGGGTATCGATCGACTGGTGGTCGCCAATTGACGATCTGGCAGAGATGATCGTCAGTCACACGGCAGCGTGTAATTATTGCGAAAAGAAAGGACCGGTTTCGAGATTCGCTCTGCGCTGCGCTGCTGATCTGCGCTGCGATAGCTATCTCGGGTGGGATCATTGTTGGGATTGACGATTCCGTGATGCTGGCAGGTTGTTCGTGGCTGGGGAGAGCAAAAAAAAGTGATGACCACCGATATTTAATTAACCGGAGCTGAGCTTTACGATTCGGGGATCGATGTTTTATTGAATTGCGCGAAGCGAATAAAATTTAAACGCATAAATTGTTTGTCGTTATTGGGTGCAGTTCGTTATTTTGTTTCGATTTGGTTTAGGGACACAGTGCCGTTAATTCTGCTGTTGATTGTGGTGGACTACATTTTATCTGAGGGTGCCAGAGTGAATGTTTTGTCTGTCGGTAATTAAGCAACTATGCGTATTTGTTTTCGACATCTTACTTTATATGCTGTGAAAAGTGTAACTAAACAGGCCATTTTCATTCGCATCTAACCTTTCTAACACTGAGCGGATTTCGAACACTGATCCATTTTTTTTTTAATTTCGGCAGCTGGCCAAAATCCCAGTAAACACAATAAATCGGGTGCAGTTAATCATCTAGCCGATTAACTTCCATGTTAGCACAAGAATTTATATTTGTTCCAACTAAAGACATGTCTCCACAAACAAATTCGACACGTTCTACTTACAACGCAGACTCCGTTTTTGGAAATCACTACACTTCATTAAAAAGGATGTAACGACTTGAAAAAGAAAAAATACGATTATAGTTTGACATCACAGCAATATTTCGAACTTCATACTCATATCTGCCACCAGTTAACGTCAATCCGAAGAGAATTTTCTGCCAGTCGCACGTCGACTACATGCAATACTCAACAGTGAAAAGATATGTCAATTATCATACCACAAAGTTGGAGCAACCTGAAGACATTGGCGTTTGAAAACTGTTCAAGGGTTCATTTTAAAAAGGGCACATTTTCGTTACACTTTGGTGCTTATTACGGGAGTCACCTAACGGTGAAATCAGAGTAAAGTGAATACAGTCCTATTATGGGACTCACGTAAGTGAGAAAAACGTCGCAAAGTGACATCTGCCGTGAAATCTGGGTTATTATGAGAGTCATAAAGTGAAAACGGAATAAGCGACGTTTCGCGTGGAATATTTCACGACCATTTTGAATGGTGAAATGATTCCACGAAGATAGGGTAAGTCTCACTTCACGGAGGTAATTTTTGTTACCTCACTTGAGGTGGAATAAGGAAAAGCTCTCAAAAAGTGAAGTGAGCTGAGAGTGAAATATATTTTAACGTGAAGTGACTCCCGTAATAAACACCTTTGCCACCCTACTGAAATAAGACGTATAGACTGTTCCGAAAATTATAAATACATCTTCTTTCTTGAATAAAACAAAAAATACAGGATTTTTCGGGTCATTTTATTCTGAAATATAGATAATAGGTGTTTTCTTTCCAGTTTCAATTCAAGTTGGGATTATTTTTCGTAGGATACGCAAGTTCTCTAACTTTTCTCTTAACACTACTCATAAGCTTTTGCACAGTGTGTTCTCCGAACATTTTTACCACTTTAAGCCAATCTTTTTAAAATTTTTCAACATTGTCCGCTGGTTTGACATATTTCCTCAGCTTTGCCTTGGTCAAAGCCCAAAAAGTTTCAATAGGGCGAATTTCAGGGCAGTTTGGAGGATTCATCTCCTTTGGGACACATGAGACATTATTTGTTTTATACCACCCTAGTGCATCCTTAGAGTAATGGCAGGAAGCAAGATCGGGCCAAAAGATTGGAGGATTGTTATGCTGCTTAACCATGGGTAACAACCTTTTCTGCAAACACTCTTTCACGTAAATTTTACCATTCATTGTGTCATTCGTAATGAATGGACGAGATATTTTCCCACATTCACAAATGGCCTGCCAAACCATTACCTCCTTGCCGAATTTTTCGGTGTAAATGGCTTTCACTGGTCCAGGGACATCCTTTCCCTCCGGTGATGTATAAAATTGCGGTCCTGGCAGAGTCTTATAGTCCAGTTTTATGTAGGTTTCGTCATCCATGATAACACACCCCATTTTTTTGGTCAGAAGTTTGTCATAAAGCTTCCAAGCTCTCAGTTTCACAGATTCAGCTTGTTTTGGATTTCGTTTTGCCTGCTTCTGTTTCCGACGGGTCTGCAGACCCATTCTTCCCTGGGCACGCATAACGTTACTCGTCGAGGTTCCAAGCTTTCTCGCCACATCTCGTACTGATACTGAAGGATGCCGCTTGAAGTATTCCTTAACCTTTTTGTCCATTGTGGGATCAACAGGCCCGGGTTTTCTACCACGTCTTGGGGCATCAGTAAATGTGCACTCTTCACAATACTTCCGCAATGCGGTTTGAACTGCTCCGACACTTATACCTTCTTCTCTGGCTAATTTTCTTATAGAAAGACCACTCACGGTGCCTCATTTGTGCACAATTCGCTTTATTTGCTCGGGAGAAAGGCCACGCATTTTCAAAATTTCGCATTGAATGTTAGAAAAAATTACAGCATCTGTTTCTTTTGGATGTAAACAACAGGACGCAGCCAACGTTTGGTTGAATACTGCACGTTATTTGAAATGACGGTTGATCGTAAGTGTATTTATAATTATCGGAACGGTCTATAGTCTCATGTCAAAAAACGAGAATTCAATTATACGCTTATTGCAAGGTTTTTACCACTATCAGTAACGTTTTGGCGAGTGGTAGAAAAATCTTAACTACTTCAATTACATCATTTCGGGGTGCCAGAAAGTGCCAATTGTGTTTCACAATAGTAACAACGCCGGCAAGTTGGTTCAATTTATCGTTGTTTCGGATTACCATTTGCCGAAGATTCTGATCTTTTTACTATGTCCAGTAGAGTTTTTTTTGCAGCTATTAAATCTTTATAATAGCCGCCAGAAAGGAGAGTACTCAAGCATCCACGCGCCAGAATTTGAAACCCTAAACGAGATGAGCGGTACTATTTATCCGCATTTCTCCTTTTGCAGTGTTGCTTATACAGAACATAACCTACCGTCCGTAGCGGTATAATCTTGGAATGAAAATGAAAGTAAAATTTCTGCATGTTATCTTTCAAACGTGACTACTGAGAAATTTAATTCTGGTGGGTGTGTCGCAGTACACTTGAACGAGCAGAATAACAACAACAAATCGTTTTTAAAGTAAATTCGTTTGTATACTTTGGTGTCGGCTAAAGAGGGAGAAAGGTAGTGCTTGGTTACTCGGTTTCCATTTTATATATTAAATTTTGACGTGGGACTACGTCGTTCTTCACTATACTAAGGTACATTCTGTTAAAACTGGATTGAACATGTAACGTTTTTGGTTGGCGGAATGGAAGATTTTAGATGCTAATAGCGCTCAAACAACTATTCCGATTTCAATAGTTAGTATATCGTCGGAAAGCTAAAATATACAAGATTTTTATAACATGATAATTTTAGTTACCATTTTCTTATTACTCCGTTAAAATTGCGGAAAAGTTTGCAGGTCGAATATCCACATACATTTTTCATTCGATTGGTATGTTTCCTTAACGTAGACTTCAAAAACATAGACGAAACGATTTCATGCATTCAGTCATTGGCTAGCAATGCCAGCTAATTGGCATCGCATTCATCACCCAACGTAAGTGACGAAGAAAGAAAGCAGAGATGCATCCGCGTGATTGGTTCTTCCCCCTATCACCCAAGTTCCCCACACTGAGTAACGCTACAGCAATATCGCACGCTTAGCCTTGGGGCTAATAGCGGTCTCGATCAACTAGATTAGTTGAGAGAATTCGTTATCGATATTGTTTTTGGCACATTTTGCATGTGTAGGATAAGTACAACGATACACCGTGCCCCAGTGCTGAGTCGAGAAAATTTCCAGCTCGAAAAGTTCCTCGAATCGATCGGGATTTGAACCCGATATCACAACCGACATCGCTAACCACAGAGCCTCGGGGACCACACCGCTATAAAAGTACATTCCGTGTTGAGAGAAGATCATTCCCTGGTCGATCGTCAAGGCGAACAGTTGGACCCCACCAGTGGTAATCTAATTCAGATATTGTTGTTGGAATACAGCCCGAAATTGGACGTGAACGGCACTGGGGAGTCCCCAGTGGGGACCATTGGAAGACTTGGAAGCCGTTTGGGTGCTGCCGATAGTGTAGGTATAGTGTGCCGTATATCACGCATTTGTGTCTGAGTAGCGTGTGGGTGTGTATGTGTGCGTGTGTGTGTGTATAGCGTGTATAACATGTGTGTGCAAAAATGCACATATCCGACGTTAATATATTTATGACAGAATACTTGTATAGGCAACAAGGTAATTATTTTTCCTATTAGTACTTCAATTGGTATTTCTATGATAGTGACCAAAATTTTATGCTAGTTATTTTCAGCACTGTGCTTGTTTTGCGTTCATTTGTAAAATGGGACTGACCAAAATTCATATTTTTCTAATCAAATTTGCAACAAAAAGCTTTTTCTTGCGATTTTTTTAAAGCACCGGGTATGTGAAGAAGTTTTTGAGGTTTAAGCAAAAAGTGATGAGAAATTACATGGGACTGTTATGCATTTATGGGCAGTTCATGTGGGTATTGGGATTTGTATGCTGTGGTTTATCACAGGTGTATGTGTTTTTTTGTGGAATGTTCATGGATTATTCTGTATGGTATTTGTACGTTTGGCTATGACCATCATGACGTTCACACCAACGATTCAAAAGGTTTTTCCCTTGCCACCACAACTATTAATGAACAAGTTGATAACAACACGGTGCAATAGAAATTTTCTTTTTCAGCTGCTTCGGCTGCTTGGTATGATTAGGTTGATGTATTTTGAAGCTGAAACAAAGTTTCCCGAGTTTGGAATTTCTTAGTCTCTCTTCTTTAAACTATCCACGGAGGCCCTTAAAGTACTATGTGCAATCATTGTTTTGAAGCATCTGCAGCTTAGAACAAACAACTTTGAGGTCCAAACCACATTGATTAATTGAATCCCTGCAGAAATCGCTTTTAGGACAATTTTGCGATTAATGGCAAACGAAAAGTCAAAGGTATAATACATTTCAAATGAATCAACTTCATTGACGACGTGATTGTTCTGTCTCATAACTGAAGCGAGATTTTTGTGTTTTGACCGATCCTGGTTAAGAATGTAACCTCCTCCCCAAAAAGGCGGGAGGAACATGTGGATACAAATTGTAATTGTATCTTTGAGTATCGCTTGCACTCTTATTACTGCTTTTAACAAAAATTCAAATAAGTTAATCTTACGTCGTGATAAACTTATTTCAGTATTGTGGGGGAATTGGGGGCACACAAGCTCCACCTCCACGAGTCATATGATTACACTAGACTGCCGGTTGAAACATGGATACAACTGGTTGGTGTTGCCTGAGCAATGTTTTCCGACAATTGTCATCCAACAATAGCTAAGTGAGAAGGTGCGACGCGATCATTGGTGCGCAAACCATATTCCGGCGGTAGAGGAAATGCTTCGCCAACACAAGCGTCTGTTCACCATGATGGTGCGGCTCAAAACAGCGTCTGATCTGCATGTTAGGAACGGCCGATCAACGTCCTGGTTGCAGCGTGGGACTCTAAACAGAGCTGACACGATGGTCCCCCGGCGAGACAGGGGGTTGGGGAACGCCCAACGAGCCGCTTCGAAAAACAACGTAAGAGATAATACGGATCGGAACAATCGGCATGGACTTAGGCAACGAAATAGGGACTACGTTTGAAAACTTGGGACATGAAACTGCAAATCTCTCTGCTTTCCAGGATGTGACAGGATAATCTACGACGAGTTACATCAAGCAACATCGAACAACATCGAACAAGTCGTAGCGCTTTTATGTTGGACAGGACAGATGGAAAAGCGGGCACCGGGCGGCTACTTTTTACCAAAGATGTGGCACCATCAGCGAGCTTGGAACTGGCTTCATAGTACTGGGCAAGATGCGCCATCGCGTGATGGGGTGGCAGCCGATCAACGCAAGAATGTGCAAGTTGAGCATAAAGGGTCCGTTCTTCAACTACAGCATCATCAACGTGCACTGCTCACATGAAGGAAGATCCGATGACGAGAAGGAAGCACTCTTCGCGCAGTTGGAGCAGGCCTACGATAGCTGCCCGCGACGGGACGTGAAAGTCGTCATTGGGAACATGAATGCTAAGGTAGGACGGGAGGCAATGTACAGACCGGTAATTGGACCAGATAGCCTGCATAACAGCCATCGGTGCGTAAGCTTTGCGGCCTCCCGTGGTGTAGTAGTCCAAAGTACTTTCTTCCTCCGCAAAGGTATCCACAAATCCACCTGGAGATCACCCGACCAACATACAGAGAACCAAATCGACCACGTTCTAATCGACGGCAGGTTCTTCTTCGACATCATCAACGTTCGCACCTACCACAGTGTGAATATAGATTCGGACCACTACCTAGTACCTGTGTGCATGCGCTCAAAACTATCGACGGTGTATAACACCCGCCGAAGTCGAATGCTGGATTGGACCAACTTCCCAGTGAGCTGCTGAAATACGGTGGAGAAACACTGGCTAGAGTCGTGCACTGGGTCATTGTCAAGGTTTGGGAGGAAGAACGAGCACCGGAGGAGCGTATGGAGGGTATTGTGTGTCCCATCTACAAAAAGGGCGACAAGCTGGAGTGCCGACGCCGACGATATCGACATTGTGGCTCGGACCTTTGTGACGATGGCGGATACGTACATCGGACTAAAGGCTGAAGCCAAACGGATTGGACTGGTTATCAACGCATCGAAGACGAAGTACATGAAAGGAAGGGGTTCACGAGAAGACAGTGCTAGCCTCCCACCTCGAGTTCAAGTTGGTGGTGATGAAATCGAGGTGGTCGACGAGTTCGCTCACTGGTAACTGCCGACAACGATACCAGCAGAGAAATTCAACGGCGCATTATGGCAGGAAATCGTGCATACTTTGGTCTCCGGAGGACGCTCCGATCGAGTAGAATTCGTCGCCGCACCAAGTTAACCATGTACAAGACGCTGATCAGACCGGTAGTCCTCTACGGGTATGAGACATGGACTTTGCTTGTGGAGGACCAACGCGCCCTTGCGGTTTTAGAGGGGAAGGTGTTGCGTACCATCTTCGGTGGACTGCAGATGGAAAACGGAGTGTGGAGCATGATGTAAGGATGTCGGACGACTGCCCGGTGAAGATGGTTCTTGAAACCAATCTGTCAGGAACGAGACGGAGAGATGCACAGCGGGCAAGGTGGATCGATCAGGTGGACGACGACCTGCGGACCAGGGTGAGATAGGTCTCGTCGTCCATCACCACCGCCACGTCGCGATTCATTGGGAAAATCGACTTGACTATCTTATTCAACCGCTGCCGCTGTGTCATTGCCTGCAGCACCGAGACCAGTAGACGGGACTGCCGCTTCCTGACAAGCATGTCCATGTTCGCAAAGTATTTTTTCACTGTTTGGCCTACCTTCCGACCAAGCGCACTTAGCGATGTGGTTAGCAACTTTTTTCTCGGTCTTCCTCTTCAGCATTCTTTGGAGCTTCTTGTCGCTCAGGGTTGTCAGCTGTCAGGATTTGGACTTTCTTTCGATGCTCTGATTGTTGTCCAGTAGTACCAAAAGATTTCAGAAACCGGAACGGGAGTCTCGGCGTCCACAAAATGCCAAATGTTTTCGCCCTCACCGTTAGAGTTCGACTGATAGAGCTGTCATTTTTTCTGCTGACTCATGGGTTACTATGATTGAAAACGGTATTTTTTGTCTTTTTTTTTTATGCAAACGTTACATGGGAAAAAAAGTAATGATGTGATTTTCTTACTCCGCGCTTTTCGTGTTCCTTTTGAGTTCTATTGCAACTGTGTAAATTTTATTTTTTCACCGGATTGTTCATTTTTCTATGCGATGTTATATGGGAAAATCCAATAGTTTAAAACTATCTCCAGAGATGTCCTAAAAATATATCGATAGATGATATTTGTAGGTAATTTTCCTAGGAAAATTTCTCCTGAAAACCACAAGGCGCAACGATGCTTGTAGAAAAACTTATCTACTTCAAGCTGGTTGAATATCTGACGAAAGTTTTGGAAAAGTGGATTTTCTCACAAAAAATCCAAACGAAACCTACTAAACCGATTTCTCAATGTTTCTGAATACTATACACCTAATCAACTCTCTCTTTAGGTTGTAAAACAGTTTGCAAAATGTAATTATGATTGAAATCTCTCCGAAACAAAGCAAAAAAAAAACCTAAAATAAGCTACGTCATTTATGAATGTTTCCACGACTTCCGGTTTCTGGAAAACAGCATGAAACTTCCGTATGCCACCAAATACGGGTATTTCCGTAATCGAGATGTTGCACAGAAGCCTAAAAAGGATATCATTTAGATTTCTACGATGGCAACGTCCGGTTTTTGGGAAACAGCCAAAAATGACCAAATACCACCCAATATGGGTGTTTCCGTAGGAGCTTGCAAAAAAAGGTTCTAATTCACAGTTTATTGACCCAGAACCTTTTTGCAGTATATCAAACTGTGTGACGAAAATGGGACTTAAGCGTTGGCAGGTACAAAAGGTAACGACCAAACGACATCGAAACATCTGCTGTGCAATTGTGGTGCAATTCAAACGAAGACCAAGATTTCTTGACAGTGACTCTTTACAGCTTGAAGAGATTCCGAGAAGTGATTAGTTTCATAAACCATATTTCACCTTACTGGGAGCGCCAACAAACTACTATGTAGATTTACATCTTATAAAACAAACAACAGCTCAAAATGATGGCCTTAAAAAGATTATAGCTTTTTAACCATTCCTGTAAATTTTGGTATCCCTAGTATATGCAGATATGCGTCAAAGTGCGGCTGAGTAATTGTTCGCCGGGTTCATCGCTTTTACATAGGAATGGAAAAACACATTTAGATGTCTAAAAAAGCTATCTTCACGAGGGGCACCAAAATTCCCTGGAATGGTTGAAAAACTATAACACTGTGCTACAAATGAAAAAAAAAATGCAAGAACTTTTGAAGTGACCTAGTGTAGGTTGTAGGTCTTGTTGAGTGCAACATTCGCTTGAAATTTTCCAAACACCCCCAAAATCTGAAGTTATGGTCAAAATACGGTTTTTTGGACCTCAGCGCATATGATATTTTGTAACTCTGTCATTTATCAACCGATTTTCAATATTTGAGCAGTTTTAGAAAGGAGACAAATAGAGCTTTCAAAATATATACAGGTTTTTACTAATATCAATAAAATATGTTGAGTTATTCGAGTTTAAATCTAATTTTTTAGATATTTTCACGCAATTTTTCAATTTAATTTGAAATTTGTCGTCTATTTTTGTAAGAAACATACCACAAATATACTATAATTTTTAAAGTATATTCAATTCCGAATCAAACGAAAGTAGTTTTGTGGAAATTGGTTGATATTTGGCTAAGTTATATATTTTTTAAGAAAACCAGATTTTTTGGCTTCTATCGCACAATTATTTCACGGTGCTACAAATGATGCAAAAATGCAAGAACTTTTGATTTGACTTAGTGTGGGTTGTAGTTGACTAACGTCTATATCGAAGTTAGGCACCTGAATTTGAAAATCTAGTAAGGCCGTTATAAATTTTATTTCCATTTTATGTCACCCCTTTCTCCCCCCCCCCCCCCCTTTCAAAAATCTTGAATATTGGAAGGGGAAGAAAAAAAAGTCCAAACTGTTTTGTTCATTTTATTGGTTTTTCGACAGCATAAATGCTTTATTTAGCAACAAACAAGTCCAGTGACAGCGAGAATGTCTCCAAAAGCAAGCGAAATAAATAGTGATCATAATAAAGTATTATTTTGCAACATTTATAAGTGCAAGTTACAAACGTCATAACTTGCACACAAACTTTGATCAAAGATATTTATTTTTTGCCACCCCCTTTGCTAATTTTGATAACCTTGGACATAAAAAGAATTCAAAATTTGTATCAGCCTAATTCAACCAAGGAAAACCATGGAAAAGTGGTCAGGTTTTGAGCGCTTATTTTGCAGTCATCTATAATCAGGTTTTCGAGGTTTTGGCATCAATCGATCAGAAATTCTTTTACGGTTAAATTTATGTAACAAAAACAAACTATTGTTTGAGATACACTATTGAAAAATTGGTAATCAATATCGATTGTCTAAATCATACCGCGCAGCCAATCACTTCCTCTCTTCCCAAGCACAGTCGACACAAACGGATACAATCGAGCTGACTTTGTTGTTATTGTTGTTGTCACTTTCTGTTTCCGATGTTTATTTGCGTTCCTTGTCAATCCATTCTCTATGTAGCCCCGTCTTCTTTCTAACTAACTGACGAAGCCTTGGTATAAAACGTACTGTTCGAACCCCCATCAGTTTTATTACTGAACCGTACCGATTACATACGGACGCTAAGTGTTAGCAGCTGGAAGGAGGAAAGACAAAATAGTACCGGTCATCTCGGGCCGGTTTCACCCGTAATGCTGGTGGCTGTTAGTAGTACATGGCTACTGCAAAATACTAAAATGGCTGGAATTCTGTACGGACTAACCAGAAAACAAGAATATAATCGGCAACTGGCACCTTTTGGTGTCTCGAAGTTTTGTAAAAGAAGCGTTGCAATTACCTCTACTATTTAATTTAATGGAATATAAGAATACGGTAGTCAACGTCATGCGGTCGTGTCTTGAATACCACCCTCCTACTATTTTTCTGTTTTCTTCATTTCGTTCGGTAGAAGTAAAAATATATTTCATAACGACTTTAGTAACGTGGCATACGCCTCACATCTCTACAGAAGTTTCGAATACGACTTGTGAGCAAGAACTTGAACACAGTATTGTAAGCAAGCGAGGTAAACGATTTGCATTCAAGATGGAATGGAGTAGTTGCACTCTGAATGAGCTAAATTTTTTCACGACATGAAAATGCTCTGAACTACTAGCAAACGCGAAGTCTGTTGATAAGGGAGGATAAAGTTTTGAATTTTTTTGCAATGCCTAACGATTGAAAGAAAATTACGAATAATTAATCGAGCATCGAAGTAGATTAAAATTATCCCTAAACGCTAAACATATTTTCTAGCTAAGGTTAAGAGAGAAGGATGTGTCATCCGAAAAAATACTTGATAGATTCTTGTTTTTGAATATTTTACCTTTAATTCTAGCATTTAAAAAATATCGATAACTTAAAATCTTCAACAAAAAGTATTTTAACTAAAAGGATGTGCCGTCCGTTACGTTGTGTATGTTCCATTTTTACACGCACACACGTGCCCCCCCGGCACGTTTCCACGCACGTGCGAAAATGCATTATTCTTTGCTACGCCAGCTTTCAGACCGGTTTTCTTTTAGTTTATTTCATGTACGAAACATGGCACGAAGTATAACAGTTTACATCTCCTTAGCACTAAACGACGATTAGAAAGGGGGTTTCTGACCGGCTGTTTCACTGCTACTGCTGCTACGCTATATTACAATTCGTTGTCACTCCGTTTCTGAAGTCGACGCGGACCGCGACCACGACGATATGGCGCGACGGTCGGTATTGCTTTTCCGTTTCATTTGTTCAGCGAACTTTTCGTTGAATGAGTAAGTAAGAGCATACAGGATAGGTTTTTTCCTTACATATTTACAGTGAACTAAATTTTAACGTCATATGAATAGTACGCGGCCTGAAGTATGAAAATAACACTTGATTATGTACTGTGTTGTGCTAATTATGCACTCGTAGTTGATGAGGAGATTCCAAGTAAACAGCTTAACTTTTGGAAATGTGTGTATATGTCCTTCGATTAATTAGCAATGTTGGTTTAGTTTTAAAATAAGCAGAGAAGTAGCGGTTGCGTATTTCGTTAGTTTCATTAGACGTTGTTATATATCGCGAATGTATGAAATCGAATATTTTCCTAACAGCTAGACGCTATTGCTTTATTTTTGAACCCTGGTCTCGGAAGAAAGTAGTTTGTAAAGTTTGACAATCGATTATTTAATAATAATATCACAGGTGTTTTGAATGAAATATAAAAAATATAAAGAATTTTGATAATGTTGTTCGTAACCTAAACCATTTGACGTTTGCTACATCTGGGAATTGGCTAACCCATCGCGAAAAAAATCTTGTTTCATTGTACTTGGTTCACACTCTTTCGTTCCGACTCTCCCTAGTATAATCTAAAAACCTCGTATAAAACCTCATATAATAAGTACTAGCTATGTAATTATTCTTCAGAGCTATGTTTTTGTTTCGATATGTCGATTTTTACCTTCTATATGTTATTTACAATTGATCAGTAGCCACCTTTTTCTCAGCCGATGGCTACTTGATTGGGAAAGGCACGTTCGATTTGATCATGACGCGTAGAGTAATAGGTGTACCGAGTTGATGAAATTGACATCTCGTTGCGCCATTCTCTACACACCATGGTTTTGATCTTATTTCTTCACTATCAGCTAGGCATTGAAATTTTCTACACGTTATAGAAGGCACTTATGAAATAATAACAATTTGAACTGTTTTGCGTATTTCAAAGCGTTCGACTTGCATCGGCTTTTAAGATAAAAAAATAGTCAGTTCTGTACAATTTAGCTGATTAGCCGGATCACTATTATACAGTAGTTTCATTACGATGCAACGGTATCAGCTCCCGCTGCAGGTCGTTGTAGTACTCATGCTCGGAGGTGGTCTCCGTTTCGGTAGGGGACAGCGGAATGCCCAGTGTTTGTGTGGGCGGTGCAGCTTGAGGCTCATGGAGCGTAGTATGCTGCAGCTGGATAGCTTCTCCTTTATTGGCATTATTGGCAACGATGGTGTTATTGTTATTATTATTGTTGTTGTTGTTGTTGCTGATATTGTTATTGGGGATGGTCGCAGCAGGAGTGGGATTAGTGCTAACGATAACGGTGCTATGATTGCTGGGAGCTATACTACAAACAGGACTGGAGGGGATTGCCATGCAGATACCACTGACGCTTGGACTCATCGGAGGCGGCGTAGGCAGTCCGGTGCTGACGTTGCTACCGGCCGATCCCATCAGGTACTCGGGATTATCAACACTAGCGGGGACACCGATCAGGTCCATATAACCGGGTACCGACGGTGCCTGACTTTGGCAAGTTGGCATCAGATAGTCATCTTCGTCCAATGGCAAATTGAGCCGAATTCCGCCGACACCGACTTCACGGGCATTGCAATCCGTTTCGTCGTCCGGTTTGAGAGCACCTCGACTGAAGCGAAGACCTTTTGGTTTCTCTTCGACCGGTTCGGCCGTCTGCGGGGAAAGCATTATGGCAGGCCTCATCTTTGGCTGGAGGTATTCATCAGCTTCGACGATAGTTCCCGGAAGATCTGCCGCGGGAGCAAGCGTACGGATCAAGTCTTTTTCGTCCTGATTAGTGTAGGACGGCAGTCTCATAAATTTATCTCCAGGAATCGCCAGGTAACGGCCTGGATCTCTTGCCATATCGGCAAACTTTTCGACCAAACTTTTGAAAGTTGGACGAGCGTCAGCGACTTGCACCCAGCAGGAAAGCAAAATACAATAGATATCCAGTGAGCAGTTACTGGGCTGCGGAAGTTTCTCTCCCTTTTCAATCAGTTCCGGGACGTTTTTCGCTGGAACATTATCCCAAGGTCTAGCTCCGTACGTTAGCAGCTCCCAAATAGTGACACCGAAGGCCCACACGTCACTTTTACTGGTGAACACACGATGACGAATGCATTCCAGAGCTAACCATTTGATGGGCATTTTACCACCCGCTGCACGATACTCATCCGAATCGTAATCCAGTAGCTTAGCGAGTCCAAAATCGGTGATCTTTACACTAGAAGGGTTGTGTACCAGCACATTGCGAGCCGCTAAATCCCGGTGCACCAATCGTCGCTCCTCCAGATAAGCCATACCGCGCGCAATTTGTGTAGACCAGTTGAGCAACGCCTTGGAACCAATTTTATCCTTATTATTCCGAACGTACTCCAGCAAACACCCCAGAGGCATAAGCTGGGTAACCAACATGAGCTGCGAAGTCATGCACACCGCCAGAAGCTTCAGAAGATTTGGATGTTCGACCGATGCCATTATGTACGCTTCTTCCAAGAATTCCTTACTGGATTCAGCTCCAGACATTTCGATCAAAATCTTGATGGCAACAGGCACCTTCACGCTCTCGCCGTCCGGCATCCAGACACCTTTAAACACGCGGCCAAAAGCTCCCATGCCAAGGATACCACCGCGTCGAATCTCCGCCTCTTTGATGATCCTCAGTTTGGTTAAATTCGGTCCCACATTAGTCGGACGAAGTGGTTCCGAATCTTCACAGCCCGCCAAAGCCATTGTCATTTTGACCGCTTCCTTTTTGTTTTTCTGTTTGCAATACAACAATATAACACACAGCCCGAATGATCCCACGGCGACCAATCCAATCAGAAAGCCGAACATTACAATAGGTTTCGTGGTTGCTTCCAGCTGATATCCACTCTGGACCTGGTTTGCCGAACAGTAGGGGCCTATTTTGTTTATTTCTGGCCACAAGTTTTTGTACGGGTGACTTGGCGGACAGCTAGAGGTGCAGTTAAATGCCGTCGAGTTGTCGGTTGGGTCGCCATCGTACAATCTCAGGTTGCGACAGTCGACGCACTGATCCTCACCGGAACCTCGACAGCCACGGCACTCCGAATGACACGGCAGACACTCGCGCGAAGTCTCGTTCACGTAGTGATCGGTCGGGCACTCGTCTTCACACTGTTCGCTCCGTTTGTAGCTTGCACATTCCTGGCAGACCTGCTCGTGGAATCCATACTGGGTACATTTCTTGCACCGTGGATGGCACTTGCGGCAGACCGATTTACCGGACAGTTGCTTCAGTGGACCTTCGTCCTGTTCGACTCGTTCGCTGTAGTAGCCGTCTGCAACACAACATTTCTAGTGAGTATTGAAAATTTTTAAACTTAATAAGATGTGTCATTACCTGGACAGGGTTCATCCTTCATGAGACAGCGTTCCACAGTACCGTCGCTGCGCATAATGGCTCGGTCACAAGAAATGCAGCCACCGGCTGCGATCGTATCCCGGGGTCCCGTACAACCGAGACACGTTTTATGACAAGCAACGCAGGTCCCGTTCAGGTTGTACTTGGTGAAGGGACATTCAGAGACGCAGTATTTTCCGTCCTTCACGTTCACGCAGGAGCCGCAGTTGTCTGCATTGGGACCGTAGCAAGAGTCCGAACATTCCTGGTGGCAATCGCCGCAGGTTTTCGTGTTGACTTGGTAGATTCTAGGAAAGAGGAAACAAAAAAACTTATCTCTCTGTTATAATGGAAAAGTTAGTGTAGTAACTCACTTCGGCAGGCTCTTGCAACTATCAAGGCATTTGCCCTTGTAGACAAAGTTCTTGCACTCCAGACATTGTTCCGGTCCTTTTCCCCAGCAACCAGCGCTGGTGCACTGTTCGTCACAAAACATGCCTTCGTTTTCTACAAAAAAAAAACATTTTCATTAGTTACTCCCAGTTCAAATTGTTCAGCATCATCAATACTTACGGCAAACAGTAGTATTTCGGTTGGACATGATCACACTTTCGTGATCGGCAGACTTCTTAATCTTCGACCAGTCGATGCCCTGTGCATAGCACAGGTGTACATTCTCCAGTATGACGATGGCTCCCGAGTTAACCCGTTTCAGCGATTTCAGCTCAAGGGAATGTAGAGATGTCTGTTGAAGATTAGAAAAATAAAGATCCAAGTTCCAAACACAATTCCCAACCCTCAGCTTACCTTCACAATATACACGGACGCAAAAAGATTTTCCTTCAGCTGCCGGCCGCCAACGACCTCCAGATTGCGGAAGTAGGACAAATTCTTGAAGTCCGGATGATCGCCCTGAATGTTGATGAATCCGCTGATCTCCTTCAGCGTCGAGAACACCTCCAGCCGGTCCGGGTGGATTTTGATGTAGCGCGGTCCGAACGAGAAGTTGGAAAACACCTGCTGGTAGCCGTCGAACGTTTGATCCAGAATTTCTAGCGAACCCTCGATGATGGTGCAGTCTTTGTATTTGTCTATGTTTCCTGAGTTGACGATTCCCTCACCCTGGCACGTTTTCGGACAGGCTCCGTTGCACGGAACGCACTCTCCGTTCTGGGCCATTTTGTTCGGTGGACACGTACGCACACACGCTCCGTTATCCTTCAGCAGATGTTCCGGACAGTTGCGGACGCAGGTTGCACCGTAAGCGTACTTGCCTCCTGGATTCGGTTCCCAGAGATAGTTGGTTGGATTGTATCTGTTGAGTAAGGTTAATTGGTGAGTTACTGATGCAAGTTGAGTAGAATTTGAGAAACAACAAACCTTTGCATGGGTGGACACTCCTGTTTGCACACGCCATCGTCGTAGAAATTCTTACAAGCTAAGCAGTCTTTTTGTGTAGGACCGGTGCAACCTCCAGCGCAGAACAGATGACAACATTCGCGCGGCTTGGAACCGAAACAGCGCCCCTGGGAGCACTGAGGAGAACAGTTCAATTTGCTGAACTTTTGACAGTTGTGCGCTCCCTCGCCCCAGCATCCAGCTTCGCAACTGTGGTGACACTGCGGACAGTCCCGTTCGGGCGAAGTGAAGTTGTACGTATATCGGTAGTGTGCTTTGGGTTCTATGGAAGAAAATATCAGTTAGCATACAACGAGGTATGTTTATGTATCACAATGTACTACTTACCGGAAAGAACTTCCTCCCAGTTGATAGTCTTCACGTGGCACAGATTGTAGTTGTTGAACACGCCGGCCGATCCACTCAGTATATCCCGCAGAGCGGGCATCTCCAAGGTGTTCATCTGCGAGAAGGATACAAACAACCCAAACTCGTCCTCCCACTTATTCAGTTTGAACGTCGTCCGGCCGCGGATGATCTGCAGCCGGGGCAGGATGACCTGTGGAATGTCCACGTGACTGATCAGCACGTATCCGGTCACCTCGCGGATGTGCTGCAGGAAGCCCAGGTCGTACGAAGTGTTCTGTATCCAGGTGATCTCCAGATTGCCGTCCACGTAGGTACAGTTGGTGTACCGATCGCGCAGGTTTTTGAAGTGGTACTCGCGGTTCGATGGCACCGACATACGACCGTTGGTACCGATGCAAACTGCGGAGAGAGAGAGGGAAGATCATGGGTAAAGTTAGTTATGGTTACGAATAGTGGACATCAAACATAAAAAAAATTGACTTCATAACGAATGCAACAGAGATAATATAAAATGGAGAAAGAGAGCAAAGTTCTTCCACCTTCTGCATTCGAAACTCAAACTACGTCTATTCTTTTGTACAATTTTCACTACAAGAAACCAAAGTAATCGAAAAACATATTTACTTTGCGGTTCTCTCAACTCAATCTGTGAATTATCATTTGGGGTATTGACTTCTGATTTCGAGAACCTGGCTCCTGATTTTTGTTTATTATTTCTGACTTCAATTTATGTTTTTTTTTTCAAGTTTTTTCCAATTTGTTATTTTTGATTTCTTGTTTGCAGGTTTCTGATTTCAGAACCTTGGCCCCTGATTTATGACTTCAAATTTCTGATTTTTTTTTGCTGTTTTATGATTTTCTAAATTCTGATTTCTCGTTCCTGTTTTTTGAAGTCTGAATTCTATTCCCGATTGCTGATTTTTGTAACTAATATCTGCCGTTGAATTTTTGATTCCCAATTTTTCTTTGCTAAGTTTTTGATTTCTGTGTAGAGGAAGTATTAAACCCTCTATCGGAACTTGCTATCGATAAGAAATTAGAAGTCCGTCATAGTTCCGTACGTATGGACGCCATATGAATCAAGATTAAATTTATCAAATAAACCAACCCTAATTCCACCGAGCTGAAAATTGAAGAGAAAACATTCTCTCTTCCGATTTTCCTCCTTGTCCATTTAAAACCCTATCGCTCCCAATTAACTACATAAGGAAAAATTGGTTGTACTCTTTCTTAGTTATTTGCTTAATCGTTCTACACTAAGGTCACGTGGACGCCGATGTTTGCCATGGTAAACAAGGTGTCAAATATCATGAAGGAATGTGGGAAATTCAGGCTATTTATCCTATGAGAACTGAATGCTAGGTGTACTAAATGCATTGGTGAAGTGAAGTTGAAGAAAAGATACTATTTTAGAATATGCCAGAAAAGGCTGCATCAAATGTGGAAATGGAATGTGACGTGATTTGCGCCAACCCGACGACAGGGCTGTCAGCACCTTGTCGCTTACTAGCTTTCCCTGAAAAGGTCAACAGAATACTAGGTAGTTAGCCGAAGCCTAGCGGATTGCACCAGTATCAGCTGGTTTTTCAAATTTGCTTCCGGCTTAAACAAATCACTTGCCAGTTGGTCCCATATCTCGGCGAAGACACATTCTGTGCTTCCTAGCAATCAAATCCTACCGCGACCGTCCGATTTACTAAGTTTAAAAACCGCTTTAACTATGTTTGTTGTCAGAGTGCCTTTATTCCCCCCACTGTTGAGGCAGCACAAAGGCTGCAATAAGCATATCAGATTTGAACAGCAAACTGCCCTGTTTTATCCCCTTAATAAAATAGGTTAATTAGACTTTACAGAAATAATTTCAAGTCGATTCAAACAATCAGCGCGAACAAAATATTTTGTCGTTTCTCACCTGCAAGATGCAACACGCAACAGCGAGCAAAAAAAAAATCGCTTGGTGTTCCAAGCCGCAACACGATACGATCGTTGAGTGTGTGAGAGCTCCATCGGTGTTTTCCGTTGTTTGCAAAAATTAAATGCGAATTGTGAAAACTTTTGTCGAAAAAAGATGAGAAAATGTGGTGAAACGGAGGAGTCTTTTTCATAGCGCCCTTCGCGTAGTGGGCTGTGACAGTAGCAGCAGCGGCTTATGCCAGTATCTGCTGGCTTTCCGGATTTGCTGTCGGCTCAAACAAACCAGTTGCCCGTTTGGTCACACATCTCAACAGCAGCGTGAAAAAGCAGCAAACGTTTCGATTAGCCAGCTGAGGACTTTGGCCTTCCTCCCGAGATGGATCTTTGTCCTATTTTCACAACAAGACAAGCAAGTGTTCTGTGCTGGATCCGGGCTATAAAAATTTGCCGCGAGCGTCTAATATTCTAATTTTGAAAACAAATTTCTCAGTGTGTGTTTGTCAGAGAGCCTCATTCCCCCATTATCGGGGCAGCACAAAGGTTGCGATCAGAATAATACCAAATTTTGAACAGCAAACTGCCCTTCTTAGGGTAACTAAACAAGTAATGAAGAATTTTTTTATTTGAGCAAGCAATAGCAGACTTTACGACTGAATAATGAAACACTCTCAACAATGAATTTATAAAATAAGATATAGATGAAGAAAAAAAATGCATTCATTGATAGTGTGCGTAATTCTTGGTCAGAAGCGTGGTCGTGCTAGGATACAACATCCTACTGTTCAACCCTCTTTTTGAATCGATACACTAAGGTCGCTTTTTACGCGTTTTTTTTTACGCGGCTCTTTTTCACTCGGATTGCAGAATTCACGCGGTTTTTTACGCTTTTTTTTTTACGCGGCACATATCCCCGCGTAAAAAGCGACTGTAATTGTTTATTTGTTTATTGTTTATTTGTTCATCGTCTTCGATCATATCGTACAGACTGGTTTGTCTTATGCTATGTTTTTAATTCTATTTTTAAAACTATTTTTGGTTAAGTTAAAGTCGAATAAATCACTGACGTCATTGAAGCCTCTTAGGCAGGAACTGAGCGGATTGTTATAACCATAGCTTGTCCTGTGCCCGGGTATGGAGATCATTGTCCAGTATCGCAACCGGCGCTGAGGAACATTTATTTGAATTAGCAGGAGAAGGTCTGAGCAGTCAATATTGTTCGTTAGGACGTCGAAAACAAACAATCGTTGAAGTTTTATTCGTCTTGTTGACAGCAACTCCAGGTCAATCAAACGACATCGTTGCGAGTAGTCGGGCAGAAGTACAGGGTCATTCCACGGTAGGTGACGAAGAGCAAAACGTAAAAAACATTTTTGAACTCGTTCAATGCGAATAACTTGAGAGGTATGGTACGGGGCCCATATGGGAGCAGCGTACTCCAGAACACTGCGTACTAAAGCACAGTATAGTGCCTTAAGCGCGTACACGTCAGTAAACTGTGAAGCATTGCGGCGAATGAATCCGAGGATCGAAAAAGCTTTAGCGGTAATGGCGGAGATGTGTTGGTTGAAGCGGAGCTTAGAATCGATAATGACGCCCAAGTCACGGATAGACTGCACACGGTCCAGTGGAGTTGTGCCGATGTTGTACTGATGACTAATCAAATTATGACAGCGACTGAAAGTGATCACCTTGCATTTGTTGATGTTCACACGCATCCCGTTCTCTTTGCACCAACGTGAAAGTATATCGATGTCTTTTTGCAAGCAAACACAATCCAACATGGACTTAATTACTCGGAAAATTTTCAGGTCATCGGCGAAAAGCAGCTTTGCAGAAGAAATTCGTTGACACAAGTCGTTAATGAAAAGCACGAAAATCAGCGGTCCCAGTACACTACCCTGTGGAACTCCAGACGGGATGTCGAACTTTCTAGAGCGTGTGGAGTTCACCTGGACGAATGCGCTTCTACCGGTCAAGTACGACATTAACCAGTCGGATATCCAATTGGGGAAGCCCATATGCCTAAGCTTCTCAATTGCGAAGGTGTGCGGAACGGTATCGAATGCTTTTGAGAAGTCGATGTATACCGAGTCCACTTGATTTCGACATTCAATTTCCCGAAATAATACGCTGGTGTAACATAGTAAGTTAGTTGTTGTAGAGCGACGCGGGACGAAACCGTGCTGATCGTTCGATATTATCGATTTAACTGCGGATAGCATGACCTCATGCATCAGAGATTCCAGAAGCTTCCCTAGACAGCAGAGAATAGATATTCCGCGGTAGTTTTCAACTTTTCGTGTGCTCCCTGATTTGTGAACGGGTATCATTTTGGCCGTCTTCCATAAAGTCGGGAAAGTTTGTTCATCCAGCGATCGATTAAACAACAATGTTACCGGACCAACTAGCGACTCGGCGCACTTTTTCAATACTATAGGAGCTAATCCATCAGTTCCAGCCCCTTTCGATTCATCAAGCTTAGTAAGCGCTATGAATACATCCTCACGAGAGAAATTGAAAAACGGTAGACGAATGTCGTGGGAAAGTACGTGCTGAAAACAATTAGGATGGAGCTGGGGCGGCACAGTGTTAAACACGCTTTCAAAGAAGCACGAAAAAAGATTTGCGGCTTCTTCGTGTGTGTTGGCAGTGGCTTCTCCGTAAAACACACCGTCCGGGACGAGATTACTAGCTTTTTGCTCTTTGACGAATTTCCAAAACTCAGTAGGATTATGCTTCAGGTTCGACTGTAGTTTGTTTAAATAGGCTCGATAGCATGTCGTAACTAGTTCCTTATAGGCTGTTTCTGCAAGGCGAAGTAATTCACGGTGCTCATTGGATTTATTAAGAAAAAATCGTTTCCGCGCCTTGCGCAGTTTGTTGCGCATATTCCTGAGCTCGGCATTCCACCATGGTTTCCTAATGGCTCCACGAACAGCGCGACGACGCCGTGACACCTTCGAATTGAGTATTTCGAACAGCTTGTCGTAGAACGAAAGAACAGCGTTGTCGACAGTTAGACCTTCAATCAGCTGTACCCAGTTAACAGTTGAAAATTCAGCATTAAGAGAGCTGAAGTCACAGCTCCTAAAGTCAAAATCGAGTAAATCTGGCTGGCTGTTTCCGAGTTCAACATGCGTCGAACTACGCACATCAACTTGCAACTCAAACGGTGGATGGTGAAGGTCGATTGGTAAGAGCGGAAGCACGGGTGGCGAAATTTCAAAATCGTCCGGGGAACTCGTGAATGCTAGATCGAGTGTTCTACCATTCGTGTTCGAAAAAGAATTCAATTGCACCAACCCGCATGTAGAAATGGATTCACAAAAAGCGAGTTCTTGCTCGCTAGAGGCATTAACTGTTATGCATCCATTGATATCATCATCAAAATTCCATTGAAGCTGGGGAAGATTGTAATCACCGAGAATTAAAACGATATCGCTTGCTGACGATTCATCGCAAACAGACTGAACGGCGGCTGTGTGGGAGCAATATAGTGTTGTGTCAGAATTCGGTCGTAGGTAGATACCGAAGATGTGCAGAGAACGGTCTGGTAGCTCTATACACACAGCCACTTGCTCGAGCTGGCTACAGTCGGTTAGCAAAATCTCGGTACAGCGTAGTGTAGATTTAACTGCAATAAGCACACCACCGCCTCTCGTGAGGGTGCTTGTAGATTCATTGCGATCACATCGGAAGAGCGAGTAATCTGATGTTAGTTCCGAATCGCTTATGTCGGACCGAAGCCATGTTTCGGTGAGTATTACCACGTCGTATTCACAGTTTGACAATCCTAGCTTCAACTCAGACGTTTTTGTGCGCAGGCCCCTAACGTTCTGGTAGTAGATGGTCAAAAAGCGATGCCTTGACGATGCGATATTGTCGGAAGCACAATTGCTGGATGAGCGCGTGGTACGCTGATTGGCGGGTTAATGGTTAATGTTAATGTGTTAATGTAATGTATATCTAAACAATGACTAGAGATAGAGAAAAGTTCTCAATGGATGACTTTCAGGAAACTCTCTGAACTTTTATCTTAAAATATTTAAAAAATCTGGTAGAAGCTGCACTGAAAAAAAAACAAATTATATAAACAAATAGTGACTCAAAAGAAAATATGTCATCCAGGATTTTTATCAAGGTATGTTTTTAGATAAACAAAACAGGCACTCAGAATTTTATGTCTGACAAATGTCCAGCGTTTATACATTTTTTACTTCTAAACGCCCATCCGTCTCATGGACGTACGGTAACGATAAGTGTTAGAAAACAATTGTCAATGGATCACTTTTTTCTGTCTGAACTTTTGTTCAAAAATATCGGAAAAAAATAAAACACTACACTGAAACAAATTCATTTTAAAAACAAAAAGTGATTCTCATCTTATCATTTCTAAATGGTCACTCATAAGAAAAAAATAATCTAATAACAAAATTTTTTCTATGTTTGTGAAACATTTTAAGCGTTTAATAGTGTTGGACACCAAGAAAGGTTTCTCTAGAAATATATATTTATTTTCGAGAGTGCTCACTTTTATTTGTTTAGAAGAGTTTTGGGCAACTTCATTGTCGATTTAAACAACTTATTTCTAAAAAAATGTTGTATGATTTTTTTTAAATCGCCATTTACGTTTCTAAAATATTTCTTTTCAGTGTTCAGTTTTTTCAGGGTTTTTCGTGAAAGTTCACACAGTTTCCTTGAAGTCATCCACTGACAACTTTTCACTATTCCTTGTTATTGTTCAGATATATTGATTTATGAAATAAACTTTAGCCCTTTTCAAATGTTGGCCCAGCTAATTTTAAAATAAATGCAAACTTACACCTACATAATTTAATTTAATTTCGAGAGTGTTCTGTATTGCCTCGAAATCGGTCATGTGATAATTTTTACTTAATTCTGTAGAGGAGGCCGCTACATCTCCCCCCACTCATGAGAAGTAAGTCATTTTAAAAAGATGACTTACACCGCACACTGTTTCGAAAACGGCAAAAACGTGCAGCAAAGTTGATCCATTATATATGCTACATATTAAAAAAGCTGCAATTTAGTAATTTATCCACCTAAAATTGAGAAATGAATTTCATTTCTTTTATTTTTGCAAATACATACACTTTGTCTCCCAGATGGCTCGAGGTACGATGCTGGCCTAACAAGCCAGTCGTCGTAGGTTCAAGTCTCGGTTCGGGAGAGACTGTTAGTGTCAGTAGGATCGTAGCGCTAGCCCCGCAATTGTCCTGTACACTAAACAGTCGGCTGCGAAGTCTGTGTATATATAAACAGAAGGTCAAGTTCCTAATTGGAATGTAGCACCAAGGCTTTGCTTTGCTACACTTTGTTCGGTAAAGTTGTAGCACATTCTATTCGAGACTTTATCGAAGACATTGTACTTCTATCTGCTTGATAAAATGGACTTTTGTGGAGTTTCCTCTAGACTAAAATCATAAAGATATATAAAAATCATACAGACATATTCATATATTTTAAATATAACATTCAATGATGATTTTCTACAATTTTTTAATGTTCTATAATGTTGTTTGCTATAACAAGATGAACAATTTCACCAAAGGAAATTTATTTTCATCTTTTATATTTCTTTGGTTAGTGACGATTTTTTAATAAAGTAATGCACTATTTACTAACAGATATCCACAGAATCTGCTAATTTCTGCAGACAAAACGATTTTTATATGAAAGTAAACTAAAAACATCGTTCAATCCAGATATAGGCCTTTGTTTCTCACTGTCTCTTGCATTCTCTATGTGTAGATGAGTGAATCAGTTTGTTATTGTAATAACAATCTTCAATAACTAAATAAATATATGCGATGAAAATAAACTTTTCTCGGTGAACTTGTGTGTTTTTAAGTAAACATCACTGTAGAACATTAGAAAATTTTGGAAAATCATAATAACAAGTTATATTGAGAATAATTACTGCAGGGGCATTCTGGAGAAAACTCCACAATAGGTAATTTAAATTGGCAATTATAAGTTTGGTGTCTCCAACAAAGTTGTTAACCATAAAATGTGCTGCATATTTATTCTGCAAATAGAATTTTTAAATGCAAAAATGAGAAAAAAAATAAAATTTGTTTCCAACATATGGGTAGTTAACTCACAAAAGTTCCAACATGGAGAATAATCAATGGAACAACCTTAGTAAAGACACTGCGGCTCTAAGCTCAATTTTTTGGGTAAAAATAATTTCGATCACGTTTTTGCGGCTTTAGAAACCGTGTGCACCGGTCAGCTAATGCTGACAGAATAAGATAGCACGTAACTATTTTATATTACGCGCTTGTGTTATTATTCTTATATCAGATATCTGGTTCCTTATTTTTCAAACCCCTTATCTTTATTTATTTTGTTTTCATTGTTGTTCGTTGATTTCTAATATTAGGTTCATAATTTTTAACGCTATTTGCTGATACCTCATTTTTGATTTACATGTTTGATTTTTGATTACTAAAGTCTGTTTCTTGGTGTCTGATTTCTGAGTATAATTTTTGACTTTTTAGTCCTGATTTCTGGTTTTTAGTTTCTGGCTTCTGATATCTGATTTCTTAGGTAGAATTTCTAAATCTATGATATTTGATTTTCATTATCTGGTTTCCATATTTGAAAGCCTAAGTTTTGTAATTTTTTTTTAATTTTTATATTTTTCTTAGTTAATATCTGATTTTGAATTTTTGTTTTTATGATTAGTAATTTAAAGCCTAACATCTGATTAATGATTTATGCTTCTTCTGTTTTTGTTCTATTTTACTAAGGACTTCTTTTGAAGTTCTGATTTTTAATACTTTCTTCAAGACTTCGATTACTGATTTTTGATTTCTGATTCCTGATATCAGAAATACTAAAACACTCGTTTTGTAAAAAATATGGCATGATTTATGTTTTCCTAGAAGTCGTCCACAACTCTTCTCTGCTTCTTGTCATGAGTGAGTTTGTGCGAAATCGGTCATGTAACGATTTTACTTAATTCTGGGAAGGGACACCTCCTCCCACTCACGACAAGTAAGTCATCTTAAAGTGATGAGTTTCACCGGTCAGCTGATGCTGATGGTATAACATATTATATTACGCATTTGTATTGTATTTTTAAAAGCATCTCTTTCTTTTTTTATTTTCAATTCTTGTTCGCTGATTTTTATTATTTGATTTTTGAGTTCTGTTTTTTCGATTTTTGATTTTTTTTTTCTCAAGAACCTAGTACCAGGTTATTAATTTTTAATTTTTATGCTATTTGCTGATTCCCAATTTTTGATTTTCAAGGCCTGATTTCACGGATCTGACTTGTATGTTTGATTTTAAATAGTGTCCGATTTCTGAATTCTGATTATATTTTCTGATTCATTAGCCTGATTTCTGGCGTTTGGTTTCTGGTTGCTGATAACTGATTTGTTAATTCGAATTCCTGAAACTTGAATTTTGATTTCAGTTATCTGGTTTCTAAATTCAAAACCTTATTTATGTAATTTTCAAGTTTTTGTTTAATTATATCTAATTTTGAATTTTTGTTTATATGACTAGTCGTTTTAAGCCTAAGTTTTGATTTTTATTTCATGCCTTTTCTGATTTTTTTTATTTTTCAAGGTCTTATTTTTGAATTCTGATTTTTAATTCTTCTGTTCAGACTTCGATTTATATTTCGTGATACCTGAAATTTATTTTTCAATTCTTTGTGACTTCTGTCAGTTCTGTTGAATTTTCATTTCTGTTTTCCAATTCCCAATTTTTGATTCTTGTTTTTCAGTGGTGAGTACCGCTGACTGAATAGTCATTACTGTTGATCCGTTGAACGCAAAATTAGCGCTGCTAGATTAGCGGCATTTTGATTAATTATTTATCCCTAACCTAATATTATGCAGATTTTAACAAGATTAGATATATTTCTCTTGGCCTAAACTATTCAAAATAGTCAAAATTTCAAAAATATGCGCAAAAACTAAACTTGAAAGTTCTTTGTAGGGTTCAACTAATAAATCTGTTAAGTATTGTATTAGAACCGTTGAAAATTATATGGTAAGCAAAATATGCGAAAAGTATGTGAAGCGTCAGAAAATGGTTTTCATGATTGGAAGTTTCGTGCAAATTAGAAAAAAAATAACAAACGAAATATATTCTGCATGTTCGTAACGTAGGACATACTAATAAGATTACTCTCATGAAAAGTCAGTTAGATCAATTAAGGTCGAAGAGGTTAAATATAAGTTTTGGAAAAGTTGCAGGTGTGGTTAAATTTTGAACTCAATTATACCAAGCTTGTTCTTTCGAATACTTCCCTGGGTGAAATTAATACTATAAATCAACCACTAGAAAATAACTGCAGTAAACAATGATGGAAAAAAAGTACGAATACTTCTCACACATTATCCGTTTACATTGTTTACAATAGTTAGAACCCGGAAAAAGCAGTCTTATGCCGGGTTATTAAATTATACGATAAATGACAGTACACAGACTGGGAACGAAATTGAAAGTTTAGGTTAGAGGAAAATCTTTAAAATAATCACAAAAATTATCATTCATGAACTTGTTGAATAATACTCAAAATTTTATATTTTGCCATTCGACATCTGAGCATCTGAACGCTTCACCCCTCCCGATGAGAAGGCGTCAACAATGTTTTTCGTCAACACAAACTGCTGATCGATCGCATCAGTGTAATGATTTATAGAAATATGGTTCTCCCCAGGCGAACTGGGAGAGAAATAAAAATACGGAAATTATTATTTATAAATATTTCCAATATCATTCGACATTTTGACAGTTGTCATTCGAAATCTGAACATCTGAGTTATAACTCCTTAGCGCTAAAACGCTTCACTCCTGCCGATGAGGAGGCGTCAACAGCGCTTCGTCAACACAAACTTCCGATCGATCGCATCGCAGTACTACACATAAGCCATTCCGTTGCTCAACAATGACGAAACGCAGGCGCGTGCGTCCGCATCGTCGAATGTCGCATCAACCACGATGACAACGAGATGTTAATGAGTCGTATGGTATGGATAATCAATAAAATCAGAGTGAACGGCTCGGGGCGTTCGGTATTACCGGTAGGATTTCGAAAGAGGGTCACTTTTGATGGAAAAGATAAAATAGCTAAGAGCAAGCGCACCGGTGAGTTGCCATTTGAGTTGCTATTTTCACAACGCTGGCCGTTGCTATTTTGGGTAGCAACCGATTTTCGCACCGGTCGTTGCTAATGGGGATTACCAATTCCACTATTTCTTTTTTACACCGGCAGTTGCCAATTTCTGAAGACCGTCACTAGCCAGCGTTGGCAAAATGGTTGTTTGTCATGTATTTCGATTATTTTTTGCGGATCTAGTAATAACCAACTTATCCGTCAGTCAATCGTTTCCGGAATGATCTACGTTCTTTCTACTTCATAAAATGTTCCCTCCATTTCACATAACTTTGTTTCCGTTCTCCCAAGTTATCGATAACATAATTCTTTTGCAAATTTTTTTACTTGTGCGTACATAAATTTTTTCATCCTTATATGTTTATTTAAAGAAATTCCGTAAAACTGGGCACGTCCCGCAATGTTGGCTTAGATGACTATTCTACTGAAAGCTAGCGAACTGTCATTAGTTGTATTATGTATTTCATGCTGTCTCGGTTCCCACAGTTTGCTATTATGATTTGAAAATTTGCCGCCAAAAAGAACTTAAATATAGAACGCGTAAATTGTTTTCGATTATTTGATTGATTCTAGTGATGAAGAAAGTGATTTCGCAGAACAAATTTCCTTATACGCGATTAAGAAAATGGTTTTTGGAAAGATTCGGGGCGACACTCAGCCTAGTAAATACCCAAAAAACCGCCATACGAAGGAAGGTGCCATCCAGCGTTTTAACAACGGTCTATACCGATGACAATTTCCAACGCCGCTTTCGAACGCATCTTAGGTTGTTTTTGAAACAGCGGTAAAGGAGAAAAATGTTTTTTTATACAACGACCGAACGAAACGGGAAAATAGTTGGTAATACTCCCGAGCAGATTTGCTTAAACCTTCCAGGTTTATTGAATAATATTGGCCAATCTTGTGAGGATTTGAGCTTTTCGCATCGTTTAGGTTGCAGACCAAAATGCCAACCAAAATGGCCATCTCAATAAAAAACCTATACAAAATGTTTACCTGCCCGAAAAAACACCCTGTGCAAAATTTCAGCTCAATCGGAAATAAAATTGAGTACTGGTTCACGCCGACATTTGCGTCCTACGACGTGTTTAACAAGCGAGGCAAAACACTTCGTCTTCCGAGGCCGACCAATTGAGTCCGTATTCAAAACACTCATCATCTTCGTAATATTATTACGAACATTCACTATCGAGCACAAAAAAAAACAACAGTTTGACATTTCATCAAATAGTAACGATTCGGCTCGTTTCTATCGCGTTGCCAAATTTAATAACTCGCTACTACCCGAGGTGGGGATTGCTATTTCCCAAACCAACATAGCAACGCCCGGTGCGGTTGCCGCGTTATGGTGGGAGTTGCCAAACTAGCTTTAGAAACTTCAATTTAGCCTCTGGTGGGCTTGCTCTAAGCGTTGCTCAGCGGGCGGATGTTTGTAGTGGGCAGCGATGACCCCGGCCATAGGTAGACATTCCTCGATAGTGAAAATTCCAATCAATGGACAATTGCCTCAGAGTAGGGGAGTTCGCCGCCTAAAGTCATTCAAGTCATTCATCCGCAGAACGCGGATGACGATCATTTTGGCGAAGTAATACATTCTGGGCATGCAGATTTGTGATCTTTATAGCTCCAAAGCTAGCTCCTGGGCTGGACTATCGGTGCCCTTCTTGCCTGGTCCGTCGTCATCCGTCGCTAGACGTAACCTTTCTTCGAAATCGAATGTTAATTGCTCGTAAAGCGAAGGAGAAAACCGATAATCCAGCCGAGAAAGAAAGAGAGGTAAAACGCGAGAAAACACTTAACTAACAGCTAAAACTCGAAATCAATCATGAGCGAATCTAAAGAAGGTCAAATTATATGGCAATGAACGCGTTGATCCGTTCCGATGCGGAGGTTCTGGCTACCAGCAGCTCCCTGCCTTGATGACCGCGCGAAGGAGAAGCGAAGAATAAAAATAAAAATAGTAATAAAATAAGCATTTCGCTTGATTCGTATCCCGTCCTGGAAGAGTGAAAAAAAATGTTGGCATGAAGCAGTTGATCATGTGCGCTGGTCAATCCATCCATCCGTCAGTCAGTTAGTCGGTAGCGAAAAAAAACAGCGAGGAAAAGAGACAGAGAGCGAGATTTCGGTTGATTTTCAACCGTTGCGTTCTCCCGCCGCAAGGAGTCTGTCGGCTTAGAAGCGAATCGACAGCAAGCCTATTATTATTGTTTATCGCGACTGTGGTAGTAGGTTTGAGCTCGAACAAAAAACCATCGCACGGGAGACGTTGGAAAAGGTAGATCCGTCGTGAAAACGTGTAATTAAATTAAAATATTTTTAAGCGGGTTCCTTTCTGTGAAAGGTCCGAACGCGTTGGTGTGGACAGACTGAGAGCCTGCAGGCAGAACTCCGCGGAGAGGGGGATGATAAGCGTATTAGGGCATTGGGTGCAGACCTTTTCAATCGCGGCCCTGTGAGCATTTTGGGTAATTGATACTAAGCTGGAGTTGAGCTAAACCAAACGAAAAAAAAGAAGGCGGTTGCACCGTTTGGGCGTAAAGTGCTTCTGAATTGGGCGCCCCGTTGTACTTGGATCAACTAATTCATAGGAGGTCACATGGATAGGTCGCCCCAGAAGCCGTGCGGAATTCGGGTGCGCGAGTGGGTGCGAACTCGGAGCGCTATAATTTGCTTGGCTGAGCTTGACTTTCAAACCGTCAAGGTTTGATCGAACTGAACCCGACTCAAACTCAAAGTCCAATCAGAGACGTGATTGACTATTTTGGTTCGATTCCAATTATTTCTAACCAGCTCAGCCAATTATAAAAAGATTCGATTGTTTCCATCCGGCTGAAACCGAACCCGAAAATGCTGCATTTTTTGCTTCCGATATAGTATTTTCAACCATTATTCCTCTAATTCAATGTCTTTTTGCTGTTTTCAGCTGAGAGTAAAATAAAAAACAAATGTCACTCGTCCCACAAAGCCTGGCTACCTTGCCAAACGAAAGCGAGTTTTTTGATTTCTGGAGTACTACTTCAGCACCGCCCGAATCCGATTTGGCGCGCTTTGTTTACGACCTCATTTGGTCAGCGTCTTGCTGCGTGCGTTCCGGTATTCTGACAGGTAAACAGCGCCTTCCTCGACCTCCATATTGACTGAGAAGTGTTCCACTAGGTTTTGTTCACCGTTTGGGAAACGCGTGGCGTCCGTCTGTCAAAAAACTCGCAGCTGAACGGCTCATTTAACGAGACACCACCCGCGTCCCCAGTCAGTCGTAACCACACCGTGCTGCGACACCGCCTGTGTGGGTGTGGATGGGTGAGTAAGTGTGGGCAGCCAAATATCTTTCAAAAAAAAAAAAAAAAAAACGACAGACACGGATGCGTAGGCTTTCCCCTCGTATGTTTAGCGGGCCCACGTAGCATCGAAATGCTTTTACCGCGCCCCACAGCAAGAACGTACCCAGCTGAATAGATGGCACTTATGGCTGACCAACTTGACGCTAATCCATGTCCAATCCGTTCGCGCTACGCCCAATGATTGATGAAGAGAAGGCCGATTTGTGCAATTGTACTAGCCGAAGAAGCTACCGTTGATACGCAAAAATTCAGTCCACTTCACGATTAGTCGATTAGTATTAATGTATGTAAACCACAAAGGAAAAACTAACCGTATTTGGTCGCCGCTGTCCCCCAGAGCGCAAGCCATACTCAAACTGACGTGCGTCCGCGTATGACAAGAGAAAGGAGCCTAAGTGCAATTTATCACAAATTTAAAACCACCCGGCTGCGAGGCGACGAGAAGGGGGAAACCAGGACAGATGAGAAGTTGATTACTTTCGCGGTTATGCTGCTTTAGTTTCAAGTGCGCAAAATCCGTCCGAATCAAGCCCAAATAATCCAACGGGTTGCGTTTTATAGTGATAATGTGTTTATTAGCTTGCGGAGACGTTAAAATTTTTCGATGTTGAAAACCACTGCGAAATAAAAGTACTGTTATAATGAACACGTCACTAATGGAATCGGAATTTTGCCCATAATACTGCGCAGTGGAACTTTTACATCTAAACGCTTCGGTATCTTAGGTTAGCCGCTTTTTTGCCGCAGTTTCCAGTACCGTCAGAGCCATTTGTACTGGCGCATGAGATAAGTACGTGAAGGCAATCAACGGAGGACGACGTCGTTTGCTGCCTGTCGTTAATTATCACCGTACGAATCGTTCACTTCCAGCACGCGTTACCGTGTGCAGCAATCAACGGACCCCGTTACCAGTGCCCTGCTCTGACCGCTGACTGGCTGACTGGGGCCAGCTGTTCGCTGGTGGTAAAGCTAGCTTGCGGTTTTTAATCGAATGCGACACGTGCGACGCGCTAAGCGTTGTCCCCAGGGAACTCTTAGCCGATGTTCGGTGACGCGGAATTGCGAAGGGAAATTACATCACTCACAGTGATTTGCACCCAGCTAGGGGATTGAAGTCCGAATGAATTGGTGTTGGTATAGGGCGCAATCCAGTTTGCACAACAATCATAAAGTCAGAAGAGAAAGCACCCTCAACATCGCCGCCGCTGTACAATCTCTGCACGTACGAACGGATTCTGCTGCAATGGCCATTTGTTCAATTCTTGTTAAATGTTTTATTTATCTTGGTGGCAACTGGCTGACTGGCGGCCACAGAGTGCACCGGCGGGAGCCTGGGCTTGTCCTCCGGTTTTGTGCCGAGTCAGCATCATTTCGTAAAATGTATAACTTATTAACAAGCTGTTTTTCTAGCATCTCTCGGTCAGTTGCTGCGGCCATTACCGGCTGGCCGCCTGATTTCGCTAGGCACTGCACGTCTGTTATATGAATTTATAATGAGAGCAATTGGGATGAGAGGTGAATACCAACTCGGTGGGGCGAGCAAGTGGCCAGCTCGGTAACTGAGCGAGACGCGTGACGGAATTAGGAAATTAGAAGTTTCTTTTTTTACTCTTTACTTCAACCAGCTTTAGGTTTGGTTCTTGGACTACCCAACGCACCGCCACTACCGATCGAATTTGGTATGTGACACATGTTTGCTGGTGTAATATTGACGAATCTAATTTCGCTGCTGATGACGGTTTATTACACGTGGAACGTGAGACGGATTTGTTTATGAGCTTTTCGACACCTCGTAGTCGTGGCAACGCCGCCGGCGGGCTGTCGCGATTGTTCCCACGAAGTGGCAGTCATTAGTGGGAATAAGGTTATAGGTGCGGCGTGGCAGAGATGTGGGCATTGGCTGGGAGAGTTTTTTTGTGCACGCTGATTAGGTAGGTATTTTGCAGCTGAAAGTTTAGGTTTGATAACCAAATTTAAAAAGCGCAGGGAGAACCATTATTTACACACATTATTTAGGAAAATAAGTTATTCAGAAAGCAGCTTCTCTTACACAATAAACTTGAGAGTGACAAGTAATGTAGGAATTTTTCTGACACATACGAAAACTCGTTTTTCTACCACTCAAACACAAAATGATTATTCGTGGCATTTTTTTTTTATTGCCGATGCAATTTCAGGTTTTTTATGCCCATTTTGAAATAGTAAAATTTTGTTTAGTGTTGTTGTTGAACAAACATGCAAGATACACACATTTTAACCTTCATCTCTCTTAATAACTTACAATTTTAATCTTGAAATATTAAAAAAATACATCGATACGGTATGGAAACAGTATAATTTTATACCACTTGTGTAATAGAACTCGAATAGAAACAAGCTCCAGAATGGATCTAAATACTGAAGTCCCACAGGGGATTTTTTTTATATTCTCGCTTATTTTCCGTCGGTCTATTTCCGCCACTGTTGTGGCCAATTACCGACGCCCAGGGAGGCGACTCCACACCCAGGTCTCTAACTCACGACCCGTTTATTAACGGACCGGCGCCAACGGCTTTACTTCCTCATGCGATGGAAGGCGTGATCCCAGAGATTTTTCGCCTCAGAAAATCTCCTGGTGTCGGCTAGGATTGAATCTAGACCAGTTGGGTTGGTTGTGAGTGGATCACGCCACCTCACAACCATCAACACCTATGTCGGCGGTGGGATTCGAACCCAGGCGTCGAGCGTGGTTGGCGGAGACGTTACGAACCACACTAGGCCCCCGCCCCCCCACAGAAGAGTTATATCGGCCCTTTTATTTCTTCTGCTCTAAGGAACTACTGGATTATTTCATTACAGAAGACGAGGCGCGCAGAATGTTGTACAAGCGAACGCGAGTGAAACTTTGCTGGTGACAGCTGACTAATGGACGAGCTACTCATCCAATATCCAGCCGACTCGCCATCTGCAATACCAAAATTGGTAAGATGGGCGACTCGCCGCTCACCTCGTCTTCTGCAATTGGGGCCAATATTAATGCAAAAATGAAGCTTTACGATTTCAAAAAGAATATTTTTCTAAAACTTGCCGGCATTTGAATTTACAAAAAACTAAATACAAATGTTTCCGGTCACCAACGATTTTTTTTTCTACTTTCCAGATCATTCTTTTAAGTGAGCATTAATTTGAAGACCTTTTTAACTCAAACTAGTTGTACTTTTTTATTGAATACATAGTCCACTTAAACCATATTGTTGTTTAGTTAATTTAGTTAATCTTGTATAATTTGGGATTTCACGCAAAAAATATTGATTTATGAGTTTGATTTCGCGTGGAAACGGATAAGTTGCTAAACGAATTTTATAAGTTTCAACACATTTTCAAACAAAAATAAATAAAAAATTTCTTCAATTCACGTGAAATTCTGGTGTTTGAAAAAATGCCGATTCAAGAGTTTAATTTTGTGTGGAAGCGTGCTTCAGCAGAGTCCTAGAAATAATTAGTTTGTTTCAACGTATGGGCTTTTGTTGCAATTTGAAATAAATACCGAGAAATAAACTTCTTGAAATCGTGTAGAAAATAAGAATTATAAATATTAGAAATATAAGCATAAACACAGTGGAATTTCTATTTTATCACGGTCAAAAAAACATCCTCCCGTGAATCCAACGAAACTGTGGACTTGGTGAAATGATAAAAATTAGTATTTTTCTTTAGATTTCACTGCTATGCAACAAAAAATACTAACCCCCATTATTTCCTCGAGTCCAAAGTTTCGTTAGATTTACCGGAAAGTGTTTTTCGACCGTGATAAAATCGAGATTCCACTGTATTTTAAAACCAAAACTCATATATTCCAAAATAAGCCTAAAAATTATAGTCAAATTCAAAATTCATAGAAAAAATTATATGAAATCTCTGTTGGGTTTTAAATGCACGTAAAAAACGATGTAAATTTGTTTGAAATAACGCAAAATTGGCAAAAAAACAACAAAAAAAAGAAGTTTTCAAACTAAAGCTTTTCAACTCTGGGCGGACAAAACAAGATAAAAATCTCATTTTGTAATCAAACGGTTTACATTTCATATAATTTCAATTGCACAAAATATCCTCATTGATATCAGAATTAGCGTTCGCAGAGAAAATGAAATCGGCGGTGAGGCTTGAACAACATACAATGAACTAATCCTAAACTGACGCTTAACCGTAACCTAACTAACAAAGAACAAACCTAAGCTGAAAAGAAAGTAAAACAGAACTTATAATTAACTGAACTCAAACTAAGCTGAAACTGAACAAAAGCTGTACAAGAACAGAATTAAAACAGAACAGAAATTAAATTAACGCTGAACTAAAACTTATTTAAAACTGGTAAAAGAACCGAAGCAGAAACTGAACTAAAACTTTACTTAAATTCTATTGAAATTTAACATAAAAAGAACTAAACTTAACAAAGCTAAAACAAAATGAGAACTAAACTAAAGTTGAACAAAAGCAAAATTAAAACTAAACTAAAATTGAACTGAGTTTAACCGATAATTATAACTATTATAACTAATATAAACACAAATTGAACAGAAACTGGAATAAAACTGAAATGCACAGGAACTGAATTAAAGCAAAACAGAAACTAAAACTGAACTGAAGTGGAACTGAAACTGAACTGTGCTGAACAAAAACTGAAATGAAATTGAACTAAAACTAAATTGAAACTGACTAGAAATTGACAGAAAATGAGTTCGGACTAAATAAAAACGAAACTGATTCTTAACTAAAATTGAACTAATCCTGAACTGACGCCTAACTGTAACCGAACTAACGAAGACCAAAGATTGAATTGGAACTGAACTGAGACGGAGTTGGAACGAACCTAAAAAGGAACATAGAATAAATTGTAATCGAACTTGAACTGAAATATAACTTAACTGAAACTTAACTAAAACTGCACAAGATATGAACTGGCGGAACAGAACTTACGTTGCAACTGTACTGAAAGATAACTAAAACTTAAACTGTTTCTCGATTAAGCAAAACAGATACTGAACTGAAACCTTACTGAAATATCACTTAATTTGAAGCGAAATCAAACGTAAAATGAACTGAAACTGTACCAAGACTGAACTCAAATTCAAATGTAACTGAAACAGGAAATTTCAGTAGAAACTGAACTATAAATTGGGCCGAAACTGAGCATAAACTAAACTAAAATTAAACTAAAACTGATATGAAATTACCAGGAGCTAAACTAAAGCTTAATAAAACTGAGCTGAAACTGAACTGAAACTAAAGCTAAAGCTGAACAAACACTGAAGTAGAACTGAAATAAATCTGAACTGACGCTGAACTGAACTAAAGCAGAACAAAAACTGAATTGAAGCTACACTGAATTAAGACTGAACTGGAGCTCAACTGAAAAAAGATTTAAATTGAACTGAAGCTAAGCATAAGCTGTACTAAAACTGAACGTAAACTGAACTGAAGCTTAACAAAAACTAAAGTGAAACTGAACTAAATCTGAACTGATGCCGAACTGTAGCTTATCTAACGGAGCACAGGAACTGAATTGAATCTGAACTGAAATGGAACTAAAAAGTATCTTAAAATAAACTCAAATCGAGCTTGTACTAATCTAGAACCAAACTGAAACTGAACCAAAGCTGCACAGGAACTGAACTAAAGCAATACAGAAACTGGAATCATTTCCAGAAGCGTAACTAAAACTGAACTGAAACTAATCTGAAACTGAACTAAAACTGAACTGAATACCACCCGCGTCCCCAGTCAGTCGTAACCACACCGTGCTGCGACACCGCCTGTGTGGGTGTGGATGGGTGAGTAAGTGTGGGCAGCCAAATATCTTTCAAAAAAAAAAAAAAAAAAAACGACAGACACGGATGCGTAGGCTTTCCCCTCGTATGTTTAGCGGGCCCACGTAGCATCGAAATGCTTTTACCGCGCCCCACAGCAAGAACGTACCCAGCTGAATAGATGGCACTTATGGCTGACCAACTTGACGCTAATCCATGTCCAATCCGTTCGCGCTACGCCCAATGATTGATGAAGAGAAGGCCGATTTGTGCAATTGTACTAGCCGAAGAAGCTACCGTTGATACGCAAAAATTCAGTCCACTTCACGATTAGTCGATTAGTATTAATGTATGTAAACCACAAAGGAAAAACTAACCGTATTTGGTCGCCGCTGTCCCCCAGAGCGCAAGCCATACTCAAACTGACGTGCGTCCGCGTATGACAAGAGAAAGGAGCCTAAGTGCAATTTATCACAAATTTAAAACCACCCGGCTGCGAGGCGACGAGAAGGGGGAAACCAGGACAGATGAGAAGTTGATTACTTTCGCGGTTATGCTGCTTTAGTTTCAAGTGCGCAAAATCCGTCCGAATCAAGCCCAAATAATCCAACGGGTTGCGTTTTATAGTGATAATGTGTTTATTAGCTTGCGGAGACGTTAAAATTTTTCGATGTTGAAAACCACTGCGAAATAAAAGTACTGTTATAATGAACACGTCACTAATGGAATCGGAATTTTGCCCATAATACTGCGCAGTGGAACTTTTACATCTAAACGCTTCGGTATCTTAGGTTAGCCGCTTTTTTGCCGCAGTTTCCAGTACCGTCAGAGCCATTTGTACTGGCGCATGAGATAAGTACGTGAAGGCAATCAACGGAGGACGACGTCGTTTGCTGCCTGTCGTTAATTATCACCGTACGAATCGTTCACTTCCAGCACGCGTTACCGTGTGCAGCAATCAACGGACCCCGTTACCAGTGCCCTGCTCTGACCGCTGACTGGCTGACTGGGGCCAGCTGTTCGCTGGTGGTAAAGCTAGCTTGCGGTTTTTAATCGAATGCGACACGTGCGACGCGCTAAGCGTTGTCCCCAGGGAACTCTTAGCCGATGTTCGGTGACGCGGAATTGCGAAGGGAAATTACATCACTCACAGTGATTTGCACCCAGCTAGGGGATTGAAGTCCGAATGAATTGGTGTTGGTATAGGGCGCAATCCAGTTTGCACAACAATCATAAAGTCAGAAGAGAAAGCACCCTCAACATCGCCGCCGCTGTACAATCTCTGCACGTACGAACGGATTCTGCTGCAATGGCCATTTGTTCAATTCTTGTTAAATGTTTTATTTATCTTGGTGGCAACTGGCTGACTGGCGGCCACAGAGTGCACCGGCGGGAGCCTGGGCTTGTCCTCCGGTTTTGTGCCGAGTCAGCATCATTTCGTAAAATGTATAACTTATTAACAAGCTGTTTTTCTAGCATCTCTCGGTCAGTTGCTGCGGCCATTACCGGCTGGCCGCCTGATTTCGCTAGGCACTGCACGTCTGTTATATGAATTTATAATGAGAGCAATTGGGATGAGAGGTGAATACCAACTCGGTGGGGCGAGCAAGTGGCCAGCTCGGTAACTGAGCGAGACGCGTGACGGAATTAGGAAATTAGAAGTTTCTTTTTTTACTCTTTACTTCAACCAGCTTTAGGTTTGGTTCTTGGACTACCCAACGCACCGCCACTACCGATCGAATTTGGTATGTGACACATGTTTGCTGGTGTAATATTGACGAATCTAATTTCGCTGCTGATGACGGTTTATTACACGTGGAACGTGAGACGGATTTGTTTATGAGCTTTTCGACACCTCGTAGTCGTGGCAACGCCGCCGGCGGGCTGTCGCGATTGTTCCCACGAAGTGGCAGTCATTAGTGGGAATAAGGTTATAGGTGCGGCGTGGCAGAGATGTGGGCATTGGCTGGGAGAGTTTTTTTGTGCACGCTGATTAGGTAGGTATTTTGCAGCTGAAAGTTTAGGTTTGATAACCAAATTTAAAAAGCGCAGGGAGAACCATTATTTACACACATTATTTAGGAAAATAAGTTATTCAGAAAGCAGCTTCTCTTACACAATAAACTTGAGAGTGACAAGTAATGTAGGAATTTTTCTGACACATACGAAAACTCGTTTTTCTACCACTCAAACACAAAATGATTATTCGTGGCATTTTTTTTTTATTGCCGATGCAATTTCAGGTTTTTTATGCCCATTTTGAAATAGTAAAATTTTGTTTAGTGTTGTTGTTGAACAAACATGCAAGATACACACATTTTAACCTTCATCTCTCTTAATAACTTACAATTTTAATCTTGAAATATTAAAAAAATACATCGATACGGTATGGAAACAGTATAATTTTATACCACTTGTGTAATAGAACTCGAATAGAAACAAGCTCCAGAATGGATCTAAATACTGAAGTCCCACAGGGGATTTTTTTTATATTCTCGCTTATTTTCCGTCGGTCTATTTCCGCCACTGTTGTGGCCAATTACCGACGCCCAGGGAGGCGACTCCACACCCAGGTCTCTAACTCACGACCCGTTTATTAACGGACCGGCGCCAACGGCTTTACTTCCTCATGCGATGGAAGGCGTGATCCCAGAGATTTTTCGCCTCAGAAAATCTCCTGGTGTCGGCTAGGATTGAATCTAGACCAGTTGGGTTGGTTGTGAGTGGATCACGCCACCTCACAACCATCAACACCTATGTCGGCGGTGGGATTCGAACCCAGGCGTCGAGCGTGGTTGGCGGAGACGTTACGAACCACACTAGGCCCCCGCCCCCCCACAGAAGAGTTATATCGGCCCTTTTATTTCTTCTGCTCTAAGGAACTACTGGATTATTTCATTACAGAAGACGAGGCGCGCAGAATGTTGTACAAGCGAACGCGAGTGAAACTTTGCTGGTGACAGCTGACTAATGGACGAGCTACTCATCCAATATCCAGCCGACTCGCCATCTGCAATACCAAAATTGGTAAGATGGGCGACTCGCCGCTCACCTCGTCTTCTGCAATTGGGGCCAATATTAATGCAAAAATGAAGCTTTACGATTTCAAAAAGAATATTTTTCTAAAACTTGCCGGCATTTGAATTTACAAAAAACTAAATACAAATGTTTCCGGTCACCAACGATTTTTTTTTCTACTTTCCAGATCATTCTTTTAAGTGAGCATTAATTTGAAGACCTTTTTAACTCAAACTAGTTGTACTTTTTTATTGAATACATAGTCCACTTAAACCATATTGTTGTTTAGTTAATTTAGTTAATCTTGTATAATTTGGGATTTCACGCAAAAAATATTGATTTATGAGTTTGATTTCGCGTGGAAACGGATAAGTTGCTAAACGAATTTTATAAGTTTCAACACATTTTCAAACAAAAATAAATAAAAAATTTCTTCAATTCACGTGAAATTCTGGTGTTTGAAAAAATGCCGATTCAAGAGTTTAATTTTGTGTGGAAGCGTGCTTCAGCAGAGTCCTAGAAATAATTAGTTTGTTTCAACGTATGGGCTTTTGTTGCAATTTGAAATAAATACCGAGAAATAAACTTCTTGAAATCGTGTAGAAAATAAGAATTATAAATATTAGAAATATAAGCATAAACACAGTGGAATTTCTATTTTATCACGGTCAAAAAAACATCCTCCCGTGAATCCAACGAAACTGTGGACTTGGTGAAATGATAAAAATTAGTATTTTTCTTTAGATTTCACTGCTATGCAACAAAAAATACTAACCCCCATTATTTCCTCGAGTCCAAAGTTTCGTTAGATTTACCGGAAAGTGTTTTTCGACCGTGATAAAATCGAGATTCCACTGTATTTTAAAACCAAAACTCATATATTCCAAAATAAGCCTAAAAATTATAGTCAAATTCAAAATTCATAGAAAAAATTATATGAAATCTCTGTTGGGTTTTAAATGCACGTAAAAAACGATGTAAATTTGTTTGAAATAACGCAAAATTGGCAAAAAAACAACAAAAAAAAGAAGTTTTCAAACTAAAGCTTTTCAACTCTGGGCGGACAAAACAAGATAAAAATCTCATTTTGTAATCAAACGGTTTACATTTCATATAATTTCAATTGCACAAAATATCCTCATTGATATCAGAATTAGCGTTCGCAGAGAAAATGAAATCGGCGGTGAGGCTTGAACAACATACAATGAACTAATCCTAAACTGACGCTTAACCGTAACCTAACTAACAAAGAACAAACCTAAGCTGAAAAGAAAGTAAAACAGAACTTATAATTAACTGAACTCAAACTAAGCTGAAACTGAACAAAAGCTGTACAAGAACAGAATTAAAACAGAACAGAAATTAAATTAACGCTGAACTAAAACTTATTTAAAACTGGTAAAAGAACCGAAGCAGAAACTGAACTAAAACTTTACTTAAATTCTATTGAAATTTAACATAAAAAGAACTAAACTTAACAAAGCTAAAACAAAATGAGAACTAAACTAAAGTTGAACAAAAGCAAAATTAAAACTAAACTAAAATTGAACTGAGTTTAACCGATAATTATAACTATTATAACTAATATAAACACAAATTGAACAGAAACTGGAATAAAACTGAAATGCACAGGAACTGAATTAAAGCAAAACAGAAACTAAAACTGAACTGAAGTGGAACTGAAACTGAACTGTGCTGAACAAAAACTGAAATGAAATTGAACTAAAACTAAATTGAAACTGACTAGAAATTGACAGAAAATGAGTTCGGACTAAATAAAAACGAAACTGATTCTTAACTAAAATTGAACTAATCCTGAACTGACGCCTAACTGTAACCGAACTAACGAAGACCAAAGATTGAATTGGAACTGAACTGAGACGGAGTTGGAACGAACCTAAAAAGGAACATAGAATAAATTGTAATCGAACTTGAACTGAAATATAACTTAACTGAAACTTAACTAAAACTGCACAAGATATGAACTGGCGGAACAGAACTTACGTTGCAACTGTACTGAAAGATAACTAAAACTTAAACTGTTTCTCGATTAAGCAAAACAGATACTGAACTGAAACCTTACTGAAATATCACTTAATTTGAAGCGAAATCAAACGTAAAATGAACTGAAACTGTACCAAGACTGAACTCAAATTCAAATGTAACTGAAACAGGAAATTTCAGTAGAAACTGAACTATAAATTGGGCCGAAACTGAGCATAAACTAAACTAAAATTAAACTAAAACTGATATGAAATTACCAGGAGCTAAACTAAAGCTTAATAAAACTGAGCTGAAACTGAACTGAAACTAAAGCTAAAGCTGAACAAACACTGAAGTAGAACTGAAATAAATCTGAACTGACGCTGAACTGAACTAAAGCAGAACAAAAACTGAATTGAAGCTACACTGAATTAAGACTGAACTGGAGCTCAACTGAAAAAAGATTTAAATTGAACTGAAGCTAAGCATAAGCTGTACTAAAACTGAACGTAAACTGAACTGAAGCTTAACAAAAACTAAAGTGAAACTGAACTAAATCTGAACTGATGCCGAACTGTAGCTTATCTAACGGAGCACAGGAACTGAATTGAATCTGAACTGAAATGGAACTAAAAAGTATCTTAAAATAAACTCAAATCGAGCTTGTACTAATCTAGAACCAAACTGAAACTGAACCAAAGCTGCACAGGAACTGAACTAAAGCAATACAGAAACTGGAATCATTTCCAGAAGCGTAACTAAAACTGAACTGAAACTAATCTGAAACTGAACTAAAACTGAACTGAATCTGAATTGAAACTGAACTGAACCTGAACTAAAATTGAACTGGAACAGAATTGAAATTGAACTAACACTGAACTGAAATTGAACTGAAATCGAACTGAAGCTTAACTGAAACTGAACTGAAAGTGAACTGAAACTGAACTGAAACTGAACTGAAACTGAACTGAAACTGAACTGAAACTGGACTTAAACTGAACTGAAATTGAACTGAAACAGAACTGAAATAAAACTGAAATTGAACTGAAATTAAACTGAACCTGAACTGAAATTAAACTGAAGCTGAACTAGATTCGAATTTTAGCAGAACAGAAACTGAAATTTAACTGAAACTAAACTGAAACTAAATTAAAATTTAACTGACATTGAACTTAAACTAAACTGAAACGGAACTGAAACTGAATTGAAACTGAACTTAAACTGAACTGAAACTGAACTGAAAATTAACTGAAACTGAACTGAAACTGAACTGAAACTGAACTTGAACTGACTGAAACTGGACTGAAACTGAACTGAAACTGAACAGAAATTGAACTGAAGCTGAACTGAAACTAAACTGAAACCGAATTGAAACTGAATTAAAACTGAACCGAAACTGGATGGAAACGGAACTGAAATCAAACTGAAACTGAACTGAAAATGAACTAAAACTTATCTGAAACTGTACTGAAACTTAGCTGAAACTGAACTGAAACTGATCTGAAACTGAGCTGAAGCTGAACTGAAATAGAACTGAAACTGAAACTGAACTGAAATTAAACTGAAGCTGAACTAGATTTGGGCACTAGAGGGTTAAGCAGAGGGTTGAACTAAAACTGAATTGAAGTTGAACTAGATCTGAGTTTATGCAGAACAGAAACAAAAACTAAACTGAAACTGAACTGAAATTAAATCGAAACTGCACTAAAACTAAACTGAAACTGAACTGGAGCTGAACTGAAACTAAAGTTAAACTCAACTGAACCTGACTTTAAATTAAACTGAAATAGATCTGAAATTGAACTGGAGCTGAACTAGATCTGAATTTAAGTAGAACAGAAAAGAAATTTAACTGAAAATAAACTTCACCTGAACTAAAATTGAACTAAAACTGACTTTAAATTATCTGAAGCTGAACTAGTTCTGAGTTTAGGCTGAACAAAAGCTAAACCTAAACTGAACTGGAACTGAAGTAAAACTAAACTATGTTTAAGCTGACGCGGAATTCAACTTTCGAAGAATACAGAATCGAAACTAAACTAAAACGGAGCTGAACAGGGCCGGATTTAGATTCTGGGGGGCCTGGGGCAATTATTATCATGGGGCCCTCTTTTCTTAAAAAATTTAGAGGTTAAAAAATTTAAATTTTGAAATGACTTAGCGCTTTGCTGGTAGGTAACGAGCAATAAAAAAGGTCTCTACTCTGTCTTCACGTCTGGCCCAGGACTAGGGGGGCCCTCATGTCGGAAGGCCCGGGGCATTTGTCTCCCCCCCCCCCTTAAAATCCGGACCTGGAGCTAAAACTAAACTAAAACGGAACTTAAGATAAGCTGAAATCGAACTTTATCTAAAATTTCTGAACTAAAATTAAAACCGGAGCTTCACTGAAATAGAACTGAAGTTCAAGTGGATCTGAGTTGAAGTAGAAAAGAAACTGAAACTGAACTTCAGCCCAACTGAAACTGGAACGTAGACTGGACCAAAACTAATCACTAAACTGAACTAAAACCGGAGCTTCAAGGTTACAAGGCCCGTTTGGGTTCAGCAGGTTTGAGTCTTGGTAGAATCTGGGCCATTCGATTTCATCGAATCACAGGCCCCACACTTACTCTTCCTTCTCAGTAAACTTCATAAATGTAATTAAGAATACTTGGCAAGAGAAACAAAGCTGTTATTGTAGAGCAGCCGGCATAATAGAAAAGACAGGCTTGTCGTTTCTCCTCAGAAAATCACTAACGTATAGAAGAATCTCTTTCACTGCGAAAACACCTGCTCTCACAGTGGTGGGCAAAGCGACACACTTGCATGAAGAGAGCAGCGAAAAACTTTCTAGAGTGTTGTGTGAGCTTTACATTATGCGCAAAAACTACATAACCAAGCTCACTGCAGTGCCTGTTCTGTGTGCCTTTTAGGGATATATCAAATGGGGGGAACATCTTGGTAGGAAAGTAGATTGTGTGAATGCTTTGAATCTCGAAACTGAAAAAAAATCCAGGCCCGTCACTTATGTTTGCTCTTCGCATGCTACCAAATCTATCTCAGCAGTGGTCACCAAGCATGGAAAAGTTCACTCACTAGCAATATTTCATGCAAATGTGTTCTTTGATTTATCAGTTATCGTTCAACTATTTCCACTCGCGTACAAGATTTCCATAGAAACGCTGCTGATTGTTTTTCGCTTCTAAGAGTTCCGAATACCATAGAAGGAGATTGAATGATTCAAACACGATAGTATTTATTGTATCCAAGTTCACTTGCATTCAACATTATCGCGAGAACCTTTGAGATATTATCGCCAGTGATACAAAATTATGAATCCAAATGAACGTTAGATTGCGTTCAATTGTTTACTTGACGGAGCAAATAGGTATCATCAATGCTTACGGAAATTGTAGCATGGTGCATTAACATCTGATACTTGAAATCACCAAGAATCATCGTGGTATATCACGGTGAAAGCACGACGTGGAGTAGCCGAATTACGCCTACAAGCAACCAGCATTTGAAAGAATCATTGCGATCGCTTGAGTGCAATCGTTTACGATTCTTTCGTGAAACACTCGCTATATGTTGCTCGCTCCGCCAAAAGCAGGCAATACTGAAACAAAATCATCAAAGAAAGCTACCATATATTTCTTTGCTCTAAGTTGTCTCTTGCAAGCTTGAGAATATGTAACTTTCAATAGCGATGGTTTGCTAGGATTGAAAGCTTATGAATAGCACGTTCAGAAATGATACCCGAATGATTGTTATGCGATACGAGTTTTTCCATCCTTGGTGGTCACTGCGGTATTTTCCTGTGTATTCTCACTAGAGTGATTCACCACTCTTGTTTCGCTTATCTGTGATGTAAGCTGCTCGTGTGTTAATTTTTCTGCGAGCAGCAGAAACACAGCACACAACAGAATGAAGAAATGTGGTGAATGAGTTTGCTACACGCAGTATTCATGCTAGGCAAAAAGTGAGCGGTGAATATTCACTCTGCTCTTTCCACATAGTGAGGAAAACAACAAGCCCGAGGTAGGATAAAACAACATACTTGTTTGAACGGGTAAATAATAAGAATATCATTTACTCTCAATTGTGGTATTGCTAATGATAGAAGCTAAAGCTGCTCAAGAACTGAACTAAAGCAGAACAGAAACTGAATTAAAACTGAACTCAAACTAAACTAAAACTGGACTTGATCTGAACTAGAACTGAACAAACCGTATAAATTTCTCATTTTGTCTGGAAAATGAAACGCAAATTTAAGCTTTTGAGAAAATTTCACATACACGTTAACACAAAACCCGGTATATATTATCAAACTTGTGTATCAAGTTTCGCAATCGTTATCGCTTCTCTAAATTAATATGCAAAGATACTTTTGTTGAATTACACGAAATTATACTTGTATATTTACCTGTGAAGAGGGGAACACTTCTGTGGAAACTTTTATACGAGTCTCGTGTAAAAAAGGTTGAAAGAACAAATAACTCTAGAAAACAAAGGTTTTGCCTTAGAACTCAAACTAAAAATAATATATTCATTATAGCTTCTTTAACATTTCGATGTATTTTAAAGGCTATAGTCTTCTAAGGGCAACTATTTTGAGCTGTGGGGCAACATATTTTCCCTTTTGTCGATTAGTGTAATAGAAACAAGTTGTGTTAAAACTAAGTAAATACAAATGAGAGTTGAGATTGTAAAGGTCACTTCAAAACAAATAAATTTTAGATTATGTGCAAACTCCTAGCTCATAGCTACGAATAAAAAACGGCCAGAATTGCCCTGAAATCCTCCTTAATATCGCAATTAATGTTGAAAAATGTAAAGTAGGCAGTTTAGGTAATTTTACGGGAATGTGAAATATGAAAGAGAACTAAGGATGTGAATTCGACTTATATTCCTTTCAGACGGGACTCGAACCAGCAATTTTTTATGCCTCCGGAATGGTGTTTTATTTAATTGAACTACTGAAGTAGGAGTACATTTTTTAATTTCTAAGTCTGCAAAAATAACGTAGAAATTCAAATGACCGTAATATTCAGTTTTCTCGTTAAACAATGACAAAGTTCCAAATGTAACTTTTTCGGTTATGAGAAAAAATTGTACAATTGCAAGATAAGACCAAACATGAAAAATAGCACAATATAAGATGAATAATTGATTCCGCAAATACGTGCGCGTTCAACCCGCAAACGCCACAAGCGACACATCTTTTGTTCTTTGCAGCCCTTCTCAGCGGTTCGAGTTGCCAGCCAGGACCCAGGTGATGGCCATTTCTCACATTGTCACGTTTGCCAGACACAGAACCGCGCGGCTAAATTGTGGTCATCACAGAATCATCACGGCAGTAAATTCCAGAAACAAAAGCTCAACCACATCCACCATATGTCATCGATCATTCTCGACGCGGCAAGAAGAGCCACGACGAGTGAGTGAGTGAGCGAGTGTTTGTTTGGTTTGAGTTTAGTCTGCTTCGCGATGTTTTTACCGATTGTAACATTAACATCTCGTACTGCTCTTCAGCTTCAGCTGAAAGGGTGAGAGCTTTTTTTCCTCGTTCTCGTTTATTCCACTGTTCTTCCCAGCATCATCGGGGATCTTCACATCCATCATCGGCCGGGCTTTGCGTGGTGATCTTCAGTTGGCTTGAAGTACATAACATAAACGAAACCGTTTCTGCGTTCTTGACTTGGTCCGCGTAGCTTCGTGAAGAGCGCGGACTGGATTGATTCCAAAGCAGAACGAATAAAAAAATCATAAGCAATCTCTCGCTCGGCAAGGCGAAATAACTTCTTTAGAGAAGCTGTTTTATAGATCGTTAATTTTTTTGTTTGCCCTGAATAGGCAGAGAATTTTGTATGGAACCCGTTTCGGCGATGTTCCCAGCCTTCCCCTCCTAGCGGAAGGTGCGCGCAAGAGTTCATCGGTGTGATTTTTGGACGGACGCACCAACCTTCGATGATAAATGAATACGATTACATTGAAACTGAATTTTGAACGGTGAATTTTTCTCCCCTTCCCGTCCTGTTCGACCTACTCAACCACTGTTACCAAAACTAAATGGTAGTCGAGAAGAAGCGAGAAAAATATTATAATTGAACAGTTCGTATTTGTGATTTTATAATTCTTTTTTTGTTAGAATTTTAACATGCAAAGTGGCTGCCGGTAAATTCACACCCGAAACATTTTAATTGGTTTTCGATTAATTTGTATAAAGCTGTTCCAAAATTTCCGAGAAGAATATTCTCCAGTGAAATCTTCGTTAATAAGTTGTTTTTTCCTTCAAGAAACCTAACCATAATAAACTGTTCTCGAGGAAGCCGAATAAACCAGATTTCCATGGATATGAGTTTCAGAAAACAGTGCGATAAAATCTCTATCTTTACTCCGCCCAGCCGGACTTCGGCGGCATTTGCCGTAAGTCTTCAGATGAGAGATCAGTTTACGTCGTTGGATGCTGCAGTCAGAGACACTCACATTTGTCACCTTTGCGTGTCCCTTTCTGGACCCCTCCACCACCTTTCTCTGCTCTGCTCAGGTCGTTTTATAGCTTTTCGTTCTCAGGAATTTATTCCTTCCCCCATTCTTCTGCCCTGCTACGGCTACGAAGCGAACAAAACGACTAATTAAAAACTTTTTTTGAATCCTTTCTTCCAGAATTTGACAACTCTCGCCTCGACAAATAAAGTACAAAAGAATTCAAACAGCAGAAGAAAAACTCATTTCTATAAACTTTATGCTTCATGGGCTATTAGGCTAAAGTGGCATTAGCTATAATTAATTCTTCGCTCATATTTCGATCCGGCTAGTTTCGGCAATCGCGCGAAACCGGTTTCCAGCGAAACGAATGAAAGCTTTTGATAACAGAAACAAAATCCGAACTCGGTGCCTACCAGCAGCGTCGAACGTTCGCGCAGGCGATTGAGATTCAAATATTCCAAGAAACGTTTTGTCTCGATGGTTTCTGCTGCTACAGCGTGGCTAATTTTGTTTTATTGACGTTTTAATTTTTCGCTTCGAGGTCGCCTAAACCGGAGGGCCCTGCTCTCAGGCGACATCTAGGGTGCTGAGAATGGTGAAAAAACACAGGAGAAGCACCCAACAAGCAATTAATCACGCAGGTGAACCTGCGATAATATGCCAATGAGGACAAATCGGTTTCAGCGAGAGATTGCGCAGTTCGGTGGTGTGGTGGGGAAGTATTGTAATGGGTGGCTATTTTTTGTTTTGACGAGCTAACCGTCAACCACTCCCTGTTGGGTGATTTAGTTAAGTGTTTGATCGATTATCTATTCTCGTTGTTACCATGACGAAAGTCAATAAGGTTCATTTGCTTAGTAATTTGTTTAAATTAAATCGATAGAAAGAGGCGTGATTGCATGAGCTTTGTGTTTTTTCTCCCTTGCATGGGGTCTTGCTCATCTCCCCGTCTGCTCTTCCAGTGAGTCAGCCTGGGTTGGATAAAAAGAGTGTACACACAGATATTTATTCAAAGCATGTCCATCAGTGGGTGAACTTGCGCAGATACGGCCCCGAAAAAAAAAAACGGTTGCTGCTTCTGCGGATCGAGCTAACTGTACATAATCGGTTGAAAATAATTGCACACATGAAGTGCGATGACGCGAACGATTGTGGTCACAAAAAGGTGGGAAAATAATCATATTGTAAGCGCTTAGGCTAGAATAAAGGAGGTCATTTGACTGCGTGAATGGCCATCTTTCATGAAGTGACTCTTCGACGAAATTTGTGGCAAAAAATAGTGAAGTAGGTAAAAATATTGACAGAACAAAAAGGTTTGGTGTAAGATTTCGACTGCCTACACACAAACCTATTATATACATGGAATTACGCAACGAGAAGCTCTACATAAAACGTGCGAAGCACAGCAGCAAGTGAAAGTAATCATTTATTTCTCACGACTGCATTCCACCCTTTCATCACAATCTTTTCCTCGCCAATAGCGAAATAGCACTTTTATACACATCTGTCTCACGGCAGCTAGGGAAAACAATACGATACAATGTAAACTTCGAACGCAAATCTACGTTTCATTCCCTGGCAGAATTGAATAAAAACATCTTCATTGTGGCAAACGTTTATGTTTCCATCGAGTCTGGGTGGCCGCCCGGGTCCAGTTATCAACTCCTCTTATTTCGGCGGTGATTTATGAGGCATTCCGGGCCTGCTTATCGAGCTCTCAAAAAACCATTCCGATAATATAATTTACATAAGTATCAGTTTTCCTTCCCCGAGCTCGCCAGTGGACAGGCCGGACAGGCTGATTTATGATTGTTCGGCTGGGTTCTGCTGCACATGCTCAATTGACCATAATTGAAAGTGGACACCGGTGATTGTTGCGGAACTTCCAACCACCGGGGCCTCCAATGAAATGGCAATAAATAAACGGCCAGTAATCGGATTAGGTTGTCGGTTTTGGTACTTGTGGAAGTCTAGTTTTTTTCCTCCCAAGCTTTGATGACATATGGAACGAACCGCACAAGATGAAAATAGCTGTTGGATTTTTCTTCTCTACTAGGCGATGGTTGAAGATTTATAGTGAGATGAACAAAAAAAAAACGCCCACTTCGGAAGTAGGTGAAGCACAGACACTGCAACTGTGTTCAGTTGAAGTGGATACTACATGCAATGAGTTATCTTGAAAAAATAATTTGATCCAAAAAAGCTGCAATGGAAATTGTCTGCGAATCACAATTGATCTTAAAACGTTCTGCCATTTTCTTCATAAAAACTGTTTAGACAGTTACACTCTCATTACCAAACGGGGTTTCTCGCTAAGCCGCTCGTTGCAATCCTCGACGAATAAACAAACAACAGCACGGGAAGTGCGAGACTGAGAAGTTTCGAGCTTTCAGTTTCTCTTTCTGCAGAGACCGACAGAGAAAAGAGAGAGAGGGCAGGAAGGCAGCCAGTGCGCTTGTTTTACGTGCGAAAATAGTCTTTCGTCATGTCGCACGTAAATCATGCCTGAAAGCCGCTCCATACGGTGGCTGGTGAGATGGCCGGTTTAACACGAAGGAACGGGTTGAAATTTGTACATTAACGGGAAGAAGTGATCATAGTTGCAAAGCTGGTTCAAGGAATTTGCGTTAAACGGTTGATTTGACCGATTGTCATTTTTTGCTGTGAAGAGGTCACATTATGGAGTAATCTAACTAATTATCTAGAGGTACAAACCAATAAAGCTCTAAGTGATGTTTGAAAAAATCATAAACAACTGACCATTTCTAAATGCATTCTATATCTTCAAATGGTGATGTTCTTCAAGATAATTGCAATCCATTGAGATTATTTGACGCACCAAGTTGTGCTGTCGCCTAAATGTATATCTTCAATTCAATTTTTATTTGAATTGTATCTTAATTTCAAATTTCTGAACGCCGAAAAATAATAAACAATATATTACTATTTAATTCCAAGCGAAAATCTGAATTTGTGGTCAGTGCAGAAAACCGTTAACAATTTACAAATCTTTTGCCTTAATTTATCTTACGAAAGTTTTGTTTTTCCGTTTCGATGCTACTTTAGCTGACTGTAAACATATTATTTCTTACCTGCAAAGAAAAAGAAAAATATTATTAGAACACATTTTGATAACAACGGATTTTTTTTATAAATTCATACATATTGAATAAATGTAAAATGTGGGTAAAATCAATAGCAAACGTGGGGTTATGAAATTGATTGAAACTGCTTAAAAATTAAAAATTTACAAAATATACTGAATTCTAAATGAAATGGAAACACAAAGAAGGACAACGGTTTCCAACAGCATGCAGAAAACAGAAAAGCCAGACACAATTACCCTAAAAAATCATTAGGATTCCGCGAACGGTTATTTTTACAAACAATTCGTTTTCTGCCGTACACGGGAACGTTCTCACACAAAAACTCAGTTTTTAGCGCTAAAATTGTATTTGAAATGTATGCATAGAAAAGTGGCTAAAATTGGGCCAAAGCAACTCTTAAACATATAAACAGTTTTGATGCGTGAAAAAGGGCTTGAAATGCTTGAAAAGTTAGATGAAGATTATACAAACTTTAATTTTAATCGAAATCGAAATATTTTTTTTAATAAGAAAAATCGTTGCATGCAACTAAAATAGTGAAAAAAACACAGACCATCGATTGGAAAACGACAAAAAATATAATTCAATAGCGGATGAAAACATTACGGTATAAAATTCGATATAGATGCGAAAAACAATTGAGAAATGCATTATCAGGCTATGTTTATATTGAAAAGTACAAATTCTTGGTTGTTAATTGATTGTATTCTCGTTTTAAATTTATTGTATTAAGTGAGGATAACGGGTCCAAAATCTAGATTTTACAAAGCAAATAAACAAATTGTTGTGAGCGTTTCAATGATGAGCCATAACGTCTACTATTGCTTGCTAAAGTAAAGAAACTCTTCATTAAATAAACGCTGTTGAAAAAATCTTATAAGCATCCTTGTTTTATATTTTGGTTTGTTATATATCTATAATTGTTTTTGTTTGTTTGAAATGCCTAATGCCTATTTGAGGAGGAATAACCACATAGATTCTACTCAAGCAGGCTTTTCGCTACTCCAGCAGAATTTACGGCCCCGTTATGCTTCCAGCGTCTGAGAATAAGCATTTTAATAAAAAGGGCCACATTTCATTCCTTTTCCATTAATTAATTTTCATTGTACACCTCTATGTAGAAGGCTTAAGAAAGACGTAGCTCTACGTGAAAAAAAAAACCGTATTGCCTCAAATTTCGAGCACTTAAGCTACGACGTATCTTCTTGCGCTAAAATCAGCGGAAAAGGATTTTTTCGTTTATGTTTACCAGTGTAATCATTTGGCTTGTAAAAATAATTACATTATTGTGTCTATATGTGTGTTAGGGTAGAACTGCCTTGGATGGACCAACACCTCCATTGAAACAACCGTCATAGGGTAAAATAGCTTACAGTGAAAGCCCTTTACTTTATAAACCTATAGTGGACCACCCGTCAGAAAAACTCTATTTCTCCTAACATAAATCGAAATTTATAAACGTTAATGATGCAGATTGACTAGATAATGTGTTCTGATGAAAGTTTTCTGAAAATCCTTTGCATTTTCGTAAAAATTGGGTTAATTTGGCGGGTGGTCCATTTCAGAAGAGGGGTCCAACTCCAGTCATGTGGAATTTTCAGAAAATTTACATCAGAACACATCTCAGGGTAAAACTACTTTGGATGGTCCACGTCCTTTAGTGGACCACAGGTCAGATTAACTCAATTTATGCATCCACTGAAGGAAGTGGTCCATCCAAGATAATTCTACCCTACGAATGTTTCTCGTAGTTCTAATGCAGGTCAGCTGAATAAGATGTTTCACGATGGAAGTTTTTCAGAAATCGCTCGAGTTTTGGTATAAATTGAGTTAATATGACCTGTGGTCCACCAAAGGGCGTGGGCCATTCAAGGTACTTTTATCCTATGTTTGACTGTTCGAAATATGAATCACTGTCCTCAAATGTGATCCAAATTCCGAACTCCCTCATATTCTTATAGTTTTCAAAAGCGAGATTACTTTATTCATGCTTTGATTTTGCATATGGGGTGAATTAACCTGTTATGGACCCCTTTTCAATAGTGGACCACTCGCCAGGTCAACTTAATTTATTGAAATCTTGAGAGATTTTCAGAAAACTTCCATCGGGAAACATCTTATACAGCCAATATGCATCGAAAGTATTTATAAATTACGATTTTTTGCTAAGAAAAAAAATGAGTCGATCTGTCTGGGAGCCCACTATAGATTAATAAAGCTAAGGGGTACACTGTAGATTAACCCTACACACCTCATTAAGGTTCACTAATCACAAAACAGTCAAACGGGGCGAACCCAAATTGTTGCAATAACTGAATCGAAAAACAGGTAATTTCCAAAGTGAAGCATGAGACACTATTATGTAAGCTTCGATTTAGCATATAGAGTAAATTAACCAATAGTGTGCCTCTTTCCTATTATGTACCGCCCGCCAGATTAACTCAATTTATGTTAAAACTCGAGGGATTTCCAGGAACCTTAATCGAGAAACATCTTATCAAGCCATTTGCATCATAAACATTTATAAATTCTGATTTATGTTAAGAGAAAATGAGTTGATCTGACGAATGGTCCACCCTAAATGGTAAAAAGGTAAAACCACCGGTCAGATTAACTCAATTTTTGCGAAAACACGGAAAATTTCCAGAAAACTTCCATCGGGAAACATCTCATCCTGCCAATCTGCAGTAGAATCACGAGAAACATTTATAACATAAAACTACTTCGGATGGACCACGTTCTTTAGTGGACTACCGGTCAGATTACATCAATTTATGCGAAAACTCGAGGGACTTTCAGGAAACTTAAATCGAGCTATGATCATCAAGCTATTCCAATTTGATCAAGTAAGTTCCAATTTGATCAAGAAAATAAAAAGTTTTTCGTCAGGATGGTCCACTAATAGACATGGTTCATCAAAGGTAGTTATGTACATGTTTCTCGTGATTCTGATGCGGATTATCTGGATAAGATCTCGAATTTTCGCATAAATTGAGTTAATCTGACGGGTGGTCCACTGAAGAAAGTGGTTTATCCATAGCAGTACTACACTGAACCAGACAATTTATTTTCACGATAAAACATCATGAAAAAGAAATTAGGGTAGGACTATCTTTGATGGACCACTTCCTTCAGTGGACCACCCAGACGAAAAACTGTTTATTCTCTTGGTCCACTAAAGGACGTGGTCCATTCAAGGAAGTTTTACCCTATATTTGGCTGTTCGAGTCTTCAAACGTGATTCAAATTGCGTGCACCTTTTTATTCTTTCCTTTTTCAAAAAAAAACATGAATTACTATGTTAATAATTTCATTTAGCACACCTCATTTATGTCCAAAAAACAAGTAAAACGAAGTGATTCAAAATTGCTGAAAAAACCGAATCGAAAAGAATGCACACTTCAACGCTAACCGCTGAGAGATACACTGAAAATATTTTTTCGTTATTCTCTGCACGCACGTTTCGTAAACATGGATTTCGTAGATTGTACAGCACCTTTGTTGATTGTATAGAATATTCGTATTGCATGTTATCGAATAGAATTGCAACATTACGCATAATTTTTACAATTCACGGACGTACTTTCGTACGAACGTGGATAACAACGAACAAAAAAACTCGTAAAATGTATATGTTATTGCGTAGGCTTACTAATTTTTCGTACTATTTACATTATGCAGCGTTTGTTTATACGAATGATTGCGTTCATTTATAAAACCTTTCGTTACGTATACGAATACATACTTTGACAGTTCTGACGAACGATACATGATAATCATGCGATATATGAAAATCATGCTTTTTCATTACACTAGCTATAATAGTTCAACTTTCATTTTAAAATATTCGAATTTTGAATCAAAACGTTAATAAGAAAACTTAAAACTTGTTGAACAACTTGCAACAACATTCACGTATAAATTATGACCTAAACGCAAAAGATGACAGCGATGCAGTATTTTTGCTTCAAAAACCTCAATCGCAAAGTTATTTTTGAGGTGGTTTAACAAAAAGTTCGCTTACACAAAGGTTGGAGTTAAGATCAATTGAATCGCGATAAAATACACTTATAGGTATGATCGAAATGCAGTGAGTAATGAGATGATGTAATTTACAGTTTACATTAGAATCGAGAAACCCCGGTGAATTGTCGAGCATTCTCTCGTAGGTAATAATTGTGTTTGTTTATTGTATGTTTTTTTTTTTCGTTTTACACCGCTGATTGACTCATTCCGTTAAGAATACTAGACAGTTGCTCACGTCCATTGAGTCATTTTTTGTTTGAATATTCCAAAATATCTACATCATGTTTACATCCTAGACTTTTGTTTAAATCTGAATCAATTTTGTAAATATTCATGTATTAATTTTTACAATTGACTAAATGCTCAAATTAATCAAATGACATTTGCTTCTACAAACATTGCACGCAAGCTCTAAAACATGTGTATTTAATTGTGTGCAAGTAATGCCAATCACAATACACTTTGAAAACAGTTCGGAAACGCATTTTTTAACCCACAATCGAAGTTTTGAATCACCAATAATTTATAACAGGTGAAAACAATCCCCGTGGCTCTGTGGTTAGCAATGTCGGTCGGCTAGCTCTCCCATACGGTTGTGATATCGGGTTTGATTCCCGATCAGGTCGAGGATCTTTTCGAGCTAGAAATTTTCTCGACTGAGCACTGGGGCACGGTGTATCGTTGTAATAACGAATTCTCTCAACTAATCTAGTTGATCGAGACCGCAATTAGCCCCAAGGCTAAGCGTGCGATATTGTTGTATGTTGAAAACAATCAAAAGAAAGATTTTTATCTAGTTAACTCTACTATTAGATACAATGCTCAAAAGACACGAGCCTCACATACGACATTGACCAAATTGCTCGGTTACATTCACACTATTATAAAATTGGAATCCCAATTCCAAAGTTATTATCTTGCTCTAGTTTTCTTCAGCACTCAGTGCAAACTTGTAAAATCTACATCTTCGTTCCTCACGCTCTCCCAGTGTGGTCCAGCAGCGGAGAAATTTACCTACGCGATGAAACGAAACACGGCGGGCACCCAGCGATTCCCGTTTCGCACTGTACCTTCACAGTGCTCGCCGCCGGTGGAGCCCCCCGGTCAGGTATTAAATTTAATCTGCTTAAATGAAACACGATACCGCTCGCTCGCTCGCTCGCTCGATGGAACGACAGAATCGTAACCGGGCAAGGTGTGTGCTGCTTGCTAGCCGCTATTCGTGCGGTTCCACCGTGAACTTGTTTTTCGTAACACGCGTTATCCCTTGACGGCAGTGCTTTATACTTCTCTGGTTGGTTGGGGTGACGCATGTTTACGACCGACCAAGAAGACAATGCCGACTGATTGGATACGGCTTTCCATACGAATTTTCTACTACGAACATCTTACTCATTCCGTCTCAGATTGATCGAAATAGTGGCAATTAGGGGACTTATTTCGAGCACTAGCAACCCGGAAACTTTTGACTTTATCGGCATGACAAAAAGTGTCTTAACACACGGTTTAGCCACTTTAAAATTTCGTTTCTGAGCACAGGAAGTTTCAATGAACACTTAAGTGTTTAACGATAACAATGTATACATTATTTTTTCGACCGTCATAAAATTGAAAATATACATTCCGATTTCCGATAAAATGGAAGGCAAGAATGAAGAGAAAACGAATACACTGCATAAGCAAATGTAGATCAGAAGTCGTCGCCAGAGGAAGTGAGTGCCATGGGACACATCCTTTTGACCCTATGTCGATTTCAGAGGTTCGTCGCTTGTGCTAGGCTGCGATGTAAAGACGACGCCCCACTGACGAGGTGATTAGTGCCGATGAAATAAAACAAAACTAAGTGCATGAAAGCGGCAGATAAAAAATCATGTAACAGGAACAACAAGCTGAGCAATGCTGCTACCGGAGATTACGAGGCGTACTGACTTCCTGTTTTCATTTCCATAGCTCCATAAGCCGGCATTGCCGGAGGGGTAATGATGAGAGCAAATCGTTGCACCGATTGCAATTGAAAAAGTATGACACATTCGTATGAACAACTGAGAAGAGTAGTTGGTATGTACCAGTCAACCTTCACATATCGATGATGATTGCAGCAACACTTCGTGCCTGCCGGTTGGTAATTATTCGTATCCGGCGCATACGATTGGCATCCTAGCGGGAAACTTGGCACCAGTAGCTAAATTAAGACCTGATATCGCTTCCATCTCTTTTTGTGGATCCCATGCCACGTAGATCGATAATTTGAATTGCTGGACAACAATCTGTTGAGATAACAAAATTCAAGGCAGGCACTTCCTCCGCTCGGAAGGGTGCCACCCAACAAGCGCTCCCGCCTTAGAGCAAGTAGGAGAAACAATTAGCGAAGCTGTAGCAGGCAACAGGTAATTCTACCGCCGCAGATTGAGCCGTAATTGCGTCAATCAGAAATATCACTCAGACTTTTCAGCGAAAATGCTTCGAGTGGAATGTAAATTGCTCCTTTCCAGAGAGACTGCTGCTGGTCCGGGTGCCGCTTATTAGATTGCTTTTTTGCAGTGAGAAAGCGGAGGATCTATGTTATGGCAAAGTTCGAGAAATGCAAACTCATTTCACGAGCCACATTTCTACTCTTAATCACTCGAAACTCCGGTAGCTTTTACCATCGGTATGCGATTTTGTGCAGGTTAAAACGATAGCACGAGCTCGGAATTTTTCGACGATGATTATCCAGTTTTTTTTCTCTCCCACTACACTCTTCGGGTAGCCATTCAAGTGCGCTACCAGTGTTTCAGCAATTATGCTCCTTTCGAGGACCTCTTGTCCGTTTTTCCGAGGACGACCATATTGCGCTGTTTGCGCTCTGTTCTATCACGTTCTGCCTACCTGACTGTCTTACACGGAAGGTTTCGAGCAAGGTGTTGTTTTCTAGCCATAAGCTATTCTAGGAATTCGCATGATGAACAGCGGAAAATAAGCTAAGCAGTCATCGGTTTGTGTCAATTCAATTTGCATATTCGCACACTCGCAGCTTCTCGGATCGCGTCGTGTTCGGTGCTGGTCAAATACAACAACGAAAAAACAGAACGAGTTTTTTTTTGCTTTGACACAGTCGAGTGCGAGGACTGCCAGTTGCCAGTTGGAAATTGATACTATGGGGAGATAAATTTGCGATGTTATGCAAATGGCTCGTGGCAAGGTGCTGTGGTATTTTCAGCGGAGGGGAGAGGGGTGCTGATCTTGACCGGGACGACGATGAGTGAGTTAGTGAGTGACTCAGAAGAACGGTACTTGAGTTGGGTTTCAGCGAGAGCAAACCCTGAATTCACAACCATCCAGTCTAATGAGACTGAAGACTGTTGACCTTTAGCGATGCTTAAGCACGGCTGTATCGATTTCAAGTGCGTATATTTGGGTGGAATCGATTTTTGCCTATTCTGAGATCTACATCTTGGATCTTGTTTGAAGGCTGTACAGTACAGTTCGCATGAAAATATAGATTTCCAGTATATTTTAGTACATTTTTGGCCCTAACTTATCTCGTGAAATTTACTTTCTGGAAAGCTGCGGTCTTCAGCAAAATTGTTCAAAAGCTCAAGGGTTCTAGTTGCTGCACAAATCAGTGCAGAATTCTTTTGCCATGTGTCGCTAGTAAGAATGTAATTTTTCATAATTTGGCCTTAACTTCCGTGATTCTTACTATTTAAAATGTTGCGGTCTTTAGCAAAGTTGTTCGGAACGTCAGGGCTTCAGGATGGTGAAAAGTTAACTATGGAATTCCATCAATATGTGTTGTTGATGTATACGCAATACTTTGTATTTTCCCCTTGATTTACCTGTTACACGATATTGATTATTATTTTCCCTTATTGATTCGAGAGCTCGTCGATAAAGATAATCGTTTACCGCCAAAATCATGTCTCATTCTTAACACAGGAAATTTTAAATAGCGTCCTGTACAGCCGCTAATTACCGACCGTAAACGATAATTCGCAATGAAAGCCATTCAGCTTGATCGTCCCGAACCAAATAACATCGCGAAATCATGTCCAGTTGGTCGCAAACTTCAAAGAACACACGGTTTGGCAGGCTGGTTTTTGCACCAACCTTACGGCTGCGGCGGCATGACGCGAATCAATGCAAACACGTACATATGTACATTCCCGGCCCACAGTTTCCCACCCGGGCCGCGTTCAGCTGCATACGCGCTAGCGCGGAAAATCAATAAATTCTTTTTCGTACATTTTTACCGACCGTACTGGAACTGGAAACGTTCAAGAACCCGCAAACGGTCGGGAAGAGCACTTTTCGAAACAATGTTTAAATGATGTTAATCGTTTTTATCCCCTCCCTGAGCTGCGTGTAGGCTCGATCGTTTGCGATTGTTTCCCTTTTGGTATCGCCCAGCATTCCTCAGCTGCTGGCGGTGGTGGAGCAGCGGTAAAAGTCAACCGATTATTCAGAGGTAGCGCTTGTGTGCTTCTCGCAAAATCTATCGTTCATCGCTTTTTCTGTTGAATGAAAGAGGAACTGCGGGTGCATAAAACATTTATTGAAACGAATTTTTAATATACTCTAATCTCCACTAAAATAGTTTATTCATAAGTCGAGCTTAGAAAAGTCAAAGCCTTCGAAAAATCCTATTTATTGGCCTTTACTCTCTCTCCAACAACCGGTCGACCCCCGAGAGAAAATATTCCGCTCCGCTTGGTGACCCAACACGTTTCGTTTTACGAGCGTCCAATTCTTCTGCGTTTGGATCGGTATCTCTGTCCAATTAATTTCGGTTCGAACTCTTTCTACCTCCTGCCTCGGCGGTCGGTCGCCTGGCTAGTAGCATGCTTTATTGCGGTCCACTTGTCATTTCCAGAGGTTTCGAGCCTTGTTCGCCCCGACCGGAGCGTAATCGGCTTGTTTCGTGGAAAGTTATTTGCCTATACAAAACCGAACCCAACCCGGGCGAGACGAAAAAGAGATTGTCGCCGGTTTGGGTGATTGGAAAATCGGCGCAAAGTGGAATTTTTGAAATACTATCGAACTAGAGACGGAAAAAAAAGTTGAGTTTGTTTTTTTCGGTTTTTGCAGTGCTCTTCCGATAATCGTCTTTCGCTTTGTTCTTTTACCGTTCGACCTGCGCTAATGAGCACAGGGATACGATTTCTGTGCGGAATTCTATGTCCTTTTGTCGCATTCGGACGGGGTAGAGTGCAGTCAAATGTGCAACAGAATGAGCACAATAAAAACGGATTTAAATTCCCGACTTCTGAACGAAACCAGACCAGCCGTTTTTGTTTCGTTTTCTTAGTTTGGCTTGTTCTCAACTGGTGCACCTCTAAAATCGATGGTCACGACTTCGGAGGTTACAGAAGTACACATCGTGACGACCAATCTCAGGTACGAGCTTGTTTCCACGAAGCGGCATTGTGTGTGCGAATCTGGCCTGTACACTGGTTATGGATAACGAATCTGAAAGAGCGGTAATTAATATGGAATGCATCAACAATAACTTTAATACGATCACAAATCTTTTTGTGCCACGCGCAAAATGAACTGTGCAAGTCCGTTTTTCAATGTTATTATACGTCGAGCCAAGGCACGTGCACCCACTGAACAAATAGCCTACGTTTATTGATATTAAAAATTTGCCCCCAGGATGCTGTGACCATTCGAGAAGACTGGTTCCAATCTGAACCTAAAGTACGTAATTCTATTTTATTGCGATGCGATACCAACAGTGGTATAATGGTAGAATGATCGTATAATGTATAGTTATTCAATTTCCATAATATATAAGCCACATTCTATCATCAGCAGCTTCGTACACCGCCTGGGCTGATGAGAAACAAACACAATGTAGTAGCAGCACAGCACGGAGGAAAGCTCCCACGCTTTCGCTGTTTGTGTTGCCTTACTAATCAATCGTTGCTTTAGAAATGATCGCTTCCGCGCTGTTGCAATTTTTTATTGCAACCACTACCATTGTCTCGGTTGAAAACGAAAACAATAAAATTTTAGATATTTCTCTCGTAATTCTACTTCGCGCAGGATGGTTCTAGAACCGGTACCGCCTCCAGACTGCCAGATGGCGACATCTTTTTGTTCCGGCTGGTATATATGTCTACCTATTATGCCGGCAGTGCACCGTGATTGTCAACGGCGACAAGTGGAAGCCGATCGACCGAAGCCCGAATAAGGAGAACGCTTTGGCGCTGGTTTGCTTCGCATCACTGGAGACTAGTGAGCTCGCGAGCAATAAGCGACGAACCGACCGAAATTCGCTCGCACTAACACATGTACTCGAACTGTCCCATCAGCATTCGGTTTGTTTGCACATATGACGTCTTTGTTCACACGAAAACCGCACGATGCGGCAATCAACAAGAGGTGCGTACGTGGGCGGTTGTTTGGAGTTTCGCTTTTCGATTTACGCGTACAACAGGCAGGGAAACTTGTTTTGCTCGCGTGCCACAACTCACCCACATCCACGCGATTGACTCCTCTGCAAACCGTGTGCGCCCGTACGGTTAGATTGGATAATCGGAGACAACAACACGGTGAAAAGTGTCCCATGCACCACAGAAGGGCCGCCTTTACTATGTTTCATTTTCACCTCCGAACATAAAAGTGTACCCCTGATCAAGCTTCGCCCACTTAAGTACCCTCTAACAATGACAGGGACAAACTTATCCAATAAATTAAATTATGCATGATTTCGTTGATCAAACAACATCCATTCGCACAACCAGATGTGATTTCAAGTACCACGAACCGAACCAGATGCGCTACTCGTGCGAATCCGGGAAAAATTTCCAGAAATTAGTCGATCGCTTAATCGTGATTCCTTGCTGGAGTGTTGCTGCTCTGTTAAGCTACCAGCAAGTCAGCAAGATAATGAACTAAAACAAAATTGATTTGTTTCCAGCTATTAGCAAGCACTTTCCAATTCGGACCACGGACGGAGCCCAAATACTGACTGCGATCTTTCGGAACGCGCGCATCATACGTGCTTGGTGCGGGTCAGCTTCGTGAGATTTTAATTTTTCTATCGTGTGCCTGTTCCTTGCTCTTTTTTTTTAGGTTGTTTTGTTTCAACAAAACCCAACCAGTATAACTGGGCATCGCTATAATCATTGGACTGAACGAACGAACGAAGGAACGTTCAAAAAAAATCTAGTCCAACACTTCAGCTAGCTATCTAAATCGGTCCACTGACGCGGGCTGCGCATAGAATTGTGGCCAATGACTCGAAGAAAAACAAATTCATTTACATATTTCACATCCAGCTTTTGTCAGCACGAAGTCGGCGGGGAAGTCTGCATACAGATGGAACCAATTATGTATTTAAATTGAATTATGCGTTTGATTTCTTTTTCACTGGTGGCTAGTTTTTGGGAGCATCAGCTTGGAGGTATATTTCTGTTCCCCTCCTGGTTGTGTATAATGAGCCGTTTATTTTGAGCAGGTATTCGAGCTCTCAGGAACAACAACAAATTTCAATTTATTTCGTTCCATCAGTTTGGAGAGAATACAAACGTGTTATCGCTAGATCGTTTTTATTCCACCGAAAAAAAATAGCTAGAAGAACCTTTTCTCAATTATTAGAATAGAAAATAAAGAACAAATCTTGAGCTTGCAGAACTGAAAAAGGTTAACTGAAATATCTTTGAAATGAACGTCGGAGACCATCATCAATAAGACATTTTTTCATTGACCCATAGTTTTGCTGCAGATTATAAAACGCTGTCTTCAAGAATAGCAAAGGAATTTGAAAAAGTACGAATTTTCATTCAAAAGAATTTGAAAACGAATTTTTATAAAAAAGGCTCTATTGAACAAATTATTTTATATTCTTTTGGAAGTTGAACTGATATGTAAGTATGAGTAATTTGAAATTCAATTACCCTTTGAAAAACCGATAAAGGCTAAACAACTTTCTTATTTTGCACCATAACGAGGTGAAATTTCCTGCAATAATATGCATTTTAGCCCGGCCCACAACTTTGTATAAATAGAAAAATTTTAGGAAAAAGTTATGTTGAAAATTAGGTTTTGAGTAAGCTTTTAGAAAAAACTATCTGTATTTTTTTATGTTTAAGAGATATAATTTTAACATCTCCAACAAAGTTGCTAGAAAAAGCATCTGCTACAACTTTTTTGAAGATATTGGCTGTCTATCTCTTTGTTTTAAAAAATATAAATTTTTCATATCTCTTATAGGTAGATTAATCACTGAATCGTCCATTAAAATAGAAGCGCAATAAAGAACAAAGAAACTTATCCAAATAAAGTATATCGCTAAAATCAAACGTGAGGACGCTACTAATTTAGAGCACGAAATCGGCAAAATAAAACACTGTGCTCTAAGGCAAAATCTGTGTTGACCAGTGTAATGCTTAAGCTTAACTGTATCAAATATAAGACTGGTAATCATAAATAGTAATGTTCGATCGCGAAAATATTTTTTGTGTTACCTAGTTTATCGAAAACTAAACACCGACTGACATACCTTAGAGCGATAAATGTATTGACTTTTGATGGACCGGAAAAGGTTTTGAACAGCAAAAAATACAAAAACAATCATTTACAGAAGTATTTCTGCTTGAAGAATTCTTTAGGAGTATTTGGATGGGTAAAAAAAAGTTTATTAACTAAGTCAACATAGTACAAACCTAATGCAATAGCACAGGCGCCTGATTGAAACTCATTTCTTTCCTTTTCGAGCTCTTTAGCTGTCAAACTCAGCGCAATAGCTTTCGAGCAGTTTTCATATGATTCACAAAGTATTTGAAAATAGAACAAAAATGTTTTTTTCAATTGGAAGTGATGGTTAGGACACACGGAATCCAACTCCTCACCCCGCATTCTCATACCTCATCGCACGGGTAGACACTAAATTAAGCTATTTGTACCACTAACCCTAGCACTATCGATGAAGAAACTGATTCACGTATAATTGAGAAGATCACTCTTCTAACACTTAGAATTAAACGTTTTTGTAGAATTGTGCTACAAAACAACAAATGGATCACCATTTGCAGCGCGTAGCATTGTCATGGTAACCAAACAAAACTACAAAGGTAAAATACCATCTTCGTACCCGTGGTAGTACTGTGGGATGGGGTGAATTTGTTTACATTAAAACTCGAAATAAAAATATTGATCAAAAGACACTGACAATTTTACGAGAATTACGCACCTGTCAAAGTTAACCCCTTGAACCCCCGAGGTAATTTTAAATATTTTCGTAAATTCTCTCCAACCTCGTTAAAACTCAACCAAACTTGATCGAACAAGTTTCAAAATGCCAAATATTTATTAAGGGTTTAATGAAAGCTCAACAAACGTAATTTTCAACGATGATCGTAACTTAGCATCAATGTTATATCAATGATTTACCAGAAAATTACAAAAACTCGAGTTTCCAAGCTAATTTCGTGAGCTAGAATAAGTAGATTTTAACCAGAAGTGTCGTTATTTTCGAAAACATCATTTACCAGACCAATTTCTCACCGATTTATCTAAAAGGACCTTGGAGAATGCTCAGATTTGATTCATAAAAATAATACAAATTTCAATCATAATCACTCATAACTATCTCGGGCACATACCAGTACTCATTTTGAATAAATATTGTTTTGAAAAAAAAAAAAATCAACAAGAACCGAGTAATTTGAAACTGAACTTGACGAAGGAACATGCTTTGATTTTTTGATAAGAAAATGACCGATTTTCACACATTTTTGTTTGACCAATTTTTGATCGCAACACCTTCTATCAATTTCATACTTTACATCAAGGAAATTTAAATTTTTAAGTTCTTTGAGATAGCTATGTGTGGCTTGATATTCGATTACCTCTAGAAACACACAAGGAAAATAAAATAGAAGAAAGCTTTCCGTGCATGACATTGTTGGGGAGCTGCTCTATTATTCATCTCATTAGGCCGATATTCATGAAGAATGCACGGATTAAACACCAAATTTTCACGAAATCATAGAACAAATTAACAAAATACGCTCACGTGCTCTTATAGAAATGACCAGTATTGTACATTCAGTAAACTTAGCTGGATTTATCCTGAATTTTGTGAAACAAACCATTTTTCAAAACACTTCCATATCCATCTCAAAACTTGAATCCCTGCACAATTATTCATCTCACGACGCCCCCATATTCATCACACTGTTAATCATAAATGAATCACATTATCATGAATGAACATAGCCGCAGCCCGTCGTAGCAGGTTACCTAGATATCCGCTGAAGTTATTTTCGTGCAAAATTGGTATCCTGCAGTGCTGTCGATTTATGTCAATTATGTCGGAATAATTTAACGTTTTTAGTATGATTTTTTCGTATTAACAGAAACTGATTGGCAACTTTCGATTTTCTTCAACGCAGTGAAAACAAATAAGAATACGTACAGTTGAAATTTAGGAATTGTAGAAATTCATCGCATATATTTCTACTGATTTAGCTTGTTTTTGGAAACTTGAGGTGAACATTTCAAAGATTAAAGTATTAGTGTACTGAGTGATTTTGTTTAGTGATTAAAGTTGTACCGTTTTTCGTTCAGCGTACAATGCTTTACGATAGGTTGTCATAGCTATCTATAGGATCTCTTCAAAGTACCACATCAAAAAGCACGATGCGTTGGTGGATTTAATTCGTTTTTTCTAAAAGAAGAGAAAAAACGAATTAAATCCACCAACGCATCGTGCTTTGTGATGTGGTACTTTGAAAGAGATCCTATAGATAGCTATGACAACCTATCGTAAAGCTTTGTACGCTGAACGAAAAACGGTACAACTTTATATCCCCTGAGGAAGGCCAAGTTTAAAGGCCGAAACATCGGACATAAAACTTAGTGATTAAAATAAAAAGTGGTCCGCTAGTGATGAAAAAAACTTAGGTTGGCTGCTGAATGAGTCCCATTGTAGCCGTATAGAACAATGCGCGGATTTTGTTTTCTAAGATAGGTGATGTGTGGTAGGTGTGTTTTCTGAGGTAGGTGATGTAGGTTAAATGAGTTTTCGAGTGCAGATGCTCGACTGTAATATCAAATTTAGAGCTTTTAAGTGAGTTTTTGAGGATTCTACTTAATAAGAAATCTAAAGTGAACTAAGAAGAATCCATTCCATGTATTAGCAGATTGGTTTAGTTAGAAAATATGCGTTTTTTTCCTGTTTTCTATTGTGTTTCATGTTGTATGAGATGAATATATGGGCTGAGATGAATAATGGAGCAGTTCTCCAATGATAAACCGTATGTATAATAATATTACACGGGGGAACCGCTCCATTATTTATCTCAGCCCATATATTCATCTCATACAACATGGATACTCGATTGGAAACTGGAAAAAGGCATCTTTTCTAACTCAATAAATCTTCTAATCCATGGAATGAATTCTCCTTAGTCTAATTGATATTTCTTATGAAATAGAATTCTCATAAACTTACTTGAAATTTAATGTTATAGTTGAGCATCTACACTCAAAAACTCGTTTATGTCGATCACCTACCTAAGAAAACAAATTCCACGCATTGCTTTCTACGGAAACAGCGGGATTCATCCGGCAGCCAAGCAAAGTTTTTTGATCATTAGCGGGCCACTTTTCATATTAACCACTCAACAATGTCGCTTTGAATACTATAATCTTTAAAATGTTCACCTCCAATTTGAGGTCTTAAAACAAACTTTAAATAGCAGAAATATATGAGATGAATTCTTAAAATTTCAAATTTCAACTGGATGTACTTTCACCTGTTTTCACTGCGTATAAGATAATCAGAAGTTTCCGAAAAGTTTCTCTTAATAGGAAAAAACATACTGAAAATATTTCAATATTCCGACATATCTAATTGACATGAATCGATAGCACTGCAGTGGTTACTTAGGTTATCGATTTTGTGTATAAACAACTACAGCGGACACCTAGGTAACCTACTACGACGGTATGCAGGTACGTTCATTCATTGAAGTGATTAACAGTGTGATGAACATGTGGGCGTCTCGTGAGATGAATAATTGAGCAGTGATTTATGTTTTGAGATAAATATGGAAGCGTTGTGAGAAATAGTTTGTTTTACAAAATGCAGGATAAATGAAGCTAAGTTTACTGAATTTCCATCGCTGGGCGATTTTGTTTATTTATTCAAAGATTTCGTGAAAATTTGATGTTTAATCCTTTTATTCTCCGCGAACGTTGGCTTAATGAGATGAATAATGGAACAAATACCCCAGTAGCCCTTGGATTTGAACCGTTTCAAGATCTGGTTTAACAATGTAATGCAGAGCCTTGAAATATTTGCTTTCTTTCAGCTGTTAATCCAGTCAAACAGAGAAAAACTGGATGAATCAAGTTGAAACGGGGGTATTTGTATTTCTGCTAGCAATCTTCTGAGCAACGTAACAAAGTTGATGTTTGAACAAGTGTCACGACAGCCAGCCCAAGTGATTTCAACCAGTTTCACCCAAAGCTAGTGAACAGTCCGGATAGAATAAACAATTTCGAACAACATGAGAAGATTTTCAAAGTTCGGTAAAGTAAAAATTTTAATAGCTTCTTTCAACTTTAGAGACTTGTAAATTCCTATGTCGATTGTGTTGGAAACATTTTCAGCTTGTTAAAATAATAGCCATCAACTAATTTCACCCTGCAAATAAAGCGAAGGGAGAGCACATTCCAAGATCCGCTCGATAATAAATTCCACTACTGATTGAACATCCGCCAAATTCCATCAACCTTTCCACTTGTCAACGATCAAATCCTTTCCCTTCGATCGCACTCGCTTGATCCGATCGTCTAATCTGGACAGCTCTATCTGGCAGCCCGGCTATTGCCACTAAGGCTACCTACACGGCCTCAGCATAACGGCAGCAAATTACAATCATTACATTTTCCCTACACCATCGCATAAAATTGCATCGATTCCAATCTGCTGCCCGTCTGTTGACTGACGACTGTTCATTGCACCGGGGAGGTGATCTATTGCTTCAGAGCGCGCGCAGCAGCAAAATCGACAGAACGCTGGCTCTAATTACGTCGGCGCGGAGATAATCGCTTCTGGTTGCAGATTTTCTACGGTGGCGCTTATCGTCAAGCTGCATCCATCGCGTTTGGCGACTGGCGGCCCCGCAAGAACCGTAACGGCACAGAACCTGGGTGCGATATATACAGCGTCTGACCTCGTGTGCTCAGTAAATTTAACGACCTGGTGTTAAACCTCGAACGAGCCAGAAATTAGAGTGGGACCGTCCTATCACATTTACACTCCCTGACGCCCAGCCCGAGCCGTTGGACCATGCACACACAGAGACAGCAGGGCAAACGAGGAGACTCCGATGATGAACTGTATAATTTCCAAAGCACACAGTCTTCGCCGTTTACCGAAACCCAAAGTCAAGATCTTTATTCGTAGAAAACCCCAGACATAAAAAGGCAACATTTTCCTTTTATTCTATTTATCCCTTTACGGTCGCCTTACGGCTGGATAGATCATAAGCGACGAAGAAGAAGAGGCAAGCTCAGATTCGAACGAAAAAGCCTATAGCGCAAGTGGTCTCGAAGCTGGTGCAGACGTAGGGGCGCGGCGGGAGGTACCTGTCCTGTCGAAAGCTTACCTTCGACCGTCTGTCTGTGCACCACCACTACAGCCACGATCGCGTTCAAGTTGGTGTGCAAAACAAAAACACACTTTTGTATGGGTTCCACTGACTGTGGTGTGGATGAAGTACGGGGCAGAAAATATGCTGTCTCGTGTACAACATAGGGCGGATGATGGTGGTGTAAAGAAAAGATCTCCTCCATAGCATCGCAGAATGTGATGATGATGCTGCAGAAACCGAAAACCGAACTAGATGAACAGCGCTCATCAGAAATGATTTTAATATTCCTAACCTTATATTTATGTTTTAAAAGCATTTACCGGAGTGGTGCACAGCTAGCGATAGAGAGCCCTCCCGCTGTTGGAGTTCGACCGCAGCGAACCTCATGCCTCGTGCCAAGTTTTAAATTTGATGAAACTCTTGCTATTGCTGAAATGGAACTGATTCCTTTGATCCAGTACACAATAAGTACAGAATAATCTACCTCTAGAGCCCGAGGTCAGATGCGCCGCCAGCGTGCATCTCTGGCCATCCATTTTTTTATCGTCCTGCATGGCCCCAAACTGGTGTCGTATGCTTTTTTCCTCTTCACAGTGCAGTGCTTCGGTGCATAGCGAGCGATGATAAAGTTCGCAGAAAAAAAGTTAATGTCTCTCCCGTCACACTAATTACGGTTATCGCCCTGTTGCTGAATACGCATCGCGCCGCCATTATTGATGGCGGTACAGATGGGGACCCCGAAAAATGGTCCACCCATGCCTCTATCAACAGCAGTAGCAGAAGAGATTTGTGCTGCCATTCTGGAGCCCGGTGCACAGCTCGTGCCGCACTTTTAATCAATTCAGTTCGCAACGCGCGCGTAATTGTCGTCGCTGTCGAAGCAGTTAGGCGCCAGGAACGAGTTTTTGCTTGCCGATCTTCCTGGTGCGCCCTGCTGTTGAGCTGCAACACGCAGCTGTTGCGAGGATCTGCACCAGCGATCGATGAATCGGTTTGATAGCACGTTAGTCCGATGACGCCGTGACCGTGTGCAGCGCGCGGTACGTTCGGAGGAGGTAAAATATGTAATTGTTATTTACTTGCTGGTTTGAAAAGCAATTACCCCCATGAAAAGAACGCTATTTTCCAATCGTCATCCATGGCCGTGCAACCGGACAGGGCAAAGCGGACGGGGAGGAGCCGCTCGTTGATTGCCGCCGATTAATTTTCAGAACCTTTTTGCTGCCCCGGAGCAGATTTGCTTTATAATCGATCACGGACCCGGGCCATCATGGTGGAAGTAGATCTCTAGGTAAGTGTCCATCAGTAAATCACGTTTTTTGAGAGGAAATTCGACAGCTTTTAACCACCGGTGACCTCACTCTTTCTCGCTGATCGATGAGTAGAAAGTACTCGGGGAGATTCATCAGCCTAGGCCTAGTGACGATGACGGCGACGGTGAAGGTGAGCAAGTCAGCGTCAGGCAGGAGCGCTGCGGCTGCGTGCAGATCAGCCGCGCGAGATCGAAGAAAAGTCGTGAGGTCGTGATCGGCCCTGGCTAGTCGCGGTTGCATCGTCGTACAGTTAGCAACCAGCGTCGGTGCTTTCCTAGCGGATCGACTCCATCATCGAGATTTCCGAAACGGTATTTTTTCGTTTTCGATGGCGAAGAATGCAGCGCCACCCTGCTGTTCTCGCGGCGAGCTGATAATTGGACACTGGCATTACACGAAATGCTCTAGTTTGGTGCAGGCTGACGTCTGCCGAATGCGGCAAACTCACGATCGGCGTAACTTCAAGAGTGCCAGATGAGGAACGAGAGTTTAGAAACGTGGTCATAAATCGCGATCACTGCGGGTGCATGCGGTGTTTTTATGGGTTATAATTCGTGTAAACGGTAATCAAATTGCTTGACAAACACAGTTTTCTTGTTACTTAAAGAATCAGCACACACAGAGGATTCGCAAGCATTGACCTAAAAGTACTGTACAACTAAGTAAAAAGCAAAGATCGATTCATTTATAGTTCACTCCAAACACTTAGCGAAGCAAACAAAACTATAACTACACGTTCAGTTTTATCGCTTCAAACGAATCTACTAGTCTGATGTTTGGGTTATACGCTGTGAGAAACTAAACATCATCGATAACGAATGATGAATCGGTTTTACTCGGATATGTAAAACACGCCGTGTTTCGTGACATTTCGATTCGACCATCAAAGTTAAACTTGCGCAGCGTTATCAAACTTATCACTTTCTAATTCAAGCGAACGATAAAAAGTCGTTTTTTCACAGTAAAAAAAACTAACGGAACCATTTCTGGATCAGCTCCAAACTGTGCCACAGTCGTCAGTCACCTGCCGAAACATTACCATTTATGTCGATAGCGCCAGCTCTAGGCTGCCAGTCGCTTATTAGCATTTTAAATTGTTCGAACCATTTGCATAATTTGGTTGTGCAGCATTTTACTGCCCTCATAAACCTTCCGAGCTCTCGGGCTAATCCTGCTGCTTCACTCGTTTTTCTCTCACCAACAAAATATTCGAAAAAAAAAACAACCATATCAGCACTTTGGAATCACCCTCGAAGCCATCTCCCATATTGTGTCCATTCCACGAATGGACCCCGAGTCCGGCAATCCATGAAACTCCTTGCATGGAGCGCAAAAACACAATGAACCATATTTTTTTCTCTTCTCAGAACCTCTCGTCCAATTTGTATCATTAATCTAGAGCGATCGTCCCGGGCGCAGCCGGGCACGATCAGCGCCAGTCGAAGGTACCTCGGAGCAAAGCAAAACGCTAGAATTATGGAGTTCGCACGCAGATCCCCGCCATTCCGGGTTGTAAGCCAAGCCATCTTCTTCACGGGCCCCTATAATTTATCCGGCATCTCCGCGGGGATTTTCCCGCCCTACACCCGGCCGATCGAACCGATCAACCGACCGAGCTTTTGTTACCACTCCGAATAGGACATAATCTTTATGATTAAACACGGCTCGCACGTCGTCGTCGGCGGCGTCGGCTCTGCCAATGCTCACGTGAGACAATACAGCATAAAAACGGGGAACGGGATCGGGAGGCCCCGAAAATAGCTATCGGGAAGACGTGATCGACGATGCTCGCCAAGGACCCCGAAATGACTCCCGGGAGGTAGGTACCGCTGTCGACCAAAGCCCATTCGAATGGCTTTTCTTTGTTCGTCTCTCTCCAGCGCAGAATTTTATCCTCGACCTCAGGCTGGCGTTCTTTGCTTCATTAACTGCGCGCGATAATGGTACCGGGCCTTGGATGCTGGAGAATTTAAGTGCGGATCTCATTTCAGTGCAGTAAAACTTGTGTACTGGGTGCACACTAATTTGCTTCGATACGTAAAGGTTGAACATAGTTTCTGTTCCGCGAACAAATATAAGATCATTAAAATGGCCGCTTAAGCTAAGGTGACAATAGGCGAAAAAAAGCGGCCGCTCAATGTCGGTGCCTTACGCGGATTTTCGCGTTTCTCGCCGCGCAAACTGAGTAACAACCGATACAAAACTGGCCAACCATTTGCAGCAGCACTGCTGCTGACCTCGGAATGCCGTTTCTTCGAATCTCGTATATTTTTTTATCGACTTGTTGGTCATGACTGTTGACGTTGTCGTCGTCGTTTTTATTTTGCTTCCAGCAGTCGCACAGATGCTCAGGTTAAAAAAAAAAGTACGCACGGGAGGATCTTTTGTATGTTGTGCACCGTCACGCACACACACGCACGCATGCCTGCAAGTCTCACGCGATCGAACCAAACCAGTTGAGCTCTGAACGGTGTTGTTTTCGTTTTTTGGCCAGGACGACGAAAAATCGCTTGGCGTTTGGCGGCTTTTATTCGGCTGCAAAGGATGGCGATGGTTCGATGATTAATGCCGAATGAATTAACCTTTTTAACGGGCAGCCAGTGAAGTGGCTGGCGGACCCGAGATAAACCGATGGGAAATGGTGAGTCGCCACCTGAATGTGAGGCTCCGTTGATTGATGCGAAAAGCATGACGGTAGGCAATAAGGAAGAAGCGTTTGTGCTTTTCGAGAATTTTTGTTTGAATTATTGTTAAAAGATGAAACGATATTTGTCTAAATTTCGATTTTGAACGAAAAAGCTCTATATTAAAGCTTTGTAAAGTAAATTAATCAACTTTTGTAAGCTTCAATGCTAAAACCTAAGAGCTAATTATTTGAAATTAAGGTTAATTTATAAAAACGGTTTGAACGTTCGAAGCTGCCCATAAATTACATTAGTACGACAGAATGAAATAATATTCACATCAGTGCAAATAAAAAGCGTTTTCACTGGCGAAATTTTTCGAAAATTACAACCAATCGTCTTCGATTTTCTCTTTCAATGAACGCAGCAACGTTTCAGATACACTAGATTTTCATTTTTGTGACGAGCTGTTATATTCTGATGAAATATTTCACACGCATCGTTCACAGTCACGGAATAAAATTTGCTAAAAATCCAACCAAATAACTTTCACCGTCCTTCTAGTAGAACGAAAATAAAATTCAAAATACTCCGAGCCCGATTCTTTCGAGGTAGTATTTCTTCTTTTCACCACAAGTCGCGTAATGCATCGAAAATGATCAAGTCACCGACCATGTTCATTTTGTTGATTAACCTGAAAATCTGATCTGTGTAAAATTTCAGCTCAATCGGACTAGTTCAAAATGCCTAATAAACATTAAAATGATTTACCAAACCACATGTAAATTGTTTAAATGTTTATTAGGCACCTTATGCACAATTTTCTATTAGGAATATTAATGTTCGAAAGTCAAATCCCTGAAGTTCTAAGCGCTTTGACATACCCTTAAATTATGTCTGATTAAGCTGAAATTTTGCACAGATTATTATTTTAGGCAAAGAAACAAAATGTACATTTTCCATACATCGCATCGTTTTCACTAGCAAAATTCTTCGAAAAACAACCAATCTTCTTCGATTTTTACTTTCAATGAACGCAGCACTGTTTCAGATACACTAGATTATCAATTATGTAACGAGCTGAAATATTCTAATGAAATATTTCTCGCGCATCGCATCACGGGATAAAATTTGCTAAAAATGCAATAAAATAATCTTCCCCGTTCTTTTGGTATAACGAAAATGATACTCAAATTGATGTAAGCCGGATTTTTTGGAGGTAGTGTTTTATCCATTCATCACCAGTCGCGTAATGCCACTGCACAGTGCACAGTGGTTCAAAACGTGAAACGTGGACGTTATTGCCAGCTGTTTTGAGTATGAAAACGCCATTTGAATGCTAAATTGTGTTCGACAAAGTTTTTGTAAATATGAAAGGGTAATTTTTTGATCGCAGATAAGTTTTTGATTAATTCACCTTAAAGTGAGATTTTTTTTATAACTTGTCAAATCAAAATGAAGTCTTCAGCAAAGTTGTAGGCAATTTTAGGTAGAAATACTTTGCTGAAGACACTTTGGTTCTGGCTTGGTATTTCCTTTCCAAAATACAAGCATTGAAAAAAACCAAAGCATGCTGCTAATTTTATTCCAAGAAAACCTTAGTATTTGCACAAACTAGTGACGTAGCAATAATTTTTGGGTAAAAATATTTCTTTTTTTATCTTCATGTTTTCCAAATAATGTCAACTAGTAAAAACCGTCCTAAACTCTATGTTGAAAATTTGCCCAAAGTATGTGCAGTATGGCAGAATGATGTATTTTCAAATATAAAAATATGTCTAGAACACAGTAGGCCTCTAGAACCAAATCAGAAAAAGTTATTTGGTATTTTTTTGTTTTTAGAAATTTCTAGAATCTGTGTGTATATAAAACTACTTGTACGAGGCCGATTTTCAAGAGATAGAACCAAAGTGTCTTCGGCAAAGTTTCTCTACATAAAATTGTTGGACTTTGCTGAAGACTTCACTTTGATTTGACATGTGATTTAAAAAAAATTAAAATTTTATTTCACTTTAAGGTGAATTAATCAAACATTTATTTGTGTCAAAAGTTGCCCTATGATATTTACAAAAACTTAATCGAACACACTATAGCATTTAAATGGTGATTTTATACTCGAAAGGCTGACGATCACGTTTTTCACATTTTAAACCACTGTGCAGTGATCCAATAAGGCAAATAGAAGAACTTAATTCCATAGCACCTTTCACTTACATCCTTGCTTAATAGTGTCTTAGGAACAATTGTTTGTATGAATAACTCACATAATCTCAAGTTGTTGAAAAATTTGGAAAGTTTGCAATATTTAAAATAAAAAATCCAACTTTTCTGTGTTAAAAAAAAGAGGAATAGTTTGTTCAACAAAGTTGTAGAAGATTCAAGCATATGAAACTTTGTTAAACAAATGAAAATCCTTACCTTACCTAATGGAACTTACCTAAAATTTAGTTTTTTGTGATCAACCTTTTTTAGTTGCATTTTATAAGAAAATATTGTTTGGAGGAATTATTATGGCACTCAAAACACACATTTTTGTCAAAGACCATATATCTCCAAGACTTTTCCTTACAAAGTTATATCATGTTTTAGCTTATTTTTAAAGCTTCAGAACGTGCAAAAATATGAAACTTTGCTGAACGAACAAAATATCTATCTTCATTGGGTACAAAGTTAAAAGGTATATTATATGTAAGTTACTTAAAATTTAGTTTTTTGAACTTAACTTTTGTTAGTTGCATTTTATAAGAAAATATTGTTCGGGGGAACTCTTAGGGCATACAAAACACATGTTTTCGCCAAAAACTAAATGTCTTCAGGACTTTCACTTACAAAGTTATTAGAGTACGATGAGCAGATGCTACAGTAAGTTTTCATATATTAAAAATACAAACTTTTTTCAGTTTGGAGATAGAAGAATAGTTTATTCAGCAAAGTTTGAGAACGTGTAAAAATATGAAACTTTGCTGAACAAACAAAATTCCCTTCTGCATTGCGTACAGAGTTACAGAGTATTTTATATAAAAGTTACTTTAAAGTTAGTTTTTATGCGTAACTTTTCTTTTTTTTTCTAATATGGGTGGATCGGGACAAATGGAACCTACAAGAGTTTATAGTACTCCAGCTTAACTTCAAGATAGCATAAGGATTCAACTTGCCCCTTTTGAACCTATACGATCTTGAATTTATAGAAAAAATAAACCAAAATATGATGTAACTTTGTAAGGAAAAGTCCTGGAAATGTATGATCTTCGGCAAAAACGGTGTTTTAAATGTCCTAATAATTTCTCTAAACAGTTGTTGATTAGGTGGGCGAATTATGATTTCAGGGGAATTAAAAAAAGGGTCCTTACCCTAGCTATTCCATTCCTATGAATTTTGATGCCCCTGTCCAGTACCAAAACGAGTCAACCTACGTGAAAGTTCGCATAGTTATTGCTCGCCGGGTTCGTCGCTTTAACGTTATGTTTACGAGAAAACTCATTTAAATCTCTGAAAAAAAATTAGTGGCTTGGGACACCAAGATTAACAGGAATGGTTGAGTAGCTATGATTTTACATTTTTTTTCCGGATTGAGCAGAAAAGTGTTATGAGCAGAATAGCGTCTACACAAAAGCATCTCCTGTTTCAAGTAAAGTAAAGTTTTTACTAGAAAGTTTTCACTATACACAAGTCTAAGTCGAGAAGAAGGAATAGTTAGCCTCCACGGATCAGAGTAAGGATGGTTTAATTTATTTTGAGTGTTCTAAAGATAAATCAGTGTCTCAGCGATCACAGACGCGAAACCAAGCAATAGTTTCAGATAAAAAAGGACAAAGGTTCGTATAACGCTAATCAAAATTTCATAATATGAAATTACGTCTAAAGATTATAATATTCATTAAAACTGTATTCTAGGTGAAAGATCGATTCCTTAATTTGCAGATAATTATCAGAAATACTAATTAGTTTAGTCCCAAATCAAAAACCTTTTTTTTAAAATTCCGTATTTTATTGACTCCAAAATTAGACAATATTTCAGAAATTTCTCAAATTATCAAACTTCGAAAGTGATGAACTTTACGTTAACTTCTAATATAAAATTTGTTCGAATTCCATGGCAATTGCAACAAATAGAACTTCTGCAAAAATATTGCGCCAGCTCCGCAATTTTTCTGTTAACCCAGCGCAGCCGAGTGCCGAAGAATTCTAAGACTTTAGCAATGTTTATTCAGGTTTAAGACATTCCATTTTTTATCGCTCGAAAAACACCTTTAAGCAAACACCCGGCCAGGGTAGTTTGCATTCCGATTAATCCACGGGGCGCTTTTGCTGTGTTTGCCTAATCTGAGCACTCAGACACGGTGCTGCTCTACACGTTCCGATGGGTACCTCTGCGCCCAGTTTGCAACCGATAACGGAATCGGTTCGTGCTCGGAAGCAAGTCTGACCGAAGGAACCAATCAACGCGTTCGATTGTGTTGTTTGATGAGATACGTTCCGGTTTTGCCCTGGAATTAACCGAGCCGTTTTTACTGCCTCCAGTTTACGTGCGGACACTGCCAAACGACCGAGGTGAGACGAAATAGAATACAAAAAAGGGGAAAAACTAAGAATGATATTTCTCCGATAAAAATATGTTTTTGTTTGTTTGACAAACATTCTGTAACAGACGCCGTGATAAGCGGCTGTATCTTGTTTACTTTTGTGGTTTTCGTCGTTTCTGTACAAATATAAGTTTGAAGGTGCCAATGGAAATCGACTTTTCGAATTTGGTTTAGCGGTGGGGCTTCTCGGTAAAAATTCCCAAGCAAATTTTTAGCTCAATCGGACGTCGGATTGTAGTCCCTTAAAACAGTCGATGAACTTCCTAGAACCTTCAATTTAATATAAAATGTATGGGAGAAATTTGATCTTAGAATTTCGTTTAGCGTTACGACTCATAAGTTTCGTCCACTCGAACAAAATCCCTTGACAATATTTCAACTGAATCGCACATCGAGTAGGGTAGTCTTAAAGTCATCAGAGTCCTGTGCATATTTTCATCGGCCAAAAGAGCAAAACTTTGACCGCTATGAGGTTCCGCTCCTTTAAGTATGATTGAACTCAAGTTTTTCAAGGGGACTTTTTCGAGGAGACGTAACTTTTAAGCCTTACCGCTAAACGAAACTCAAAGATCTTTTTTTCCACATACGATCCATTGACACCCTAATGTATTTCTTCGATTGCGCAAACAATCGAATATTGTGTTTTTTTTTTCTAGTTCAACTGTTTACGGTGCATCCTCGCTCGAATGTAACTTACTTTTGCCTTTGACGAACTCGGAGTTCTTCTCCTCCAGCCTTTTCTGTTGAGCCTCACGCTCCATCTGAAGCCGCTGCTGCCGATTCCGGTAGGCTTCGTAACCGAGGGCCCGTTCCCGGGCATAGCAGAGGCTAACTAGTACACTAATGACCAGAATCGTTGGCAGCAGCAAACCGGCTGCTAAACTTGTGTTGTATCCTTTCATTCTGTCCGCATCACTCTAGAGACACTGTCCTCCGAACGGTCCTAGACGCAGCCACCGGAACCCATTATGAGCTTTCCATTCTCCGTCGAAGTAGCTAGCCTCAAACAAGCGGAAAGATCGTGAACTACCACTTTTGCGAATTAGCACTGGCAGTGACGCAATATCCTTCTTTTCGCTAATTCTTCTACACTTCGACTTTCGAACAAAATAGCACGAATTATTTACATATTCCTGTGTTTTGACCGATACTCGTTAATTCCACACTCAGGCAGGCAGCCACTCAAGCGTTGGCCGCGACAAATGCTAACATAAACAACCGATCGGTCACACCACGTACGTAACACACCGCCGATGATCGTTTCGCTGGCCGCGGACAACCCGCAGGTTTGGAACCGTGGCAGCCTGTATCAGCCAACTGCGACGCGCTCTCCTACGCGCGTTCCCTTACTCTCTACGATACCACGCCGCGCAAAAGGGCAATCGTTCCAAACGTGTCACCCGAGCGCGACTCTGATTATTTTATGACCTTTTTATTTCCACACAAGCAAGACCGTCGACGTTCAAGCGGCGCAAAAACATGCCCTGGTACTCGCGACCGCCACCAGCCACCAACACCGGGCTGAAAACGATAGTTGTTTGTTTTACTAAATTTACGCAGCCATTATTGTAACGGGAATCACACACAATTTTCCTCCAATTCGGTCAGGTAAAACACAGACTCCGGCGATTTTTTCGGACAAATCAATTGACCACTTTCACAATCAATCGCGACGCGTAACCACCCCACTAAAGGCGCAGCAGCACCACCCTTCCGCAAACAAAACAAAAACAATAGAACGATCAAAAACCGCAGCGTAAATTCGGACGCGCCTGCGCACGCTCTAGCATTGTAACTCTGACTGAAAAGCTAAACAGCGCTAAATGTTTGCGCGAGCTCCTTCTTGTCGGGTTGGTAAGAAAAATGTCTATTGAAAAATACAAGAATACAGCGAAAAAACACCAACACACAACCCCGCACACACTGTCGTCGTTGTCGTGAACGCAAACGGATCAGCTCAGCCCCGTCGATCACGACCAACAGCGGCGGCGAGAACACCTTCGAAGGTGTGTTGGTGTCGATCCAGTTACGGTGCAGGTGAGCCACTCTGGCGAGCAGCGGATCGGACAGGTAAATGTGTGTCTGCTCTGCTCTGCTCTCTAGCCCAAAGGTTAGTGTTTACAGTGCTTTGGGAAGGGAGGAGGAGGACCGTGGTTTCGGGGCAAGGTGTAGTAATAAGATACGAACTGGAAATGGAAAGCACACGCTGAAAAATGCCTTTCGGGACCCCGTAGGTACCGTCGTCTTCGACGTTGTCGTGATCTTGCGCCGGTCTACAGGTAGGATGGGAGGGAAAGGTGCAAGGCGGTCAAGAAGCTGACAGCGCACAGCAGTGTTGCTACAGGCTGAAGATATTTTTGTGTTCACTAACAGGGTGCGGTGGAAGATGTGGTCTTCTTTGAATGGGTTATTTTTCCCATTTTTCATATCGTTAGCGATTTTAACTTAGTTCTTTTCAGAATACTTTTAGAGATCTATAAAAATTAAATTTCTGATTTGGTTAGCTCTACTCACCATCAGAAAACCGAAGATTTAATATCAAAGATGACCTTCATTACCCAGGAAAAGTAGTTGATAAAATCCATGGCTTATAAAAAATCAAATTTAGACAGTCATCAGAAGAACAGCGTCCCTCAGATGACAAATTCGTCAGTGAAAATTAATTCAATCTTGTTAGCGATATCTTTTCGAGCCTCATAGAATTTTCAGCCTGAATGCAGCCTGGAATCCATCCTCTGATAATAGCCATATAAATTGTTCTGGAGCTTAAATCCTGTTACTAGTCTCGCTACCAAATAAAACGAAGTTCCGAATTATTGCGCGATTTACAGAATGATACTTGAACTTAAAAGACATCCCATATCTCTGTTGACAGATGCCGAGACAGTACTCATTTAGACGCACCCTGTAAGAAACACACGAGAAATATTTGTGCCGCAGTAAATCCAAGCACTCTGAGAAAACCATCGCTCAGCGTTGTTGTTGTTGTACAATGCGATCGCACTCAAGCTCAGGTAAGACCCTGCTGCTGATCTCCAAGCTGCGGTGGTTCTTCGAAAGCTTTTTCTTCCCTAGTGTTAGTGCTCGCAGATGGTACCTCTTTTACTCACAAACGCACACTTCAGTTCAGAAAGCTTCATGAATGTTTTGATCGCACGGAAGCTTTGGCCTAACTTGTTTGTATGCAGCATAATCATAATGGCCGGCGGGTGCCAGCGTAGCTGTGTGCGTCAATACAGTGCGGAGTGCTGTGATATCCTCGATCGTTTCTCTTAACCGCAAGAATGGCACCAGCTTGAGCAATTTCTATAATCCTAATTTGCTAAGCTGTGCTAGCAAAAATACGTTATTTTAATTGTTCTAAGTTATCACCTTGGTGCATAAAATGCGGAAACAATTATCGAAAACATGATTAAGGAGTAAACTAAAACTCCTTTAGGCACATGAGTCTAGTAGTCTAGTATCGAACAGCAAACATTGCGTTCTGCTACTGCCGGTGTTAATGCTCGGGTCACTAGACTATTCGAAGTGCAAGCACACAACCGCACAACCCAGTACCTACACGAGAAGGATCTTGTTTACGTTGTTTTTTTTTTCTCATTGCGTTCACTCGCAACCATAGCCCTTTTACCTTTGATTTTCGCAAAATGCCATGACATAGCTTGTAGCAGCAGCAGCAGCATCATCTTCAAGCAGATCGCTCTCTTTCGTCGGAGGCATATCGCTTCCAGCCAGCTCAGCAAAGAAATCGCTCTCCTGCTGAAGCCGCAGTGCCAGTAAGTGAAGGTGGATGGGGTATAGCGTTTTTCACCCGGATTGGAATGCAATCGCGGGTACGCGGGATTGTCCGGCGCAAGCAGCGAGTTAAAAGCATAAAGCAAGCAATATTTGCTTGCTATAGGTACAACAACACAGCTCGAAGAAGAGCAGCAAAACGCGATCGTACGACGAAGAAAAGCGGTGGCGAGCGCGCATGATTATTGTTGTGACTTTTGCTATTTGGCCCGAGTTTAGGTTCTGCTTTTTTCCTGCATCAGCTAAGTGCTACAATATTGCATGAAGCTGTGTGTAAATTGCTGGGACAGGGGTTATTTTTATTAGGTGTTTTGGTTTGCTTTTCAAGTGACTCGAATGCTACCGTTGCTGGTGGCTTGTTTTGTGTTTCGCAAAAATATAATAATAATTTTTCGCAAACGAAGCTTTTGCACATTGGTTGGTTAGAGTAGGACTACAAGCTAACTGGTACTTGTTTCGGTCTCGATGATATTCAAATATAGAAAACAGTTCAGATTATAATTAAGTTTTTATAAATTTAGAAAATTTATGCCATCTATTCCTAAGGTAATCCTCTTCCAATGACGCGTGAAAAATCATAACGTGGACACAAAATAAATTCTAGCTCCCATGCACTTTTCGTGTTCCTTATGGTCCTATAAATATCGTGTAACTTTTCAGATCGATCAGTGGAACTATATTTTTGCGCCCGATTTTCAAAGTTTTCATACGATTTTATATGGAAAAATCCACTTTTTTTAAAGTTATTCTCTAGAGATGTCCAGTTGGCTCCTAAAAATATATCGATACATGATATTTATAGAAAATTTTTCTATGAAAAACTCTTCTGAAGACCGTAAGGCGCTACGATGCTTGTAGAAAAAGGTATTATCTTGAAACAGATTGAATGTTTGACAAACGGCTCACCATTGAAATTCAATCATGGGATATAAAATGATATCGTGTAAAATTTATCTTGAAAGCTTCTCCGAAGATACTATGAGCAAAAATTACACTTTCAAGCTTACTTCAACGCGAAATTATTTCTCATCCTTAAGCAGGTTTGCAATAGTAGCATGCTGTAGCAGTGTTGCTGAAAAAATTCAGTGGTGAGCCGTTTGTCAGACATTCAATCAGTTTGGGATGTATAACCTTTTCAACAAGCATTGTAGCGCCTTACGGTCTTCAGAAGAGGTTTTTCCAGGAAAATTTCGTACAAACATCATGTATCGATACATTTTAAAAAGCTAACTGGATATATCTAGAGAACAAGTTTTGAAAAAGTGGATTTTCCCATATAAAATCGTATGGAAATTTAAAAAATCGGGCTCAAAAATACAGTTCTACTGATCGATCTGAAAAGTTGCACGGTTTTTATAGGACCCATAAGGAACACGAAAAGTGCATGGGAGCAAAAAAATAACACCATCGCTTTTTTCCCATATAACCGTGTCCCAGTCTACTGCACACACTGCCTGTCTGCCTTTAACAGAAAAGCTTATATTTACATTCATTCATTCCGTCAATCAAAAGTAGAAAATATACAACATTCTAATATTCTCATACAATTTTAGTTACAAACTGTTTTTTTATTCAATAACCGTTGCGATTGCGCAATGTTCTAAAAAAGTGTTTAAGTTCATGCCGAGATGTTGTAGAGTCAATGGTTTCGCAGTATTGATTGTAAGTGGCCACCATACGATTCAAGGGTCCGAATTCTGCATAATTTGTACGGTAATGATTGGTGGTGAACGTGTTTCGATTTCGAAGTTGTCTAATAGGTGCGTAGAAATTTAGCTTAGATAAAAGTGTAGCTGAATTAATGCACTGCGAAACGATGTCGTTTATAAAGGACAATATTGCAAATTCACGACGCTCTTTCAATGGTTGTATGTTTATCAGCATGCAACGTGCTTCATATAATGGGAGAGGAAATGATGTCCAACCTCATTTACGAAGAGCGTACAATAGAAATTGCTTTTGTACTGATTCTATTCATTCTTCGGGTGTGATTGTATAGGGTGACCATACAATGCTGCCGTATTCCAGTATTGATCTTACATAGGCTATCCATATTGTTTTGATGGTTTACGAATCCTGAAAGTTGTAACAAAAGCGCTTTATGAACCTAGCTAATAACAGCTTTGTGGATTATTGGGTTGTAATGGTCAATGAAGGTTAGTTCGGAGTCTAAGACAACTCATAAGTCCCTAACTCTTTCACAATTTGCTACAGTTTGATTTCCTGATGATATTGTAATGTTTGGTGTTCTTTCTTTTTCGACAGAATGATATTTGGTTGCATTTTTTACATTAAATTCCAGTAAGCTTTTTTTACACCATGCATAGAATATGTATATTTCATTCTGGAATGCACTGATGTCTTCTTCATTTCATATTTCCAAAAAGAGTTTCATATCGTCGGCATAAAATACCACTTTTAGTTTTTTGAGAATAAAGCAAATGTCGTTAACGTACAAGATGAAAAGAAGAGGTCCTGAATGAGAGTCTTGGGGGACACCAGAAGTGACTAGAATCGAATTTGAGTTTTGTCCGTTAAATTTAACTATTTGTTGGCGATTGGTCAAATATGATTCGAGCCCCTTCAGAAGTTCTGGCTCAAGTCCGATTTTTCGCAATTTGAAAAGTAGCATTGGTATGTCTAATGCCTTACTGAAATATGTGTAAATAGCTTCTACGTGGTTTCCATTATCCATTGCATTTAATGAATAATTTATAAATTCAAGTAAATTGGTTGATGTTGAACGGCCCTTGAAGAAGCCATGTTACTCCTCAGTTATTCGGTTTTTAATTTGGAAAAACACTTTTTCATTCACAATTGCTTCGAATATTTTAGGAATGCAAAAAAATATGGCAATTCCACGATAATTACGTATGTATGATTTCCGGCCAGATGTGAAAATAGGCACTAGAAACGAGCTTTTCAATTTTTTTGGGGAATCATCCATATTCCAGTGACATGTTGAAGAGCCAGAGCAATGGAGCAGTAAGTTCCGTTGCAAGTTTTTTCATAAATACTGGAGGAATTCCGTCAGGTCCAGGACCCTTTGAGGCATTTAAGTTATTCAACGCCTGCAAAGTATCCTGCACATGAATTTGGTGTACACCAATGTAACTCGAGCAGTTTGGATAAAATGCAAAATAATCACGGTCACGATCCTCTTCAGATAATGTTGTGTAGATTTCTTGGAAAAATTCGCAAAAGAACTGCAAATCCTTTCCGAGTTATCCCCGACATTTTCATCAAGATGCATTTTAGAGGGAAAATTGACAGATTTTAGTTTAGTTTTCACGTAACAATAGAAGTTCTTTGGATAGGATTTTATTTCAAGTTCAGTTTTCCTCAAACGAATTACTGAAGGCAAGATTAAGTTGATCGCATATATCCAAATAGATTGCTAAATTTTCACTAATGTTGTGTCTTTTATGGGTTTTATGTGCTTTTTGTTTACGGTTTTTCAAATTTTTAATATGACTATTATACCAGACAGGATTTTTGTATATCCAGTACGTCTCCTTTTCTTCAGGGGTATTACCTGTTTAATTATATCAAATAAAACTTCATAAAAATCCACAACCGCGACGATATTCCCTCTATTCTTAAGAATAAATTGCCAGCTACTATTGTTCAACCTATTGCGAATATTTTCATAATTTGCCTTTCCATATTCAAAGACTTTCTCGTATTCATAGTCGTTGAGTCTTTGGTGCGCATGTATAAATAAAGAGTATTCGAGTGCTGGGTGACACGCCTCGTTGTTCCATAGAGGATTCAATGATTCAGTCACACAGAAGACATCATAAATGTTCGTAAATAAAAAGTCTAAGTAACATTTTTGTTGATTTTTTATGTGGTTGATTTGGTTCAGTCCAAAATTTGCGGTTTTGTCAAAAATATGCTGCAGTGTTTCATTGTCCCCAACGACTGGAAGAAGAATACAATCATTTTCTGAGTCCCTAATGAAATCTGCATGGCGTTGATTAAAGTTTCCATAAATATGGACTTTAAATAAAAAGAAAACCGAAACATGATGTCCGACGCTAATCCAAGATGGCGATTTCCGGTTTCTGGGAAACTGTGGAAAAATTTGGGAAACATTCGCAACCCCCCAATATTGGTGTTTCCAGAGTCAAGATGATGCTCAGATATCGGATATCAGTGTCGATACTTTACGAAACGGGATGATGTTCAAGGACCAAGTAACGCTGTCTGACACCATTCATAAAACGAAAATGACAATAAAGTTGTCATTTTCTGAACACCCACACCAAAATTCATAGGGATGGTTGAATAGCTATGATTTTTCACTTTTTTCCGCTTTGAGCTTTTGGAATGCCCTTTATTCGTTTTGTGGACCAGTGTTATTTTTCAAACACTTTTTTGCCGCCTTGCAGAATTTTGAACTCTGGAGACCATATCGTCTCATTTTTTTTTGGATTTTTTTTTTAAATTTTACATAAAATATATGGTTTTCACAGCGGAAGATTTTTTTTTATTTTTAAAACAAAATTTGTTTGAACTTTATCTTCCACCACTGCTACCATTTGTTAGATACAGTCGAATCCCATTATAGCAACATCGCAAGAAACTGTCTTTTTAGCAAAATGTCGCAATAATACGAAGATACAAAGCAATATATAGAGCAGAAGGTACCGTTGAGAATGTCGTTATAAATTTAGCAATGAGTTTTGGTATGCCATTATAGAGGAAGGTCGTAATAGCGAAATTTCGCAATAAAACGAAGAATTATAGTATAAAACCGAGGGAACTTTGAGAATGTCCCTATATCGAGATTTGTCGTTATAACAAATGTCGTGTTAGATAGATTGAACTGTATATTGTGGTAAAACCACCATGCGTCTGCATTGAAAAATGTCAATCACCATGCGTTAAGTCAACCACCATTCGTCTCCATTGAAAAAGCTACTGCAGTGCATTGTCATTAGTATCAGACTGTATTTTATCGTTTTGAAAGGTTAAAGACCCTGCAGACCCTCTCGTGGGATATTTTTGCATTAGTTTTTTTTAGTTAAAATAGTTTAAAATAGTTTATTTGACACGGCACGATACATTTTCTGTTTTATTGAGCCAGATACAATTCGTATTAGTTCTACGTTAGCAGGAAAAAGAGGGAGGCACTTTATATAATACTCGCGGCCGATTCTTGTAGTGGGGATTTATGGTAAGAGGAGGGGAGATACAATTTTGACTTAAAACTATTTTGGATCTTCAAAATCATTATGTTTTTCAACTGGTGAGCAACAATATTCTTGTTTGTAGTTGGTTTAAAATATTTGTGTAAGCATAAATGCAGGCTCTTCGTTTCCGTGTCTTCAGCTTAGTATATCTGTATCCGTAATCTGACGAATAGGCAAAAGAATTTTAAATTTTAATGTCAGCATTTTTCAGAAAGCAGTATTATAGCTGTGTCATGTATTGCAAATCACCGCTTCCCAGGATGTCTCTAACGGGTACGTTCGGTTGTTTTATTCGGGACCGGAGGGAATCTATAAGCCTGGACCTAACACCACAGTATTCGGTACACGACCAAACAACATGCTCGATGTCATGGTAGCCATCGCCACAAACGCAGTGATTACTGTCTACAAGCCCTATACGAAAGAGATGCGTGTTTAACGTATAGTGATTAGACATAAGTCTGGTCATTACGCGAATGAAGTCCCGACCGACATCCAACCACTTAAACCGTGCTTTCGTCGATACCTTAAGAAAAATGGAATGTAGCCACCGTCTCATTCATCTGTATCCCATGATGATTACCAACTTTTGAGCGTCGTCTGACGCAAAATACTGAAAAAATCATCTTAAGCAATTGATCTATTATGAATACTGCCATCAATCGCACCCACCTTAGCTAAAGAGTCAGCCTTTTCATTGCCCGGGATGGAACAATGACCCACGCAAAGGGAACCTGACAATTTATATCTGTTGAAGCACTTAAAAACCAACGTATTTTCCCCATGAAATACGGGGTGTGCTTCACAGTCTTCATCGATCGCAGAGTCTCAATAGCACTGAGACTGTCTGTGAAGATGAAGTAGTGGTCTATGGGCAGGGTTTCGATTATCCCAAGAGAGGTACTGAATTGCAGCAAGTTCTGCGACGTACACGGAAGCAGGAGCATAAAGTTTGAAGGAGGCGGTAAAATTTTCGTGAAAAACACCGAAGCCAGTGGACTCATGTAGAATAGATCCGTCAGTATAAAACATTTTACCACTACTAACATGTTTGAACTTATTGGAAAAAATCATAGGGACCTCTTGCGGTCGCAATTGATCAGGGATACATTTATGCATTTTAGTAGCTTTTTTCCAATGAAAATGCATGGTGGTTATGGTAGACATTAAAGATTAAAAATATTATATCTCCGAAATATACAAATATACGTGAAAGTACACTGTCCAAAACGACAAGAAACGCCTTGAATCATATGTTTCGCACGAATATTGTTATTTAGGACACAGTTTGGTATTTTTCCCTTAAAGACCCACTAATTTCACTTTTAATTTGATATCAAAAGATTGCAAATTCGAATGGAATAAATTTTTGAAAACTGTAAATTTAAAAACAAGTCGATTTTTAGGGCAGCCCTGCAACAGGTAGAGTCTAAAAAAAGGTCTTTTCGATAAGGAACAACTAAAGCAAAAAAGGGGGTGTTTATAAGACACAACCGTAAGGTTAACATAGAATTACGACAGCTTGTCTCATGTCAAAATATTTTTGAAACAGGTTTAGGAATACACTCGGTTGGAGTCAATCAACTTTTTGGTGTGAAGCGATAAATTTCAGTGTGAATTTTCTTTTAACTCTCTTTTTTCATCAAGTGAATGGTAACCTTAGGGAAAAGCGTTGATTGGTAACCTTGAAGGGAAGCTTTTATTTTGGATTGCCATTTACCGATGACACGAGATGATTCTGGTTCTCTTTTGTTATTTTTCGCTCCACACACACTGCAAGCGAGCAACCAAGACAAAACGATCATACACACACGCTACCGGCGCACTCACAGCTATTATCAGTGGCTAAATAGCTAACGTGACGCGATAGATCCGGACAAAATAACTAACATATCCGAACATGTTCAGCAATGTGGTGCAGTGCTGCGGTCCGCCGGTTGATCCTATGAAACTATGAAACGCTGCGATTGAATGAGTCGTCTGCTCAACCTTGCTGCGCTTAAATCAGCAACTGCTTCACCGGCTGCGAGTCAAGCTAGTTTCCAATAAGAGTCAACCGTCGCCATGCTGCAGTAATCGGTTGTAGAGTGTTTCATCATAATCGGAACAGTCCGAAAATGTATCATGAATTTTTTTTTTAATTTCACTATCTAACAAAAACAAAACAATAACAAATTTATTTCAAATATTTAATCATCAAACGACTTCTCCTGATGATGTTCAGAAAGTTTCATTGAGATTTTTTATTAGTAAAAAAGTTAAAAAAAAGAGATCCATTTTCGATCTCAATTCGCCTATACGATTCTTATCATGACTTGTTTTCAAGCAGTGATGATGGAATGAAATATTCGATAAATACAGTATATTCTTCAGTAAAATGCTCTATTACATCTAAATTTGCGAAGGCCTGTTTTGTATCATGATCGGAGCAGCTTACATCTGAGACTTCACCGCTTCATTTTGTCTGTGTTTGATATAATGATGGATTTTACGTAGGTACAATTTATGGAAAAGTTTTTATAGAAAAACTAAATCGGAATCATGATACATAACCTTGCAATGAAGACTAAATTTCTGCATGCTAGCTTTTATACGTGACTACAGAGAGGTGAACTTCCGGTAGGCGTGTCTTTGTGGACTAGAGCAAGTTAAACAACAACGAATCGGTTCTGAAGTCAGATCGCTTATTTACTTTGACGTCAGCTGTTCTGGGGAAAAGCCATGTTTTAGCTCAGATTACTCGAAACTTGCGTGTAGTAAGTCTCTACATTTTTCAATACTACAATAGTTAGCGTCACAAAATCACAACTTTCCGCATTCTGGTATACACACAGCCAATTTTTCAATCGATTGCTGTATAAAAAACCTTGGAAACTGGCTCAGTTTAAAACATTTGAAGGGGGGTAATTTTCGTGACGCTCTCGATGTTTTAAATTTATCAAAAAATAATACTGTATATGTTTCCGTAAGACGTAGTTCTACGTCAAAATTTCGGATAGTTTTTTTGCGTGGGATTGCTACTACGCATATTGTGATCATTTTCCGCGTAGTTCTTGGCTTAATTGCATCCACTGATGACTGAAGTCGTATTATTCTTCAGTGATGGTTTGATTCCAACAGTTCAGAATAAATATTAATAACCAGTCACAATGCGATGAGGAAAGCCCGTCTTTTTCCCAGCTGGAGCGGTTTTTCACAGGCGTTAAACGTCCCTTGGCTTCAAATAATAAGGAACCCACGTTTTTTGTTTTTAAATAATTCCCAAAGAATGCAATCGCTTGGAAATGACTTGGAGAATAACTTCTAATACCAAAGCAAGCTGTTCCTGCGTTTGGATTGAATCCTCATAGAGAAAATCCTCCAATCTTTTGTAGAATCTTGGTCTTTACTCATGCAGACAGTCGCCAATCGAAATTACCGTCTTCAAAGGAACGGAACTTATCACGAAACGTTCGTTTATTTAGAGCAGTAATTTCCGTGATAATTTTTAACCATCGAATGAGATAATAAAAGCAACATCTCCCGATTACCGCAAAATTAGACATTTTCAAACAACTTAAAAGTATGTGACACCACAATAAAATCAGTGTAAATGCCATTTGATATGATTCAGCTTGGTTCACCACGTTACACATAAATAAAAGTCGACCAGCAATCTCTGCTGGCGCTATATGTGAGAACTTAGGTGCGCACTCAATATTGAGTTTAGAAGAATAGAGGAAAATTAATAAACTTCTTGCGGGATTTCTATTGCAAATACAAAAATGTTATGTTTGAATTTGAAACTCAAATGGAATTTTAGAAATTCGAATTAGTAAAAAAATTACTGGGCAAAATCATTGAATTATAAGTAACACTGGTACGATGCCAAAACAAAACGCAAAGAACACTATTACACCGCCAATGTGCACTTTTGCGCTATGGTCGATCTTTGACTGGCGACTTTACACTGTGCCAGACTAAAATTAATGATAACACACGGACCTTTCCAACGTCGCTCTAATCTTCTACTATTTAGTTTACTCTTGCGGTGACGCAGGAAATTATTGCGTCAAACAGCGGCAGCGACTGAGCTGCCGTTCTGCATTTTACTTATCTTCCTCACCTCGTAACTCCACTTTTCAACTTCGTCACCCGCCCCAACAATTACAGACTTTAATCGAAACGGCACGCCGCCACCGGTCGGATTCCGATACTGCAATGTATGCAAAGCCGTTATGCTAATATTTGTGATTTATTTTTGCCATTTTTGCCTTGTCGCTGCTGCCGCCGTTCGATAGAAATTTTCATATTGATAAAAGCACCATACGTCGTTGTCGTGAAATTTTTCGCGCTTGTTGTTCACGTTTGTGCGACGCGGTTGTTCGTTGCAACCATTTATCACACCTAGTTCACCTCAAACGACGGGATTGTCAAATGGAAAATAAATTCCCCCCGATTCCGATAAATCCCTCATTTCAGCATGGTTATTTTTCTTCCACCGTAATCTGTCTTTGGTGATTCGGACGGTGGTCGTCTCCTGCAGTGGCGGCCCCTGCCGATGGGTTTTTTTTTTCGGAGCGAGCCGTGGGAACGTAATCTTTGTGTGTTTTTCAGACTTTATTGACCAGTCCAATAAAAAATTTACGTCCACTCGATTATTGAAATAAGTGATTGGCGTATACGTACTTCGATAATTGTAAATATTTTCCGATTCATTGCATAACTAGGTTGCGGCAACCGCTTTTCTGGTTTCTTGAGTAAGAAGTAAACTTCGTGAGGGATTAAAAATAAATGCTCAAGATCATTTCAATATGGAGTATGATAAGAGGGACTCAATTCTTTCTTTTGAACGTAAAAAAAATCAAGCTTAACATTTCGTTTTGATTTAGTGTTGAAAAGCACAAGATTTTCTATCACTTGGATATTTCTAAGCAAATGGCCCAAAATCTTGCTTAACAAATTGGTCCAGTATCAATTGTTGGCCTAAGTTAAAAAATACAAATTTGAAAAATAGAAAATACGGATACAAAAATACAATAACTTTGTTGCTTTTCAAATTTAAAATTTGACACTGGAGGAAGATCCTGGATGTTCCAACCTAACCTTGACGGTGTCTTCGGGTCAACCATAGGGTGCATCTGAATCGGAGGCTCCAATAAAACCATCAGCTTAGCAATAATGACTGAAGCAGCAAAACCAATGCAAAAAAGCACCAAATCTAAAGTAACTCATTCGGCCTTTTCCGAAAAGTTAAATCACCGCTGCGAGTTTAGCACACAAATTAAACATTCACCCGCATGACAAGCGTGAAATTTGAGCTTTAATTGGTCGATTCTCAATTAGGCTGCGCGTTAGCAAACCTCCGCTGAAAGCAGCGAGTTTTAGGACAAAAAAAACAGACTCGTTTGTCATTTGATACCACACCGTCGCCGTATAGCACCCGTCCAGCAGAACCACCGTGACTGGGGCGACCATTCGGAAAATTTGAATATTCGCTCATAATCGTAAGTCTTTGGCGCGTTGTTGGTTTGGTAAGTCGCCAAAAAAAAGAACATTCTTTGTCGCGGCTGCTTGAAAGTCAGCGAATTATGTCCTATGCTGGGTGGCAAACAATTCCTACCTAATTATAAAGTCAAACCGGACCGACAGCTAACCGAAGCAGTTGCGTTGCGTTGGCTCGCTTCGTTTGTTCTGTCCAAATCAGTCCTCGAATCAGATCCTGCTAGGTTGATGGTGATGATGTTTAGCACATGCAACGTGACTTACAGCTTCTGATTTGGGCAAAGAAACATATGAACGAGGGGTTATGTACAAAGATCTAGAATTTTTCTAAAATATTTTCATTAGAGGCATTCAACAAATATATTAAAATTCTAGAAAAAAAAGTTTTAAACTGCAATAAGGAAATTCAATTATTGTAACAAATAGAGCTGATCTTCCATTTTCTCGAAGAGACCCCTGCATCTTTTTCGGTGTGTAAACTGACAAATGTTACTTTCGGTACGAGTTTACTGGCAGACCTTTTGTTCACCCATGTGGAAGAAAATATATAAAAACGACTCACCGACAGATTTGAAGTGCTTTTTCTCTCTCCCTTTTGCGCATCCCGATAATCGTGAACGACACACGATTCAAATAAAGCGAGCACCTTTTGGATGTGGTCAAAATTCTTCTGCGGTTTTTTAAACGCAAAAGACGCAAGACAGCGCACCACTGGGCCGGTATGCTAATATTAATTTCGATACTTTATTGCCGTCCCCCAGTGTGAGGAGGATCGAAGCGGCGGCATCGTTGCCATCGTCATCAAGCTAATGAGTTAATGTGTGTGTTAACAGTTCAGTTTCTGAAGTTTCCACTGAGTCAGAGTGACGACGACCCTGAAGACCGGGACTAGGGTGCCACTGCTAGTCCTCACACCTTGCCACGATGTCTCCACATGGCATAGCACCCGCTCGGCTGACCGTAATGGCTCTCTCACATTATAAAGTTTTATTTTATTAAAGTGTTGAAATAAATTCCGCTAAGAATTTTAATTACCGACCAGCTCTGAAAAGGAGCAATTTAGACGGATCTGTTGTCAGGAAAGTCATTCACTAAGCGCGGCAGCGCCATGGCAGGTTTTTTATAATCGCTGACGATAGTGGCGGTAATTTGCGTTTCTACTTATTTTTTTCCTGACGCTTCGATACGAAGCTTGCAATTAGTATAAAAATCAAAGGCTCGTGTTTTTTTTTCGTTATCCGATAAATGAATAACTGCACTTTTAATGTTAGCCCACAGCATAGCCGTGCACACGGGGGTGGTTCTTTAAGATGAAATACTAGGGCCTTTTTTAAACTGCCCTACCTCTCGACGCAGCAGAAAAATGGTAAAATTAATACTAACATATCGGTGCTTATTACGGGAGTCACTTCACGGTGAAATATATTTCACTCTCACGCTCACTTCACTTTTTTGGACCTATTCCCGATTCCACCTCAAGTGAGGTGACAAAAATCACCTCCGTGGTGTGAGATTGACAGTGAAGTGAAATTGAGAATGGTGCTTATTACGGGAGTCACTTCACGGTGAAATCAGAGTGAAGTGAACAAAATCCTATTACGGAACTCACGTGAGTGAGAAAAACGTCGCAAAGTGACATCTGCCGCGGAATCTGGGTTATTATGAGGGGCTTATTACGGGAGTCACTTCACGGTGAAGTGACAACCGTAATAGGTACGGTAAAAGTGATTCCCATTTGATTTGCACGCGTCTTTTTTCACCATTTTTTCACTTCGTTCTCACCGTGAGGTGATATCCGTAATAAGCCCCATAATGAGTGTCATATCAGTGAAAAGAGAACGGAAAAAGCGACGTTTCGCGTGGAATTATTTCACGACCATTTTGAACGGTGAAATGATTCCACAAAGCTGCCATAAGTCTTAAAGTTGATTGATTTGTGATCTAATGGTAAATATTGGATTTATTCTTTTTTTTTTCGATGCCGAATGTCTTAAAAATGCAGAACACGTCAAAATCTGGTGTTATCTAGAAAAACGGGAAAAAACGACTGTCTGGGACTTAGACATTTCTGAGCTGGGAAACAATCTTATTTCACTTGTCCTATTCTCAATTTCACTTCACGGTCAATCTCACTCCACGGAGGTGATTTTTGTCACCTTACTTGAGGTGGAATCGGGAATAGGTCTAAAAAAGTGTAGTGAGCGTGAGAATGAAATATATTTCACCGTGAAGTGACTCCCGTAATAAGCACCAACAGGACAAGTGAAATGAGATTATTTCCCAGCTCAAAAATGTCTAGGTCCCAGAAAGTCGTTTTTTCCCGTTTTTTAGATAACACCAGATTTTGACGTGTTCTGCATTTTTAAGACATTCGGAATCGAAAAAAAAAGGTTTTTTTCGGTATCGAAAATTTCCTGAACTAGTTTGCATTTTTTTCCATCGGGCAAAAAAAATGAAAATTTGACCGCTTTAAGGCACGGATCAATTTCTGATTCGCTTCGTTACTGAAGAATAAATCCAATATTTACCATTAGATCACAAATCAATCTACTTTAAGACTTATGGCATCATCGTGGAATCATTTCACCGTTCAAAATGGTCGAGAAATAATTCCACGCGAAACGTCGCTTTTTCCGTTCTCACTTCACTGATATGACACTCATAATAACCCAGATTCCGCGGCAGATGTCACTTTGCGACGTTTTTCTCATTTACGTGAGTCCCGTAATAGGATTTTGTTCACTTCATTCTGATTTCACCGTGAAGTGACTCCCGTAATAAGCACCATCGTTGAGGATTATAATAAGAAACAGAGAAAAATTATGTGGACGCTAACAAAAATATGATCATGGTTGTGAGCAAAAACTTCATCCAAGTGGCGAATGTAAAAAAACAATTTAAAAAAATTACTTGGAAAAATAGAAACAGGAAAAGCAAATCGTATTTTATTATGCTATCAAAGCACCGAAAAGCAGTTGAGTATATCATATCACAAGAAACAAAAACAAACAATATTTAACCTCGGGTAAACAGAGTGACTTATTTGTTGTTTTTTTTTTTCGAAGGGAAACAGTGATTCACAAAATCTTCCGCATTTATATAGGTAAGTACTGATAAACAAAACAAAATGTTTTTGAATAAACAAAAAAAAATGGCGAACTTATTATCAATTTCGCACGGCACCTCGAGCTGGATTGGCGTGGCTGATTACAAAAAAAAATTACATAGACTATTTTTACAAATTTACATTCTTTCTGATCGACATAAAGCGGAACAAATTACCCAACCCACGAGCTCATACCACAAAAACTAAAGTTTATAGTAGACATACTCAAAGAGAGCGATAAGCGATGAAAAAAACCGGCAATTTTGGCAACTAGGTTTTAAATGTTAGAGGTGCCAAAATCCTTCTCAGCGCGCAATGTTGACTAACTTTTTTATTCGGCTCGATCAACTGATTTTGACGGTGGAAAACCTGGGGAATAATAATGTGCATCACAAAAACCGTGAAGGTGTTAAATTTTATATTTTTATTTAATTTTATACACTTTCACCATAATTGATCATTATTTTGTTGACAATATAAGAGGTTTGTGAACCACCAGGTTAAAATCACTGTGATAAAGCAATTTTGGAGCATCTTCAATTCATTGTGTAGTAATAAAACACGAAAAACGTGTGAAAATAACAATATCCTTAATTGTACCTGATTGCAATACCTCTTGAAATGTTACCTTTCTTGTCGTTTGGCTCGGATTTTGACATGTTCGTTTGAATCACAACATTCTCTTCGCATATCTCTCCCTCTGAGTATTGCTAGTTTATAACTGTTCAGCCATTCCTGTGAATTTCTGGTGCCCCTAATATCAGTAGCAATGCGTTTAAAGACCATAGAGTAACTAAACATAAATTAAATCTTATGGGTTTTAAACCTTCCTGTGGATTTTGGTGTCCTTAGCTAGACTGGAAGTGCGTAATGTCTTTAGAAACTTTAATGAAGTTTTCCCGTAAGTAAACGTGAAGCGACGAATTTGGTGAGCAATCACTTTTCGGCATTTTCACGCACTTCTATCCAAGCTAAGGGTATCAGTAATCCACAGCTAGGACAGGACGTGACAAGTGGCTTCTAGTTATTCTTCTTTTCGTTCAAAACTGCCCCCCATAAAACGAGTGTTACAGGTGACAATAAAGGCCGACATTGTGGAAGTCCATCAATATTTTTTCGAACCATACTTTTCGTCTTATGTCTTATGGCTTACCTTTGAATAAATATAAAAAAATGGCCCGTGTCCTTTTTTTATTTATTTTTTTTTTTTTTCAAAAAAAGATTATAGGGAAAAAAAGAAAAACCACCTTTTCGGGGAACATTAGATGCACCTAAAAATTAAAAACGTAAATCAAAAATTTTGAAATAATATTAAGTGAACAACTTTGTTTCAGCCGGTTTCCAGTAAATGTCTCGAGAGATAAGTGCTGATTGTCATAAATCGATTAGAATCAACCACAATCTCAATAGCTGTGGACATTTGCCAGCTTTATCATCTGTGGATATTTGTTTGCACCCTAAACTTGCTTGTGAACAGCTGTTCCAAAGGTAAAATCAGAAAAGATTTCTATATCGCATCGTAACTGGTGACGAGAGATGGAAAAAACCATGGCTTTTTGACGTGGGACTACGTCTTTTTTTTTTGGAATGCATTCTGTAAAATTAGAAATGAAACTAGCAAATGTTGCGTCAGATTTCAAATGGTAATAACAGCATAACCACATGATGGATAACAATAACCAATATGTTGTTGGATAGATAAAATGTGTAACAATTTTGTAATATGCTAGTTATCACTCTAATTACATTGCTAATCGGTAAAATTGATAGGAAGTTTGAATGACAAATTTACGCTAATAATGAACCAATTACATGCCAGCATTCCTAGCACAGACGACGTGAATGGACACCATCCGTTCCCTGTGATATTCTCTGTATCAATATCGAAATAAAAATCCAAAGAGTCTCCCCGTCCCAATAAGTCAATTTATTTTTGCTTCCATGAGCTTAGACTAATATGATGTCTCGAAGGTAAAAGTTTTCCTAAAAGTTTGAAACAATCCCCATCCTTGAATTTCTAAACCTGCTTTCAGAACCTAATAAAAACTAATGTCTTGAAAGAAAACATGCCGGTAAAAGCTACAGTACCAGTGGAGTAAAGAACCGCAGGTCTCTCGTCGTCTATGATTGCAGCGGTACTCTTCTATTCGTACATTTCAGCGGTACACTTCTATTCGTACTGCAGCGCTACTAGTCGTATTGCAGTGGTTCATTTTTGTTCGTACATTTCTATTCATGTGCAATCGAGGAAAAACTGCAATGCTGCTGTTGACGGTGATGGAAAGTTTATCTCATAAACATGATTACCATAAACTACTCAAAAGAATTGTAAGATTTTGCAACGGATATTAATTTAATTTTATCTTCGATATTAACCAATATAATCGTGACCGGATAGTATCGAAAGAATGAATTCTAAAATATACCAATTTATAGAAGAGTAAGAGCCTACGAATGTTTGTGAATTTTTGGCTTATTTACTTATTACGATATTCTTTCGAGTGTTGTTGAATATATTTCAAAAATTGATTTCCAGGGGAGGCTGAAAATAAAAATACGTACAGTCGCTGAGCAAACACATTGATTCTGTTTGCAGACTTTGTATATTTTGTAATAAAAAATCCCCTAATTACAGTGTTTAGTCCCACGTCACCATTTCACACAACCCTAAGGCTGTATACCTTGTAGTATTTTTAAATGGGGGAAAGGTTGGACATGCCTCCATGTCGACACCAAAACCTAACCAACAATTGAAGTGTTGTTAAAATATACCTAATAAACTTCACTTCAAATTTTTATAGGTATTTCACTCAGCTCATATGTCGTATTTCGTATTACGTGGACTGTTGAGCAAAAAAAAACAAAATAACTGCAGTTTTCGTACGGAATCTTTGCCCAAGAAATGAAATATATTTTTGAAATTGCTGCGTGGAATTATTAATCATAGGACAATCCTGGTTATTTCTGATAATAAAAAAAAAACGAACACAGGCAGTCTATCACACACAACACTCATCGCCAGAGTTGCCAATACAATTTTTGATTGAACTGGAAAAATTCTGAAAAAAAAATCTGGGAAAAACTGGATAAGAAATAAATTTAAAAAACAGCAAACAAATTAATTGTGAGAATTTTTCTGTGATGATTACTGTATCCAGCATCAGTTTTTAACACAGCAACTCAAGAGATATCGTATCGTAATAAATACTCATTTTTATTCAATCTGTTTAATTTCGAGCTTACAATTTGTTAAAATCTAGAATCTAGAATAAGATAATATTAAGAACTGTCTGTACGATTTTATCGAAGACCAAAAAAAAAAATTATGGGCTGAAAAACTCCCTTGACAGCAGCATAATTTAAAATTACGCAATCGATCTAGCTCAAATTTAGGAAAATAAAGTCTTATCATTAACTTCATCTTTTAACAAAAATAGTGCTGCAACATTTTCTTACGTAACATCAGTCAAGTTTAGATTCTTATTATTTCTAGCAATCTCTTGAAAACTAATTAATTTCTAAACTGCTACGCAACAGGAAAAAAAGCTGAAGATTTTTTTCATGATCTGGTAAAATCTATTTGTTTGTTTTTATCTCGACCATGCCATGCAGTTCCTAATTTGGCCATGTTTCGTGCGAGAAGATAAAATACTGAAAATGCTGTGAGGAATAAAAAATATTTAAAATAGATATATCAATCAAAAAAGTTTTGAAAATATTTTCAAATATCAATCAGCATAAATAATATCAGCATAAATAATCTGGATAAAACTGGATCATATATAAAAAACTGGAAAATTTTGTAATTAAACTGTTTGACTAAATTACTTGAAAAAACTGGAAGAATCCAGTTTAAACTTTTGTACTTTTGTAATACGAAGTTACTTTTACATGTCCATTCCGAAAAAAAACAAGAAATTTGGTAAACTTAGTCAACACCAGCAATAGAAACACTAATAAAACAATATTGGATTTTAATTAAACATCACAAAAAAAAGTTCAGAATTTTCTCAACAAAACCCATCTACTTTTTTATGTAGAATTGCCAACCATCCTCCAAAATGCAGTAAGTTGTGATTTATGATGCTAACTATTGCATTATCGAAAAATGTAAACAAAGATTTCAACCAATCAGAGCTGAGAACAATGGTAAATACCATCCAATATGTTTTTTTTCGGAATCGGGATGATATTCAGAGACCGACGATCGACCCCACACGACATTTTTAAGTTAATGATGATGACTTTCGCTTTTTATGAAACAATGAAAATGGAACAAATATCACTTAATACAAGTATTTCTGGAAAGAAATGATGACCTGAGACATAAAATCTACCTCAGATGCAATTTTGAAATTCATGGTTGAAACTTCCCGCATAAAATAACAAAATACCACCTAATATAAACATATTCGGAACTAGTATGACGCAAAAATCTGAATATCAAATGCAGACATTATTTTGAAGTTCAGCATGGCGAATACTACCTAAAATGGTCAAACACTCAATATCGAGATGCACAATGGTCGAAAATCGACTCCAAACGCTATTTTGAAATGTACGGTAGTGGCTTCCGGTTGCTGGGAACCAGTCAAAAGTGTCCTAATACCACCTAATATGAGTTCTTTCGGAATCGCGATGATGCCAAGATGCCCAGAGACCTAAAACTGAGCCCATATGCCATTTTGACATCCATGATTAAAAGTCAGATTCCTGGAAAACAGCATAATATGATCAAATACCTCCCAATATGGATATTTTCATGATGTGGATGATATCCATAGGCCGTAATTCGACCTTTGTTACCATTTCAAATCTCTTCAGAGACGACAAATTCTTTTCAGAGAATTATAGAAATGTTGGATAAAAGCTACTGATATAAACATATCTAAACAAGGAAGTGTATCGTGATCATAACGTTAGATAGAATCGAAAAAGAATTATTGCTAAAATTTACCGTTTCAGAACAACAAATTGATTAACTCGAATCAATTATATTACCTAACCTATTGCAAAAAATACATTGACATAATCCAGACTGTCGTGATTCAGTGTTAACCTTGCGGTCGTGTCTCATACACTCCCTCTTCAACTTGTTTGACAAGGATTGGGGATCACAAAATCGTGGCTAAGCAAATTCCTACCAGAAGTTCCCATGAACAAAATTAAAATGTAGGTTTTTCGCTATCTTATTTCGTTACGGTAAGAGCACCGGTTTTGGCCATAGAATGTTATGTATGAGAGATATTTGTCGTTCTTCCTTCGAAAAATATGTAATTGAATAATTTCAACGGGGAAATCGGATGAAATCGTCTATATTCTGCACTAACAATGAGTTTAAATAATCAAATTATGTTGTATTGCTTACATATTTTCCAATCAAAAAACTTCTCTAGGCTCCTGTTTTGGCCATAGCATTTCTAAATTGGCCACTTGGGTCTCCTATTGGGGCCGATTCGCGAAAAAGTTGAAGTCACACGAATTCATTTTATATTTTGACTTTATCATATAGATATATTTGAACAGCAGAAAATCCTCGTTTTTGAACTAACCAAAGGGCCAGTATATATAATAATCATGATATTATATTCACACATAGTTAGCAGGGCAAAGTACTTCAAGTTAGAATTTGTTCAAACTTAGTAGGATGTTCAATAACACTGACATCACATCATTGACCTATATTAATTTTTCGTCCTTCATAGCTCTTTCTTTTTTCACATAGAAACACATCAACTTCAACTAACATCAACTTCGATAACTCAAGTGCCATTTATTATAGTCAGGTTAAGGTTGAGAATCCAAAGCGTTAGTTTTGGTAAATACAAATGAACTTACAATTTTGTAAGTAATCTGAACAAACGCAGACTTTCTAATCCCAAACCAGTTTTGTAGTTTCACATATCTCATACGATTAAAATATCAGCTCGAAAAACTCCATACATTTCAGGTTTTGCATAAACATCAATATGTTACCATGGTTTTGTTTACATATGGCCAATATCAGGATTATGAATCATGGAATTGCAATAATATGTGGCCAAGAATGGATCAATGAACGTTTTTGGAAGCTGTAGGTGATTTTAATATTGCAGAGAAAAATCACACCAAAATGTCCACTTTTTTATCCATGTGCTGTAGTAAGTTGTGTCTGATGCTGGTAACAAGATTTGTTATAGAAATGGGCAAATTAAAACAAAGTAATGCTCTATGAAAAATAACTTGCACACTACCTAAACTGCCTGTAATCGCATAATTGTAACATTCGACATTTTATGGATTTCGTGCTTTTTATTGGGAAATGCTTAGAATAGTATGTAATTTTTATATCTGAAAAAATATGCTTATGTTTGTGTGAAAAAAGTCGTAAAAAATACCAAGTTGTTTTGTCACATAGCGTAAATAACCGAATAATTGTCACACTACTTAGCTTTTTAACTTTTTTGTCAAAAAAGCTTCCATCCAAATCCACATCTGCATCCTTTAGAATTCGGAATTTATTCTGGTTCGGTAGCCAACCACCGGTGATCCGTTTCTGATGTTCAGTTCATGCTTGTTGAATACATGAAAAATTTCATTTCCCCTGTGATATATTCCAAAAGTAGCCTGAAAGTGACGGCATAAATGTATCATTGCGAAAATTTCAACCAATTTGACTTCAAAAGTAATATTAAATATATACATAGTGTAAAGTAGTGCTTTCTTTATGATACAAAGTTTAGGTAAAGTGTCTATTTGCAAGAATATATTGGGAACTAAGCATTTAAGGTCAAAATATGAAAGTGCGATTTGCTCGAACAACCAATTTTGCAAATGTTACAAATATGCGATTATGGGCAGTAAACGTTAGGCTGTATTGTTAACTGGAGAAAGCATAGTTAGTTCCTTTATTAAAGCCAAAATACGCATATTTATTTGCTTAAGTTTGTAATAGTTTCGTTGGATAGTATCAGCAGGTTCAATAGGAGACTTCGAATTACGAATAATCTAAGATACTTTTTCACAATTATCAATTTTATTCTGTCATGGCCAAAACTGGTGCTATGGCCAAAACCGGTGATTCTACCCTACTATACTTTGGAAGGTAGAAGCCGAAATACTGCTCATGAATGTGAAACGTGATAAAAACTAAAAATTAGAGAAGGATTTGAAATAAAAACGAAATAAATAAGCTAATAAAAATGCCACGATTGACAATTGAATCGCACTAATAAAACATAACACAAATTTTTAAAGAGCTCGTGACAAAAAAACTGGACTCTAGACTCTAACATTATTATGATAAAAAATATTTAGAAAAATGCCAACACTAAACTTGCAGTTTGTTTCTAAACTTCAGAATAATCTAAATTTCCTAATAAATTCCAAAAGAACACTCCGATCTTTGATCGAAAACGATAAATTGTTTATAGCACAGGTTTTGCAGAATAAAAGCATGTCATAATTTGTAAATAGTTAAGTAGCTCATTTTTAGGTATTTATAAAATTTAGGAAAAAATGTTTGAATAGTGAAGAGGAGTGACAAACTCGTCCACGTTTTGATATTATGGAATACCGAGGTCAGCAGTTCCTCGTGATTCTGATGCAGATTTAGTTAATAAGATGTTTCACAATGGACTGGGGAATTTCCCTTTGGGGGAGGGAGCAAACTCTTCACCTTGAGACAGATTCTTGACAAGTTCGGAGAACACAACTTGCACACATATCATTTGTTCATAATCTGTGTCATGGTGGTGTACTAGTAACGTGTGACAACAAGATCAGCGCGGGATAAACAGACGAATTGCAGCAACAATTTACATACACATTTACATACACATACAGTTACATCCGCACGAAATTGGCACTTTGCAGGACGCTGATCCTCCCGGTGGTGCTTTATGAACCTGAATTCTGAACGAGGCCGATCGGCGATTGTTTGGAGTCTTCGAGCGAAGAATCCTGCGATTAACACTCACTGGGAAACTAGAAAAGGGGGTGTGTCGATGAAACATGGCAGGTTGCAGTGGACTAGGCACATGGTTATTGAGCTACCGGCAAAGATAATACTCAGCAGAGACCCGCATAGAGGCAGACCCCGCACGGGTTGGATTGAATGTGTGCTGTTGATGAGAAGGCTAGAGCAGCGAGTGTGAGGGGCGACTGGAGAAGAGCAACTCAAGACTGAATTTTATGGAGCCGTATTTTGGATTCGGCACAGGATCTCTACGATCTGTTGCTATAAAAGTTGTAAGTAGTATATCTGAGTGAAATTCGAGTAAAATTTTGAATCCTCAGAAATTGTAAGTTTTTCGAATGATGGTTTTTTTCATTATTATTATTCATTAATATAAATTATTATTAACACATGTCCAGAAAGTCTTCATAGATATATGGAGATTCGAGTAAAAATCTGCAGACACTTCAAAACCGCAAATAACCGCTGTGTGCTACGGAGAAAACCATTGGACATTAAATATAATAAAATTTATATCAATACATACCTCGATAAAAAGTTTAATTATACAACAATTGTTGGTGATTTCGTCTAAATCACGACGATATATAAGCATTTTTCAACATTTTTAGAGCATAGTAAATTGGAGTTTATTGTTCTGATCGACTAACTTTACTTACTCTGAATTGCAAATTTGCAATAACAGCTTCCAAACGCACTAAACGTCTCTAAAGCAATCGCTTACCTGGAAGAAAGAAGGATAGAGAAAAAAAACACAGTTAATCTAACGAACTTGATTATCTTAACCGGTGCACGCATTCACTTCCGAAACGTTAGCCACCGCTAGGCAACCCAAATTACAGTCTTTCACAAGCAAACCCTGAATTCGAACTAGATTGGTTTTTGCACCACAACGACAGTGTGGCAATTAACGACAATCGGTTTGATTTTAATGTGGTTTAATATGTAGTTCATGGGGAAGACAGGCTGGGAACAAATTAAATGGAGAATAAAACAGATTGCAATTATAACTACATTAATCGAATATGGCTTTTATATCCGCGGCGTAGCACGATGAAACAATGGCCAATCCACAACAGTCGTCAGACAGTCGATTGGAGAGCCGTTTTGAATAGGAATTCAATTTTGCTACCCTATAACTAGCGTTAAGATAGCAGATGCCATTTTACAAATTCAATTCCTTTTTTTTATTATTGTAGCAGTACACGTTTGGTACAGCAACAGGTTATACCAGAGAGGAATCGGGCAATATAATATTTACGATGTAAATAATAACCGAACAACTTTTGTTAGGATAAGAACCATTTATTTATATTGCCACATACAGTTGGGGAAGAATTAACCTGCAGGATGACCTGAGCAAGACGCTATACATAGGAAACAAAAGATAACCAAGGGACTATTAAATTGCTTTTTGTGTTCCCTACAATACTGTTCAATGCGATACCTGTCGGTGTGAAGCTGTTACGGTAATTACGGCACGAGGAGTGTGCTGTAAAAAAAGGAACATTTGCCCAAGCATAATTAGTATCAAACGAACCAGACAAAACTGATAACACAGTCATTTTATTTACAGTTTCTGAGGCTACAGAGAACAAAAATATTTTAATAAATGTAGTATTAAAAAGCTCGATTCACATGCCACAGTGGGTTTGTTGCAACAAAAATGTTCACCTCAGCAATGCCCATTACAGAACCTTGTATTAAATTATGATCAGCTGGGAGGCACATTCATTCCACCTTGCACAGTAGCAGCAAAGTTCGCAATTTCTTTCGAATAAATAACAAGTCACACTGCCTGTGCCGGATGTTGTGAAACCGCCTGTTTCAGCACTGTGTACACCTGACAATTACTTCGTTAGTAAACCTTTGCAAGCGCGGCATTAAAAAAACTGATTTCGCCGACTAGCGATTCAGCAAATTGTTGTCGCCGTCGCATACCAACTGCCGACTGCAATCGACTGGAATTCCGTTACTCCACCCAAAATGGGGTCGCAACAAAAGAAAAACAACAATCTGCAAATCATGTCGATAGCACATCATATATCACTCCACGTGAGCAAGAAGCGCGTTGCCAGAATTTCCCTTCACCTTCGGTACGAATTCTGGCTGTCAGTTTCCCTCGGCGGCGATAGAAAGGATGATAAATTTGCCTCCACTGGCTGTAAACCTCAACCGGGTGGTAATCCGAGCCCCACACGCGGCAATTTTCACCACATGCAAAATTCCAAACCACACATTGGCAGATAACGAAAAGAAAAAAACGCAGCTCTCGCTCTCTCTCACCAATAGCAGCCCAGCAGCCTTAATTAAAACTCGACTCTTATCTTCCAATCAGTATGCTTATTTAAAATTATACTTTAAAAAGCAAGCCCCGCCGATCGCCGGCAAATTTTTCACCACATCGGCGCGGGGCGTCATTTTCACGCTTCACGATTAATGATTTACGCTCGCAGGATTCATTCCGCGAGGGGCCAGCAGCGAGCGATCCGGCCGTTCGATTCCGATTGCCATTTTGTGCCGTTCGATGAAATATGATGAGAGCGTAGTCGCGTTGACCGCGCACCGAAAAACTGCTGCCAGTTCGATGTTTGATGTTCGCTGTTGGCTGGGCACGGTTGTCCTCAAGGGCAGTTGGGAGAGATAGTGGTCGAGTCACTGCTGGGGCATTGTTTCGTTTAGCTACCCCAGGGAAAGTGTTCGTTGGAGTTGTTAGCGGTGAAAGCAATGTTGAAGAGATGCAGTATTTTTATGAGCACAGAATCCATCATTATATCGAGACGAACAAAGATGATATCGTTTTTTTTAACAAAAATCGATGCTGTTGGGTATCTTTTTTAGCAAGAGACGAAATTATATTACTGAACTACAATAGCATTTCCGTGTTTGGCAATTCAATGCCAATACATCCGAACATGATGAATTCGACATTAATTGCACGTATTCAGGATTTCTCACGAGCTTGTTCTTTATTTATATTATTTCATAGTTTTTGTTTGATGAGTTAATGTTCTGTTAAGCATATTTTATCAATAACTGCATACTAGCAAGAAACAATTGAATTATTATTCATCAATACTGTGTAATAAAAAAGAGAAATGTATTGTAAAACTTAGAAATTTTTCGAACCTTAACAAAGAATTATTTGGGAACAATATTTATTCCATAATGTCAGCATTACCTGAATATCACAAGAATGTAATGAATATTATATTCAGATTAATATTTTGAATCATGGTACAAAGATCTTCATGTCACAATTTAACCATCAAAATCGCAAGAAATCATAAACAAACTACGTTCAACGAAACAATTTATCTGTCTAGTTTACAGAAAAAATAATACAAAATCCGATGTGAATTCATTCAAATATATAGATTTATCAGATCATTGATTTGATTTTTATTAGAGAGCCTTTAACCTGAGGGGTCATTCAGCTCTTTAAAGATAAAGTATAATATTAAATTTTACATTTTATATCATTTTCTTGATGTTTGCTAATTGCACAAATTTGAGTAATTTGTTTTCCCTGTCTTCCTCATAACATAAAATTTCGCAGGTACTAAATTCTAAGACTACTTCTCTTCTAATATCTTCAAATTCTTGGCACTCAACGAGGATGTGTTCCACCGACAATTGTACACCGCAATAATGACACATGTTTTGTTCCTGCTTGTCTATCAGCCATCCATGAGTCAGGCGGGTATGTCCAATCCTCAATCGGGTCAGTATCCTCTGCTCCTCTCTGTTCTTCCTGTCCTTCCAGGCTGCCGTTGATGGTTTAATCCTTCTCAGTTTCACTTCTCGGGCTTGGTACCATTCCGCTTCCCATACTTCTTCCAAAACTGTCCTACACCACCTATCAGATCATTGAATAGGTGAAGAAAAAAAAATCAGATCATGATATTTATATCATGATCGGAACGAAAAATATATCTGAATCGGACCACCCATTTTATTTCAGATCCACTCAAATTTAAGCAGACAATTAATCTGCGTAAACCTATTCGCTTTTCTAACAAGAACTACTCCATGAATTGTTCCTTTGTCAAATCCATCATGAAAAATCATCGTTACGTGAAATCCATTATACAGCTCATGCAAAGTCAAACGATGTAGCGACAAAGAAGTAAGCTGTTCCGATCATGATACAAAACAGGCCTTCAAATTTCACCGATAATTCAAACTTTAGAGCGAGTATTTTTCACGCGCATGTTTCTACATGAAGTAGATGTAAAATAGATTTTGCATATGAAAAATTGTTCCGGTCATGGCATATTTTCTGACTAATCCGATAATGATACAACACCGTATTTATGTTTCTCATTTATCGGTGTATTCCAGGTTTCATTTCAGTTATGCAATTATGTTTGAATTTCCTTTTGAAGTGGATGTAATTTTGTCTTGAATATTGTTTCACTTATAATTTTACCGCTCTGTTTAATAAAATATTTTGAAATTTTGTAAAGTTCCCGCTTCAGTTCGTTGTGTTCTCTTTTCCAGTCAAAAAACAGGATCAGGATTCAGTTTAAAGCCAAACCTAGAATTCAAATAAAAATAACATTCAGAATATGTTGGGATGTAGGGTAAATAAACTTATATTGCAACACTATAATAGTGGATCACTTAGCAGATTAACTCAAATTTTCTTAGTAAAACTCGAAATAAATATATATTTGTTTCTCGTTTTTCAAATGCAGATTGACTGTATAAGATGTTTTCCGATAGAGGTTTTCTGAAAATGCCGGGAAACATCTTATCCGGCTAATCTGCATCAGCATCACGAGAAACATTTATTAATTCTGATTTATGTGAAGAGTAGTTGAGTTAATCTGACAAGTGGTCCACAGCAGGAAGGGGGTTCACTATAAGTTAGGTTACCTTATACTCAAGTTAAGTTAAAATGCAGCTAATATTTCGTAATGCGTTATAAACAAAAAGATAAAAACAAACAGAAAAGAAATTGAAAAAATGGGTGAGAATCACTATAAAAAATAAATAGAGATAGAGTGTCAGAAAGTAAGAGAAGAATAGTAAGATAGAAAAAGTACGAGCAAGAGAGAGAAAAGATTGTAAGAGAGATTACAAGCGAGCGAGAGAGAAAGTACGAGAAAGAGAGAGCAAGTAAAAGGAGAGAAGAGAGAGGGTTAAAGAGAGAATGAAACTAAAAGAAAAAGAGACAGAGAGAGAGAGAGAGAGAGAGTAAGAGAGAGAGAGAGTAAGAGAGAGAGAGAGATTGATAGAGAGAGACTCAGAAAAAGAGTGTGAGAGAGAGAGAGAGTTAGATAGAAAAAACTAAAAGAGAGAGAGAAAAGTAAGAAAGAGAGAGTAAGAGAGATAGAGTAAGAGAGAATAAGAGTAGAGAGAAAGTATAAGAGAGTAAGAGAGAGAGAGAGAGTGGAGGAGGGAGAAAAAGTAAGAGTAAAAGATTGAAAGAGAAGGAGAGTAAGAGAGAGAGAGAGTGATAGAGAGAGAGGGAGAGTAAGAGAGAGAGTATAAGAGAAGGAGTATAAGAGAGAAAGTATAAGAGAGAGAGAGAACGAGGGAGAAAGAGTATAAGAGAGTAAGAAAGAGAATGTAAGAGGGAGAAAAAGTAAGAGTAAAAGAATAAAATAGAATGAGCGAGTAAGAGAGAGAGTATGAGAAAGTAAGAAAGAGAGAATAGAGGAGAGAGAGAGAGTATAAGAAAGCAAGCAAGAAAGAGAGATTAAAAGAGAGAGAGAAGATAAAAAAAGAGGGAAAGGAAACTATAAAACGAATAGAAAAAACAAGTGTTAAAAAAAACTGTCATGAGAAATTCTTAATATAGAAAATTTATGTTTCAATTTTGAACCCAAATTTTGGGAAAATATTTACAATGAATTAAAAAAAAATGTAATATGGATATAAATAGAGTTGACAAAGATGAGAGGCAGATTTTGTACAGAAAAATCTGAAAACTTATTGAAAAAGGAAAGTAACAAGAGATAAATTAATAGAAAAGTAAATAAAGGAAGGAATAAAAAGTGAGTCAAAGATAGATTAAATGAAGGTTGATGAAGAGAGGGAGAATCAAAGTAACGATAAAAAGATCAAAGAGAAAGAGAGAAGATAAAAAGAAAACAGAGAATAATGGAGTGAAAGAGAGCGAAATATTAAGACATAAAAGTAACTCAACTTTTAAATACCAATACGATTAAAATTTTCACTATTGAAAGATAAAAAAATTGATAAAGAGCAAGCAGTGAAAAGATCAAAAGGAGAAATATTTAGAAAAATGGGAAGAGAAGCAGATAAAAAATTCAAGAAAAATAACTAAAAATAGAGAGCAGTAGAGAAAGAAACGAAAAGATATTCAGAGATGAGACAAGGACAATGAAAACATGACAACAACAAAAAAGGAGGGGGTAGAAATCTAACAGTAAAAAGAATGAAATAGTTTGAAACGTCCTCCTTGGTTGGGTACACTTGAATTACATAGACTTACTGCTGTTGAAACATTAGAAGCTATGTCAAATAAAATTATTACCAGTTTGCGACAAAAATCGTTGCAATCCTCAATTGCTACGATAAGCTCTCTTTATAGTCAATAAGTTAGCAATTAAGTTAGTTGTGAGTTCATTTCCTTTTTTTGACAAGTATGTTTAAATCCCTACGAATGACAAGTCCTAATTGCGAAAGCAAACAAATCCTAACAATTAAAATTACAAATTTCTAACAGTGTTGAGTCACCATTTGCGATTGGACACACATAATCAACATTTACTAATATTCATCATAAATATTTAAGCTACTAATAAGTCCCCCCCCCCCCTAAAAAAGGAGGAAATCTAAGGAAGAAAAGGCAAGGAAAAGACAAGGAAAATCTAGAGTGAAATGTAATGAAAAAACTAGACAAAATTACAAAATAAAAATGTGATAGAATAAAAATAGATCCTTACGAACGAAAAATTATTTTTCACTTTTTTACTCAACTTTTACATCTTTTTTAGGATTTTCACAATGAATTAAAAATAAACTAAGTAATGAAAAGAAAAATAAGTGAGCAAATTAAAGGGATAAACGAAACGAAATGGGAAGCGCATTTGTAATCCATGAGAGATAAGTTAAAAGAGGAAGAAATGAATAGTGAGACGGTAAATAGGAAAAAAGTCAGAAAGCAAGAGAAAATAGGTGAAGTTAGAGGTAAAATATAAAATTAAAGAAACAGAGAGAGGAAAAAAGAAAGCTGATAGAAATAAAATTTGGAACTCAACTTTATATTTACAATGAAATGTAATAAAATATGTCATGAATACAATGAAATGTTAAAAAATATGTCATACAGTGATAAACTGAGCGACAGAGTTAGTTTTGAAAAATCGAAAGAGCAATTGAAATAGGGAAACAAAGAGATATAAATGAAAAAATGGAAATAAAGAGGTAGTAAGTGATAGAACAAAAGAAATATTGATGAAGAGAGAGGCAGTAAAGTAACCATAAAAAAGAAGATCAAGAAGACAGTGAGAAAAAAAAGAAGAAGTAGAGTAAAATGGCGCGAAAGAGTGAAATATGAACAAATAAAAAATGGCGTAGAGATGTCGTAAAAAAATAAACAAAAAATGTATAAAAATATGTGAAGAGCAACAAAAAATGTAGCAGCAAAAGTAAATCAACTTTAAAATACCAATACGGTTAAAATTTTTACAATAAAAATAATAATAATTGAAATGAAAATTAGAGAGAAATATCTAGAAAGATGGGAAGAAAAGCAGATAGGAAAATCAAAAGGGTAAAAAAGAGATGAGATAGATCGATAAATAAATAGCACAAAAATAGGAAAAGAAATGGACAGATCTCGAAGAGAAACAGAGAAAGGAAAAAAAAATTGCAATTCAATATACTTAGAGTGAAAAACAAAAGATGGGTATTAACAAAATGGAGAAGAAAGTTGTGATAAAATAAAATCACATCCTTCAGAGCAAGAATTTTTTTCGTGTTCTATCTCAATAACTACAAAATAAAAGTGGATACAGAATAACGGATTGATAAAAAATTATGCAGAAAAATGACCTTATTAAGAAAATGATAGAAGGAGAAATGAGGAATAAGTAAAAATATATGCAAAGATAAGGAAAAAAATGAAAATATCTAACAATGTCTAAAGATAATTTAATAAATTTGAAATAAAAGTTAAAAAGAATGTTAGATACTAAAAATAAATTCTTGAAAACGAGAACTTAATAATTTTATCTATAACTCAAATTTCAAACATCATTAGAGTCAAGTTTTTCGAAATATTAATTTTAAACTTTTTTTTATATATGTGTCAAGACTGGTAGAAGTCTATTTTTTATTAAATGGAGTGATTTTTTTTTTTCAAATGTTTTTCGAGAGGCTGTTGGCCAAGAATTTAGCAACAAAAAACTCGAGGGAAACAATTTTTTTAATAAACAACTTTCTAAGCTTTATGTTAAAAGTAATCAGAATAAATTCATTTATTTTGTTTTGTTTATCTTGTTAGATTTCAGTTCTCATGCAACTGTTTCCATTTTAAATTATACAACATGAAAAAACACTCCTGTAAATCAAATATTTTTAATAGAAATAGCATCACAAACACGGTGTCTTTATTCATCATATTCATTGATGGTTTTGATTGCAGCGGACAAAATTTATCAATTTAACGTTAACGTTTTTCTATTTTACAGCAAAACTTTGCAATTTTTTTCGGTTTCGATGAGTATGATGGATTGGGACTGAAATTTAATTTTGCTACTCAGTATAATCTAAATAGTACTGTTTCTTTCCTTAGTCAAATTGTCTTTTAACACTTTTTTAGGTTTTTTTTTACGAATAACGATCTGATTTGATGGTGACATAGGCCGCGAGTGTGTTATATTTTTGTTATTGAATGAACGTGGTAAGATAATCAGAGCCAATTGATGACTTTACCACTGCGAAAAACTACGCAACCATAGACACTGAACTGCCTTCGACTGCAATATTTTTAGCGGCACTATAAGTAGCGCTCAAGTGCGATCCGTGAACTTTCATAACCAACAACACGGCCTAAAATAAAGTCGCTCATATTCCAGTAAAGAGCGCATTTTTGCTGTCTGTCTTATAAATAAGCGACGAAACCGTTTCGCAGAAGCCAGAACGAAGGCAGGATAAAATCACGGCACGGAGATTTAAATTGTTTATAAGACAGTGCGCTCAAGAATGATACGCTGCCTGGCTGCTAGCAAACGGAGAGACTAAAAGTAAAGGTAACGGGGGCATGAAAACGACATAAAGTTTAAGTAACAAAATAAAAATTATTTTAAAGCTTTCGCAAGGCATTGCGGCAGGGCACGAAAGAGAATAAAAAACGTGACCGCAGTTTCTTAGCGACGACGTGCTGAAAATGGTTCTGTTGCGGGAGTCTCGATGGCGTAAGGGTACATGAAAACAAAAGGAAAATTATATTAATAAAATACACGCTTCCACACTAATACAAGGAGAGAAAAGACAGCTGCTTTTTAGATCGTATTGAAGTTCTCTCCAAGTGTCCTGATCTAACAGTACATCATTGAAGCAAAACTATAAGTTGCTCTGCCTTCTCGACAAGGGCGAAATTATTCTCAACTAGCTGAACGTTCCCGGCGATGCTTGGGATCAAAAGTTTTAAAATTAGAAATCATTTTTTATAATTCATTGCATTATTAGCACAACTCACTTCAAAAATATTTCACATCTTATACGTCCATCGTCACTTCAAGAGAACGCACAGAACGGAAATACTTCAAGAGAACGCACAGAATGGAAATACCCATATTGGATTGCATTTTGTGATTTTGGGATGTTTCACAGAAACTGGAAGTCGCCGTTTCGGGATTCAAAATGACATATGGAGTTCGGAAGTTTCGCAAGTATTGAAATGGTTGGCCAAATACCACTTTAGATTATTTTCCTGAAACCAGAAGTCGTTATTTTGAAAAATGTTGTGTGGGGTCATCACAGTTCCGAATATACTACACTCGGGTGATAATCGGATATTCGTCAATCGTTCACAGTAAAACCTCTTTCTATGTAACTTTCAGAAGAAAGAAATCAAAGTAAGAAGAATTTAGCGTGACCATTCATGCTTAGTTCTCCTCTATAATCATATCTAAAAAGATAACATTTGAATTTTTTATAATGAAAATATTTGTTGGTGTCCAAGGAACACGTCTGAGAAAAAGTTAACGTTTTAATCCACATAACTACGTAGAAATTAAAAAAAAAAAAGAATAAACCAATGAAATGGGGCCTCTCCTCCAGCCAAATGTCCCAAAATCGCGTTTTAAAAAAAGTAAAAAAGTATTTCGTATACCGTAATGTTTGATGCTATTCACAAAACTACGAAAATATCAGAAATGTAATTATTTTCTGCTCGACTCGCACCAAATTAAAACATAATTTTTTCTGCAAGAAAATATTTGCAGATGTTGAAGGAACAACGAACATTTTATTGAAAAAAAAAATTATTTACAGGCGAACTAAGCTCATGCTCAAAAAGTCAACATTTTGCATGTATTATATGTACAACATATGTAAATTCCAAAAAGAGTAATTTAATGTGTTTTTATCTGTATGCAGAAAATCATCTTCAAACATACGTAGTTTTTAAAGTAATATCTTAACTTTTAGCAATAAGATACCTATTATTTTTCCTCAAATGTCTTTCCTGAACATTAACAAACATTTCAATGAAGAACAATTACATATCATAGCTTTGAATTTCGATTTAGAGGCAAATTGAGTTCAATTATTCATGAATTTGCTCGTTAAACGTAGTGTTGTGAATAATAATAAAAATCTCAATTTTAAGTAATCAAAAATCTGTTATTTTTACTCAAAAGTCTTTCCTGAACATAAACAAACATTTCAATGGAAAAAAATCATATATAATAGCTTTGAATCTGGATTTATAGGAAAATTGAGCCAAAATATTTATGATATTGCATGTTTTACTTAGTTTTGTGAATAATATCTCTATTTTCGGTTATCAGATAACCATTTATTCTTCTCGAATGTCATTCCTGAATATCAACAAACATTTTATTAAAAAAAAATCACGTGTCATCGCTTTGAATTCGGATTTAGAGACAAATTGAGCCTAAAATATTATAGTTTTGCATTTTCATGTGGTTTTGTGGAAAATATTTAAATTTCAAATAATCAGATACCTAAAATATGTTTCCTTAACACAATGAACATTTTATTATAGTAAAAATCACAGATTACTGCTTCGATTGATTAAGAGGCAAATTCAGCATAAAAGACATGATTTTGCATGTTTCACGTAGTTTTGTGAAGAATATCTCGAGTTTGATTACCAAACAGATACCTGTAATTTTTTCTCAAATGTCTTTCTTAAACATCAACGAACACTTTAATGAAAAAAGAATCACATATCATCGCTTTGAGTTCTGATTTGGAGACGAATTAAATATAAAAAGTCATAATTTCGCATGTTTTACGTAGTTTTGTGAATAATATCTCAAGTTTTAGTGATCAGATACTAATTATTTTTCCTCAAATGGCTCTCCTGAACATTAACAAACATTTAAGTGAAAAAAGAATCATATTTCATCGCTTTGTATTTTGATTTAGATGCAAATTTAGCACATAAAGTCATAATTTTGCATGTTTTACGTAGTTTCGTGAATAATATCTCAAGTTTTAGTGATTAGATACCTGTTATTTTTTCTCAAATGCCTTTCTTAAACATCAACGAACATTTCAATAAAAAGAGAATCAAATGTCATCGCTTTGAATTTTGATTTAGAGGCAAATTTAGCACAGAAAGTCATAATTTTGCATGTTTTACGTAGTTTTGTGAATAATATCTCAAGTTTTAGTAATTAGATAACTATTTTTTTTATAACTAATGTCTTTTCTGAACATCAGCGAACATTTTCTTGTTAAAGAACCTACATATCACCGCTTATTATTTTTGATTTAGAATGATTTAAAATGGTAATGATTATTGTACACGTCAGATACTGAGGGAATAATATCAATAAGATCAAGCGTTACGGAATTCCATTTTTATATAGTAGATTCCACAGCGAGCAAAGACGGCATATGATTCAACAATTCATCAAACGTCCGGCTTGAGCGTTGAAATTATTATTTTCAGTTCACCCCAAAACGCCGTGATTAAAAAAGCCCAACAAAGGTCTCATTTTCTTGCCAACAAAAGGTACAAAAAAAGTGTCGATGAGGATTAGAAAACAATCCACACGGCAACGAAGGAAAGTAGAATTGCATTCCGATAATAATAGGCTATCGAGAAGATTCCCTTTTGTTCGACACATTTTCGGGTTTTTCGGGCCCCTTCTCTTCTTCTTCTTCTTCTTCTTCTTCGTTCAATGACAAGCAGTACGGGATGATCTCTAGTCCTGACAGGTTTCTCACATGTCAGAATCCTTGACTTGAAAACAATTGTGGAAACCAGCTTGACTTCATCCTCCCACACCAGAAATGAAATTATCTTCATGACCGAAATCGACCAGCCAAACACTGATGACGATCGAATGAGAAAGGTAACATTGACTAATAGACAGAAATCATCTTTCCTTAACCTTTCCGAAAGATCTAGTTCCATTACAAGGCTTAACAAGGTTCCTGGCATTTGTGCGAAATCATTGACGATCAAGATCTCACGCCCGCAGTGCAGGAGAAAGGTTTTTTCACTAAAACTCGACACCAACTAACAAACACCGCAGCCAGCAACGAGTTGAGTTCGATAGTCGAAGCAAAAAAAAAAAAAACAGGAATATCAATCTTCCAGACTTCCTCGTGGCCGCCGTTCGCAGCGCGCAAGCGCTATGACATTGAGAAATTATTCCGCGGACTAAAATGGGCAGCCGATCAAAGCCGCGTTCTCGAAAAGCCCGAAGAGGCACCTTGATTGGAAATATCTGGACATAATAGACCTCTCAAATTCTAATTTCGTGCGGTTATTGTTGGATTGTCTCGAAAGGTGGGCCGTGTCTATTCGCTACGGATTGAGCCCGCAAACGGTTGACGGTTGGACGATGGGAGGAAGGACGCGCGCGCACGGCGATGGAAAAAATTGACTTCATAATTAATCGATCTATTGCGCGTCTTTGGTCCGCGCGATGCGAGGAGATATTATGATGAGAGTTGTGGCTATGATTCCGACGGCCCGAAGGCTCCGAAGAATGAAACTATTTAGCCGGCGATGGAAAGAATGGATGTTGGTTTTTCTACCTGTCCACTCCTCCTCAAGCCGGGCCCTGCCCGAAAGGGGGATCTCGTTCGACTCGCGCAAAAGCTATTAACGGATAATTATGGAAAATCATTTTTTAAAGCCACGGCTGTTGGCGGATTCGGTGGCCGTTGACTCTAGTTTGTTTACAGGATAACAATATTTACATCTTCGAGCCGAGCGATGATGAAATTTACAAACCCAGCCGACATTGTTTTGTTGGCTGTTCTGTGGCACTTTTTGTCTCGTTGTACGGACGTTTGCGGGGGGCAATGGATATTTTTCGAGATATCATCTACTGATTGAGACGTACGTAGAATCTATTGAATTTGAATCAATTTCAAGCTGTATAAATATTATTACCATACTCATTAACATACTGAAACGATTGTGTATACTTAGGCATTAAACTGGATCGAGTCTTTCCTAACCAAATATGTACAAGAGCTAGCCAATAATGCTATCAAGTGGACTTTGAGACTTCACCTATATATGAACTGGCTCTGAACCGAATTAATCTTAGCAAAAATGCCCGCGAGGTTGAGGCGCCTCTCAGAGAAAAAATAAAACAGTTCTGGTTATACAAATTTCATTTTCCATATGGATTAATTTATATTTGAATTTTGGTTGATACCATTAATGATTAATGATTGAACGCTATATTCTGTTAAAAACCATCAGTAACATTACATTTCTAACATTTTGTACTTTAAACAATCTGCATCGAATCTTCCAAAACGTTCATTTCAACAAAAGTTGAGAATAACAACCTTTTTCTAGCACGGCACTATCATTTGGAGCGTCAATCCTCCGAATTTCCTCACAAAGCGTGATTGCACGACACCCTAGTTGTACAGGTTAATCTCGTTCTGCACAAACCGGGAAGCGAATCGCAAATCGCAATAATCTAAACTGTTGTGTACATTAAACGAACCAGATAAACGGTCCGCGGTGCGGTTCGATCCCGCCGCAAGATCAAAGAACCAGCTCCGGCTCAGCCGGAGAAAAATAAAGCTGCACTAATAAGCAGCAAAGTGAAAGGCAGCAACGGCTTGCGCCTGTCATAAAAGATATGCACAGAATCATACGGCACGATCCGTGGGGATTAGGTTTGGTTGCACAGCACTAGAAGAAGAAATGGACCGTTTCGTGACCTGTGGCCGTATCCCGTCCGGGTAAGCGCAAGCAAGCGCATGACCAGTGCAGTTTTGCGATCCAACAAAACAGGAAGGAATTCGCTGCTCTCTGGTCTTTTAAATCTGACCGACAGGCGTAATTAACGGCTTCGAGAGCAGCGCGCAGTTGTCTCGTGCAGTCCCGGAACGAAAGACTTGTGGAATTTTTCATGCCCATTCGAGAAACCACGAAAAATCACCACAAACAGCACTTCTAATAACGGGGACAAATATTGAATGTTTCAATATTTGCTTTGGAATTACGCTGAAACAAAAGACTAGACAAACCACGTATGCCTCACCGTATGGAGCTGGTAAACGGGTTATGTATGAGACTAATGCTTTTTTTAAAGTTAACATTCTCGCCGAGCTGGAGGTCGTCCCATAAAGCTGGAGTCTGTGTGCTGCTTGGTAGAATCTTCGCGAGTGCATACACACAATCCGAATCTCGATAGCAATAGTGCCACGGCTGGCGACCTTAAACCAATAGCCAGATCTTCTCCGCGTGTTCGCGCTGATCGAAGATACGGGCACCTACTTGTAACCAGTTTCCATTAAAGCGGAACTTTGATCATGCTCTGCCGCAGAGTAGACGCATGGAAGGGGCACGGGTACAACCACACCGTACCGAGGCGATATTTTTATAATGTAAACAAATGAGCGGTTTTCGCTCCGAGTACTTTCGGGATTGTTACCCCGAAGTGAGGGAGAGACCGAGTCGGAGTGAAGTGAAAAAAATGTACACAACATTCGCCAGTACCCAGCAGCCTATGAGTTCAATTGAGCATCAGTTAGAAACACTGAAATAATCATATTAGGGTTTATTGCTGCGACTGAAAACGCACCAAGGTATGCAAACACATTCCGATTGGGGCGGGGTGGGGAGCCTAACGGGGCGACAGGTATTGAGAAAGAAAAAAAAGTCGATGAAATTAGCTGTTATTTAGTGGTGACTCTCGGTCAGGTGAATGCCGTTTCGAAATTAGTTTACTGCGAAATATGAGCGTTTTGTGTGCTTTCGTGTGGTTTTATTACTTCGACCACGTTGTTACACGAACGCCGTGCGAAATTTTAGAGAAAATGACATGAATAGAATTATAATTATAGAGAGTAAGGTGTGGCGAATATATTCAAATTTAATCGTTTGATACTTCCGGCGCACTGGATAATATTTACATATTGCAAAAAATGCCCTAAAAAAAACAAATTAGAATAGAAATTACACAAACTTTTAAAAAACACTTTCGCTGGATGACCAGAAAAATCATCATCACAAAGCTCTGTATCAAGTTTAGTGAGGGATTTCTGCACCCTTTTACGTAGTTTTAATTTTTTTTGCAAAAAGGCCAATTAAATGCATGCAAAGATGTTTGTTTTGATTAGATCGGTCTAAAAAAAAAAAAAAAACAAAAAAATTAATCTAAACGTTTTTTTGAACAGCGTCAAATCTTCGTCAAATTTTGTTTTTTTACTCAAAAGCTGTAAGACCGTCAAATTTTTGTCAAGTCAAATGATCTTTTTTGTGTGGATTTTTGTAGAAATGCATAATTATGACAGCATCACTTTTCTGATATTTTAATTTTTTTTTAATATTCTGTATTGTTTTTAAGGTAAAATTGTATTGTTATTTTTATGTGAAAATCAATTGAAACTGTTGCTTAGAAAAACATTGTTTCTATAAAGCGCATGTATAAAACATTGTTTCTATAAAGCGCATGTATAAATTGTGGTCGTAATTTTTAAGATCCACATGGGATATTCTGAAAGAATTTTCCAAATTAACAAAAAATATCGCGAAAAATGGCTTTTGAAGTAGAAAATGTACCCTCCTTAAATGCATCGAAATGTTACTATTATTGAACGAGTTTTTGAGCAGATTTGGCATATTTTTTCAATCGTAAATTTATGCAAAAAAAAAACTTGAGTTGAAAATCAACCATTTTTGATTTAGCTTCGCAATAACTGCTCAGCCAATCAGCTTCCACAGCTGAGAACTGAACAGAACAGTATAGTGACGAAGCCGGCATATGGTATCCGTTTAGAATGCATACACTGTTTCATAAAAAAAGGAGAGGCTTACCAATCACGTGCTCGCTTTCTGTTCGCGATGTTTATTTCAAACTCATGTTGTAAGTAGCCCTGCGATTAGAATCATTGATCTATTGTGAGATATGCTCGGGTGTCTGCTGTAACCCGCACTTCTGTTAATAGCAATAACGCTATTGAGAAGTTGCATGCTTATTATTATTGTTTAGCAGTGCTTGTGTGTAATGTGATACTCTTCCTTACACGCTTACTGTTCTACTATACTGATACTCTTCCTCTTGCCAAATATCACCAATTATAATTCCCTGGAGAAGTTTCGTAGTGCGTCCTTCTGGCCAGTTTTATTGATAAGAGGGACTTATATTTTGTTAAGAGGAAGTCAAGCAAAGGTATTGTAGATTTCAGCGTAAAGGAAGGGTAACTGGTGGGGAGCCTGAGAAAAAACCCATGCTTAAGTCCTTTTGACATCGGATGGCCTGGTTCTACAAAGATTCGAAACCACGACCATCCGCTTGACAAAGCGGACTCTGTAACCTTGCGGCTACGCAGCTCCGAGTGAACCGATAGAGCTCTCAGCTACTTGGAGCGGCTTGGAAGAAAGACAATCAAATTCTTCCCGTGTCGGGTGGGAGCTGATAGCAGGAGTGCAGTACCCTCAGCCACGCAACTGTTGCGTGTTGCATCCTGCAGCTGTGGCTGGGTGATAACAGAATTTGGTTCTGAGTTCGAAATGCTGCTGTGAAGCCAAACTACAATTGTCTTCCCTAAGACGTTTTAATGTTTTGTATGGCCATCGATTTTGGACGCAGTCATTTACTTTTTCGTTTGCAAAACTAGTAGACCCTTTCACTGGAATATGACTGAAAAGATTGATGAATAATAATTTACATAGTTCTACGACAACCCTGTGGCCTAAGATTTTTTTTAATTTCTGGATTTTTTTTCAATGCAAGCATTTATGAAAGATTGATTGAAGTTGTTTTTTACATTACTTGTATTGAATATTTTTTTTAATTTAGTGCAAATAAGGACTTGAAGTGTTACCGAATTTCAAATTAATCTTCATTTTATTTGTTTGCATGTTCTAAAAAGGTTAGTTTGTTGTTCGATTGAAAATCGGATATGATGCTGTTTGCACCGATGTGCTACCCCGAAGCGGGAACAATGGCGAATTTATGTATGATGAAGGCAGCGGATCAGCTGTTTAGTAGGATGGATATTAACAAATGTCAATGAGACATCCTGATAACAAAGGGGAAGGCTGTTTCCACACTGAATGCCTGGTTTTCGAAAGATTATAATTGTGAGCATTCCAAAAACATGAGTGTGTTCCCAAAATAGGGCAGAGATTTTCACTGGAGGAAGTGCCGCCCAATGCACCTACTGCTGATGCTGCACTAGCACACAAAGGCAGCTTTTTACTAAAGAAAAGTGTCACTGCTCCTAGCACTGATGCTTCTACCACTATTGCTGCTGATACCCGCTGCGTCTGTTGCTACCCGCTGCTACTTAGTTTGGACCGCCTCAGTGGCCATCCATTTGAAAAATGATTAGTTTGAGTAGAAGGCTCTTATATAGCCCAAATAGTACATTCCCGGTTAACTAGGTATATAATTCTGTAGACCGTGTTCCAGATATTTTCGTGTAGTATGATATCCAAATAAATATAGAGATACAAATATTCCAGATTTTTATTCAATTTAATTTTTTGTTTGTTTTTCAAGTTCGATTCTAAAACTGGGAATTATTCATTTGTAAAAAACCGATGAGCAAAGGTTTGTTGTAATCATTTTTATTTCTTTAATTGAAGCTAAATCTACTGTTATATTTGAATTTTTGTGTCATTTCATCTCAAGTAAACATACTTCTAGGCACCATTTTGACGGTTCTTTGTGCAATTTCAGCTGATTCTGGTCAATCGCGGGCAACACACGGGCGATCAAATATGCTATGCTATGTTATGCTATGCTATGCATTTCATCTCAAGTAAACAAAAAAAAAAGATTATGTTAACGACCTTCCCAAATTTGGCTCAAAGTTATAGTTGTTAATGTAGGGTCAATATAAAGAAATCTCCAATTTGGTGTTTATTGGGCCACCTCTCACTACGTAGGACTCTCCTGTTTTTTATATAAGTACCTTTTTTTCGTCGAAAACCATATCATACGAAACCATCTTTCAATTATGGCCAGAAAATCATAATAGTTAGGTAAAAATGATACTTTTTTTGAGGCAATTCTTCAAGATAGTTGAAACAATCTGTTTTTAGCAGCTGTGTAGCCAAATATGTATTATTTTTTTCAAAAAATAGTTTGTATTTTTTGGCATAAGAGAAAATCAGAAATTTAGCAATTTCATCGTGATCCTGATGCCTCGAACAGCACATAGCATTTACAGGTATATGAGCAAAATTCGAGTTAAAGCATTTTTAGGAATTTTATCAGAAACACCATAGTGAAATTCCTTCAAACGATAAAAAATAAATATCATAATATACTCAATTTGATTTTAAAAATTCAAAAATAAGACAAATGGCAATACTGCCGCTCCACATTGGCTCATTTTCTTCAAAACGCAATTTTCAGAATATCTAATTGATATAATATATCCAGAAATATAAAAAAATGCTCAAAACCACAGAAAATTCGATTTTACTACCTAAAAAATGCTGTAACTTCAGGTTGGCTCTTAATATCTCTGGCTAGTAAGTGTTTTTCGGTTAAAAATTTCTCAGGAATGCGATAGAATTTTCATATTTGAAATTAAAATACAAACTTTTTCCGAGAAATATGGTTTAATTTTTCAAATTCAAATATAACATATTTGGCAACACTGCTGCTGAAAATTGATTATTGTTTTTATTACTCGACTAATTTCTTCAACAATAGTTTATCAGTTTATTTCTATACATGATGTTTTTGCAGTCAATATTAGAAGCAAATGGGGGTTTTCGGCGAAAATTTGCACTTCTCCCAAGAAAGGACCAGGTCCCATGAAATGACAGGTGGTCCAATCGGCACCAGAGCTGGGATTTTTCCGATAGTGACCTTATGTAATTAATTCTTCGAATATTGAGCCAAATCTGTTAAGGTCGTTCACATGAGGTATGCACACTTGAGATGGAATGACCCGAATTTAAAATTATAAGAAATCTGCTGGTATCTGGTATCCTTTGTAAGACATATCGTTGATCAAGTCTAGAAAAATTTATTTGAAGAGCTTGAATAAGACAAGAAGAATCCAAAAGCCTGTGAATCAGTGTCTCTCTCGTCATTTTACAACCACAGACATCAAGAAGCGATATCAGCTGGCAACCAAAATTAGGATTAAATTGGACTTATTATATTTTAAATAAAAGCTCTAAAAACAAACTAGAGCAATAGGGTAGATTGAGGTAATTTGGACCCCCTAAGGAAAACTCCTGTTATTTCGTAACCTGTTTTTTGTATTCCATAAACGTAATGTATTATAGTAATATTGACCTGTTTTCTATGTTTCTACACGAAAAAATCATGATATTGAGGTCAAAAGAACAAAAAAATAACAAAATAAAAAATAATGATTTTCGGACATAAAAAAATCGTTTGGGGTGAAAATGGACAGCTATTGGGGTAAGATGGACAGTTTTAGGAGTGATGTGGACAGGGTAAAAAATGTGAGTTTTCTAGTATCGGTAATTACTTAATACACAGTAGAAGGTGGTATTCGGCATACAGAATGATAACTGCATTTCTAGGGCATTGCACAGTGGTTCCACCATAGGCCAAAAAAATACCCTTTTCCAATTTTTCATACTAGAAACTGAGTATACGTTCGTGTATCACGCACGCGCGTTTGTGTGTGTGTGTGTGTTTGCGTGCGTGTGTGTGTGAGTGTGTGCGTGTGTGTGCGCGCGTGTGTGTGTGCGCGTGTGTGTATGCGTGTGTGTATGTGTGTGACTGTATGTGTGTGTGTGTCTGTGTGTGTGACTGTGTGTGTGTGACAGTGTGTGCTACTGTGTGCGTGTGTGCGAGTGTGGGTGGGCGCGTGTGTGTATGTGTATGTGTGTGTGACTGTGTGTGTCTGTCTATGTGTGTGCGTGTCAGTGTATGTGTGATGTAAGTTTCATGAGAATCGGATGATATACCAATTTTCGGCAGCACTTTGAATGTTGCTGTGTCAGGAAATTTCAATGATTTTTATCTTTGAAAATCACAATTTAAGGCCTAACTTCGATTACCTGTAACTTTTTCAATTTTGATCTGATTTTGGATCAACAAGTTTCGTTTTGAGGGGAAATTTATGTTTTTCTTTTTCCAATGTTTAGGGGCCATCCACATACCACGTGGACAGATTTTTAGCGATTTTGACCCCCCCCCCTCCCCTCCGTGGACAACTGCCCATAAAAATTCTAAAAAAATTGTATGGACCGTGGACATTAGCCAACCCCTCCTCCCCCCAAGCTGTCCACATTGTATGTGGATGGCCCCTTACCAAAAATACAACCAGTTTTTGAATCAAGTTTGCCTGAAAGTTGAAAATTATGTTTTTCAGAACTCGTGTGTACCGTACAGCTTCGTGAAACAGTTCGTAATGATCGGATAATCAACAGACTATGGGAAATTAACCATACTTTCAGAGTTTTTGGGTTCCGGTTTGGCTATTTGGCGTTCCAAATCCGTTAATCCTAAATCCGCGAAACGAGAAAATATATAACGAATGTACTTCAACGTACGATTTCTTATTTTTCCTTTGAAGGCCTATCGTATTCCTAAAATTTTCCATTAATTATTTTAATCGATCAAACGACTCACAAGTTACAGTTTTTTGGAAAATGATTGCCGATTTTTGGCAACCCCAATTCCAAAAGGATCACACTTAGGACCAAACAAAAAATACGGGTTTAAAATTTTTCGATAAAGAACAAAAAAATTAATCTGATAATAAGAAAGGTTTACCAACATTTCAGGTGAATAACATTTTTCGACATCAGAAATGAGTTCAGCACCCAAAAATTGGCATTATACGTCATTTTCAATCATTTTAGAAAATTTTTTATGTTTTTTTCCAACTTTTGATCAGAAAGCTGCCACTGTGCGGGGTATTGAAAACACTTGAAAACACTTTTCGTACAGATAAAGCATCCCGGATTGCCTGCGATACTTTTTACAGTTCATCCTTTGTACACCACCGTCTATCCGTCCGTTTTTATATGCCCGCGGCATCAGTCCGACAAAATAATTTACTTCAAACTCACCTGACCATATCACCCCAAAAAAACTGTCCATTTTACCCCAAACAGGACGCCTTTCTAAAAACTCAATTCCTTCCACTATTTTCGATCAAACTTATCGCAATCTTTCATTAAAATGCAATCTTTTACTAGAGAAACACGGCTGCAAAGCTAATTAGACTGAAAACATTGAAGAAGTTCTCAAAAAACCTTAAATACACGAGCGTAAAACTTACAGCAACATCAACTTTTGATGTTTTCTTTGTTTACAATGGCACTGCGATGCACCTGTCACAGTAAACCATGAAATTTTTATGTTAGTTAGGGTTTAGTAGTTCAAGGAAAGGATGAAGTAGTACATGGAACCCAAAAAAGTAATACTTTCAAAGATAAAGCACCTGTCCATTTCACCCCAGGGGTCCAAATTACCCCAAACTACCCTACATTATTTAGTGTGACAGAATAAGTACTGGAATAAATTGAAATTTTGATTTAGAAATATTTCTTAACAATATGCATACATTGTTCTGCTAAATATGTTCATGCGGCAAAGATCAATCAAAGACTTTTTTTATTCAATTGTATCGTAAACCGCCATCTTGGATTTCGAAATGGTCCCAAATTTGTTCTAGTTTATACATTTTATTGTTCACAGATAGAATTATGCAACAGATTTTATATAGGGTATCGAACGTCTTCGTCAGTGGTTTTCTTCGGCAGTTTTTCTGCAGCAATCTTATGCAAAAGGGGGCCGAAGAAAACCACTGACGAAAACGTTCAATATCTCGGAGTTCACTTTCAAGGCTGATGCCAAGTTATTTTAAACTAAATAAGTATGAGAATTGATATTTTTTTTTAAATTTCAATTCAATCTGTCAAGACATACGATCATTTTTTAATCCAATAAATTTGTTTCTAAATTCAGTCCAATTTGGACTTGTTATACTCTGCCAGTTGTTATTTTTATTAAGAACCTCATTATACTAAATCTCATGCTCAGGAAAATGCTCTGACAATAAGAATAAGAAAAAAATCAAGAAATTAAGAATGAAATAAAATCGCATTTACAACCAAGGACTTCAAAAATAAATATCAACTGACAACTAAAATCCGGTTTATTTTAGGTTTGACGTCCTTGTCTGCGACACTCTCCATCTAGTGTGACGTGATAATGTCTGAACTTGAAAGTAACATATCAAATTGAATTAATTCCAACAGATCATTTAATGCTAACAGAAAGAAAAAAATCAAAATTAGGGTTTTATATCTTGAACAGACCACTTTTTCATATGCGAGATTGCTTCGTTATGTAACAAAAAAATACTTCAAATATTTATTAGTATCATAAAACTACATCTCCATATTATGTTCATAAAAACTCATTACGATTTTTTAAATAAAACAAGTAATAAAATAGTTTTACAGAATAATCAATTTTCGAGCACAATTCGTTCTTACGATTGCTGATAGCAGTTAGAGTTCTTGGTGGAACGCTTGTTTGTATCATAATCGAAACAGTTTACTTCTGAGACTTCATCACTTCACTTTGCCTTTGATGGATTCCACGTACAGCGCCCATTTTGATAAGTTCAGAAGAGTTTTAGGCAACTAAATTCTCTATATTAAAACAACGTGAATTTAAAAAAGAGCTGAATTGAAATGACAGGTCCGATTATGATTCATTTTTTGGTCCGATCAAAATACTAATCCTATGATCAGAAAAAACGATATAGGGTATCAAACGTCTTCGGCAGTGGTTTTCTTCGGCACTTTTTCTGTAGCAATCTTATGCATAAGGGGGCCGAAGAAAACCACTGACGAGACGTTCGATACCCTATTTGAAAAAAATACATCCGTTTGAATATAAATTATTGTTTCTGGGTTTCTGGTGTTTTATACGATTACATGCCATAATAATGGTGAAATGAGATATAAAAAACTATGTACATTGAAAACAGTTTATATTAGTCTGATCATGATACATTACTTTGATTATATTTCGAGAAATATGGGTTAAGTTATTATTATTTTTTATGTCTCCCAGGTACGGTGCTGGCCTAACAAGTCAGTCGTCGGAATGTAGCACCAAGGCATTGCTTTGCTTTGCTATTATTATTTTAATTACCAATGAGACCAAAATAAAAGCCCATGGGCCAAGTATTATGTCTGTTGTATAAAACATACTGTGATGTAATCCAGACATTGTGTTGTGAAGTCGAGAACAAGTAGTTAAACTGAAACCAAGAATAGTTTTAAATAAAAAAAGAGGGAGACAACCAGCCTGATATAGAATTACTTTTTTTTATGACTAATAGTTTTCAACTAAGTAATGCCGTTCTAACGGCAATCAACTAATTACCCTTGATGAACGATCAAACACTTCCTTGCATGAGCGCCCTTTGGCTTGACCTCACACCTCGCGAACATCGAACGTCAAAGGGGTGCAAAATTGGTTAAGTTTTAATGATCGCTACGGTCACGCTTAAAAACAGGACGGAGCGAACAAAACGCTAATACGTTTATCAGATTTCACTTACGATAAAGTCGTAATTACTCCGAAGGCCCATCAATTTATGACTACACTTATTGGCTATTGTTCCCGTATCACTTTTGTGGATCGAAATCGTTTTCTGCTGCTCTCTCTCTCTCTCTCCGCCTGAAGCCCACCGTGTTTCACCCGTGCTCGTGGCCGTAACAGTTTCTCATTATTTCATACATATTTTTTTCAGATGGACGTATTTTCTTATTCTGACAATTCGGGTAAACTTTGGTTTCCTACTCGGAACCCGGGGAGAAATCGGAATCCAGAGCCTACAGGGGTCTATAATAGTTCAATATAGCTGACCGTGAGCGCAGGGAACGCACACTGCTAGGCTGCAAGAAGAAGCCCTAGAAAACAATCATGAACTATAAATTAACTGGTTTGATTTCTTCCCCTGCCTTCCAGTGCGGCCCTCGGTCAGCCGGCCGCCATGACTTGGAGCTGTACGCCGTGTAGTTCTTTTTGTTTTGCTTCATAATTAAAAGCTTTTAATTTATTATTTTCCAAAGGGAGATTATTTCATTTGATTGGCAATCATCCTCTGGGGTTTCGGAGTGCAGCTCTACTAGCCTAGGCCGAGCTGGGTTAGGCTGACTGACGCGTGGTGGACCTGGTCAAAAGATTCCAAGCTGGCTGCCGGTTTTGGAGGAATTGAAAAGCCCCCGCTGCTCGCTCGCTTGATTCACTTGGATGGGTGATGGAATAGACCGCGGGAGGGATGCGTTGGAAACCCTCCGAAGTTTGATTCCATCAGATAGGAAGGTTTCATTCCTGCTGAAGGTAGTTAATATGCACGAAAATATTACATATTCATCTTGAAACTATTTGATAAACAAGCTGATGTGGCTGGATGTTGCGAGCTGAACTGTCGAATAGAGTTCATTTTGTTTGATAAGTTTTTACAAGCGAGGAACCTGAGAGTCTTTTGATGATGGCTGATGTTTTTTGTTTCTCATTTTCCTCAAGCACATGCCCTCCGGTTTATCAATTTATCACCCTACTAGAGAAAACGAGAGAAAGGGAGCGTACAGCACATCGTTAATTTTTTCTCCGAACAAAAAGCAAACTTTGGCATTCAGCTGCCGGCAGGAGGGATGCTTACGACCGGGTGCCGTGAAGGATTAGTTGCTATCCCGCCAACAAACAGGTAGACGCGCCATAGCAAAGGTATGGTTCACCCTTTGCACACAGCCTTCCAGTAAGTTGCATCCCAACTAGACCAAGAGAGGACAAGCATCAACGAACTCGTAGGAATGTACAGTGGCATCTGAGCGGCCAACATTATGGTGCAGGTCTTCGAACTAAATTTCAAGTTTTGACCAGCCCAACTACAGTGTGCGCATTGCACTTTAGGTGATGTTACATTGGGTGAGAATTTGGCCTTTTGTTTTCCATATACACATACACCGGTAGACCTTGCTCGAGCCGGCTAACATTCAAGTATTTGATGTTACTGCTGGTGCTGCTGCTTTTACTGCCGCAAATGCTTATGACAGAGATGTGAAGAAGGTCAACACTTACCAGCCCCTCTCCAGGTTCAGCAGGAGTTCGGTGAATGCAAGCGATTTTTTGACACGTTTTAAAATTTATGATCTGCCAAACTAACGGGCGAACGAGAGGCGCTTTCTCGTAAGGGAATATTATCTGCGAAAAGGGCACCGGCACTGACCGAGCATCGCTAATGTAATTTGTGAGCAGTTGCCACTTTTACAACCTTCGATGCTCGGATCTGGTAGGTCCACTTTGCTCAAGTGGGTAGGCGTTACCATTTCATTTGCTTTGCTAAACGGGTTCGTCTCCTGCTCGGAGGGATCACTTCGAATTGCGCCCGGCCCCGGCCACCAGGATAAAAACGGACGGATGACTTTATCTAAAATCAGCGTCCGTGAAGTTCTTTCGCCGCCACGGAGAGAGGTGATTGGAAATCCTTTCGCTGGTGTTCCCCCGAACTCGCCGCACTATTGACCGGCTCTATAAACGGTACAAATAGACTGGTCACGGAAGAGTATGCAAGAGCATGAGTTTTCGTAAAGTATGAAAAGATTTGACCTGCCATGCCGCCGCTGGCCGCAGAGGTCGAACTGTTTTGAAAGCCATTTATTATTAAGTGGGAAATTAAAAGCGTATAATAAGAATATGAGAGCCTCACACAAGGCCTTATCTTAATCAACGCCCTCTTTGTGCTGCGATGGAGTGTAAAGAATTCCACTTCAAAGTCTGTCGAACTTGGATGATCGCACGAGGGTCAGCTCGATTCTCCCGAGGGGTACACGCGGTTACCGGATAGTTGAAAGTCATCGCCGGCCAAGAATCGTGAGCGGGACAGAGCAATGAAAGCCGTAACAAAAGGATCAATAATCAAACGTTTGGCTGGTTGGTGCACGACCAAACCGCGCGAGAAAACGTAACGATTGGTTTTAATTTAGGCATCCATTTATTGCTTGTTATTTATGATTGGATGTGGGATGAAATATTGCGAATTAGGGCTCGTGATAACGGGACAGTTTCGGCTTTACTTCAACTATTGTGAATTATAATTGAATTAACCTCATGGAACAGTTGATTGAGCCAATAACTTTTATTTGACTTGCTAACAAAGTACTTTCGGCGTAACGCGAAGCAAAGTAAAGCCTTGGTGTTACATTCTATATCGGAACTCTACCTGCTGTTTATTATACACAGATTTCGCAGCCAACTATTTGTTATGGTACGATACTATTGACACTAAAAATCTCTCCCGAGCTTTGATTCGAACATACAACAACTGGCTTGTTAGGCCAGCACCATACCTAGAGACCAATTAGCAAGTTCGGCGTACATTCGGCGTACTAAATGTTGAAAAAGATTAGCACATACACTTTAGGTATAAAATTATTGTTTCAGGCTAATTGCAGGACAACTAAGACTAATGCTTACAACTGAAATCGTCAAAACAATGACAATTAAAAAATCAAATTTGTTACAAAATATTCTGATTGCATTGGTAACAGCTTTTCAATATTCTTCAAACAAAATTCAAAGCATTGTAGCTCTGAAACCACTGTTTGTATAGGAAAACTGTCTAGGAAACAGGCATTACTTTTTTGTATGAAGACTTGAAGTTATAACATGATAGAAATTCGTCTTTCTTGTTATTTTTTAGCGTTTTTAAAATTTCAACTTAGAAAATAACTGAGAAAATAATCCTACTCCGATAAAATTAGTGATCATTTTGAATCAGAAAGCTTCTAGAAACTAATTTTCTACAGGCATCCGTTTTGGAGTATTCCTGCTTTACAAATTTTGACTATTCAATGGAAAAAAGGGTATCTTTAAGTCTTAACGGTGGATCAAAATGCTACTATATTTTATGTTCGACGTTTCGGCCTTTGGACTTGGCCTTCCTCAGGGGATAAAAAGTTGTACCGGTTTTTCGTTCGCTAACTGCTTATCGATATCTCCTGAGGAAGGTTGGGTCCACAAGCCGTAGCGTCGGACATAAAATATAGTAGTTGATAATTTTATCTTTCCGAAAAAAATGTACATTCTAAAAAATATTATTTATTTTTTGAAAAAAGTTAAAAGAAAAAGAAAAATTGATTAACTTTAAATTAAACTAAAATTTTTAAAATGAGCTTTTCAATCATTTTTCAAAAATTTAATTTTTTATTTTAATAACTACAAAACCTCACCTAAACAATGCAACCGGTCCGGTCATGGAGAAATCAAGAATAAAAAAGTTTTGATTTTTTGAAAATAGGACACCAAAATTCAAAGGAATGGTTGAATAGCTATAATCTTTCATTTTTTCTGGTTTAAGCTTTTGGAGTGTACCTGTGTCGACCAGTGTTACTGGTTGCGAGTTTCGATGAAACGTCTTTACAGAGCATTTGGGAATACTGACAATCAGTTTGTAACGATGGCACCATCCTACGAACGTATCCAGCTACTGCTGCAAACGATGACAATCTTTTATGCACTTCACGACGAAATATAGTTTCAGGTCATCCGCGTATATGAGTTTGCATACATCACCAAGCACAATACCGACATCATTCAAAATATTGTAAACAGCAACGGCCCCAAGTTGCTTCCTTGAAGTACATTGCTCAAGCTAATAGACAGAGTTGAGATACACGCTCCCAACGTCACAAGAAATGATAGGTCACACAGGTATAAACAAAGTCATACAATTAAGCTGTCAGAGGCACCAAGCAGGTTTATTTTACGCAAGAATATACGATGATCGATTTTGCCGCATGCGACTTTCAGACCCGTATAAACCACATCCACTTGGGATTTCGTCTTCAGTTGATTAAAACAAGTATGCATGAATTCCAACAAATTTGTGGTAACTGAACGTCCTGGCATAAAACCATTCTGGTCAGTACAAATATAGGACTTCATAACAGCGGCTTCCATTAACAATATTTTCGAACAATTTCGATGCAGTCGAGAGATTTGTCATTGCACGATCGATGATTGTTTCCATATTTCTAGAAATTTACACTGTTCTAAGCTATTGAAAATCAAGCAAAATTGAGAAACTAATGCAGCAATACATCATCGGAACACAACGGCTGGAGTTCCGTCAGGTCCAGGGTAGAACAAATTCTTGAGTTTATTGGCATCGATTGGCATCTGAGTTTACACTGGTTTTTTTTACGCGGTTGGTTGTACCGCGTTGAAAAAATCCGCGTATAAAAAACCGCTTAATAAAAGTAAATATAAACTTGAAAAATGATGTAAAAATGGTAACGAAACACACACAATGAGTTTATAGTGCTTCTAAAATAAAAGTTCATTGAAGAACATGACTATAACTTTTTTATAATAATTTTGCTACATGTTTAAGCTTTGGTTCCTTAAGCGGAAGTGAATCGCAACGACCCTGACTCGCATCGTTGTACAATTTTCAATGTAGTTTTGATACTTCTTCCCGAATTAACGGAAATTGCCTATTTTTGATAATAACAGCAAATATTTTAAAAATATGCATTATTCAGATCAATAAAACAGAATGTCTTATTGTCATGAACCATACGATAGCTTTTTACTTTATTGGGTTTACTTATACTAAACTTATTTAATACCGCGTGAAAATAATCTTTCAAATCGCGTAAAAATAATCCGCGTTATTTCAAAAAACCGCGTAAAAATAATCCGCGTTATTGCGAAAAATCGCGTATAAAAAAACCGCATAAAAATCTCAAACGTGTTGAGATTAACAATATCAGTGGGAACATCAAAGGCAGCTTGTCCTATCTCAGAATAATGATACCGGTCAACTTATTTGATATTAAAAAAACCTAAATTAAACCACCTAGCGGTCAGACCCAGCCTTTCTCATTCAATTTTTTATTTGTAAAAATAGATTTACATGACCGCTTCAATCCAATAAATGTATATTCACTCTTTAGGTTCTAAAATATTGATGTTGTAATCTTTACATATAAAAATGCAGTCAAGTCTGTCTGTCTGTCTGATCCATATAGGCCCGAAAACTACCGAACCGATCGACGTGAAAATTTGTATGTAGGGGTTTTTGGTGCCGATAAAGGTTCCTATGATAGTTTGAGACCCCTCCCTCTTCTGGAAGGGAGGAGTCCCATACAAATGAAACATGAATTTCAATCTCATGAAGATGAAACACAAATTTCGCACAGCTCAAGAACCAATCAAGAAAATACAACCAAATTTGGTATGTGTATGTTTTTAGAGGTAACAAATATGTCCATAATGGTTTGACGCCCCTCCCTCTTCTGGAAGTACATGTTTCTTCACAAATTTCTGCACATCTCGCGAACTAATCAACTAAATGGAACCATATTGGCAGGTGAATGTTTTCAGTGGTAACAGATATGTTCCATAATAGACCTCAGACAACATTTTGGATTGTAAGATGGCAACTTCCGGTTTCTGGAAAACAGCCAAAAATGGCCGATCTCTACCCAATATAATAATATCCGGATCTAGAATAATACACAGGAGCTAAAATCGACCACAGATAGCATTTTAAATTCTAAGATGGCGACTTCCGGTTTCTGAAAACAGCTGAAAATGACCAAATACCACCCAATATTAGTTTTTCTTTAACCAGTATGCCGTTCAAAATCCCGAAATCGTCTCTAAATGCCATTATGAAATCCAAAATGGCGACTTCCGGTGTCGGAAAAACAGCGGCAAATGACCAAATACCATCCAATATTAGTTTTTCTTTAACCAGTATGCCGTTCAAAATCCAGAAATCGTCTCTAAATGCCATTATGAAATCCAATATGGCGACTTCCGGTGTCGGAAAAACAGCGGCAAATGACCAAATACCATCCAATATGGGTGTTTCCGGAACCGTAATGATGCACTGGAGCCACAAATCGACTTCAGACAACATTTTGAATTGTAAGATGGCAACTTCCGGTTTCTGGAAAACAGCCTGAAATGGACGATTCCCTTTAAATATTAGTATTTCTGGAACCAGAAAGATGCACAGAAGCTAAAAATTGATCACAGACACAATCTTGAATTCTAAGATGGTGACTTCCGGTGTCTGGCAAACAGCCGGAAATGACCAAATACCATTCAATATGAATGTTTTCGGAACCAGAATTACGCCCAGATGACAGAAATTGATTTCCCAGGCAATTTTAAAGTCCAAAATGACGACTTTCGGCTTCTGAAAAACAGTCCAAAGTGACAAAATATCACCCAATATGGGTTTTTCTTTAACCAGTGTCCTAAATACAATTTTGAAATCCAAGATGGCACCTACCGGTTTGTGAAAAACAGGCTAAAATAAACAAATACTATCCAATATGAGTATCTCTGGAACCAGAATGACGCAAGGAGCTAACAATTGACCTCAGGCACCATTTTGAATTGCTAAATGGCAACTTATAGGCAACAGTCAGAAATGACCGAATAATACTCAATATGGATATTTCCGTAAACGTGATGATGCATAGAAACCAAACATTGACCCTGGACACTATTTTGAATTTGAAGACGATCACTTTTAGTTTCTGGAAAACAACCAAAAATACCTCCCAATATGGGTATTTCCGGTGTCAGATTGATGCCAGAAAGTCTGCCGATAATGACAGAATACCACCCAATATGAATATATTCAGAATTAAGGCGGTTTGTTATTTGACTTTGATCATATCCTATGACCGATTCGTCGTGCATTTGCAGACTTTAAACACATTGCAAGGAATCAATGAATTTGGAACGTTCAAATAGTACGATGCCACATTTACGACTTCAAATAGTACGATGCCACATTTAAATTATGTTGAGGCCACATATATCGATCAAAGCAGGTATAGTTTTAAATAGTCTTTGAATTTCTCTTCTTTCCATAACTTTTGAGCCACATATCAAATTGTTATGAAGTTTGTTATTTGTAAGTTTGAGGGATGACTCGTTCGTATGACACTAGTTATGTTCAAATAAGTCATGTAATCTTTGAGATAATAGACTTTCGTTGTTTTATTAACAATTTAATACATAACGGTTGCTTAAGTTCGATTATAATCAAATGAAATGGGAACGGGTAGAGCAACCAATCTTTGAAACCACGTGTTCAATCATAATTCATCAGTTAACCCTTAACTAGCCCGCTCATCTGATAATAATAATCAAATCGGTTGTGTAGTTTCTGAGATAATGAAGTTTCGTGATTTGCACAAGTCGGTACATTACAAATGAAGTTACAGTTCGATTACAGTAAAATTCAATAGGGCCTTCTGAGGCAGCCAGACCATTCATTTGACACTAATTTAGTGGAAACCGGGTTAGCCATCTCTGAGAAAAGTGAGTGAGTCCAAGTAGTCATCGGAATATGTTCCTTTGCATAGCTAGATTTCACATTTTTAAACATAACAGGCAAAGTAATAGTCCGATTGCAAAACAAATCAATAGGGTCTCATGGGGCAACTAGACCTTCCATTTGACACTGATTTTATGAAAATCGGTACAGCCATCTATGAGAAACATGAGTGAGATCAAACAGTCTTCGGAACACGTTTCTTTTCAAAACTTTTGAACCACATGTTCAATCTTTATAAAATTCAAAAGTTAAGGGGTTTTCAGGTAGCCCGTTCTTTTGAGACCAATTTTGTTCAAATCGATTGTGTAGTTTCTGAGATATTGTTGTTTCGTGATTTACACATTTTTAAATATAACCTATAAACTAAAAATCCGATTGCAATAAAATTCAATAGGGTCTTATGGGGCAACAAGACCTTTTATTTGCAATTAATTTCATGAAAATCGGCCCAGCCATCTCTGAGAAAAGTGAGTGAGAATAAAAACCTGCAAATTCAACCTTGCTCTTGGGGGTATAATCCGACGAGCGGGCATGGATAGACTTCACAGACGGACCCGACGTTATTCCAAAAAGCTTCGGGACGGCGGAGGCAATCTACGCCAGGCTAACAGTGGAGGCTCGGAGAGTTGAGCTAGGAATTATTGCGTCCAGAGAACTAAGTACATGAGAGGGAGTGGCTCGAGAGAAACCAACATTCTCCAATATTCGCAGGCGATAATCTCGAAATAGTAGATGAGCTGGTACACTCATCTATCACTTCAAGATCTTTGGTAACTCCCGACAATACCACAAGTAAGGAGATCCAACAACGTTTTCAAGCAGGGTATCCGGCTTACTTAGGCCTTCGCAGCAACATTTGGAGCCGCGCGAAAGTGATGATGTACAAACCTCAAATAGATTCCTATGGACTTGAAACCGTAACGCTACTCCCAAAGATTGTGCATCTGACGAACGTCGGGAGGCTACGAAGGGCTTGATATGTCGCGAGAATGCCGGACGACAGTGCGGTAAAATCGATTCTTTTCAAGGACCCCACCCGCACCAGAAACAGAGGGGCGCAACGTAGATCTATGAGTGTCGAGACGCCTAGGAAATTGGCGACGAATAACCCAGGACCGAGGAGAGGAGGAATATTCTTGATACAGCACGAGCCACCACGGTTATAGGTTGCTTAAGTATGAAGTAAGTATGTATGAGGATTCCCGGTACCGTAACGACGTTTATAACCCGGATATCAACTCTAGACGCCATTTTAAATCGATAGATGTCAGTGTTTGAAAAAGATCCAAATGGCAAGATCCAAATGGCAAGATCCAAATGGCAAGGATTCGAGATGGTGTCCAAAAACCGAAAATCCACTCCAGATGCCAATTCAATCCAAAATGATTACTTCCGGAGTCTTGAAAACAGCAAGAATTGACCAGATACCATCCAGGAACCAAAAATTAACTCCAGACGCCTGTTTTCAAATGCAACATGACAACTTTCGGGTCCTGGAAAACAACCTTAAGTGACCAAATATCATCAGATACATGCATTAGTATGGTGCTGAGAAAACGGAAATCAACTCCAGATGTTTTGAAATCAACTTTCGGTGTCGAAATAGCCTTAAATGACCGAACATCACCTAATATGAGTAGTTCCAGAACCGGGATAAAGCTCTGATTCCGAATATCGGTCTCAGATGCTTTTTTTGTGATTCGAGTTAACGACTTTCAATATCTCAAGAACAGCCCAAAACGACCAAAAACCCTTTGGAGGCAAAAAACCGGCTGGTGCTTTTTTGAAATTTAATTTAATTATTAATATTACCGAAACTGGGATCTTGCTCAGATGCCAGGAAACATCTCCGTACTCTGTACCCCGAGGTTCTTTCGAGTACTACAGCTTGATTTTGACGACCACACATTTTGTAGTTACTCCTCCGTGATGTATCTGAGATGGTGAAGTTGCACAAAGATCCACGTATATGGCTACTTGAGATTAGTTTACCATCTTCAATGTACAACATTTCAGTAGCTACCGTTTTGAATAGATCGATTACGGTGCTGGCTACGTTTCTACGATCGTTAGGGTGAGTAAGGATATCGTAACGAAGGAGGTGTAACAGTCGTTGTTGTCGAAGACCAAGTTCAGCGCTGCATCTCCACGACTGTGAAAGGTTATGTGTCACCGTGGTAAGTGACGAAATCGAACGATGTTGCGCGTGAAGAGAATTGATTACAAACACGAACGGTGAGTGTCTTTCTAGTCATGTTTCGTGGACTTATTCGAGCGGCGTGCAAAAAGATCAACAAAAAAATTTTTTTTTGTTATCACACATGATTTCCCTTGAGCAAGCAAGCGCAATTCAGTAGACGCGGTCCTCATTATACATTACATAGCCTTTAGATTAATCCCCGGAGGAACACGTCCTTCGAGTAGTATGTAATATTAACTTTTGCCTTTTAGTCTTGTTTCAATTAACTTTCAAGGGTAATTTATGTGAAGGTAATTTAGTCTGTGTGATTCGTTCAAAGGTGGTGTAGAACAGAATAAGTAATTTTAAAGATAGTTTTAGAATAGCGCTGGCTCAAGTTTTTCAGAAACTTACAAGAAGTTTACCCGTTAGTAAACGTAGAAGCGACGAACCCGGTGGGTAATAACTCTGCGGCCTTTGTTTTGGCTCGCTGGGGGCCTCAAAACCTATCTTTCCAGCTTCGAATCTATCTTTCCAGCTTCAGCTCTAGAGCGATTTTTTTGGCTTTTGTCGACCAGGGTAATTCACAAATTCTGAGAATTATGTTGTGAAACAGAATTTAGCTACTTTTATTATACTATTCATCAGTGAAAGATTTGGGAAATACATTTTTCATGCGGCATTAATTTTGTTCAAGTTAATTGGGGAATCATTCAGATTAAATTGTTCGTAGTTTCATCATTTTTTATGTGTGTTAAAAGATTGATTTTAATAAAATTCATTTCGTGGATTAAGGCAAAAATTCTGAAGCTGTTTATTTGGCGCACGATACGATAAAAACATCTGGGAAGAACCTAAACAAAGCAAAGTTCAAATCAGAAGAAGTTCTGCATTAAAAACTCTCATCCGCTGCCGTTGCCAATCGGGACGCCCAAACATGGCATAAGCGGTTATAATTACTTCCAAAAATAGCTCCACCAAATAAATAAACAAAGCTTACATTTCAAGTTACACAATTCCGCATTGTCAGAGCAATCTCCGCTGCCAAACAAAACAAAAATCGGCATGCACAAACAACAGAAACTCCAATTCCAAGTCGAAAATTAAAGAGAAAACGATTATACACTATTAATAACTCAACAAAAAGATTGCTTCGTACAGGAACACACAGACACACGCGCAGATATTTGCGAAAAAAAAAAACAATCATAATTCCAGCCAGCATCCCATTCCATCTCTTATACAGCGAGGCATTTTATGCTACGAGCGATAAAAGCTCTTCGATTCGCAATCCGCACCGCCGCCGCCGCCGCCGTCGCCGCCGTTGCCGTACACCATTATTAGCGGAAGAACCGGTTTTCTGGTTTCTGCCGTACCGTTTCAAAAGCAACGACCACAACAGCAACGCGAACGCGAACGACGCAAACAACTTGAGGCCATTCCAGAGCTGTTGCGGTCAGTAAAAGCTCTCCGCCGCTGCTGCTGATGCTGGTCTGGCAGGGCAGCAGCGAAACTTGCTTTCCAAACTTCATCAGCATACTCGGGCTCTGCAGAGGCTCGAGCTCTGGCAGACGGTGAAGGTTTTACACGCACATTTCGCGACTTTGGTTGGCCACTAGAACCAGGGCCCGGGGTTTCGTTGGGTATGTGTGAGCTGGGAAACAAGAGAGAAGAGAGCTTATCCGTGCTGCATTCCAGCCGTCAGCATCTCGTCGTCGTCGTGCGGGTCATGCGCTCCTTTCGAAGCGCTGTAACACAACAACAGCCTCGACGATCACGAGTTCTCGGGCTCGGGGCTCCGTCAGCGCGCTAGCTAGAGCGTGGTTTAAAAGAAATCGTGATAAGCCGGTCGGTCGGTCGGTCACTCCACTTTCAGCCTGGTCGGTCGGTCCACGAGTGCAAGCACTCCAGTACAACTCGGGTTAAGCAGCAGGCACCAGAGGGGCTTCTTGTAACGCGGGCGACGGGGACCCATTCGGATAAGAGATTAATGGGAAAAGATAAAAGTTTAAGAAATATTTTTCGTGTTTGCTCTGTTTGCTTATTTCGGTCTCTTGGCTAGATGTGGGGACTTTTGCTGAGCTTTGCTCTGGTCCGAGCAACCTTTGCTTCAACAACAACAACATCTCGAAGCGAAAGGCAGGTAAAAGCAGCATAAGCACGGGTAAGGTCGCGTTTGGGAAGGTTGTAATGGGCTTCTCTATGCTGCATACTATGTGTGTGTATGAGTGTATAGCTGATGCTACGGAGAACAAAGAAGAGATGGAAACACATATTTCCTATAAGCTTTTGGTATGAAGAGTCGTGCTAGAAAATTGGATGTTGGACTTGTGGATGAGGCACGACGAAGCTTTACACGAAAGTATGCTTCCTAGAAGAATGCTTGCTCAGGAGTTAAGGGCACCGTGATTCTACGACAGGCGCGACAGGGTACGGTACGGAGCTGCGGTAAGGATCATCGTAAGAAATAATATAAATCACTGCGTTGAGAAGAAATCTCTTGGAGAGCGGGCTCTGGAACGAGGCAATAAATTCAACACTACTGTCAAGTGCTCGTGTGGTCTTGTAAGCATAGAAAACGGGCTTGAGTTTCCTAGTTCGGCTGGAGGGACCAGCCTAGTCCGGGTCAGCTGCAAATGTAGCTGAACTTCAGTTAAGGAACGGTACGAATTGAATTACTAGAGAATCCAAGGAAACTAGTTGAGGTTTTTTTTTCATGGATCGGTAACTGGTTTAAAATGATAACAGAAATAAAAATAATATGTATTTATCGGTTTACCATGGAATTGGCGCTCTTGAAGTCTAATAATCATTACCACTTTCTATCAATTGTAATGTAGCGTAGAAGTTTTTTTTGCTTCAATAATATTTCTTCCGCTAAGGATTGTATTACCAAACGGCGGCGGCTTCAAAAAATCATTCTGATCAACACTTGAAAAGATCAATTTCTAACTATTTAGAAATATTCCATCACGTTCTGTGTCCAAGGGCCTTATTTCCCGGGCAGCATATTGCTCACCACTCCCCACCGGGGGTGATTAATTATGCTTCCATCTCCAGGTGCCACCGCATTCTGTTCACTCGATCAACTCCACACACGTTTTGCAAACGCTCTGTCAAGTAATCAAGCGTGATTATGAAGTTGCCGCGGTTTGGTCATGCTCGCTGGAGACTCAGTTTTGTTCCGCTCAATAGATCTCGAGAATTGAAAACACCACCAGACAACGGGCCCCATTCTTCTCCGCTTCGATCCGGGACAGCACAGCACAACATCAGCATCAGGCTTCAGTGTCCATTTTCGCGCGATAGACAGCCACTTCACCTGTGACGGCTTTCTTTCGGCTTCGGTAATTATTGATGAATCACGCTTTTTAAAATCCTTTTCTCTACCCCGCATGTTTCTGCCATACTTTTGCACCCGGACGGAGTCCGATTAATGTTTCCCAAAAAGCTGCCTCCGCTTGACTAAATCAGATTTCAACATCCCATCAATTTGATTACACTCGAATGAACCGTACGAGGGTCCAACAGCCGTCAGCAAACATATAAAGCGAAAAAGTCGAACCTGTCGAAAGCAATATTTTAGCTGCGGGCTCCTCGTTCGGGGCCTATTTCCACCGTGGTGCTCAAGCGTCGCCATCACACCACCGCGGTGGATCCAAACCAAAGAAGCCAGAAATGTCAAAAAGATCAACGTCAGTACAAATTTATTGCAAAATATTTATGCGAATTGGGCGCTCTTTTACGCCTCTCTTTCGCGTCGGGCCGAAGGATCGTCGCCCGCCACCCGCTGCTGCTGGCTTCTTCTCGGCATCCACGGGATGACAGTTTAGTGTTTACAACGATCGCTCTTTGGGCAGGAGAGAGAGATTCGTCGGACGATCGGAAAAGGTTTCGCACGGATTGTGGTGGCAACCAAAAACACAAAACCACCAGTGCGGTTGTGGCGCTTTTTTCTGGTCAACAACGGTTTAAGTTCTGCTGTTATTGATTGTTTGACACGGTGCAGAACATGTGCTCCGTCTTTTTGGGGTCGTGATGTTCCAATAGGAGTTGAGTTTTCAGATAGGCAAAAGTTGACTGTTTCCAGCGAATAATTTAATGTTGACAAACATGTCATCGGGACTACGGCAATACTGTCAGCTATCAAACATTCGTCATATAGGTATCATCACAGGCGCAGACACTCGAAAAATGTTTAGTACATTCGTTTTATCCTAAGAAGAATTGCTTCACTTCTTCTTTTATACATGGAACTTCCCAACATAAATTGGCTGTTGAAATGGCTTTCAGGACAATTTTGAAATTAATTTCAAACGAAATGTCAAAGCGATAATACATTTTAAAAGAATCAACTTTATCGAAGACGCGACAATTCTGTCTCGTTTGTTTCGACCAGCCCTGGCCAAGCATATAACCCCGTCCCCGCAAAAGGGGAGGACCATGTGGAGACAATTTGCTATTGCATCGCTTGCACTCTTGATATTACTTAAAAAAGATTCTGAATAAGCTAATCATAAGTCGGAATAAGCCTTTTTAGTATTGTAGGAGAACTATGTCTCTCAGGAAGTTCAGCTACATAGGAATTTAAAACTGAACACTTAAAAACAGAAAGGGAAAAATATGTCCAATATCAAATGCTAATAATTAGTTTTCAATGGATTTCAGCGTGTAAACAGCTTTACACTGTGTTGTCAGAAGAGTGCCTTTTTCCCACTGTCAGGGATAGTACAGAGACGCGATCAGTATCATATCCACGATTGCAATTGTTACACAGGGTAGGGCAATTGTTACACAGGGTAGGGGTGGATGTGAGTTCAACGTTACGTAACAAACAAAAAACAGAAAAAAACAGAAAAAAAAACAAAATGGAGAACTCTATAATCATCTCGCACGGTATTTCGTGCTGGATTGGCGGGTATAAAAAACTACTCAAGCTATATATAAATACGCAACTATTCAACCACACTTATTAAAAAGACTATTCAGTCACACTCATTAAAAAGAATTTTTAAAATGTTTAATACTTTTGTCATTAAATAAAGTAGCGAACAGAAAGCATTATTTCATATTTAATTTAAACCATTTTTAATGCAAGTGTAAGATCCTTCCGTTATAAAAAGATATTTATTGTGTGTTACAGGTTAGGAACTGGGCCGGTAAACGACTAAACGGGTAATGCGTACCATCGGTACCAACCAAGTGTACTTACAGGTCCTTAGCATCTTATCCAGTCACTTCTATTCCGACCTCCACGCGGTGCCAGTCTGGTTACGAGCAGCCAACGGAAGATTTGGTAACCAAAGCCGGTGGAAACTCGTATACGTATACTGACAAGGAAGAAGGGCTCTTTTGAGTTTTCGAGCGTCTGTTCTCAGCGTCAGGAACGGCTCAAAGCGGCCGAATACCGTTCTCGTGCCAACGTGGGACTCTAAGCAACGCTGTGCACGATGACCCTCCGGCAAGCCCCAAGTTGGTTGAAAATCGGCACAGACCCACGCGACGAAAATGATCTAACAATTGGAAACTCGGGACGTGGAACTGCCGATCTTTCAATTTCCAAAGTAGCGAGTACTCTCAGAAAAATTGAAATCCTGCAGGTTCGACGTCGTAGCACTGCTGGAAGAGCTTAATGGAACACACATGAGATGGGAACAGCTTTTGTAGTGATGGGCGAGATGCGGAAACGGATGATTGAGTGGAGACCAATCAGCCCTCGAATGTTGAGAATCAAGGGTCAATTTTTCAACATCTGCATCATAAACGTGCACAGCTCTCACCTCGAAAGTACCGAAGACGACCAGCACAACCTCTTACTCAAGTACACCTGGAGGTCACCAAATCAGACAGAAACAGTGAACGACCACGTTCTGATTGATTGTCGCCACATCATCGCGGTCAGATCCTATAAAAGCGCGAACGTCGACTCTAATCACTACCTGGTAATGGTTAAGATATGCCCAAACCTCTTCGTTGTTAACAACATTACACTCGCCCCGATTAGATCTAGCGTGATCGTCGCCGGAACCTACGTACATTCGCTCGAAGATGCGCTGCCAGAAGAGGACTAGCTGGAGGAAGCTTCTCTCGAGGACTATTGGAACACCATCAAAGCAGCCATCAACAGCATAGCGGAGAAAGTCATCGGGCATGCGAAACGAGTGGTTCAAATACGAATGTAGGATGGTGATGGATGAAGAAGCTAAGATGCGCAATTCTACTCGTTAGAATGTAGAAAGACACATGCAGCAGAAGATGCAGCGATTCCAAATCTTCCGAGAGAAATAGCACCGTCTGGAGGAGGAGTATGACGAACTGAAACAGCTGCGTCATTGTCAGGAAACGCGAAAGTTCTACCAGAAAATCGACACACCCCACAGAGGCTTTGTGCCGCAAGCTGAAATGTGCCGAAATAAAGATGGTAGTATTCTGATGGACGATCGTGAGGTGACCGGAAGGCGAGAGCAACACTTCGACGAACATTGAAGGCGCCCAGGCAGAGGACCATGGCGGCGAAGAAAGCGATCCCGTCGGTGCGACGAACGTAGAAGACGAGCCAACTCCAACGATAGGCGATATTAAGGATGCCATCCATGGGCGTAGCCAGAATTTCAAATAGGGGGGGGGCAAGCTCTTCAAAACTTTAGAAGTAAAAAAATGGTTCACTAAGGTCGCTTTTTACGCGGATTTTTTACGCGGCTGTTTTTACGTGGATTCCGGAATTTACGCGGATTCCGGAATTTACGCAGCACGTATCCCCCGCGTAAAAAGCGACTTTTGAAAAATAGAAATAAATACTAATCTTTAGTGATTGTTACATCAAGGCAACCAGTGAAAAGTTGTCCTTGACATCAGAGTGGAAAATTTGATAATTCTTTGTCCAACCTCGAATATAAATAGATGTTCTTTACTAAAAACTCTTAAGTTCATTTAAACCTTTGGACAAATTATTTTGGCGACGAGGATCTCAAGAATCCACAAACATGGCAAAAGATAGAGTTGATCAGCAGCAGCAACCGGGAATTCAAGATATGATTCACAAGATGGCCCAAATTTTACAGCGGATAGCGGTCCAGCAGCGTCAGTATCAAACCCCGGAGCAGATTTTGGAGTCCCTCTTTTTGAACATCATCGAATTTGCTTTCGACGAAGAAAACGGAGTTACGTTCGGACGTTGTTGTTTAACCGCTACCAGGACCTCTCTGAGAACGATGCAGGCCAGCTGAATGATGCGGCGAAGGTGCGTTTACTTTTCCGAAAGCTGACACCCATTTGCACAGCCGCTAACTCAACTACATTCTGTCAAAGCTCCCAAGGACGTGAAGATTGAAGACACAGTCAAGATTCTCAATAAAGTCCTCGGGCATCAAACGTCAAACGTTCCGGAAGCGGTTCATGTGTCTTTTCACGATTGTTGTTGACCATCTGCCGATTAACACTCAGCAAACAAAGAGCACTCAACCGCTGTTCAAATATTGTTGACCTCAGCCAGGTTTTCACCCGACGAAATGCGCTGAACGAGCGTTCAATCGTGCATGTTTCCATGGTAGAGCAAGTGCAATTTTAACTGCTTTCTCAGTCGCAGGGAAAAAAGAACGGACTTTAGCTAGCAGGTCTATAAGATCCAACTCTTCCAAGTTCTTACGGTCTGCTCTCATACTGCTGCAATGTTAATACAAAACTTCCACCTCTCCAGCAAAATTGTCAACTTCATAAAAAATTACGAAATTTTCGGTTTTGCGCTTGAACTCTTCCAACGACATGCGTATTACGTTAGCGGGATGTAGCAAGGACAAGGCGTAGGCAGGTGCACTATCTTCATCGAACCTTGTTTCCAGTGAGGTTACAAGAGAATCAAGGTAAGGAATTGTCACAGCTCGGTTCCAATACTCCAAGCTAGTTGATGCAGGCGGATTTGCCCGGTACTTTTGCCGCTGCAATATCCTTGGTGGATCAACTGAAAAACCTGTGCAATTCCACGCAACATAGCGCAAGCATTTCAATCAATTATTTTTGATCTGGCTGATACTTTACACAGATGTTTCTATGGGCTAAAGATGTCGTTTTGTGTTATTAGAGTTATTGAAAACAAAATTCTGCACCAATGTCAACATTTAGGGGGGAGGCAACGGCCCCCCTGCCCCCCTCTGGCTACGCCTATGATGTCATCATCTATAAATCTATAAAAACCATAGTATATTGTAAGATACATATACGATAACAAAAATTGGAGTGATATTAACTGTAATGCAAGCGTTTTGTTTAGTTTCTTAATAATTTGGTAAAGTGGCTGCTAAATATCAAGACAGGTTTTAATAATGTATAATAGAAGCGATTGGCACCTGAGTTACTTTAAAATTTGGATAACGTTATTTGCGCATGTTTTTTACCCTGTACTTTGAAACATTATTTAAGTTCCCTGATATTATCTATGTTCCATTTGAAGTTGTGAATAAATATGTCACGTTTCATAAAGTATTGAATTTGAGGTATTAGGTTCTAGAAATCTCAAGTAATTTAACATACAAACATTTCCCGTTTGGGCTCAATCTCACCCCCGTGGCTTAATCTCACCCCGGCAGACGGTAATTGTAAAATGCGTCATTCCCCTAAGCCGTATAAAATGCAATTCAAGGTTTCAAATAAGGCCATTTAAGATAGCCTGCGAAGTTATACAAAAGCGTTACCAATTTTTTTACAATATACGTATATGGCCTCCAGATTTGTACACATAGGCATCTTATCTATCTTATATAGTAATTTTTTACCAAATAAGGGTTCACTTAACAGAGTTGAGCGCGAGTTATATAAACCAATTTGTTTGCTGGGATTGGTTTTATACTTCAGCTTTAACAAGAATATACTCTGCTTTCGTTAACTGGTGCGTTTCACCCCAGAAGCCCCTATTTAGTAACATATTGCAGTCATTTTATCCACAGTTTTCGGCCAATTTAGGCTTCTAACATTTTCAAATAACAAGTGCAAAACTCAAAAAAAAAAACATTTTCCTGTATGTTGACAGGTCATATACACCCAGAAACCTCGATGCTCTTACTGAATGTCGCAGTTTAAAAAATGTTTAATTCGTTATTGATAAATAAATTGCTAGAACGAAGTGCTAACATATTACAAGTACAGTCCCTATATTTACAGTCTGGCGGAGTGGATTCGAGAACCAATTCAAACTGTCATAACGGGAACCAGTCAATGGAAATTCAATACGGCTGGTTCCCGTTATAACAGTTAAAATTGGTTCCCGAATCCACTCCGCCAGACTAGTAAAACATACAGTGACTGTAATTACAAGTAAGTAGCTTAAACCACTGCAGGAATACTCTAGTTAACGTTTTCTCCAACAGACGTCGCTTTGACTGTACAAAAGCTCAAAGATTGCCAAAGCTATCTACGCAAAGCTCTATCATTCGGCGCTTCATTCACATTCGAGTAGATTAAAATAAGAACTAACATCAATCGAGCAGTTTAAGCCTGTATCGTAGACACAAACCATAAACCTCACTGCAAAAAAAATCAAGAGAGCGAAGCTCTCACTTATTCCTCGCTCGATCTCTCTCTTACGCGCGCGCTTATTCTCTGCCATCAAACATCATGTTGATGGGTCAGCATAAAAATCACATTCCGAAACCGAGGCTGGTGGTGTCACAACTCGCTATATCTACTCGTATGTCGGTTTGATTACAAACGCTGCCTTGCTGCACTTCGAAGCCGATATAAGATACTCCTGCGTCAGCATATCAATCGACTAACCTGTCCTCGATCGATCGGTATGACCAAGCGTATCAAAGTGCAAATTATCGTTGTTTTCGCAATTAGGTAATCCGTTCAAAAGGCTACTATAATTGCAGCAGACTGACTAATTGTTTGCTTATTGCTCATTCAATATTCCCATCTTGGAAGACATGTATGAATTTACATAGGAATGTAGCCTGCTATCGGTGCCAACCTCGAGATATAATGTAATCACCTAGAATGACAACTATGTGTCCGCTCTCGGAGCCTGAACCTGAACGCGCAGCGTTAAAGGCAAAAGGAAGAAAGCAATTATCTTCGTGTGTTACAACGCATTCCGTGCCCCGGAGTTGGTACTGCAGGCAGGGAGATGACTGATGCTGTCAATAGTCACGGGCAGGTGGGTGGTCAGAGCTGGCAGTAACAAATTACCGTTCGATCGATTAAGTAATGACAAATTATACAGCCTCCTAGGAGATTCAAGTCACGGATCTTCGTTGCACGAAGTTGGCCGAACCCGGTTTTGCCCGACTCCCACGCACTAATTAACCACAACTCCCATCGGTGCGACAGACATAAATCCAGAAAGCTGTCAGCTTGATCGGTCCGCTGTAGGCCATAATTCTAAACCCTTCTCTAGCGCGTATGTGCAGCTTTTGTAAGTTTCTTTTTCTTGTGTCGACCGGTATATTAGATATTCTAAACGTTCTATAGCTGACACAGAAAAAAAATGAAAATGGCTCTTCAGTGCCTGTTGCTCATTTGGCATTCCCCGAAAGTGATCGAGGGGTGTGCCTAAGTTCTGAGCGTTTTCTACGGATTCTGGACATCTCAAAAGCAACTGCCACAATTCAGAGATACCCCCCAGGTAAGGCGAAGCCGGCCGGGCATAAACGCATTCCTTTATTAATCGTCTATATTATAAAGTTTTGATTACGCATTTTGGTCACGTTCCTCTGCTGCTCTGGCCGTACAAGTTGTGCTACACAACATCCTAGGCCATGCTCGGGCTTTTATTTCCACCAAGAAGGGTAGGGAAAGGTGGAATGTGACTTGTCCAACAGTGGTTTATTTTTCAGGAACAGCCACTGTTCTTGGGAATGAAAAGAGTTGTTACAATCGATCGTAAATAAAGTCGTTAAAATAAGGCGGGATTGGCTTTGATACGTGTGACATAATTTCTCCAATAACATCTTGTTGCGGCAGATTAGTGCACCTTTGAGTTAGTTAGTTCCCAAATCAACGATTTCAATTACGAACGAACGCCGTATCTGTCTGACTCCCAAACCAGTCTCACTTAGTCTCTCTTCAAGTGGCACCCAGGGTGTCTCGTATCTGATTAGGATCGTGCATCAAACCATCACTCTCCGGCAACGGGCTCGCTATCGTGTAGTTCAGTTAACCTCTTGACCGTTTTCGTAATTAAAGCAATACGATCGTACGATACATATTGTAACTAACCCAGCAAAGCGTCAAGTTTAAATGAAAAAAGAAGCCATTAATGTCTTAATTTTTTGTTGTCTCGGGTAACCGAAACCGCGCCGGCTTTACACTGTACGAAAAAGTGGCCAGATATAAAGTGGTCCCTAAATGCCGTTAGGAGTCATTTTTTTTCGAACTTATAACAGTGTGCGTCAACATTAGACGATATTTCATGGCTGCAAGCAGATAGATAGGGCCAAAGATACTCTTCAATTAGTGCTCGCCTGGGCTTAACAAACCGGGAAGCCAGTTGATCCATAATTCGCGCGACCATGATTAAAATGGTTAGATTGGAAAAGTGAAACGTTAGCGGTTGTTGCTCTTGCCGCTGGAAGATGGCAAGATTTTCGTTGACTCCAAAAATCGTGAGGGGGAAATGCGAGAAGCACGGACGGTCGAATTGTCGGCAAGAGAGAGAGAGAGAGAGAGAGAGAGAGAGAACCAGAGTGAAAACCAGCACATGAATTTGAAAAACGTACAATTAAAGGCTATTAGAACTCATTTTGCTTGATTATCGTAGTTCAACAGTACAAAACTAATGTGTGGCAGATGTATGGTATAAGCATTGGTTCCGAGTTTGGGGATACAGCGAACAACGAATAATTTACTAGATGTTTTCGTTCAATTTGCTATTTTTCTGTGGTTTCCATTGAGACTAACACCAATATAGAAATATTTGGTTTCATTTCGTTATTTTGGATTTATTCGACGTTTTAGTCGATTATTGGATTGTTTGAGTGTTGAAGTTTGAATTTACCTATTTCTGCTGACTTGTTTCGGGAAATTGCTTGATTCTTACGTCTTATGTGATTACGCATACCTGAAATGAAAGAAGAAAAAATCAAAAATTATTCATGTGTAATGAAAACTACGTTCTAGAGCATGAGTTAAATTTCCAATAAACATTCTTCGCATTGCTCAATAACACGTTCTGTAAAACAAACCAAAAGGTTTAGGAAGAATGCCTTGTCTGGAACAAATCAACAAATTTACTCTTAATCAGAGCAACTAACAAGCACGGCAGCGACTTTCCGTTACATTCACTCGAACCCGTTCATACAGACAATCGCTTGCAGCTCCAGTAATCGTAAAACAATACCCGAAAACGAAGACGTATGTTAATTAGATTATTCACGCATAAGATACTTGGATAAGGATAGTTGAAGTTTCAACACTTGACTTGCGAGCTCTGTAACCATCAACAGGCACGAAACGAACCCGGCTAGATGCGGGTTACAAAAGGCAGCAGGCCCCTTTCGGTTCACTGACATAAACGGTTCCTCGTCAATTGGCCACATCGCAAGCGCATACAATACATCACCCGAAAAATATAACCGACAGCAGCATTTCAATTGACGACTATTGACTCCCGAAAGCATAGAACCTAGAAGATGCCGCCACACCCTGGGTGTTCGGATGCTCGGCTAGCTGTCTTGCTTTTCCATTTCGCTACCGACAATTTGAGCCACAGTTCTGCTGTCCCAAATTGATATTGATAAGCCGCCGCGGCAGGCCGACTGCGTGAGCGCATAAATCTTCATCCAACTATGGATGCTTGCTTTTCGCGTCGCCGATCGACTCCACCGATTGGTCCACAATTGATTCGATCAGAATCGATTGTCCGCACTCGGTCGGGAATTCGTCACATCTCGTGATGCGCACCGGCAGCACGGTTTCTCACCGGATCGAGAGCCGAGTGCGCGGGAAAAGAGCATGTTTTGATTACTTTTAATTGAAATCAATTTGAGGTTCGCGTTTTTCTCGCTTCTTCTCCGCCCGGCCGCAAATAAGATGTGTACCAGAGTGACTCCTGAAGTTGCAGTTTGCTTTTTCTTTTCGTCCGCTGGGCTTTTGTTTGTTTCACTAAGCGGAAAGATTGTTTCGTTTGGTTTTGCGAATGCACGTTAGACGTGCTTAGTGCTTCAGCGCGATGACGAAGAGGTCAACGGAAAAATGCGCGAGTCAGGGTGAATAAAACGTCCGCTTAGAAGTTATGCAGTGTGGTAGCGAGAAGCTTGTTATTCAGAGGAAATGTGCTGCATCAAAACAATTTACTAACTCAAATTGCCCTGTACTACGCACCCTGTCTGTTAACGCAATTAGGTACCCAGCTGAAACCAAATATTATTTCTCACCGTTGCAGTAATGAAGTAATTATACATTATAATTAAATTTTACTATGAGACAACGTACAAAAGCGCCATGGTTGGAAAATGTGAAAGCTTTATTTAATGTATCAAAGAAAAAAAAATTACGCACAGTGTTGATAAACTTGAGGACTAATTATGATGTAAGTTTGAGTCCATGAATTAGCCAGCTATGAAGTCGTGAATTGAACCGTATCACCGTCGTTTTCTGCATATATTGACAACTTCCATTCATGGAAAACTGAATGATGACATTTTTCTCGTGACAGGTTGGTAAGATAACCCCGCTCCCATTTCACACAAATATCGCTAACCGACCGTAAGATTCAAGTAGGTAACCGATCAGACAATTACTACTTTCAACCGCACTCCATTGATAAAATCTATACGCTCTCAAATGATACGCTTCATTCATGGATACGCTTCCTTTCGTCTATTTTCCTCCGCGTAATGAGCAACAACCATAGTTGAGGAAAAAGCAAAAGGGTAATTTAGTGCTTCGTAAATTGCTAGCTGGAGTAAACACTCGTACGTTAATGGTAACGTTTGCATCTTATATTGATTCGTAATGGTCGTTGTGGATCTATAAACATGGAATCATTCAGCCTATGGAGATTTTACGAATCAGTAGCATTACTGATAACAACGGAGGGCTCGGGAAAAGGTTTATGTTTAGTACTCAACGTGGATTCAACAGTTGCCATTTCAACATTGATAAAATTGAACACAACAGGATAACGCAAAATATTTTTTTTTTATTCTTATGCTTATTTTCCGTCGGTCTAGTTCCGCCACTGTTGTTGTGCCAGTTACCGACGCCCGGGGAGGCGACTCCACCCAGGACTTAAACTTATGACCCGTTGAATAACGGACCGGCGCAAAATGTCAACCGAGAGATGTCGAATGAAATTAGTAATCGTTAACCAATAAATTTGTATCAGAGAAACTCCCAGTATGGAATTTTGAATTATGATGTATCATTTCAATCACTTTTTGGAATGTGTCGTAAGTTTTTTACTCATTCCTATAAAAAGTTGTTGGTTTGAAGACTACAAAACCCATTATCATAAAATTAGCTCCGATGTGAGATCCGAAATAAAATTTTCGTTGCATAAAAATGTAAATTTCTTAATGTATTTATTAGTTGCATTCTTAAGTTCTCCCTTTTTAATTGACCGTCACAATTTTGACTAAAACGTGATAAACTGAACTGAGTTACAGGCCTGTCGTTTCTCCTCAGAAAATCACTAGCGTGTAGGAAAATATCTTTCACTGCGGAAGCAAATGCTCTCACACAGATGAGCAGATTGACGCAATTGTGTATCTGAGGAGCACGAAAAAAACACCGTGGTGGAATATGAAATATCTCTCCTGATAAAACATAAGTTGAGGTGAGCTTTCTCATATAAAAGGTCATTACGCACCAAAACTACACAAAAGAGCTGCAGTGCTTTTATAGTGAGTTTCTTATGCATAAATCAAATGAGGGGAGCATCTGGGTACAAAAGTAGATTGCGTTTGCTTCACATCTCGAAACTGAAAAAAAATTCAAGTGCTCCTCTCCGCATCACATTCTTCTAGGTTAAAACTCAATTTGTCTCTGTTGTATTGGCTGAGAAGTGCACTCGGTGATGTATCTATGTGAGTTCTCACTAGAACGAACAACCACTATTGTTTCGCCCGGCTGTGGTGTTAGGAAAAATGAGTTTTTTCTGCGAGCGCTAGAAACACAGCAAGAAGCAAAACAAAAAACTGCGATGCGAAGATTGCTACACGCAGCGCAAATGCTGCTCATGTTCATACTGAAGATAATTTTACCTCCGCTCTTTTCACATATTAAAGAGAATAGCAAACCTGCTGAGATATATGGTAAACGAACCGCTTTTTTTTTTTTATTCTCGCTTATTTTCCGTCGGTCTAGTTCCGCCACTGTTGTGGCCAATCACCGACGCCCAGGGAGGCGACTCCACACCCAGGACCCTAACTCACGACCCGTTTATTAACGGACCGGCGCCAACGGCTTTACTTCCTCATGCGATGGAATCGGCTAGGATGGTGTCGGGATCGGTGATGGTGTCGGCTAGGATTTAATCTAGACCAGTAGGGTCGGTTGTGAGTGGATCACGCCACCTCACAACCATCGACACCTATGTCGGCGGTGGGATTCGAACCCAGGCGTCGAGCGTGGTTGGCGGAGACGTTACCAACCACACTAGGCCCCCGCTAAACGAACCGCTTTGACACTTTAGTGATTTTATTGTGGTGTTATGCACTTTCAGGCACTCCCAGATGGTCTCGAGATACGGTGCTGGCCCAACAAGCCAGTCGTCGTGGGTTCGAGTCTCGGCTCGGGAGAGACTGTTAATTTCAGTAGGATAGTAGCACTAGCCTCGCAATTGTCCTGTACACTTAACAGTCGGCTGCGAAGTCTGTGTATGAATAAACAGAAGGTCAAGTTCTGAATCGGAATGTAGGCTTTGATTTAATGCGCTTTCATTTGGGCGAAAATGATTGATTTTGTATTTAATAATTTCATTTTCATTTGAAGAGAACGGCAGCTGAAGCGCATCGAGAGTTAAAAAAAAGTTTACGGAGATGCTACTCTAAGTAAAAGAGTGTGCTTTAGTAACGGTCATTTCAATTTTAACGACTGTCCGCGTCAAGGAAGATCAAAATTCTTGGAAGACGCTTAAGAGGAATTGTTCGATAAAGATCCGTGCCAACCGTAGGAACAGCTTGCTCGGATATTAAAAGTTATTGTCAAATCATTTTCAAGTGATTGCATGCTTTGAGAAATTCCGGATAGTCGAGTCTAAAATTCCGGACAATCGAGTCTGACCTGTATTGAAAATTGTCAAGCCTGTTTGAAACGACGATTTCAAGCTCTGGTTGGTCGCTTGATGATTGCTTTCCCTAACACGGTTGACAGATAATTTTACCTAGTTAAACGGAAATGCACTATTCGGGCTACATAAGAGCCTGCTTATGCTCAAACCAATCAGTTTGGTAATGAATGTAGTAATGTATGTCCACTAATGCGGTTCTATCTAAGTAACAGCGGTACTGGTAGCTGTTTAAGTGATAGATGCTCTCTGTCTCTAACTCTGGTCGACAGAATGTTATATCTTGTTAACTGGAAATGCATTCTTTGGACTAGAGAAAAGCCTGCTTTTGCTCAAACCAATCAGGTTACTATTGGATGGCCCTTAAGACGATCCAAACTAAGTAGTACAAACCAGGCTGTGGTGATTTTACGCAGGGCCGAGCCCGGGACTCATATTTCATATCTCCGCTGGAAGGTGTCGAAAAAAAACAGGAGGACTCTTAATGGTTTATTGTCTGGTCTGGCGTAGCGCTGGGGGGATCCCTCTAGTTTGGGTGCCCGTGGTATTTACTTTCTTTCCCCTCCCTTAAAGCCGGTCCTGATTCCTTGCAGTCGTGTCTTATAAACAACCTCTTCAACTATTTCTTTTGTTACTTCTCTTGACTAAATTGATATTTTGACGTAGGACTACGGCTATCTGGAAGGCGCTTAAATTTGATTATTTTCATTTTAAAACCATACCGGTACCATACGGATGCTTAGTGCTGATCGTGAAAACGAAGAAAGTGTAAAATTGTACCAGTCATCTTGTGTCGGGTTTCACCCGAATATATGGCGGCTGTAAAGGAGTACTTAGTAGCTACAAAAGTGCCAAAAATGGCTAAAAAAATTATGTAGTTGAAGCATGCAGTTAATTTTTTTTCTTTTACAAACCGTTGCAGTTGTTTAAAGCCATGCAAATAAGCTTATAATCGAATTCTCGATTTTTTTTCTTAGTGTTCATTTTTCGACCGCGGCCAGTGCAGTTTTCGAAAATGTTTTACTTTCCTTACCATTTCCTATTCTGCTGCGCTCCGCCCAAGTAACTGACGGTGACATGCGGATAGTCGATTTTTGTATTACAGTTTTACAACGATAGCAGTTGCAGCAGTTTGGTGAATAAACGAATATATTGAAAATTTGAACGAACATCAAAACCTTCGCAATGTATCGTCATCATAATCATATCATGTATAAGCACAATTCCCAGAAGCGTGCAAAGGATCGGCAGAAGACGATTTCTCCGAAGCATCGAAATATGGAAAAATACCGCAGTCCTACGTCATGCGGTCGTGCCTTGGATATCAACCTCCAACTATTTTGTTGTTTTCAACACGCAATGGATTCTTAATACTACTTCTCTAATTAGTTATGAAAAAAGTGCAATGCGAAAAATAAAAAAGGAAAATATTTTTTTTTTTTTCATTTTTGTCATCCAATGTTATCTACTTGGGTTCAGTAAGGCCTCACGTTGAATTGATCACCAATAGAGTATATATGGAAAGGCTCAAGGTAATTCAGTGGCTGCTTGCTGTCATGACGAATTTAATAAATTCATAAAGATTGAATATATTAAAAAATTGAAAATTTTATGCCTCTCAAACGAAATCTTTTGCGTGTATATTCGTTCAGATATCTCCAAGGTCAATAAATTTAAAACCGTTATTGAATAAACCAGGCGTAAAATATTTTATAAAATTCTGGATTGCTTAAATTCTCTCAACAAACAGGTGTGTTTAATTTAATTGAATTTGATACGTCGTAATCTTTTTTCTCAGAGCAGAGAAAATTGCAACTGGTGTAAGGCAGACGAGGCAGAAAATTACTTCTGAATCAGAACAACGATAACCTTCCGATGGCCGCAACCTTATTTTTCCTGATTCACCTGGAACCTGACGAGAAGAGGTTTTCGAAGGTTACTCCCAGAGCGGATGTAGTACAGCAAAAACGTCGAGATAAAATCTCCAATTTACACATTCAACTGCAAGCAAAAGCCTGCTCGGTTGTAGCTCGGCATGAATGAGCCACTCTTCGTGGCGAAAGATCCTGAACCTGTTCACCTCGGTGGGCACGAAAACAACACAACATGTTGCCCTACACCTTTCGTTGCTGCGTACCTCGTAGCACACAGTGGATCCTGATCGCCGCGCATCGAATCGAGTCAACAAGCATCTTCTCGTTCGGTTCGGCATGCGCTTTGCGTGTTTATGCAAAAACCAGTTTGGCTGACCACAGTTTCATTCATGAAAATTAGTTGAAAACAAGGCTACGACGGAGCCATCGATCGAACCGGGTCAGACCAGCGGCGTCGTGAATGAACGAAAGGCACTCCCCGTGTGGACCATTCCAGTCTACCTTTTGGAGCCCTGACGCGAAAGCCCAGGTAAATGCTGACCTCCGCTGAAAATTGATTCAATTATTGGTGTTTTCTCTTTTCCCTTCGAAATTATGATTGCGGTTATCGGTTGGGTCACAGATCCCTGACGAGGCAGGAAATTCGAAAAAATCCCGCTGCGGTCATCGAATTTCTGGCATGCTTTCTATTCTCGTGAAGCCCTCGGTCTGACGAAAAAAAAAGTTGTGTTCGTTCTGAGAAGTTGATTTTTTTGTGCGATCCCGTGCGATGCCGATATCCACTTAAACGTTGTATTTATGGCTGCGTTGACATTTTGCTAAATGCCTTATTGTGTTCGAGCGCTCAGAAATCTTTCGAGGAAGTACGACGAATGGTAAACTCCTGAATAATAGCCCTCTGTGTATGGAAATTGTCAAGAGAGTGAATGTGCTGCGGTCATAAAACAGTTACTGCACACGAAACGGAACACAGCTGCAGCTTGAGCTTCGACCGTTTACACCCACCTGAATGATATTGTGGTAAATACTTATCAACTAAAATCATCGTTATCGTAATTTTTCAGTTAAAATTTGGCAGGATTCAGAAGCGTTATGCATTCATTGAACTTTAAATTGTAAACAAATTTTATTTCACCAATAAAACAATAAACGATAATACCGAAAAACGACCACAATATGGCACTTGTTTCCCTACGCGCTTAATTGCGCCACTGACGATGCGTTCGTTCCCATCCTGGCGGCTCCGGGCGGCGGCTAACATGCATGTGTACACAAATAAATACACGCCCGCTCGGTTGCATGCGGAAAAACAAAATACCCTTGCTGCACTTCACAAATAAATACAGGCCCTGGAACCGCCGCCCGGCCAGGACGCGAACCGCTCGAAATGGTAAGCTATGTAAACAACGGAGCCAAAAGAGCGTCACGCGCGTCTCACAAGAACGAGCCGGTCAACGCAATGCGAGTGAGCAGGGTTAGCAATTCGTTTTGTTCAACAACATCCAATGATTACACACCCTTTCGTTTGCTTTTGAAAATGGGATCCAGCGAGAGACTTGCAACGCGGAGGAAGAGTTGTTATTCGCAGCCCCACAATTATCTTCAATTCTGCATGATTTGTTGAGGTCAACATTGAGCAGGACGGAAAACGGGTGGCAGGCATTCCCGAGAAGTTGAACTTATTTGCAAAGTGGTTATGGCTCCTTTGGTGTAACAGCAAACGGGCACTTTGTTTTTGTGAGAAATACTTTTTAGAATAGTTTTAATTTTGAGAAGCGCAAGCGAGCTAATATAAATCCGACTCCGTCTCGTAAAATAATTGTCACTACCCAAATTATTAAAATTGTATCCAACGTTCCTTTAGCACATGGCGCAAGTACGAGAACCAAAACTGGATAAGAATTCCAAATATTTTGTTAGATTTTGAAAGATGAATAAAACAAAAATTCATAACAAATTAAAATTTTATGATTTGTTTTCATACTCAAAATACACATTTATTTTTGAAAATATTGTTTTGAGCATATTAGTAAATGATATCAAATATCGAAAGAATGAAAAGTTTCTATCAAATTCTATTATGAACTTCAAAAGTAAAAATTGAATTTAATAATCCGCAGATACGTATTTAATGGAAACTTCTCATTCTTTCGGTATATTACACATTTATAGTCTTTCCAGGTTGCAAATTCGAGAAAATAAATTCGGGATTTCAAGTTTTTTTGTTTTCTTTTTAAACACGAGCAGCGCTATAATTAGTTAGTTATTCTTGTACAATTTTTTTTCTTTCCTTAGTCAACGGCGAATTTATACTTGAAAGAAAAGTTGTATAAGCTCGCGCAGTTTCCTATAAGAATGAACAATACCCATTATTGAGAAGTAATTCTGTGTAATCGAAGGATAGTAAAAGGATTATTTAATTAAACTAAAAATAGGATCTCAAATGCAATTTCGTTGAATCTATACGTAACGTGATTTCATTTCACTAGAAGAAAATCTTTTGTCGTTGAGTAAAATGTGAGTAAAAACTCTAAGATGTGTTAACAATAATTTCATTCAAATGTCTAAAGAAAACTTTTCAACTAAACTGAGAGTATATCAAAATATAATCCAAATACAATCTGAATCTAATCCAAATCTAATCCAATTCAAAACTTATCCACATCTTATCCAATTTTAATTAAAATATATTAAAAATTCAATCCAAATCCAATCTAAATCCAAACTAAATCCGATCCAAATCCAATCCAAATCCAATCCAAATCCAATCCAAAACCAATCCCAATCCAATCCAAATGCAATCTAAATCCAATCCGAATCCAATCCAAATCCAAACAAAATCCAATCCATATCCAATCCATATCCAATCAAAATCCAATCCAAATCCAAACAAAATCCAATCCAAATTCAAACCCAATCTAAATCCAATCCAAATCCAATCCAAATCCAACCCAAATCCAATCCAAATTGAAAACCAATCCAAATCTAATCCAAAGCCAATCCAAATACAATCCAAATCCAATTCAAATCCAATTCAAATCCAATCCAAATCCAATCCAAATCCAATTCCAATCCAATCCAAATCCAAATTCAAAACCAACATAAATCCAATCCAAATCCAATCCAAATTGAAAACCAATCCAAATCTAATCCAAATCCAATCCAAATACAATCCAAATCCAATCCAAATCCAATCCAAATCTAGTCCAAATCCAATCCAAATCCAATCCAAATACAATCCAAATCCAATCCAAATCCAATCAAAAATCAATCGAAATCCAATCCAAATCTAATCCAAATACAATCCAAAACCAATCGAAATCCAATCGAAATCCAACCCAAATCCAATCCAAATCCAATCCAAATCCAATCCAAATCCAATCCAAATCCAATCCAAATCAAATCCAAATCCAATCCAAATCCAATCCAAAACCAATACAAATCCAATCCAAATCCAATCCAAATCCAATCCAAATCCAATCCAAATCCAATCCAAATCCAATCCAAATCCAATCCAAATCCAATCCAAATCCAATCCAAATCCAATCCAAATCCAATCCAAATCCAATCCAAATCCAATCCAAATCCAATCCAAATCCAATCCAAACCAATCCCAATCCAATCCAAATCCAATCAAATCCAATCCAAATCCAATTCCAATCCAATCCTAATGCAAATCCAGAACCAATCCAATTCCAATCCAAATTCAAAACCAATATAAATCCAATCCAATCCAAATCCAACCCAAATCTAATCCAAATTGAAAACCAATCCAAATCCGATCCAAATCCAATCCAAATCCAATCCAAATCCAATCTAAATCCAATCCAAATCCAATCCAAATCCAATCCAAATCCAATCCAAATCCAATCCAAATTCAATCCAAATCCAATCGAAATTCAATCTAAATCAAATCAAAATCCAATCCAAATCCGGTCCAAATCCTATTCAAATCCAAATCAAATCCAATCCAATCCAATCCAATCCAAATCCAATCCAAATCCAATCCAAATCCAATCCAAATCCAATCCAAATCCAATCCAAATCCAATCCAAATCCAATCCAAATCCAATCCAAATCCAATCCAAATCCAATCCAAATCCAATCCAAATCCAATCCAAATCCAATCCAAATCCAATCCAAATCCAATCCAAATCCAATCCAAATCCAATCGAAATCCAATCCAAATCCAATCCGAATCTAATCCAAAACCACTCCAATCCAAAACCACTCCAGTCCAAAACCAATCCAAATCCAATCCAAAACCAATCCAAAACCAATCCAAATCCAATCCAATCCAAATTTATTCAAAATCCTATCCAAATCCAATCCAAATCCAAAAATATTAAAATGCTGTCCTTTTTCATCGACTTGATATTTTTTAATCAGTAAATTTGATCCAATTGAAATTAACACTTATTTTCTATTTAAACTCTGAAACATTTATACGACAATTCGTACGTTAGTGGAAATCATTGGAAAATGTAAAGAAAAAAAAGGAATCAGGCATGTTGAATAAGTAACAATTTATTATAGCTAGGTATTTTTATTACGCTTCGAAAAACTACAATTGTTATTATATAATATTAAAAGCAAAGCAAAGCCTTGGTGCTTCATTCCGATTCGGAACCCGACCTTCTGTATATTATACACAGACTTTGCAGCCAACTGTTTAGTGTACAGGACAATTGCGGGGCTACCGCTACTATCCTACTGACACTAACAGTCTCTCCCGAGCCGAGACTCGAACCCACGACGATTGGCTTGTTAGGCCGTACCGTACCGTACTTTGGGACCAGCTGGGAGAGCAAAAACTCTCAAATGTTACAGATTTTAATTATTTTTAAAATCAATGTTCTCGCTGATTTATTCAATGAAAATGGAACCTTATTTGAAATAAATAGTTGTCCTCAAACACCGTTGCAATAACAGTGTTCGTCATTTGAGACTATCCACGAACTAAACCATTTCCGATGTCTTCATATAACAGTTCAGCCAGGCTATGTGCTATCGAAGCGGGAGCGGGTTAGAATCGGACAACACAATTCCAGTTGAGCGTTCATATATAAGTTTTAACAACAATAATAGTACCTCTGCTCGTACTGCGACTTTTTTTCGTGCAGTCCTCGTTCGCGACGACGATATAAAATCCCCGGGAATCGGGAGCCCCGAGAAGTTGAAATTTCCCGGAAAATTCCATCCCGGGACGTTTCAGGAAGGACGCTCTGCGATGAAGAAGATTCTTCCTGCTTGTTACTGGAGCAGTTGTTCACAGGCTTCAAAAGAAACCCGAGTTGGAAATTATAAAAATCTTGCGAACGCTTGTTCGTTAACTTATAATACCGAAGCAAGCTGTTCCTGAGTTTGGCATTGATCCTCATCGAGACATACCTACAATTAATCGTTTTCGCAGGTTGTTGGCCATCATTCACGCGGACAGTCGCCAATGCTGAAATTTATCGTATTTAAAGGGACGGAACCAATCACGGCAAGCTGTTTTACTTAGAGCAGAATTTTTGTAAACTTTTTTTTAACTCTCGATGCGCTTCAACCGCCATTTTCCTCGAATGAAATAAAGAAAGTTACAACTACCGCAAACGACAATTTTTATGGCGCAAAATCAAAAACTTCCACACAACTAGTATTATATAACGCCACAACAAAATCACTGAAGTGTTAAAGTGGTTTGATTACCACATGTCTCAGCTTGGTTTACTTTTAGTTTAATTATTTCATTAAAAGAATATGCCATATGAAAATGCCAATCTACGCTCGGTGGGCTGTTGATAGGTTCACCATTTTCTTATATTTTGCTGTCATAATTTTTCTATCATGTCCAAACTTATCCTAAAATAAATGCAAAGTTCATTTCTCTGTGTCGCTTCTTTCACCAAAAATAACTTTTAGACAAGATTTTCAAAAAAGTGGCATTTTTAATACTAATAAAAAGGTGACTTTGAAATCTTCATTAAATGCGGAATGAACATATTTGGAGAAGTTGTTTCTCGCATTAAAACTAGCAAACTATTTTACCGGCTGAAATTGTTCATTGCATGAGAAAGGTCTCGTTAAATAGACAATCTTTGATATTTTTTTTTGCGCAGTCGTATTCTATAGCTATGTCTAAACAAGTTTTATATGTATCAGAAAACCAATTAATAAACAAATTCAGCTAAAAGCGGAAGACCTTTAGACCGTTAAGTTTTGTTCTTTAGGTACAAGCCAGTCGTCGTTTGTTCGTATCCTTGCTGAGAGTGATAGATATATTCAATATAATCGCATACAAAATTTCTAGACACTTTGTGTAGGTTTTAGTTTGATCAAATTTAACTATTAAAATGTTTGAACTGCGGGTTGTCCTAATAATTTGATTCCAGTATAGCAACTTATTGAACCCAATGTATATTTTGGGCTTTCAGCTCTTTGGACTCCTCATCATGGAGCAAAGTTAAACACACAACAATTGGAAACGTTGACCTTATAGCGACTCGATCAATTTTCTGGCAAAAGTATGCCATTTCGTTGAAATTTACTGTCCTACAAAGCGAACTTCGTGAAGGGCAGCCACGCGTTCCACAATAAGTGCTGCTAATTTGGCGATACCGCTTGTAATGTTACCGATTGGACCGGGCGACAGGTGAAACCGTAAACGGAAAAAACACGTTATGAAGAAACTTACTGAGGCCGTCTTCGACTCTGCCGATCGAAAGGCTACTCTCATGTGGTAGAAAAACTGCTCAACGAAAGTTCGGGAATTATCTATCGTAAAAATGAACCCAATACATTATTAAGTAATATACCTACATTGAAAATTTTATGATTAATTTTCCAAGACGAAAACATTCTGTGACTTAGCTCTACACTGCCAAGCACAATTCGACCCGTTTGTTAATGTCCATTGAATAAATTTTTCTGGTAATAAAGCTCTCCATCTGTCGAATGGCGTTCGCAACGGCTATCTTCGAGAACAGTTAGCGTCTTCAAAAAACCACCCGTAACGATCGGTCTTGGTAATGATCTGCCCAATTATCACATCTCGGCTAACCGTCATCATGCCCGTCAATCGGCGTCGTGTCATCAAAAGGTGTTAGCGGAAGCACCGCGGAATGGGGAAAAGAAAGGCGTATGAAGAAAAAAAAGGCATTCAAACCTTTTCTAAATGGCGTAAAAACGGAAGCAACCTAATCCCCTTGCTTATTGTTCCCTACCGTTGTCACGAGGAACCAGCAGCCGACACCGTCGGTCGGTACATTGTTACTTCCTCAAACATTTCAATTAGTAACCTCTTCCGTAACGCATTGGAGATTCTGCTGCACACCAGCAGAGAACAGATCAAAAGGAAAGAATGCCGAAACTCTTCTCCACGGAACTTGAAGGGCGTTTGGCGGCCGGGTAAATCACAGTGCTTTCACGGAAACTCAACGCTTATTCCACTGCACGCTCCGGAAAATAATAGCGCTCATTTATGGAAATTGATACATTTAGGCTGGCCGCACCGCCGCCGCCGCAACTCGACGAGCACAAAAGAAGGATTAAGAAGAGCAGCACTGTGTTCTGAGTTCAGCTGGCAACCGTCTCAGCGCGATGGCGACGGCGATATGAGTTCAACGACATCGGCCTATATATATAAAAAAATGTGATACACTGGTCACTCACTGGTGAAGACTTTTCGTCGTGATGATCACTTCTTTCCCGCCAGGACGGTAACCGGCGGCCGTCTCAGGAATGCTATAATTGAATCAATGGCTTCGGCGATGGACGACTTTCAGGGCACCCGAGGTCCGTCCCGTGTACGTGCGAGAGGAAGGAATTAATTACCTGTGTAATACCAGGAAAGGCGAGATGGTGTACGCTCGGTTCGGATGCTGGCCGGCGGCGGAAGACTCAAGCAGTAACCCGTTACTGAGCCGACACGGTGCCATGTGTACGCGCATGAAGCGGTGGGCTTATCGATTATTGCTGCTGTTGCTGGAATATGTAATTTTTACTCGCGGGGCGTCCTATGCAAAGAAATCCGTTATGTTTTAAGGAGTTGCAGTGGCGAGTGAACGGTATTGTGTTGTTTTTTCCCTTTCTTTCTAGAAGATATAACAATCACTGTGAAAACCAAAGTTCATATACAACTCCATTCCACTTCATGAACTGAGCATTTTCTAAATGTATATTTCTAAGTTGCCTATCATAGATTTCGTCTTAGACTATCTTAATCATAGACTGGGGTGACTTTGATCACTATACCTCTTTTCTGAAAATGTGGTAAAAAAACGCTCGTAGAGCTTGGGATTTGTCGTAATTTTCACTGATTGGGTGGATATATATTCGCATTGCTACTATTCATGCATTTCCTGCTATTTAAAGAGTGCTTTTCATGCTAAAATATTATTTGAAAATAAAGTGTATTTTTGGCGATTTTTGTTGCATATAAACAATCGGTTCAAGCAGATTCAAAACAACAAGTTTCAATACGTAAAGTGTTTTTATTTTGTTCCCAGATTAATTTTTAAGATGAACAAATATTATAACAATACATTTTATTGTTATTTTTGCAAGTTTTTTCTCGAAGGCAATGTTGAGTCCCAATTTTCTCCACAGCGTAATACATGTTTCTTCTTAACAAAAACCCAAGACGTGAAGTAACATGCAAATTTGGACAATTTCATAAGTCATATTCCTCGTGGACTAGTTTTTGACGATTTTAGACCACCTTCCCTCTTAGTGAATAATCATTCATATATATTCTAAAAATTTTGTATGAATCTTGGACATTCGCCATTAGAAACTGTTCACGTAGAATGTGAATGGCCCCCAAATTGCTTTCCATATTTATAAACTCGTTTAAGTCGTTTAAGGCTGTTCAATTTAGTGAAAGTAGCAAAGTGTTACTCCAAATTCATCAAAACAATGAAGTGATCAAAGTCACCCCGGAATGATTATTGGTGTAAAATTTTTAGAGCATATTTAAAAACAGCAAAATTGTTGCTAAACTTTTGAAGTAGTGACTGAATCTTTTTCAATGCATGCCAGTACTTATTTTAAAAATATCAAAGTATGTTGTTCTTAGTATATTCTCAAAATATTTGAGATACAATCAAAAAAGTGATCAAAGTCACCCCAGTTTACGGTATCAAAATTTGGCAACAATAACACTAGTTACAGTTGCCCTTTAGTTTGTCAAGCATTCTGATTGAGGTTTTAGAGGCATATGTTTAGAATTGCAATGATTGTGCGAATCTATTTCAATGAATAGTAAAGCTAATGTGAGAAATGAAATATGGTATGATAACCACGATCGGTTGGAACTCAATGCGCAGTAGCTGAGTATGCAATATTTTTCGCAGATCCTAGCCAATTGAAATCGATAATAAGCGATGCAACGTTGTAGCAAGTCACCTTCGCTGCTTCGCCGAGTTGCATCATTAGATAGCGAAAAAAAACCATGATCATCCTCATGTAGAACACGGTCGATGCAAACGACACTCGCGTTCCGCTTTTACAAGCTACGGCGACGAACAAGCTACTCTACTCGTAGGCCAGCTCAGTAAAAGGTGCTTACAATCACGATAGAACAATCATTATGCAACGCGGTCGACCTTTCCCGAGCTTCACACCACCACCCACCGGCTGCAGGTTTGAGCACACGATCGCGCAAATACACTGACTTCACACCATCACGACATAGCGCCCCAGCACAACAGCAACAACGACGAGGCAATTAGCTAAGCGTTGATGAAACAGTCATCGTATCGATTAGAGATTCATCCCGCTCGTTCGGAAAACCTTCGAGGAACCTCAGTCTCGGTTTCTCGGCGGCTCAATCGGCAGCGCTGCTTAATTGCTCTTCAATAAGCAGCAATCGGAATGTGATTCATGGAATCTATAACTCATGTACCTGCTGCTGGAGGTTGTAGGTGTGGACGGATTGCTCAAGTGCTTCCACAGCGTGCAACACGAAACAACACTTCGCTTTATGACGGACTGCGGTGAGAAACCAGTCGATCTCTTTTTTTTATTCCTTCCATAGGGTAAAAGGTTCAAACAACCGACAAGACATAAAATCTTCGTCTCGCAGCGGATTGTTTATGTTTGTTTGTAAATAAAACATCTCGATTTTTTTTAATTCAAGTGATGGGTTCTGCCGAAAGAAGCGCCCCTTGGGAATTCAAACACACAGGGAAGGAGGAAGCAATTCATTCCCTGCGCGATCGATAGGAGACGCCACCCACATGGTGGAAATTCACACTTTTCTCACAATAAACAGGATGATTTTCCGGGTCGAAAATCGGATTGCGGTTGTTTACAATTGTGCTGCGCTGTGTTTTCTTGAGAGAAAAAGAGAAACGCGAGCTCTCCTCTGGGAATGGGGAAACAAATTATGATGGGCGACCAAAAGGATCATCTCAGCGCCGTTTGGTGTTCCAATAAATCAAGACTAAAACGATCGAGTGCCGTAGGGGGAAAAATGATGATGGTAAATAAATCCAGTGCATTTTCATAACCCGTCCATCAGGTCGTGAAGCTGTCGGAGGCACAAGGAATATAAAGCGAATCTTTGATCAGCAGTCGGCTACGCCCTGTGCGAGCTAGTTGAGTTACACATGCTGATGGACACCAGCATACAACATCTCCCGTTTTTTACACATTGTTGGTGCTTTAAGATCACATCAAAGACGGGTGAAATTATGATACTACCCTCATCGCTGAAATTTGTTCGCAGAACAGAAGCACTGTTTGTGCAGAAAATTAATACGGGAATTCTTAGTCGACTGTTGCGGCGGCGGACAGATGAATGATTCGAGCATCAGTTTAAGTGCGGAATAAAGAACAATCGCAACAAGGATGGTTGAGTATAAAGTAGCTCTGAAGCAGGAGTTTAATTTTATAGCGTCTGTTCAAGTGGATACGTTTCACAGAATTGAATCGCACTTTAAGTTGATAATAGTACGGGTGTAAACATTTTCACATTGATAATCTTCTATCTATTACCGAATCTATCTATTACCTACTAGTCTTAATATATAAAAGTTTTAATTCAAAATTTTCTACACATTATAAATTAACACTAGACACCACTCTCTATGTCCTGTGTTTGACATTGAGTTTTTATTTTTGAACGAAATTCAATTTAGATATTATTTATGAACTGATCATACAAGTTTTGGAAGGTAAATTAGTTAAATCTTTTAACTCTCGTTTTTGCTTCAGTTGTACGTTATGATTGTTTTTAGTTTTGTAGAATCGGTACTGTTATTTCTCAATAGGCTAATCTTTTTGAGTATACAATGATAAGTTGTGTACTGAACGAATTTTCATTTGAAGAGTCGAATGCGTTAGCATAACAGAAAAAAAATTTTAGTCTATAAAAAAATCTACTTTTCATAAAGTAAACAGGAGAATCAAGAGATTACACTAAAAAAATGAGTTCCTAATGACTTTTATTTAAGTTCAGTAATTTGATTTTTTCTAGAATCTAGGGAAAAATTATCTTTGAAAAATTGAAGAAAAATATGAATAATGAGAACAACATCGTCAAACGTCGCCAATAAAATTTCTTTCGAATCAGTGAATCGTTTTTCCTTTGATGTTCCCAACAGGTTGAAAGTTTTGAAGATAGTCAAATATGTTAATTGAACATGTTTGAATTGTCCTTAATTAAATCAAGTAATATTTTAAACTTTAAATTTTCAGTATTTACACCAAAATATTGTGATTTTCTTTTTGAAAACGGATATATGATTACCTTTGGCCTAAAAAGGAAATCGTGATTGGAGTGAGATCGATATCTTGAACGTTTTTGAGTAATTAGGAAAAGCAACTTTTTAAACCCGTTTAAAAAAAACCCTACTGTATTTATTCTATGATGATTTTTAAAGAATGCTGTTCAACAATAATCATGATGTCCCATTAAAAAACACTTCAATGTTTATTTTAAAAAATATGGATTGGTTTGTGTATACTTCAAAGTTGATGTCATTTTCATAGAATTCTGAGTATTCCCCGCTGGTGGCAAATTTTCGGACCGTTTTTTTCTAGGAGTGTGTGTGTGTGTGCATTTTTGCATACGTTTTAAACAAAGCATTGAAGTTTAGGAACCTCCGGAAAAAGTGAATTATAGGTAACATCATAAAAAGAAATTTTTTTGACTAATTCTGAATAAACACTAATTTTTCACTAAAAAATGAATTGAATATTTCCTGAGAAAAATTAAGCTTAAAATCAAAACAAAACTTATGGTAAAAAATTCAGCAAGAAGAAATGAATGAGAAATTTTTCAGAGACTTTTAAAAGAATTTTTCCGTAAGCTAACGTAGAAGAGACAAACCCGGTGAGCAATTACTATACGGCCTCTACAGTTTTTCAGTTTAATCGTTAGGATTTTTTTTGCCCCCCTCAAAAATGTTGAAAATTGGAAGGGGAAGAAAAAAAAAGTTCAAGCCGTTTTTTATAATATTACTGACTTTTCGTTTGTCTTTTAGCCAAAAAGACAAGCCAAATGATTAATAATGATAATAATGTGATATTTTTCAACACACTTTTGCATGTAAGTTACAAACGTCGTAACTTGCACACCATTTTTTATGAAAGCTATTCCTTTCCGTGGACATAAAAACTATTCAAAATTTGTATCAGCCTAATATAAAATGATTTGTTCGATAGTAGAACGATTCGACAATTAATTCAGAAGTAATGATTAAGTTTACTTCCATAGAGATTTGTTTCCATGAGTTGAATAATTCAAAAGACATAGATAACACTAGTAAACACAGGTTTTTCCGTGGAGCTCAAGCTGAGGAAATATGAAAGATTATAGCTTTTTAACCATTTTTGTGAATTTTGGTGCTCTCAGCAAGTTCGGAAGTGAGTTAATCGCTCGCAGGGTTCGTCGCTTTTAAATTTGCTCACGGGAAAACTTCATTTGAGTCTCTGAAGACTTTACACACAAAGCTATAAGTTTTCATTATTTTCAGTTTCAACTCTAAGACAAAATGTTTTTATAAACAGTAGAGAGCCCAAGGGAGAGCCTTAGTTCGAAAGTCTACCTTTGAATTCGACTGTTTGTTGACGATCGGTTCAATAAGATTCAACCCATTCGAGTAATTGTGGATGAATTACTATATTTCGTAACTTGAAGAGAAGCATGGATACATCAATGCGATCAAAAGCTTTACTGAAGTCAGTATACAAGGTTTCAACATACTTTCCTTCATCCATTGCATTCTAGGAAAGTTATTAAATTCGAGTAAGTTCGTTGTTTTGAGCACCCTTCGCGAAAACCATGTACCATGGGAGTAATTCTATTTTTTATCTGCTGGAATAATTTTTTTGTTAATTATAAAAAATTTCATACAATTAGTTTAAAAATAATTGAAATTGGGTTGTTTAACTATTCACGGATTCTGATTTTTATATATCATCTGATAGAGTGTAATTTTCTGAGTAAAACGTGATTTTTTGAAACTTTATATCATTATCCTTCGGTTTTGCAATGAAGCATAAAAATTCGCTCTAAATCGCCACAGTGACAGTTGGTATATTGGCGAACTGTCATTGTAGCGATTTAGAGCAGATTTCGAGTAGTTTTAAATCGTGATTTAAAAAGCGAAGGACAACGATACAATAATTTTTTTGTAAACACGTTTTACTTATAAAATGCAGATCTTTCAGATGATATAAAAACTGATATAGCTGAACAGCCCAATTGAGAAAATACTCTAAAATTTAACCTTTAAGGAAATCTAGTTTCAACTCTGTGGACCATTTACTTATAATTCATTTCCAGACATTACGCAAAAGTTCAAGTCTCGTACAGTCAATGTGACTTCCTGATTCACACAAATTTTTCACTAAAATCGCATAATAAATGTGTTAAATGCATAACGCAAGAGTTGTACTGCGATTAAATTGACATAGATTGAAATCAGAATAAATAGAATATATAATATATACATCAGAATATATCATATACACGAGAATCATGCTGTTGCGGTAAATTTCAACGATAATTTTGGGGCGCTCGTCAGTGACTGGAGCCTCGTCTTCTGTAATAGGCCCCGTAATATCATTGAAAACTGTTCAAATAATTTCGATTTTTCATAAAAAATAGAATATTTATTCTCATATACGCTGGTGCTAATAACACAATTGAAAAAAAGCGCTTGGTTCGGGCTGGTCACACAACTCCAAAGCAATAAAGCAAAACTGTGATATTTCGACTCGCTAACAAACACTCAACGAAAGTTATCAAATGAAGTTAAATTTCAGGTATATTCCTTTAATAATCTTTCAAACATGATACATGAAAGCTTCCGGATGGTTTTTCTTCACCACTAGAACCAAAAATATTAGCACTTAAACGTACCATAAGTCGTTCAACCACATATTACCGGAAACACAACTTATCCAACTAAGTTAACTTATAAAAACAAATATGTTTGATTTAATTATATTCATTTTGACAACAACCTGGGTATTGTGAGAGACTACCTTACGTGCTATATAAGTCCACATTTCTGTTCGACCAATCTTGTTAAGAGCAAGATCGCGCCAAATGACCTAAGGTCGAATATCGACCATTTTTGATTTGAATGAAACTTTGCACACGTATTTGGCTTAGCAAACTGAGCATTTTTCACAGGTGGAGAGATTTTTTACACTCATGAATTACACTCTAAAAGGGCGTTTGCCTTTTGGCACAGGTTTAATTCGAAGCATTGTAGCCCCGAAACCGTTGGTTGTATAGAAAAACTGTCTGAGAATGATTTGTAGGGAATTAAAAATGCACCATAAAAAAAATATACACTGTACAAAATTTTTTTTTTTCACCAAAAAAAATTAAAAATAAACATTAAATTTCAATTTAAAAAAAAAGAGTTGAATTTTTTTTTTATTTTTTTTTTAAAGAAACTTGACGTTAATACGCAACTTTTTAAAAAAAGTCCAGGATGGAGAAATGAAAAATATTTTTTTTATGGTAGATTAATGTTTTTATGAAAATTCTAATTCAAACATTTTTCAAAATATTTGTATTCTGATGATTCTAAAAGATGCAGAAAGTCATTTTGAATCAAAAAGCTCTTGGTAGTAAACATTCTAAAGGCATCGGTTTTCGAGTTATTTTAAATTTAAGCTCGAAAAATTATTAATATTTCGGAAAATACACGTTTTTCTTAATTTGTCCATGGTTCTCCAGCAAAAAACCATACGTTCATTGGAATGCTTGATCAAAAATATACAATTCATTCTTTGACAACAAAACGATTGGATAAATAACTCAAGCGCTAAACCTTAGCCTACCTACACGTTCCCCCTTGCTGAATGTTTTATAAAAAAATATGTTTGTCGTGCAACACTACCTACTTGTTTACTAATAATAACTGTTTGTAAAGTACGCAACCAATAACTACTGGGTTACCCAGACAACCAATTTACGCGTATAATGCAAACAGTCATCGCATTGTACGTGCATTTATACGTAATAGTTACATCGCACAAGATGCTGCTAATGTTGCTTATACGCGCAAAAGTGTAGGCGAAATGCGTGCATTCCCAAAATATCAAAAAACTTTTACGATGAAAAAAGTTCATATATGCGACTTAAACTGTTAAAGCTTAATAACTTATTGGAGCTGTTTCACTATTTAATGCCACTCTACAACTTCATATTTGCGATTTGAAACGAAAATATAAGCGATATATGAATATACACTACGGGTTCTTTTATTACCTAATGCGACTTCACAAGTCAACATTAGCAAACTATTTCAGATATTTGTGCGATGTTCGCCATGCATTCCTACGTATTAGTTTATTATAACATGCGATTAAATCACCTTTTAATAAAAAAAAAATACAGCGAACAGTAGCAATTATTATTCATTATTTATCCCTTGCTATTCATATTACAAGGAATAGCAAATTACAAATGACAGTTGTTCAATTTTTACCATTCTTTTCTTTTCCCCTTGGGCACGCACACGCTGTAATATTTGGATTTCCATCCGGACTCGAACCTCGAACTCTTAGATTGTCAAGCAGCATTCTTTTCACTCCCCCGTGGTCTCGCTGTCGTAAATCCCTGAGTTTTGGTAATAACTTTCTTGTTTCATCGTATAAATGGACAAAAGACATCGTAAAGCATGAATCTAATTAGATCTCGTATTGCGAGTTAGTTTGTGAATTTTTGCGGGAACGTTCGTTGTTTACATTTCGGTTGAACTGTCATGGCCGCTCGATGAGCTGTGTAATTTGTTTAAACAAAATTGAGTGATTTCACCGCCTTCAACAACAATTAAAGGCAAGTTTCCAACAAAGATAATATGCTGAGTATTGCATCATTGATCCGAGTTATCCGCAGATGTTTTCTGTGTATAATTTTTTAAGGAGCAGCAGCTGCGGGAAGGAGCTAAATTTATATGTGATACGCTGTAATGCGGAAGGTTTTCGATTTTCGCGCATATTCGTCAGTGTGTGGATTTACTGTGAGTTTAACCAAGTATTGGGAAAGTTAATTGGTTTCTGAATCCGGGTTTATTACCTATTTGTCGCAAAGATTCCGCAAAACAACGTTATATTTGATTAAACATTTACATTTGTCATACAAGGTATTGATCTATCGTAGTATATTGTGCGATGTAAGCTGTGCAAACATTAGCGGCATCTAGTTATTATAAATTCAGTCGTTTACAGTGTTTCAAAATGATGCCTTTTGCGACTAAACAAGAGACTTTGATTTTCGCGTATATTCATCACTTTGTGGAATTAATAAAAGTTTGAATATACATGATATGAGTTTATCTGTGTTGCTGTGCGAGAATGTTACACTCATTGAAGAAGTTCGCTGAACAACACCATATACGATGAAACACTTGCGTTGTTCATACAGCTATACGATAGTGATGTACCATAGAACTTTAAACGAGGTATTCCGTGCAATCTTATGCGATTTTTTGTCATCTAGGCTTGTTTTCATGAATTTAGTCATTAACGGTGATACAAAATGATATCTTTTGCGACTAAATTTATATGCAATAGGATGTGATACGGCAGATTTTTAATTTATACGTATAATCATCACTTCGTGGGTTTACTACGAGTTTGAACAGGCATGATATGAGTTTATGTGTATTACTATGCGAGTATGTTACACTCATCGCAAGAAGTTCGCAAAATAACACCATATGCGATAAAACACATACGTTGATCATACAGCTATACGATACTGATGTGCCATAGAACTTTATACGGGGTAATCCGTGCAATCTTATGCGACTACTGGTTGTCTGGGATACCTATAATATCTGTTTTCGTATATAAATACGATTGCACTACTCCAGATGTGTTAGTAACAGTTTGCATTTTGTGAAGATGAATAAAGTGAAAATGAATACACCAAGCCCAAATGCTGTGCTCATCAAGCTTACGCAAATTAAAAAAAAAACGTTATTGCAAAATTAAAAATATTGACGGTCAAGCTGATTTTAATACGTCTTTATCAATTTGTGATTCGTGTAGTTATTGGAATAATAGTCAAGCCACCATTCTTCCCTTCGTTGTTTACTATTCAGAATCTGGAACACTTAAGAATATCAGCTTCATCATAATATCGGAAGTACTCCATCATGATACTGTTGCGGTTCAGGTGTTCATTACCAAATTAATGAGTTTTTTGAAAACAAAAATACAGTTGAAAAAAGCGATATTAATGTCTGATGGAGCTGCCTCACAATACAAAAATAGAAAAAACTTTGCAAGTCTTTGCAAGTTCAAAACAAAATATAACGTCGATGCAGAGTGGCATTTTTTGCGACTTATCATGGTAAAGGCCCATGCGATGCAATTGGTGGCTTATTAAAACGAATGGCAGGAAATGCAAGTTTAGCTATAGAACATGAACATCCCATTGGTCTAATCAGAAAAGTAATAAAAATTCATCAAAAATGTCAGTTAGTTGGGTATCATATGAAGAATATGAACAAGGAGTAACAGAATGGAGCAATATTTTCAAAAAATCTATAATAATAGCTGCCACACGAAAGTATTACTCTTTTGTTCCGATTTCAGAAATTAAGATACAAACGAAGCTGTTTTTAAAAGATGACGAATCATTTACTTATGATGTATATAAAACATAAGGTGAAACTAGTTCTGTAAAGTATCTATGTCATGAAAAAATATGTTCCTAAGATAATAAAACTCGAAAATAAATATTTGATTCTTATTTGATTCTTATTTATTCTTATATATATGTATATTACTTAGAACATCTAACTCTTTTCTTGAAAACCGTTCGCCCAATCGTTTTGTTGTCAAAGAATAAATTGTATATTTTTGATCAAGCATTCCAATGAACGTATGGTTTTCGCTGGAGAACCATGCACAAATTAAGATAAACGTGTATTTTCCTAAATAATTATAATTTTTCGAGCTTAAGTTTAAAATAACTCGAAAACCAATACCTTTAGAATGTTTACTACCAAGAGCTTTTTGATTCAAAATGACTTCTGTATCATTTAAAATCATCAGAATACAAATATTTTGAAAAAATGTTTGAATTAGAATTTTCATAAAAAATTAATCTACCATAAAAAAATTATTCTTCATTTCTCCATCCTGAACTTTTTTTTAAAAGTTGCGTATTAACGTCAAGTTTCTTAAAAAAAAAAATAAAACAAAAATTCAACTTTTTTTTTTAAATTGGAATTTATTGTTTATTTTTAATTTTTTTTGGTCAAAAAAAAATTTTTTTTGTACAGTGTATATTTTTTATGGTGCATTTTTAATTCCCTACAAATCATTCTCAGACAGTTTTTCTATACATCCAACGGTTTCTGGGCTACAATGCTTCGAATAAAACCTGTGCCAAAAGGCATACGCCCTTTTAGAATGTAACTCATGGGTGTAAAAAATCTCTCCACCTGTGAAAAATGCTCAGTTTGCTAAGCCAAATACGTGTGCAAAGTTTCATTCGAATCAAATCATCTTGAATTTGGCATTTTTTTTCATATAAGTCCAGCATCCCTACACTGCCGCGCATAGCAAGGCTGTTCCATTTGCATTTTCACCAAAATTGTGTTAATAAGCGGAAATGATAGCTAACTACGCACACTTTCCTTGGATTAGATGAACTCAACAACTTCGTTTTGAAAATCTTCTGGAAAACATCCAAACATATTGTCCCATCTCATAGGCAGGAATGCTATGAAATTATATAAAAAACGCGTTTTTCTGAGCTTGCAGAAAATGCAACTTGCTGAGTGCGGCAGTACAGTTTTACTATAAAAAGAGCCATTTAAGAACTGAAAGACTTGAAAAATTATTTATGAATTTTATATATGTAAGCTTTATGGTTTTTTTTTTCTGTGTGGACTCATCACTGCGACCAGAGTTCAGATCTATTGTGATATTGCCCAGGTGTTTTCTGTACTCCGCACTTCATATTATTGGCAGTAACACTATTGAAGTTAGTGATACGCTTATCAATCATATCAGTGCTTGTGTGTAATTACCATTCCGTTTCAAGCTTACTGCTCTATATACTATACCGAGCCTCTGTCCATCCTAACAATATCGCCTAGTTACAATTCCCTGGAGAGAACTTTCATATGTTACTTACACCAGTTTTATAATAATAGGGACTTATTTTTGTTAGGAGGAGAGTCAACAGGGGTACTGTAGAATCCAGATTGAAGGAAGGGTACGTGGTGGGGAGCCTGAGAATAAACCCATGCTAAGCCCTTTGACAACCAATTGGCCTGATTCTACTAAGATTCGAACCCACGACCACTCGCTTACCAAAGCGGACTCTGTACCCTTGCGGCTACGGAGCTCCCCAGCTTTTATGGTTAATTGACCTGCAAATAATACAAAAAACTGTGGTTTCTCTAACTCTCACCCTTTTTGAATTTATTACATATTTATAATACTTTTATTTTGTTGATAATAATCATCAAATTTTACCAAATATTCATCAATTTTTACCTGAAAATTGATCAAAATTAAAATTGAGGTAGAATGAACGCTACAGAAGATTACTTGATAACTTATGGTATGTTCCAATGCTTTTTATTTTACTTCTGAGACTTCAAGTGTCCCACCTCGAGTACTGATTTCTGCCAAGGGCATATTAGCTTTTAGCATTGGGGCATATTGGCCTTTTTGTGGTGCGTCTTAGCCATGAACTTTGTTTGGTAGCAATAGTAATTTTTATCAAAAATAACATTGAAATGTAGTACTTTAAAATAAGATTCGTCATAAACATATATTATCCTACAATCATCCTACACGTTCAATGTCGCTCAAAATTGATTAGAAGCGCTGTAAATTGCTTATATGCTTAACTGGTGCATTTTGTACAATTCTCCCCTACCCCTAGTAGAGCTCAGCACCTGAAGTCTCAGAAGTAAAATCAAAGGCAATGGTGCATATTACTCCGACTTAAGGTGAGGCATATTGCCCGAAGTTGTAGTGTGGGTTGTTTAGATTTCCTGGCCCGATTGATGATGAAAAATATTTTCAATGCCAAAATGGTTTATTGAATCGGTAAAGTGTCTTCGGCAAAGCAGTTAAAAATTATATTTTAGTTCCAAAAAATATATACAAATCTTCAGCCAATATAAACATCATAGCAGTACCTTAGATAGACTGAACTTCATCTCAATCAATATCAAACACAGCCTGCTTCAGTCCTTGTTTTTTTTAATTTTACCTTTTTAATATTCACCTCAATCACGATTATTTTTGTCTTCATCCTAAGATAATATTCCTTCTATTTTATATTTGCTGGTTTGAAAATAACATCTTTGACTTTTGTTTCCAAAAAAACAATATGAGGTTACCAGCTTTGTAATATTCAGTATCAATAATAAAATGAATCCACTCTCCCAGCTGGTCTCGAGGTAGTCGCCGTAGGTTCGAGTCTCGGCTCAGGAGAGACTGTTAGTGTCAGTGAGATCGTAGCGCTAGCCCCGCAATTGTCCTGTACACTTAACAGTTGGCTGCGAAGTCTGTGTATAATAGACAGAGGTCGAGCTCCGATACGGAATGTAGCACCAAGGCTTTGCTTTTAAATAAAATGAATCCGCAAAGGTCTACAGTTGTAACGAGTTAGAGAAACATAAAATGAATACAAAACGTCTATCCAGTTTATATTCGAATTTACTTTTGATTCCGTGAAAGTTTAAGAAATTGTCATCAACATTAGAACATCACTAAGAATAAAGCTTGGCCAAATTTTCACTTTATAATTATTAAATATTTAATAAGTAATTGAAGGAATACAAAACTTTGGTGTATGGCTGAACGAAACAATCTTAACTGTTGAAAATATTTGAAATTGATTAGAATCAAAGATATAAAATGGATTCCGAGTTGTGCTCTCGTCGTGTTCGGTCGCAATTTCATTTCGATCTCGATAGTGCCGACCAGTTAATCGCCTTCAAGGTCACCGTGCATTGTATTGCGTGTGCACTGCTGCTCGTTGCCGTCGTCTATTGAAGACAAAGGAACGCATCATCGCCTATTGCTACCGTACGCCACAGACTGTACGTTGTGTCGCTACTGCGAGAGATCCAGTACCCGGCGTACTGCTGTTTGGCTGTACTGGTGCTGCTGTGTGGCTGGAGCGGCTGCATCTTTTGCTAGCGGACTCTCGTGTGAAGGACTGGAGATTGGCATCGCCCGTGCGCCGATTGCGGTGGAGAGTGGCTGCAGGAGATAAGTAGTTTTTTTTCTCTTGGTTTTTTTCTACAATATTATTTGTTGATTGGCATTTTGCGTGTGTGGCTTACGCGTCCAACATGGACGACGAATGCGGGGATGAAAACCCGCTCGTTCTACCGCCTAGCCCTCCCGGATACAAAGTTCCAAGGGTTAAGAATGGAACCCCGCAGGAAGCTACCCATCGGCTTAAGCAGTATCCGGAGGGCAAAGTTGGTATTGGGGCTGTATTTTTCCGGCCGAAAGTGAAAGCATTGAACACAATGCAAATATGTAAAGAACTGGCACGGTTTACAGCCGTGACTGAAATTACCAAAGTACGCCCGAATAAGCTGCGTGTTTTGGTGTCCGACCTCAAGCAAGCAAACGAGATTGCTGCTTGTGAGCTCTTCACACGGGAGTACCACGTGTACATTCCAGCTCGCGTAGTTGAGATTGACGGTGTGGTCAGCGAATCGAGTCTGACTGTCGAGGACCTGTTGAAGACTGGAAAAGGCTTTTTCAAGGATTCTGGCCTTGAACCTGCCGAGATACTTGAATGTAAGCAATTACATTCAGTATCGCTCGACAAGGGTGTAAAAACTTACACCCTTTCAGACTTTTTTCGCGTGACTTTCGCCGGGTCTGCTCTGCCGAGCTATGTGCTCGTGGACAAGGTGCGTCTGCCCGTGCGCTTGTTTGTACCGCGGGTAATGAATTGCCTCAAGTGCAAACAGTTGGGTCATACGGCCTCCCACTGTGGCAATAAAGCACGTTGTGGCAAGTGCGGAGAGCAACATGCGGATGACGCCTGTAATAAGAGTACTGAAAAGTGTCTTTATTGTGGGCAGACTCCGCATGAGCTGTCTGCATGTCCCGCGTACAAACAGCGCCAAGACAAGATCAAGCGGTCTCTGAAAGAGCGCTCTAAGCGCACTTTCGCAGAAATGCTTAAAGAGGCCGCTGCCACCAAACTGGTTTCCCCGAATCTCTTCGAGGTCTTGCCATCCGATGAGTTTGATTCTGACGATTCAGTTGGGGAATCTTCTTTTGTTGAACCCGGGAAATCTAGGAAGAGGAAAAACCTTTCTTCTCCTAGGCTTCCTAGGAAAGGACAGAGAAGGTCTCCATCTGAAGTGACTGATACTAAGAAACAAAACAGTGCTGTAGAAAATCCGAAGCAAACTCCTCCGGGATTGGCAAAACTGAATTCAAGTAAGGAGTTTCCGGCACTTCCAGGAACATCAAAAAACCCAACTTTTCCTTCTTTTTCGTCCAAGATTCAGCCAGAATCTGGACTGCTGAAGTTTTCAGATATTGTGGACTGGATTTTTGAAGATTTCAACATAACTGATCCTCTTAAAAGTCTTCTGCTGGCATTTCTACCAACAGTTAAAACGTTTTTGAAGCAGTTGACTGCTAAATGGCCCCTCCTTGCAGCGATCGTATCCTTCGATGGCTAATTCATCGGCTGAGATGAAGGATTCTATCTCTATTTTACAGTGGAATTGTAGAAGTATCATCCCCAAAATTGATTCATTCAAAGTTTTGATTAATAAGCATAAATGCGATGCATTTTCCCTCTGTGAAACTTGGCTCACTTCAAATGTAGATCTTAGCTTCCATGATTTTAATATAATTCGCCTCGACCGAGACACCCCTTACGGAGGAGTACTTCTAGGGATTAAGAAGTGCTATTCCTTCTATCGTATTAACCTCCCCACGGTCCCAGGCGCCGAAGCTGTCGCATCTCAAATGACAATACAAGGTAAAGAACTTTGTATTGCCTCAATATATATTCCTCCCAGAGCACAGGTTGGGCAACGGCTGCTCTTTGATTTAATAGAACTTCTTCCCTCGCCACGTTTGATTTTGGGAGATTTTAACTCTCACGGCGTGGCTTGGGGTTCCCCTTCTAATGATAACCGTTCCTCTTTGATCTATAACCTCTGCGACGACTTCGACATGACAATATTAAACAACGGGGATATGACACGCGTTCCGAAACCTCCAGCGCGCCCCAGTGCTTTAGATTTATCTTTATGTTCAACATCGCTACGGTTGGATTGCATATGGAAGGTGGTCCTCGATCCCCACGGTAGCGATCATTTGCCTATTCAAATTTCAATTGATAATGGTTCAACTCGCACGCGATCAGTTGATATTCCGTATGACCTCACACGGAATATCGATTGGAAATTATACGAGGAAATGATATCAGAAGCTGTCGAGTCGATTCAACATCACCCACCACTTGAAGAATACAACCTCCTCGCGGGCTTGATTCTCGACGCCGCGTTGCAAGCCCAAACGCAGATATATCCCGGCGTGACGATCAAAGAACGGCCTCCCACTTCGTGGTGGGACAAAGAGTGCTCCGATGTCTACACGGAAAAATCCGACGCGTTTAAGGCCTTTTTTTGGGTGAAAGGTCAACCCGACGACTTTAAGCGGTATTTGGAGCTTGAGACCAAGTTCAAAAGCTTGGTCCGAGCAAAGAAACGTGGATATTGGCGCCGGTTGGTTGAAACGATTTCTCAGGTTGTGGTATCTAAATATCTTGGTGTCTGGTTCGATTCGAAAGGCACCAGGGGATGTCACGTTCGGTATTTGATGAAAAAATGTCAACAAAGAGTGAATTTTCTCCGGACAATTACTGGATCATGGTGGGGCGCCCACCCAGGAGACCTCATAAGGCTTTACCAAACAACGATATTGTCGGTGCTTGAGTACGGATGTTTCTGCTTCCGCTCCGCTGCAAACACCCATTTAATCAAGCTGGAACGATTGCAGTATCGTTGTTTGCGTATTGCCTTAGGTTGCATGCATTCGACCCATACGATGAGTTTGGAAGTTTTGGCGGGCGTTCTCCCATTAAAAGACCGCTTTTGGGATCTGACTACTCGTATTCTCATCAAATGTGAGGTTTTGAACCCCTTGGTAATTGAAAATTTCGATAGGCTAGTTGAACTTAATTCTCAAACCCGTTCCACGACTGTGTATTTCAATCACATGTCTCAAAGTATAAATCCTTCCTCATACACCAATCGTGTCAACTTATTAGATACTTCTGTTTCTACTGTGTTTTCTGATACATCCATGATGGAAGAAACTCGTGGAATACCGGATCATTTACGCGTGCAGCAGATCCCTAAAATATTTTATAACAAATATAAAAACTTCAACTGCGACAATGCGTTTTATACTGATGGATCACTTCTCAACGGGTCCACTGGCTTCGGTATCTTCAACAATAATTTTACCGCCTCCTACAAGCACGATAATCCTGCTTCTGTTTACGTCGCAGAATTGGCTGCAATTCAGTATACCTTAGGGATTATTGAAACAATGCCCACGGACCATTACTTCATCTTTACGGACAATCTCAGTTCTATTGAGGCTCTCCGATCGATGAAGGATGTAAGGCACTCTCCGTATTTCCTGGGGAAAATACGGGAACATCTGTGTGCTTTATCCGAAAAATCTTCTCAGATTACCTTAGTGTGGGTCCCTTCTCATTGTTCCATTCCGGGCAATGAGAAAGCGGACACTTTGGCTAAGGTGGGCGCAACAAACGGTGATATTTATAACAGACCAATTGCCTACAATAAATTTTTAAAATTTTCACGTCAGAGTACACTTGTCAACTGGCAGGCCTCGTGGGATAAGGGAGAACTGGGGAGGTGGCTACACAGCATCATCCCCAAGGTTTCCACCAAACCTTGGTTTCGGGGGTTGGATGTAGGACGAGATTTCATTCGCATGATGTCTCGGATTATGTCCAACCACTACGGGCTAGATACACATCTCTTGCGTATTGGGCTGGCGAGCAGTAATCATTGCGTTTGTGGATTGGGGTATCAAGACATTGAACACGTGGTTTGGGTGTGTGCTGAATTCTGCGGCACCAGATCTCTACTTTTGGATACCCTCAGGGCCCGAGGAATACAGCCCTATGTGCCAGTTCGTGATATTCTCGCTCAGCGAAACTTGCCATACATGCTACATGTTTATAGCTACTTGAAGAGCATCAAGGTGCCAATTTAACAGCGAAACAAAAAAAAACCATGTTAGTTTTAGTATTAGATTTAGTTTCAGCTCGTAGTCGGCAGCGAGGGTAAAGAATTTGCCTTTAGATTATAAGATATTCTAGACCATAAGGCATAAGGCAAAAAAAAAGATATAAAATAATTTAAAATTTTCGTCGGTTTTATTCTAATGACAGAAACAAATTTTTGAACTCATTTGGTGCTAAGTTAATAATAACGAGTATGACAATATTTTCTTGATGACCTGTTTTCACACAGTGCGACTGAAATAACTAGCGTCCCTAAAGCATTTTTGATATCAATGATTCACAAAACTTGATATTCATTTTTTAGATGAATTTCAATAGATATTACCGAACGAAGGCACACATTAGACATCGTATTCAGAGGATTTATTGTGTCAGCGTGAATAATTATGGCAGCAAAATCGGAGAAGATTATTCCAAGTGGATTAACGAAGACCAAATGAGAACAAGACACATAATTAATATTTCAGATTCTAATCACTGTTTTAAATTTATACACAAACCGCGGGTGTTTCCTGTTCACGATGAAATGCAGAGGGCGGATTCAACGAAAGCTCAAATCACTGCAACAGATCTTCCTCGATAAATAAAACCAGATTATGCAAACCTCAGCATCTAATCGTAAGTTTTAACAGTCATGAGCGTTTAACTTTTTTATGCAAAATAGCCAAAAAACGGATAGCAAAAAGACACACCAGAACACATTTGCGTCATTTATCACCAGCAATGAATCAAACATTTCGTTGGTACTCGGATTTTACTCGCTAATTCGAAGAACAAATGGCGCATCTTTATCTATTTAGCTTCTGGATTCAAGTGAAACCACATGGCATCATCTGTCTCGCTGTCGTATCAGTACCGACCGGAGCTGGTAGGCGCCGCTGTATGACTTTCCTATTGCTATGAACCGATCATTATTTCTGAGTTTCTCATTCGTTTCGATTGATATTCTTTTTCAAGAGAGCTGTTTTTAGAACATAATCAATAAAATATTTATTCATAAATTGGAAATAACGGCAGTCCGTTCATTGCTTGGAGCTCCACAAACACCAACAACATGCCGAAAGCCGACGACAGTCAAAATGTGCTGATCCATATGGATCCATCTGTGTTTGTTTTAACCCTTCCCTGTCGCACCGCGCGGTTCAATCCAAACACGAATTAAATGTTGGCTGGCATCGGCCGCCCGGTCAATTTTTAAATAAACAAACAAATGTGGATATTGTTCCAGCGACGATTTGCGGCACTCTTTTTCATCAGGAAAATAAACCTACCTAGTGGACGGTTGAATTTAGCGTATTTTAGCGATTTGATACTTAATTGGATGCAGTGAGAATGAGTCGTCTCCCCCCCGTTTTTTTTTTTGTATTTTCGAGTGGCCCTTTGGCCTGAACTTGATTCTCTGGAATTTGATCTTGTGTGAAGGGAGATCTTTCGCTCTTTGAACTGCATTTCGTTCACAGCGTTCCACAGGAACAACATATGGCGCATGAAGAGGGAGTCGGAAAAAATGGTTGAACAACAAAAAACATTGCAGAGACACACAAAAACCGATCTTCTGGGTACATCTTTTAGGCCTCCTCCTGCCAGGCGGTTTTATAGATTTGGAGAGAAGATACTTTCTTGAACAAATAAGTAGAATCTCAAGAGGGAGATGTGAAAAAATACAATGCATAAAGAAAAGACGGATACTGACATGAAGGTCTCGGATCAAAGCAAAAAGGTTTTTAAATATGCAGATATGCAGTGAACACGCTTGAACTCATTTAAATTTCGATAGAAATGCAACTTTTATGAATTATTACTGAAAGAATGAAAGCCATTTATTTCGTACACAAAGTGCTCTATGAAACAAGAAAAAAAAGAACCATTCTTATCGATCACAAGTGCATACCGCCCTGAAAGCCTACACCCAATCTGCCATCCCGAACGCTCCCGAGATGGCTGAGACAAAGATTAATGGACCTACTCGGGAAGTTTAGAAAAACAGACCTAGAGCCACACGAAGATGTTTTTTTTTGTTGCCCCCGTAAGCGGAATCATTGGTCCGATTTTGTACCCGGTGCGTAATCGCGGACAGCGATCTACAAGGGATGCAAGGAAAACGACAAGAAAACTAATCATTCACAGGTGAAGGCAGAACTTCCACTACCAGGTACCAGGGCTTCGTAGTATCTGCCAGTTCCGATCAGTACCATAAGACTCCCGGCATTACCCGGAGTGTAGCTTGCGTATTTTTGGGCGCAGTTTATGAATGGACTGCTAGACGCTAGCGACGCTGAGTCCACCGCGGAGAAGGCTTTATTCATGATGATGAATATTAATCATTCAGATGGAGCAGAAGGAGCATTCGTTTTTTTTTTTTTTTCGATCGGATCTCCTCTGTTGGGTCCAGCTGAAAGAAAAAAACAGCGGCCATTGGTGGCTCGACGTTTACCTTTTCTTTCCCTCTCCATCCTCCGTATCGAGAAAGCGGAAATTGACTGCCAACACATAATGGTCGGCGGTATCGGGTTCGAGATGAGGCAAGTTTGGTGCTCGATGGGCAGCCGTTTTCCTCTTTATCCGCTCGCTTCGTTTAGGCTAAATGGTTTGGCTAAAGTTTAGCCTGTGGTATCGATCAGACAACCGACAGTGTAAAAACAGTGCGCTTCAGCATGGGTTCGGAAGACTGTCCGAGTCGAAGATGGAGTGGAACCTTTCGAAATGCGGTGGAGTAAACATAAACGATGGGAATGAAATATGTTCGAACCGGAAGATCGGAAGTAATCCATTTGTGAATGGGGGATCGAAGCGATGATGGCTGCAGGAGACGCATCCAGTTTGGCGTGGAGTTGCGTTTCTAAATGTGATTCGATGAATTTGTCGTTTAAGGTACAGACGAAATGCGGCGATTGGGTGTCCAAAGCATCTTAATGAAGCTCGGTGGTACCAGGAAAAAATATATATTGGAACAGAAGATTTATGAAAAAATATATATTCGAACAGAAGTTTTATGATAATGCACTCTTACTTTTAGTATGTCTTTTATTCAATAAATTTAGAAACTCTTCTAATTCAAAAAATTTATGAAATTGATTCATAAAAATTAGCGTTCACCAAACCTAAACCATATAGAATGCATTGAAATCATGCAGAAGATCATATTCAAACACCGAGCGCTGGACAAGTAGGGATACCATCCGTCCTGATTTAGCAGGACCAGGGTTGATATTTGTTGACACTCTTGAGTGAAAGTGAAAAAAGCATCCATAAACGTTATTTTTTTACAATCCTTTCAGAATTCTCCCTTCCCGCTTTTTGCATGGAAGTGAACTGTCAAAACACCTCATTATATTTCATGCGATGGAAGCAAGACAACAAAATCAGTTTATCAGTTAACGAAGATTGTCAAGGCATCGGTCAGTGTCAGTGAAAAAGTATTTCGGTGAGGTTCATTTTGGTTGAGTGGACTGTTTGTTTTTCTTTTTCGCTTTGAAGTGAAGATCATTTGGTTGGATTTGTCGTCAAATTTTATTCCGTAACCGTGAACGATGCGCGCGATTTATTTAATCTGAGTATAACAGCACGTTACTAGGACGAAAATTTAGTGTATCTGAAAGAGTGCTGCGATCATTGGAAGTGAAAATTGAAAATGATTGGCAATAATTTTCGAAGAATTTTGCTGGGGAAAATGACCTTCATCAGCACACGGTGTCAAAATTTCGATTACATACCGTGCTGCCAGAAACAGCAGAAAGGCTGAAAGTTTATCATTTGCGGAATATGTCCAGTACTGCCGTGAGATGACAAAGTGACGTAAGTGCCACTTTCTCGAATATGAGTTTTTCATGCCAATTTGTTCATTATTCGAAGACCTATCTTTTGGTATCTTTCTTCTCGTTGTTACTTATTCGTACGTTACATAAAATCAAAAAAACAAAGTGACGTTGGCACACATTTCCATACCAAAGTGACGAAGAATTCTTTCGTTTTTGGGCCGTACTGAAAAACTGATCACTTGGATCTACGTCACAATGTCATCTCACGGCAGTGTACGTGTCGCACAAAATAATCGGAACCACAGTTTTTTAGAATTTTGTATGGAGTGGTACGTCTGTTTGTCTGTGGTAAAATGACTGACCTAATTGTTAATTTTTTGAAACTAAATGACACTGCACTACAGGGCCGGATTTAGACGGCAGGGGGCCCGGGGCAAATTTGTTTATGAGGCCCTCTTTCCTTAAAGCATTTAGAGGTATCGTTCTGGAAGGTGACGAGCAAAAAAAAAAAAGGTCGCCTCAGGACTAGGGGGGCCCCTTGATTCGGGGCATCTGCCCCCTTCGCCCCCCCTCAAATCCGGACCTGCTGCACTACCCTCAAATGCACTGGTTGCTGATTATGTTAGTATGACTGACATGACTGAAGTTAGAGTAATTTTTTATAGATTTGCGCTAAAAAATTAAAATCCAAATTTTTCAAAAAACCGCCGATGAAATATTTTTTGACTTCCCGATCCTTGATTCTTATCCAGTTGGCAACATTTTTTCGAACAAAAATCAGAGGTACATGAAAATTCGATAATAATCGAAATTTTGACACCGTGCAGCACTGAGCAGGACATGTCCTGATTTTGAGACCCGTTTGGAGCGTCCTGATTTATTTTTCATATTTTAGCATTTGTCCTGATTTTTCTGAATGATGCCGGATATTCAGAAATGTTGAAGATTTTTCAGTACTTTTTCTTGACCCCGGAAAGAAAAGGACTCATTTCAAACGATTTTTTCCTTGGTTGAATCTTGACGAGAGAAGTTGTCTAGTCGTTGAAACCGTTTAAAATCTGACAATTGTTAAGTATAATTTCAAACAGTTTACGTTTGCTACATTTTTGGGTATCTATTAATGCCTGTTGCAAAATGAATCGTCCGAGAAATACGTTAAATAAATTAATGAGTGTTTTGGCGTATGTTGCAGAGCAAATCTCAGATTGCATGTTTTATTTATTGATATCTCAAAAAATAAAAAAAGCTTAGACCAAATTTGTGCCGGAAAAAAAGTTGTCCTGATTTTTAACTCCGACCAAATGGTAACTCTATGGACAAGTGATTAGTATGATCCAGGAATTCTCATCAATCAGGTCAAAACACTAATCGATGGACAATTGACTACCAATTGAGTAATTAACCCAATTATAGACAAACAATTTTCATTGAAACCGCAACCGCACTTACGCGTGTATTCCTCCCTCCATCATCCCACTAGACCCAGCGTATGTTTTACATAATTTAAATTAAAGGCATAGCTTGCATTTATAATCTCAACAACAATCCCGGCGGCAGGCGGTCGAGATTGGCTGGACGAAAACAAACAGACAGACTGCTTACTGCACTGCCGATTGTCTCCTAACAGACGAGCGAGCAGATTGACAGACGTCAGCACAAAGGCGCTACGCTAGGCGGCATTTGGCCATCGCGAGTGGGGTAAAATAAACAATTCGCGTAGAGCTTCCAACAGTCACCGCGCGGTCGTTTATTTTTTTAAAAAATTCAATCATTTTCTGTGATAGAATATAGACAACATTTTGAGTTTAAAAAGAGTCGAATGAACCCCAAAACCCTTCCGACTCATCAGCAACAATTGGCCACAGGTGTCGCAGCTAAGTGCATGTTTGTATACACAACAATCAACACCTCATGCGAATCACTTGAAGATCTGTAGACAATAGCGGCTTCTGTCTGGTTGCGGAATGGCGCAGTGCAATGCGCGAACTTGATGACGCTAGCAGAGCCTAGTCTGGTTCTGCGCTGATAACAATCCGTTCGCGAGTTCTACACACTTTAAACTGCCCCAGTGAAGAGTAAGCAAATTGTTTGTGTCTTATGTATTAATCAACAATTTGATTCGTGACAAAATTTACTCCACATAAAAAAAAAACAATTCCAGTCTCGTCAGCTTCGCACGATGCTATAAATACTACGAGAAAGTGCTTCAGGCGATCATGAAAAGAAAAAAAAGGTTCAGATCGTACCCGTTTGAGAGCCATGTGCGTGAAATTATGAAGATCCTTATCGATCAAGCAACGAACCAGTCGGTCGTCCAATAACAAAGCCGTTGTAAAGGTCGTAGGAATTAATCAGTTTCCCACAACCGTCGTCGAACGGTGAAACGTAAGGTTTGCGTAGCTGAGCTCTAGATCGGCACAACCGGATGGGAATTACAGCGATACCCGGTGTTCTTTGTCCAATTTGGGGACTCCTGCTGCTCTAGAGTGCTCATTATTCTGCTGGATTTTCGTAGTTTAATTTAATCAAAAGCAGCCACCCTTCTGTTACGGCAACGTTCTCTGTCCCGTGTTAATGTATTCGAAGTGACGAAGCACGTACCAAAAAGCTACGATCGACGACGACGCTACTACAAAAATTAGCATATACATTTCCGCACTCTAATGCGCCATCGTAGGACCCGAAGCGATGCTCCATGGTCTCAAATTAAAAAGCTACCGCCTGTAGATAGTTTCTGATTTCGTAGTGACGCTGCCGAAGTGACTATATTCGCATCGTATCTCTTATTAATAACCTCAAAACTTTGGGCACAAACTGTGACCAAAACAGAATCTATATAAAATTTTACAACTGTACAACAACTGGGGTCTTCGACCCAAATCAATCTCACGAACGATGCTTTCGAATAGTACTAAAAATGCATATGAAACTTTCAACAAAGTGTAAGAAAATTTTCCACTCACTGAGCTTTTTTTGACAGCGGCATGTAATTAGAGCGTGTGGAACAATCTCTTGGCAGCACATCGACACTCCATTACTCCGTTGACTCATTTTTTGTTCATGCGAAATAACAGCTAGCAATTAAACGGAAGCCACACTCACCTGAAAGAAACAAAAAAGATAAATTGAATAGTACTAGAGATTGTTTCGACTCGGCTAAAATGTGAAACCTGCCGGCCAGATTGTAAACGAAACTCTAAGTTTATAACTTAGACGGTGGTAATGGAATATTATAACAGAAAAACGCAATTTCAAGCTGTGCGAGCAGTGCAATATAACTGCTCGAAAAACGCAAATCAGGTGTTAACAGGTTATCAGGTGTTTTTCGATGCCATCTCGCACTAATCGTTCGACATCTGATGAACGCTGAATGGCGTTGCCAAATCTTCACGCGATGGGAAATAAAAGTCGACGAACGGAACTGGTTCATCAGCAGCAGCAGCAAGGTAAGTTTTCTACAGTAGCTCCAAATAAACGCACGCTTAAAAAGCCATTTATCATCAGTTTGCTACTGGTGGATGACAGCAAACTGCTCGCTACCGGAGCACAGATAGTGTGGCCAAAAGCAGCCTTCAGTATATTTTTTATATATTTTTATTGTGCCTTTATCTCACTTCTCAATCTGTGGTTGTTAAATTTGGTTCTATTTTTAAAACAAATTACACCGTCGAGACTTTTATGCTGCGGTATTTCGTACTTGGTAGAAGCTTCAAACTTTCCCAACATTTTTGTAAATTCAGAACAACATTTTATACATTTTTTGACGCAGAATTTCGTTTACCTGTAACTTGACCAAAGGAAATCCTAGAAACCTCACAGATTGGTGAGTTCGGTGCTATTTTTACGGAAACAGTTTGTCAATTCCTTTTCATCGCTATCGGCGAAAAAAGTCTACCAGACAATTGGCATTATTTTATATCTCAGGAACGGCAACAATTAACTCAAATAAATCTATTTCCGAACTTCTTTAAGGTTTACATAAAATTCCACACACCCATAGAGATCAACATGAAGAGCATTTTTGTATTAATTATGGAGTTAATAATAAGCCTTTAAACTTCGCCTCACACTTTGCCTTACACTTTCAATCTGCTTCACTGATTACTTTTCATGATATGCAAATATTTATTCCGATTCTTACATAGAACATTCTTCAGTATTTGGATGGACTATTTTTCAAATTCACTCATTTTTTTAGCATCATAAATGGATAACTCTATTTTCAATCTTTAAAATTTTTGTTAGCTTCTTGTTTTGAGTTTGAATATTTTAGTATCACTATAATGTACAATACGCTCTTCTTATTGAGGGGAAGAAGAGGTGGTTGTTATGTGTTTTGAAACTGGCTTACCTACAGTGTACAGTTTGCAATCAAGCTCATTAATTTAAAGAAATGTATGAAATGTATTTCACATACATACATGTTATTTTTGTTTGCACAAACATAAACGTAGTTAGAAACAACAGGAGCTTGCGCAGGGTTGCTTTATGTTCAACAAAATACGACGATGACACCAAGACAATGATATAACCTACTTGGATTGTCAAAACAAGAACACATCTCATCGGGGGTTGATCCGTTAAATGATAAATGTAACGCATGATGCGTTACTTTTTCTGTCACATCCCAAACCAATCAAATCATTGTCTAATTTTTTTTATTGGGATACCATCCGTTCTGATTTAACTGGACATGTCCTGATTTTGAGACCCATTTGGAGCGTCCTGATTTATTTTTCCTATTTTAGCATTTGTCCTGATTTTCGCAAATGATGCCGGATATTCAAAAAAGTAATAAAATGTTCAGTACTTTCATCTTGACTCCGGGAAGAAACGAACTTATTTCGAATGATTTTTTTATTTGGTTGAATCGTGACGAGAGAAATTGTCTAGTCGTTGAAACCGTTAAACGTTTTTTGACAATTTTTAAGTTTATTTCAAACATTTTGTGGCTTTTTTAAGGTACATATCTACTAATGCGTAATAAATCAAAGTTGCAAAATTGAATCTTTCGAGAAATACGTTAAATATGAGTCTTTTGGCGTATTTTGAAGTGCAAAGCTCAAATTACGTGTTTTATTTATTGATACCTTATCTCAATAAATAAAAATAACTTAGATCAAATTTTTGCTGGAAAAAAGTTGTCCTGATTTTTAACTCCGATCACAGCAATATTGTCTTCTTTTTTTTCTGGTAGTGCGTCGATTTTTCGCGTTTCTGACGTAGAATTACCTCTTACGACAACATATATAGGGGTAAAAATTTAAACCCGAAAAGATCAAGAGCGTCACGAAAACTGTCCCAAATGCCTAAAACTCAGCCAGTTTTCAAGGGATTTCCTTGAATCCTACCGCAATCAATTGGAAAATTAGCCAAAATGCAGAAAATACTTTTTTACTCATTCTACTCCTCAAAACACGCCTACCGCAAGTTTATCTCTCAGTAACCACACGAAAAAGCATGCTAATGCCGAAATTTAGTCTTCATTGTTTATCCGATCAATGTAGCAAGAGGTTGATGTACTGGACCGCAGCAAGGCTGAGCAGACGACTCATTCGATCGCAGTGTTCTACAGTAGACGGACCATCCGGCGGACCGCATAGCATTGCTGGACATGCCCAGACATATTTAGAATTTTGTCCGAATTTCCGACGTTGCGTTTACTTTCAGCCTTTTGGCATGCTGTGAATGTGCCGGTAGCGCGGGTTATGATCGTTATGTCTTGTTTGCTTGCTGGTAGTGTGTGCGAAGTGGGGAATAGAAAGAGAACAAGAATCATCCCGTGTTATCGGTTAGTAGCAATGGCAATCCAAAATGATACTAAATCAAACAAACTTGACACTAGTATCTGAATTATAATAATAACATAAAAAGAACATGAGGCGTACCTAGAAGCTAGTGTGACAGACCTCACACTCACATCATATCGAAGTGGGGGCGGATGTAACGGCACCTATCATTCCCCTCATATTAGCCTACAGGATTCCGTCATTTTGTTTGACGTAGCTAAAACCCGGAAAAAAACCTTACTTCTACCGAAAAGCAAACAGATATTATACGACCTAGTAGAGGTTCCCGTACGGGATCTTTGTGCTTTGCTGCCGTCAAGGAAAATATCACAAGTACTCGGTAGGGGGCGGTTAAAAAGCCCCCTTAGATAAGTAATACCAAAAAGTTTGAAGTGCTCATAATTGAAGAGGTTAAAATAATTTTTCGTCAGCGATAACAATTGCGCAGAAAAAGTATATATTGCGCACTTCCCACCAGAATGGACTGCACAGTTTGAAAGTGCAACAACAAAGAAGTGTGCATCAAAGTGCTCATTGACACTTATGAATTCGTTTTCGTGGCGGTACTACACCGTTCCCGGAGTAACAAGGTAAAAAGTGTAACACGAGTGTAGCTACACCGCAAAAATGAATTTACCATCACCCATAATACTTTTTGATAGCTTACTTTCATTCGTGTGCGGCAGTACTGCCAAAATACATTATTAGAAAAAAAATTATAAAAATATTGGAAATTTAAAAAAATCTTGTTTGTGGTTGTAATAATTTATTCATTAGGGTGCCAATCATCGTATGGAAAAATAGTGACCAGAAAATTTCAAAGAGAAACCCTATACAAAATGTTCACCTGCTCGAAAAAACACCCTGTGCAAAATTTCAGCTTTATCGCACTTAAAATGGGGTGGCGCAAAGTGATTGAAGTTTGGTCTTTTTGAAAACCGAAATCACCCAAATGGGGAGTACGTGAAATTTCGGTTTTTGAATTTTTTTTTGATGCCAAATGACTTGAAAACGCATGAAATGTCGAGAGTTGGTGTCATCTGAAAAAAAAATTTTTTTTGCAAAAATCGACTCTCTGGGACTTTGTTGTTTTTTCAATTGTGGAAGGCGGATTTTAAAATAATAAAAATTTATTTAATGAAATTGATCGCTAGTCTCTCGAAATAGTCTGTATAATGATATACAATATAACTAGCATCGAATACATTATGTTTCATTAGGGTGGTTCATTTATTCGACATAGGGTGGCTCATAATATTGTGTAAAAATGAGTATAAAATGAAAAAAATCACTTTTCACTGAATACCATTAGAAAAATTCTTTAAAATATAATATTTATTATATTATTGTCGTTAGGGTGGCAATGTTGAATTGGAAAAAAGTACCATGTAAAATGGTAAGATATTACAAAACAAATTTACAAAATGTTTCAAAAAACTACTCTGTGCAAAAAAAAATATCACAACAAAAATTAAGATTGTGTCTCGCGGAAAATGTTGAATGCTTTCATGTCATTTGCAAAATCACACATGGAATTTAAATATTTGAAAAATGTTTTCGATTCCAAGTGTCTTAAAAGTACATAAAACGCTGGAAACTGATGGAACATGTTTTTTTTATTTTGTTTGAAAAATCTACTCTCTAGGATACTTGTACTTGTTCCTTCGAATGTTGTACTAGACAATCTATTCGTTTTATTTACCACAATAATGTTCTTTGTCAACACTTGATCGAACGCACAGTGCTCTGGCTTATATAATCGGACAATAGACTGTATCGATGTTATTCAGTGATAATGAGAGTATAGGGATCTCAATCAGATACGCAACACAATTGACTCGTTGTTTCTGGGTTTGCGTCGTTTTGACAGTTCGACCATACATTTTTTATCAAGTTTACATCATCAGAACGTGAGCGTGCCCATTGGCTGAAACTTGGCATAGACGTTTTTACAGGCAAAAGATGCCATGTTGTGCTATTGCATTGGTTTATTTTTTTGAAACACAACTCATTTTTTGAAAAGCTATTGAAAAATACTATTTCGGATAGGTATTGATGATTACAAATATTTCTAGAGTCAACACGATTCGTTTGAGCCGTGTGACGTCTTCGGCAACGTTGTAGATAATAGTTTTGCCTTTCAAAAAAACAAATATACACTCTAAAAACTAATTCTTAATTTTTTGAAAAAAAATTAAAACAAAGTTATAAATTAATTATCCAAAACAGCCCATTTCAAAAAATCAATTTTTTTTATAAAAACTACGAAACTACCTGAAAACGTAACCGGTAATGGAGAAATCAGAGAAAAAAGTTATAATTTTTTTTAAATTTAATTTTTTTCACAGGGTACATTTTTTTTAAGAACAAAGTTATTATTTACAACTTTGTCAGATACTCTATGCCAATCAAATAAACCGTTTTGACTGTAAAAATATTCTTATAGACCTTTCCAATAATTATTGATACACTTACGATCAACCGTCATTTCAAATAACGTGCAGTGTCCAACCAAACGTTGGCTGCGTCCTGTTGTTTACATCCAAAAGAAACAGATGCTGTCATTTTTTCTACCATTTAGCAAATAAAGCGAATTGTGCACAAATGGGGCACCGTGAGTGGTCTTTCTATGAGAAAATTAGCCAGATAAGAAGGTATAAGTGTCGGAGCAGTTCAAACCGTATTGCGGAAGTATTGTGAAGAGTGCACATTTACTGATGCCCCAAGATGTGGTAGAAAACCCGGGCCTGTTGATCCCACAATGGACAAAAAGGGTTAAGGAATACTACAAGCGGCATCCTTCAGTATCAGTACGAGATGTGGTGAGAAATTTGATTTTGTTTCGGCTTAGCAGTCTCAATAAAAACAGCGCTGATCTCTATGGGGTCATCGCCAACGTTTCGATCCGGTTGGTTAGGATCTTCATCAGGGCCTATTTTAAAATTTTTTTATTCCATTACATAAAAAAAAAACATAGAAAATTGTACATAAATTACATTTAGCTAACAACAAAACAGAAAGAACTCACTCGACACTAATCAGCTTGTACAGTTACAGAAAATATCCTACGTGTTGAAGTCAGGTTCGAAAGAGGGGAATTGCACTGCGTCTGAAACATCTATTCTAGCTCTATTCTCACTTTTTTAAATTTACTCTAACACTTTAATACAATTGTTTTATTTTGCTAATTAGCGGCTGCTATTTGGGTTAACTGTTTCCCGCAAAAAGATGGTGTACGATGGGGGGTTGTGTTTGTGTTTGTGTTGGGGGGGTGTTATTTAAAGTTGTGTGTTCGGTTCTACTCTTTTTTGACGACGCATTCCTCATCTCTCTTCGATCTTTGATCGAGAGTAAGAGATTTGCGTACGCACAGCTCAGGTTGTCGGTGTCAGTCCGATGGTTGACCGTGTTGGTTGTAGTTGCGATGTGGCACATCTCCAACACTTGCAGAGCTTGTGATTTGTAGGCACTGTCGAGGATGGCTGGCGTGTTAAGATCGAAGCGGTGGTTGTACTGGATGCAGTGATCGATCATTGCTGTCTTTCCCCGGAGTTGTTGGATTTCATGATCTTCGTTTTGGTGGCCATTGGAGAGCAGTTTGTCCAGTGTATTTACATGTGACTGGTGTCCGTACATACGACAACGAAGTTTGTTCGACGTCATACCAATGTACTTGCCGTGGCAGTCTCGGCAAGCAATCTGATATACAACGTTACTTTTGTTTTTGTACGGTACAGGGTCTTTAGCTGTGTGATATAAGTGCCCCACAGTGTTTTGGTTACTGAAAGAGATGCTCGGAGTTGGGTCGCTGTTTTGGAGAATCTTTTTGATGGTGGTAGAGAGGCCATGGATAAACGGAATAGATTTGAAGCTGGATGGTTTTTCTACTCTGTCATCCCTCGCTGGCTGTATCAGCAGTCTGCTAATTAGTTTATGCGGATAGTCATTTTTACGGAGCTGACTGTAGATGACCTGGTTCTTCTCTTCGTCAGTTTTGATGGTACTTAGCGAGAGAAAGCTTGGAACCTCGGCGAGTAACGTTATGCGTGCCAAGGTCTGCAGACCCGTCGGAAGCAAAAGCAGCCAAAACGAAATCCAAAACAAGCTGAATCTGTGAAACCGAGAGCTCGGAAGCTTTATGACAAACTTCTGACCAAAAAGGGGTGTGTTATCATGGATGACGAAACCTATATAAAACTGGACTATAAGGCTCGGCCAGGACCGCAATTTTCTACATCACCGAAGGGAAAGGATGTCCCTGGACCAGTGAAAGCCATTTACACCGAAAAATTCGGCAAGAAGGTAATGGTTTGGCAGGCCATTTGTGAATGTGGGAAAATATCTCGTCCATTCATTACGAATGACACAATGAATGGTAAAATTTACGTGAAAGAGTGTTTGCAGAAAAGGTTGTTACCCATGGTTAAGCAGCATAACAATCCTCCAATCTTTTGGCCCGATCTTGCTTCCTGCCATTACTCTAAGGATGCACTAGGGTGGTATAAAACAAATATTGTCTCATGTGTCCCAAAGGAGATGAATCCTCCAAACTGCCCTGAAATTCGCCCTATTGAAATCTTTTGGGCTTTGACCAAGGCAAAGCTGAGGAAATATGTTAAACCAGCGGACAATGTTGAAAAGTTTAAAAAAGATTGGCTTAAAGTGGTAAAAATGGTCGGATAACACACTGTGCAAAAGCTTATGAGTAGTGTTAAGAGAAATGTTAGAGAACTCACGTATCCTACGAAAAAACATCCCAACTTGAATTAAACTGGAAAGAACACACTTATTATCTATATTTCAGAATAAAATGACCCGAAAAATCCAGTATTTTTTGTTTTATTCAAGAAAGAAGATGTATTTATAATTTTCGGAACAGTCTATAATTCCTCCCTCAAAACTCTATTGCAAATTAAAAATATGTCTACAGTCGATACGATTTGTTTGATTAGCATAGTGTCTTCATCAAAGTTGTAGATAATATTTTGTCCTTCCAAAAAAAAAATTAACTTTAAAAAAATAATTGAAAAAAAAATTGTCAAAGACGTCAACCGAAGTGCTTATTTTACTCTAAACTTATTTTTCACAATATTATGAATCACCCTATGCCGAATAAATGAACCACCCTAATGAAAAATAATGTATTTGATGCTAGTTATAGTGTATATGACTATACAGGCTATTTGAGAGACTAAAGATCAATTTCTAAAAATAAATTCTAAACATTTTGAACTCCGCCTTCCACAATTGAAAAAACGACTAAGTCCCAGAGAGTCCATTTTTGCAAGAAAAAAATTCAGATGACACCAATTCTCGACGTTTCATGCGTTTTCAAGTCATTTGGCATCAAAAAAAAATTTCGAAACCCGAAATATCACGTACCCCCCTTGGATGATTTTTCGGTTTTCAAAAAGGCCAAACTTCAATCGCTTTGCGCCACCCCATTTTAAGTCCGATTGAGCTAAAATTTTGCACAGGGTGTTTTTTCGAGCAGGTGAACATTTTGTATAGGTTTTTTTTTTAAATTCGAAATGACCATTTTGGCTGGCACCCTAACGGATATCTAATAAGTGTTACGCAATATGTCAATAAATTCCACGCTTGATTGAACATTTAAAAAAAATAGGTATATCAGATCCCAAATTAGTGTTACTCAATCTTTTCTGGCAACAACAAAGCACAGATTAAAACTATGCTTGAAGAAGTAAGCTGAAAATCCAGTAGTCAAAGCAATAAGCAATAATTGAGTTCTAGCTTTTCTTTGAGTTCATTTGCCGACCACGGCCGATGACACTATCGAAAATGTTTTACTTCCCTTGCGTTCCTATGTCTACGATTTTGACGTAGAATTACGTCTTACGGCAACATTCTGGAATAGGGGTGCAAATTGAAAAACAGAAAACATCGAGAGCGTCACGAAAATTACCTAATTACAAATGCTTATAATTCAGACGGTTTTCAACGGGTTTTTTATTCATTCTTGCAGCAGCGATTGAAAAATTAACTATAACTTGAAAGTTTGGCCAAGTGTTGGTTGTTTTCTAACTGGCGAGTGATTCAAAACTTGTAACAAAGTGTGCCGAATCTGCCCTTTACTTTAAAAGTAATCTATCAGAAATCAGTAGACTTTAAGAAATAAATATATTTAATAAAAATAAACTGATGAATATATTTAAATTGAAAAATTACAATATTTAAATTAAAAATTTACAGTTGTTACTCAAACGTTGAGAAGTCAGATCAATGTGAAAGTTTTAGTTTCGAGTTTCCCAATTGTCTTATACTTTGTTAAATATCGCCAAATAATATATTGAATTGAATTTAAACTTCACTCACTGCACTCATATATTTTGTAATTATATGTTATTGAAATCTATGAAACAAAATAACAATAAATGAAAATATTAGTAAAAAACAATTTAGACTCAAATGTACCAATTCCCGTTTCCATTCACGTCTTTGATTCCAGTAGCAACAGACACCAGCGCCCGGCCGATCAGCTACTCTGCCGGCTGGCATGTCAAGCAGGATGTGTTCACGCAGTGATGCTATTTATGGCTCTGGACGAGTTCCCAAAAAGGGAACATATGAACCTGATGTCGTTCCTGACGATGGTAATGATGATTATGATGATGATGATGACGACGACGACGATGACAATGACAACGTTGATAGTTAAAGATGGAAAGCGCTCGCTACCAAAAGCGATGAGAAACGATCTCCTCTTTCGCATCGAAAGGTAAATGTCGAAGGGAATTCGATACAAAATCGCAAAAACGCAAAAAAACGACGCACGAAGGTTTCAGGCGGTGACCAATATGGGCAAAATGAAAGGAGCTCTCGGCTATCCGAGAGTGGTTTTGGTGGTTTCGTTGCTGACCGGTCGATCGATCGAGGCCCGGTAGAGATTCGTCAAATTGTGCTGATTGAGGACATCATTTATTTTATAAATGAGTGATCGGCGCACAAGCCATACAGGGCTTCGGCCGAATTGGTATCGTTCGATTGCGGTTTTCGGGAGATTGACATTTTGCTTGCTGATTTGGCGGTGATTTTAATGCAACAACTTGTTGCAGTTACTTTTTCTTTTGTTCTCCTTACTGGTTTGGGATGTTATAAGGTTTCACTCGATAATGAAAATGTTGCTTTGAATCAGATGAGTTGAAAAAGAAATCCCTTATCACCGAGCTTCCATCAGTCTCGAACGGTTCTCATATCACGCATTCTCAACCCATAACTTTCGTCATAATTGTGACAATTAAAATTGCTTTAGCAGTTCATACCAAGCAACAAGTGGTGAGAAAGTTTGTCGCTAAGGCAGCATCTCTTTCATATGTGTATGATTTTTAATGACGATCACATGACGAACCGACGACCCCGGAGACTTGGATCCCAGGATCTCTTGCTTCGGCTGGTTACTTGCATTATTCACTTCATCTCTCATTCGTAACCGTTCTGCCAATGCCGCTTCTGCTGTAGTAACTAGAAGCATATCAGCCAGTGCAAGGAGGCGGCAAGCTTCGAGGAGAATTGTGATTTATTCTGTTGAAGATCTTGTCCCTCCGAGAGTTGAGGGACTCTGGGAAACAAGGGGTGGATCCTACACGGACAATGTGTTGTTCGCGCTATTCATTGGGAAAGAGGTATAAATTGAAATAACAAACAAGAAGGGTTGCTGAAGTGTTTTGTTTGCATTCAGGATGGAATATAAAAAAGGAACAAATTTTGATGGATTGATCACTGCTGCACCCTACTTTTTTAAAATTCATATTTCGAGCATCTCCTAGCAAATTGGTTCCCTTCGAAGGACGGAACCAGCCTGGCGGGGTTAACTGAATGAAGTTGCTCAATTAATTTCCGATTCATCTTTGCTGTCATGTGCGGTGTGTGACACGAACGCGCAATCTCATTTGAATAGTCCGGAAGGGGTGTGTGTGTTTGTGTGCTCATTAGGAAGATCCTGTTTGGGTACAAGCCAATCGAAACCGGAAGGATGTTGCTGTTGTTTTTGCCTGCTACCGGCTAGACAAAAGCAGAAACATGGTGGAATGCCTGAGTGCGAGTGAGAGGCGGAAACAACAGCCACAAGTATGCTAGAAATTTCCCTCTCGAAGTAGTCCCTTGGCTGGGCTGCTGAAGATATTTTTTCCTTTGGAAACCGGGATGTGGCTGTCATATTTTTTTCTCTATCAAAGTAGTTTCACAGCTGCATAATGCCACGGATTGGAGCGCCTCTTCGCCGAGTTGACACTGATAGGTAATGACGGCGAACGGAAGTGACTAGTAATTATCACGCTAAGCGCGCTTGTGGTTGCAGCTCTAGAATGCGCTGGGAACTTGACCGTGGATATTATCACTTACGCAGCCGTCGGTTTGCGGTTAATCGATGGCCTGAGCGAAACGAGTTCATCGGATTTTTGCTTTATAAATCTTTTATCAGTGCTAAGCGTTCAAAAACAGTATGGTTGACACAAGGATAGGTAAGATTATTTGAACTTAATTTTTGGTTTTTTTTTTTTTCAAAAACATTCATTTCTTATTGTATTTTTTACACAGTCAAAGCGTGTTAAATTTAGCTATGATGTCTCAAATCGAAGAATTTCGATTTGTATTGAAATCTCAATTTACTTTACCAACTCTCCTCACTGTGGTCCTCCATATTGCTAGTTAAGCATCGAAAGATTCAAACCAATCCTGTTGAAACACTGTGTCCGACTCAACTCGCGGTCGTGCGCTTAATCACAGTTGCTACCGTGTAAAGGTAATAATAGTTTGAGCCATTCTGTAGACAGGCCTGCCACAGCCTAAAGAGGCATTCTCTAGAGTATCTTGTTTTACATTTTATTTCAACGCTTGAATATGGTATCGAGTCAAGATTGAACGTTTCGCTGCTCCCGCGCTTGTGCCTTTCATTTTTTTTATCATCACCAGCATCCTCTTCTTCGGCTGGTAAGATCTCCACCAGTTTTCCCTTCAACGTAAAGGGCAAAAATAACAGGAAACCTGAACAGTCCATAACAGCATCGAGGCTCGATCCATCCGAACGAGGGATGTGCGTATTCGAGTAGCCCTGCTCTGGCACTGGCCAAACCGCCCGATCATGAAGCCTAAAATGGTTCGAGAGGCATTCTACTCAGCCGGCACTGACTAAACTGTGAGGAAAATCTATTTCAGTCTTATGATCGCGGCTCTAGAGAGCAGCGATGCTTGTTTTTCCTCTAATCGATTCACCACGGACTTCTGTTGTTGCAAACGATGAATCTTGCTACATATACTGTGATGCGTTGCAAATGCAGTTGATGTGTGTAGGTTTATTTATTTTTTATTTTCACTGCTAACCGAATACGACTTTAGGGATCAAGACGGGCGGAAATACGCTTTTGGAAAAGCCTGTTCAGTTAAAACGTTTTTCTGCGGCTCAACTGAATGTGATAGCCGTTTATTTACACATAGTGTACCGCAAACTCAGAATCATTTATAGCGATTGTAAACTCACATCAAATGTCACGAAGCACAAAATTAAATTTATATGCTAATCGGATCATATCCCAATTTGTTGACCATCATCGCTGCGATTAAACAAATTGGACATCGCAAACTCAAGCCGGAGATCAGTGGACTCCGCACCACCAAATCGGGACGTCCAGTGAACTTTGCGGGCAAAGAACACAACGCTGCAGTCCAAATATGACGCCTCTGCGTCGCTTTGTAAGCCGGTTCCATATTGATGGGAAACAACACAAGAACAGAAGAAAAACATAGCAAATCGTCCATATTCTCTCTTTGTCAACGGCCACATCGGCTTTGGTACCTGTTTAACGAACCGTATCTCGATGCAGCGTATTCCGGATTCCATCCGCCATCACCATCATCACATCACCACTTCGCCCATCGTCCGAGAGCTCTTCTTTGGGAAGAAAAAAACAGTAAAAGAAATCATAAATTATACCCGCAAGAACTGTGGAACCATTTTTCGCTCCTATCGTGTCCTCCGTTTACTGGCTTGCACTGGCCGATCGGTGCCGTATGTGACAGTATGTGTCGTCGTCATGTAAAATCTCGATCTCCCTGGATCTGGTTCCAGAATTCAGTGGAAAGTCAAGATGCAACATTCGCTGTGCGTTCATTGTGGTGGCGATCTGTTTCGCCGAAGAAGGTCTAACACAACTGGAAAACAGAGTGAAAGAACCGAAGAGAATCGCGTCGTCTATTAGCGTAAATGCAGAGAACAAGGCGCTCGTGGGAAATGCATCTTTTCGAGTGCGCGGCCAGGCAACCCGCTGGCAGCCGTAAAATTTCCAAGGGAAGAAGAATCGGTCGGTCGGATTACGCATTCAGTACGCACTTGCTGTTTACTACATATACTCGCTTTGCCATGTGTGTCGTTTTAGCGCGTATTTTTACCGCAACAAAACGAAGTGCACAAATTGGAGAAGCTAATTTTACGTCGCTGCCGGAGGATGCCTTTCGGTTTTTAGGTGGTTGCCGTCAAGTGTACCAACTTTCTGCTTTGACACTGATTTTGCGTGCTCTACGCTGTTCTGACTGTAATGTTTCGAATTGCAATAATGTAATTGTTGATGCTTTTGCTCTAGAAAAAGTTCCATTTATAGCACCGAACCTTTCATTGTAGACCCTTGGAAAGTATGACTGTCAACCAGTGCTGATAAAAATCTTTTTCACTAGCGAAATTCTTCGAAAACTACAACCAATCTTGTTCAATCTTCACTTCCAATGAACATCAACTCAGTAGGCCTTATCAGATACACTAGATTTTCATCTTGACAACGAGCTGTCATACGCTGATAAAACATTTCACGCGCATCGTTCACGGATACACAATAAAATTTGTTGAAAATCCAACCAATTGATCTTGACGGTTTCTTCGGAAAACCGAAGATGAACTTCAAACAGCAAGCGTTATTAAAATGACGCCAAAATTTATTCAGGAACGGACTTTCCGGAGCCAGTTTCTTTCGAGGTAGTGTTATTCCATCCATCACTAGACGCCCAATACCAGTGTACAGTACAATAAAACACAACACAACAAAACAACAAACCTTAGAGTAATATATTTTCAAAAAAATCTAAACGTCAAAATCAAACTAACACTTTTTTACTGCGACTGACGAATGGCCCTAACTTCCTTTTAGTTTACTGATAATGAAAAAAAAGAAAAAGAGAATAAACATTGCATTATAGTGAAATATTTGATTGTCATGGTAACAAGAGTACTGACCAATATCAGCCTTGTTGTTAGCACTCTGCAAATCATCAGCATTAATTTCTTTGGAATCTGAGGATTAGAATTGTAGGCGAATCGAAAACATTTCATGACAGTGATTTGTGCATATAACTTAATTAGATCCTGTCTAGGTTTTCCCAACTATCTCATTAAGAAATATTTTGTGTGTGCTAGGGTTGAACGACAGTGAGGTAATCTAATTCATATTGCTACACCTGACTCTGGCCTGTAAAACTATCCTCAAGCGTCGTTGAAATCGATATCGAAGACAAAACGTGGGTTTTGGTTTATTACTTTAACCACGAATATCAAGCTCATTCGATCAATCTCGAAATCACATGCCATTTCCTGCCAAAAATCTACGACCGCAACACACACTCACATTTAGTTTTACAGCGAACTCGAGCGGAAATCGCTACCTTTAACTCCGACAATTGTGATGGTGTTGCTTAATTACCACTTCCGATCGATTGCTGCCAGCCGATCAGCAGTATATACCCCTTTAAAAACTCGACCGAACGTCAAACGTTCAGTTAGAGACTTTTCGACACCTTTCACCCAAAATCGATCCAAAAAGGGGTAATCAAATTTCATAGATTCGATGCCGCCTCCGTTCGAAGTGGTAGTTATCAGCTTTTTTCGTGAATGAATTGTCGGGCTCTCTGGTAGTTCGTTAACCTGTCTCGGCATTGATACCATCACAAGTGCACTGATAAAGTTGATCAAATTATGCACAACTTTCAAGTGCTCGAAGGCCAATGACCAGTCAACAAGGGTTCACACTTTTGCTTCTCAGTCGGCGAACTTGCAGACTGACAAAAAATGATGTTCGATTATGGGTAAAAAACAACAACATGAAAAACACCATTCTGCGCTCCTCATAAGCGCAATTACTTTTGCGACGAAATGCTGGGGCATACCGTGCTGGATCGAAACCCGTACAGTATCGAAATCCGTACACCTTGATGTTTTTCGTCAGTTTTAAGCATTATAAAAATGAAAATTCATATGATAGTTACATGTTTGCGCATGTAACTATCATATGAATTTTCATTTTTATAATGCTTAAAACTGACGGAAAACATCAAGGTGTACGGATTTCGATACTGTACGGGTTTGGATCCAGCACGGTACTGGTAAAAGCGACGATAATTACACTATCGCTCCGCGCGCATGTTGGCCTTTATGCTGCTGCGTCGATATGCAGCTGTCACCGCATCGACGGTCCCTCGCAACAGTGACACTTTCGTCAAACCGCCCTGTCTTCCTGTCGTCACCCGCAGGACAATTACTGGAAGGAACCTTAACGGTCCCGTTGCGAGGTAGCGGTTTTTGATAATAGGTTGGGGAAGTTCTTCCGATGTGCGAAACCTGTTTGTGCTCTCGCCTTGATGGCAAGCACAGGACTGTGCGAAAATCAGAAAGAAAGCTCTCCTAAAAGGGCGGGAGCTTCTGTGCTCAGGGAGGTTATTTCTCACGAACTGCGGTACCTACTCTGCCTATTTAGGTCATGATAATTTTTGAAAATTATGCATAGTGGGAAAGTGCACGGTGCATAAGCACGAATGAGATTGAGAGCCATTATAAATTAAATGATGATACAGTAGAATCATAATATAATTGTCATTTAATTTTGATTGATAATCATGCTTCTAATAATTCAATTAAGAGATAAAATTATGCAATGATATTTTGTTAAGCCACCGCATTATTTAATTTGCTGGTAAATTTATTCTCACCGCTTGAGGAACTTATTCCTCCAACTAAAATGCTTCAGCTAAAAGACGTTAAGTGTCGGCTTGATGAAATCATGTTTCAACAAACAACATTCACCGTCTAATAAGATGCAAGTGAACGAGTACAGCAGTAAATTCAATGTACCGAAAATAGAGATAAAGACGGTGTGTATAGTGGTATTCACTCATAATCCACACAAAAATAAGAAGTAATAAAATTTAAGGTTGCATGTATACGTTCAGAAGAAGTAAACAAAAGTTCTATTGAAATGGATAAGGGGATAAAATTATCGAAAATGCACATTTAAGTAACTGTAAGCATTTCAAAACTTGGAGGAACGCGGTCTAACAACATGAAAAATATTTCGAGCATATCAGCAATTCAGCAAAACTGCCTGAGAACGTAAAACAACGAAAAGGGCACTACAGAAATTTATTAGAAATTGAAAAGAAATCCGTTCGAAGTAGGAGAGAACAGCTAAGAATTGATCTCAAATTATCGTAATACTAGCTAGCCACTTTTAAAATGCATGTTGGACTATTACTTCGACCCCCTACAAATACTGGTATTTATTCTAAAATGATGAAGCTTCTACGAAAAATCTAGTTCGGAATCAAGATGACCAACTATGACAATTCGACAATTCGCTGCAGATGATCAACACTAATTTTAAACTCAAATTTTAACTGTGAGAAACATACTTCTTTCAATGTATCATGAAAATGCATGGATTGATCGTTTATTTGAAGACAAATGAACATCTTGCCTCCCATACGGAACTACTGCACAGAACTTTTTTTCCATTATTTAACAATTTTTGAAAAAAATTCTTATGATTGGATAATTTTAGTTTGAGGTGTATAATTTAAAATAAGAGTTCAATTTTTCATCTGTAAGATGTTACATTTCAAGTAAAAATTACAAAACAAACGAAAACAAATGTGATCGAGAAAAACATAACAATTTGCAAAATAGTTTTTTACGATGAAATACTTAACTACTCCAGAAATCATTCACTCGTGCAAAAGTTTGCCTCCGTACTTTATAATAGTCATAGCCTAGAATAACTGGGTACTGACGTCTCCTAATTATTATTGGGTAGTTCAAATCACTCTGTGATACTCCGCTATAACCTCACACATTATCAAGTTCGCGCATGAAAAGCCTTTCCCCCGCGTTCCCCTGTTCCTGGTTTTAAACCTGAAATGTGTGGTGTAATCCTTGAATGTGTATAAGGGTTTCAAAGGGAAATACACTAAGGTCTTTTTACGCAGATTTCGAAATTAACGCGTTTTTTATGCGGATTTCGGATTCTACGCAAGTTTTTCAGAAAAGTCGTTTTTGACGCGGCATTTTTTAATTTTAAAATCGCTTATTTAGAATGTCTGAGGATCGTTCGTTTTATATTTTTCCTTGATGTTCAGCTCAGTTCGTAGGTGGAAATAACACTGCTGTTTATTGTTTTTCGATAGTATTTAGCAGAAATGGTTAAAAACCTTTAGCAAATGAAGTTTTCAACTCGAATTTCGGAATTCAAGTGGTTTTTTACGTCGATTTCGGAATTTGTCTTGTTCTTTTTTTTTTTCAAACAAATCAAATGCTTGGTTTTTGTAGGACAGTACCTATGTTGAATTTTAGAAAAATCGAAAACTACATGGCGATGTTTCTAACATCTAAAATAAAAACTGTCAATCAAATTTGACATCATGTTTCAAAGTAATGACTAATAGTGTAAGCTTATACTGTATCTGTATTTATAAAGCAATAACATAATATCTTATTATTTAAAACGTATTGACTGGTGATATTTTTACATATCGGCAAAGGAGTTATCGCTTTAACCTTACAGTTTGAATGTCAGAGTATAGTTAAAGGATTACGTTGGAGTTCTTGTTTTAAATAACCCATGATGTACTTGACTTTTTCATAGTCGGGAACCGTCTTATGCCATCTCTTAACAACCTAATTTTGATGAAGCTGTATGATGTTACAGGACTAATTCATAATCAACTGATAGTGGTTTGGTTAATTTCAAATTTCTGGGTCATGCTGAATATTTATGATGCTATGTTCCTTTTACATCCCGAAACCATCTTACTATGTCTCCAGCGAAACAATATATTTTTGGCGGTTTGTGTCGATGCAACTGGATCAGAACATTTAGCCATGTGCGAATAATAACACGTGTGTCTAAGAAAGTTGAAACTCAGTTCACTCTGATTTCCTCACGCTTCAATGGGTCCGTATCAGGCGAGAGGAGGTGTGTAGAGGACTAAACGCAATCAATGGTAACTTGTAGTTGCTACACATAAAAAAATAACAAACTTTGGTGTACCTCAGGTTCATAGTTTGCTAGGAAATAAGACAGTTTTAGTAACTTGCGTTTGGCGTGTGCGTGACCACTGACAGCTTACGAAACTATATATATTCCGATTATAAACCAGAAAATATACCAAACTCAAGAAAAAAAACTACACCAAACTTAATTTAAAACTCAAAAACAAACTTTCGTAAATGTAGCCTAAACATCTAAAAACACTTCGAAAAGCCTGAAAGAATAACAAGGAATGAGTTCCGAATCCAGCTCAAAATGGTTGAAAAAAGTCTTCAAAGGCTCAAAAAAGCCAACAATGGAAATAATGGTTTAAAACGCTTTAACCAGACAAGGAATATGATTTGATTGTATTGAAAATCATCTCACCATAATTTGCACAAAACTGTCAAGATTGTTGATAAACACTACTAAAACAAAAGAAACTACTCGAAATTTCATAATGTTGTGTATTACTTTGTTACCACTTTGCTTATTTTTCAAGTTTAGTTTAGAGCAGAATAATTTTAAATAAATAGTTTTTTTGAAGATCTAATTTCAGTGATTTTTTTGCAACAGATACGATTACTTTTCATGTTGTAAAATCATAAATCGTGAGCAAATAAACGGGTGACAACTGAAAATTTGGAATTATTTGAGGCTCTCTTACTCCACAACAAACACGCTCAGAGAGGGATAAGGGTATGTATATGTAAGCTCTCTCTTTCTCTCCTCTTTATGCCAGTATTTTTTGTTTATTTTACGCAAGCGCAGTTCTGTTCAAAACGGCGTTGAAACAAGGTTCGCTATGAACTGCACAACAATTAGACAAAAAGTTTATGGTAAACCATATTGAAAGCAAAAATCTTCGGGTTTTGACTGTGTATAATTTCCTGCAAACCGCAGCAACAATCCGCCAGGAACGTAGTGGAAGACCGACCAGAGTAGTGAACAAAAATGGACTTTTTCTTTTTTGTCAAAATCATGGTACAATCCTTGTGATTTGGCTATCAATCATGGAGTATGCTAGAACTATACTCTTTAAAAAAGGACCATCCATTAATGATGTCATGCAAAATTTGGAATGAATGAACTACCTTCCTCCCCCTGGTCACAAATTGCCACACCTCCTTCACCCCCCCCCTCTAAATTACGTCAAAATTTTATACCCTCCTCCCTCCTCCACCTTATTTGGGTAATAATTGACTAAAAACTGGGAAACTTGTAAAAAAAATGCATTTTTTCTAAATGAGATCGATTTTACCGAAAGAAAAAATTAAACTGGGAGGAAAAGAAGATTATAAAAGATAACTAGTAAGATTCTGTGGATGGAGTCGCATATCGACGACATAGAAAGCCGAAGCACATGAATAAGATAAAGTTACAGGTCTGAAAGACCATCCAATTTTAGTTCCTCTTCTTCAATCAATTCACAATCCAAATCTCCTTTACATGTTACAGCATTCCTATTAACGTTTTGTCACAATTTCTGTACGATTGAGAGAGACTAAAAATGCATGAAAGTGCGATGTCATTCATAACAAACATGCACGGTAAACTATAACTAACGACCATAACAACATGCTTTTCAAACGTGAACAAAAAAATTCTCATTGATTTTCTCTTTGGCAAATCTTAAGAAAAAACGGGATCGTAAAACTAGGAATGAATGATGCACGTATCATAAATAGTTTTGAGTTAAACTCTGTGGTATAGCTATACGTCCTTTTCATTTATTTATTTTTTTAAGTTGAAATGTGATGTCACACTCAAGCTAACCTCCCCTCCCCCATATGTCACAAAATGTCACAATAATCGAAACTAAAAATTGAAATTGTTGCATAATAATTTGTACAAAACTGTCAAGATTGTTAATACACACAAACAATATTGAAAATACTGGTGCTAGTGAACTCAAAATTTTATGAAATTAATTATTTCTTTGTAACCGCTTTGCACATTTTTTTGTGTGATTTTTTTTCTCTAAATAAACATTTTGGCAAAAGTTTGGGGTAGCATATTTTGAAATAAGATAATTTTCTCGAATAGTTCATTTCAGCGAGATTTTTACCTTAAGTTATTTACAAAACATACGAGAACTTTCAGTGTTGTAAGATTGTAAATCGTGAAGCAAATAGTACACCCAACACAAACGGGGAGCATTTTGTTACTTTGGTGTAACTCAGAGTCTATGTTTAAGAGTCCCGCAAAGATGAAACCAAAGGAACCAAATCAGTGTCAAACGAGGGTACCAATCGAGCAATGTAAATAAACAAGGTGATAATGTTAGGAGTGGATGAAAAGTGTTGTAATTGAGCGTAATAAAGAATATGTGTTTTTCCGAAGTTTCACTTACACATTTTAATCCAACATTAAACTTGTACACTGTTCACTTAAATTTAACAAAACATCACCGGTGTAATCTTTCAAAACTGTGTACCTTGTGAAGAATTTCAAAAAATGATATTCGCTTATGCATGGTGAAAAACAGAACTGTATAGTTGTTGGCAACAAACGGCACAAAAACTGTGTTGCCGAAACGATAGATTTTCTCTTCGCGCGACTCTATATACCATAGACTCTGGTGTAACTTAATATTACTTATTGTGTATTAGACCGCGCATTATACACAAAGAGTAATAACCAAAAAGTAACACAATTATGATGGCCACACGCTTTTATGTGTTTCTGCAAGTGAACATACAGCCAAGAACCGCAATGCATGTGTTAGCAAAACTTCAATCGTTGCATATGTATTGATGCAACGATCAGGCTCATTTCTGTCCCCTTATTCACACATAATAAGAATCTCACCCGTCAACCTCAAATGTCTAATTAGAAACACCACTGTTCCGTTCCCCAGTATACTTGAAATGAAAATATGCAATACCGTGAGCCCAGAGTTGCGAATGTTGTTCTGGATGGGCACGAGTTTTATATCTACAAACAGGTCCAAATGAGTTTCTTTGAAGCACACTCATTGCGTGTTTTAGATAGCTTGCATAAGGGCAAATGTTTGTGTTTTTCTCTGACGCAGTTTAAAAATCGTGATGTGATTTCAAGACGCATTTGAAGTCTTTGAAATCATCAACGTTTGCATACTTTATGACGGGAAAACATGCTGCTTGGCAACTCTTGCCACATTATTTATTTATTCCGTATGCGTACAACAAACTAATACACGCACACCGGATGAGTTGGAGATAGAAGGAAAGGCTTGAGTTGCGATGACGGTTCGTCTTGCCGTGAGTTAATGTACAGCTCTGAGTAGAGCTGTACATTAACCTGCGGCAGGGGGAGTCGTCCTCGCAGTGCATGTACAACATATGCGACGGTGTTGTTTCTTGACTGGAGATGGAAAGGGAGCATTTTTCGACATAGAAAATGTTGCATGTGGTTGAACTACCAATATTAGATAGTCGTACTCCACGTACACGTGCTAAATATGTGACAGTATGTGTTGTTACTTGACTGGAGATGAACTTTATTGCTTTCAAGTAACAGATTTGTTACCTAATTAAGTAATACGGAAAAACTTTGCGTGTAATAAACTCCACGAAGTTTCAGTATTCTTGAAATTTTGGATTTAAGTCATGCAAAGGCATACTTTCTGTATTTATTTTAATTTATCTAAGCCTGTTTTCAGAGTTTAGAATAGGGAAACTCGCAGCCTCAAGGTTACAGAGTCCGCCTTGACATGCGATTGGACATGAGTTCGAGTCTTAGTATAATCAAGATCAATCGATGTCAGAGTGACTTTTACGCATGGGTTTATTTTCGTGGCTCCCTCCCTTCCACCCTACTTGATTCTTCCCTCTCGCTGAATTCTACTAATGTCGAATTCGTTTTTACGACAGGACTATACCGTCCCGGACTACACTTTGCAGCTGAAAAAAAAACCCTTTCCGAGCAGTTGCAGTGGTGTGCGTAATACCAGAGGAAGCTGTCACTTTGTTTTGTTTTGGTCATTATCGCCATTGTCTTTGACGCGTTTGTGCGTTTGTACGAAAAATTTTCCAATTTACTGAAAAATGACGGAACTTAATATTAATTTGCAAGAATAAGCATTGGTAGTGAACGATGATGGTACGGTGAAAAAATCAGAAATAATAATCACAGCAAACCGATTTTGACACATTTTTTTTAATTTGACACATACGTGTGAATGTGTTGGTGTCTTCGAAACTGCACTCTGCTTCTTTCGCGAACTGTCCGGCACAGAAAAAGGGTAGTCCGGAAAATGAAAAAAAAAACAGTTATAGGACGAAGTGTAGTCCGCGGTGTAGCTACACCGCAAAAACGAAAACGATATAAGTCACACACAGTTGAATGAATACCTCTCCAAGCAGTTACTTGGTATCCCAAGTAACAAACCTGGTTTTATCCGAGTTTTATAGCGCTGATTTGGCTGTATTAGGCGCTATAAAACTTTGATTGAACCAATATTATTACTAGGGAGGGTAACCAACGAGGCTCGGTATAAAAATCAATCGAGACTATACAGGGTGATTGATTCCTTGTTGGGAGTATTTGAGGGGTTGATAGAGGGCCACATTTAATGGAAAAAGTTCCTCTACGCATAAGCCCTAACATTGATCTAATCGAAGTTATTCAACTTTCAAGTTTCTTGGATACTTTTCCATAAATTGCCTGTAACTACTCAGAGCAATTCCATTGGTTTCATTTGAAGGCTGAGAAAATTCTCTACCAGATACAGCTTTTACATATCTTAATAAATGTAAAAATAACATTCTGGGAGCAAAAATGTTCAAAATTAGTACTGTTTTAGAAGTATTTTCATGTTTTCTCACTAAAAAACTTGGTTAACATTGTTGGTTTTTTGGTTCAAAGTAAATATTTTTAACCGCTCTACAGGTCGCTTTTTGACACCATCGCTCTAACTGCTATTTTTCAGTAGCAAATGTTGACAATTCAACAGCTTTATATGACCCTTGAAATCACATTCCGATCTATAAACTGCATTAGAACAAAATACAAACCCCTGCTTTCTTGCATGCGGGTGCGAGCCATGTTGAAACACAAACTCATCGCTTTATGGATACTACATTTGTCCTTATTTTAGGTTCATTTCTCGCTAAACTTCATCGCGTTAACCGCAAAAAAAAACTTATTTGTAACTGTTTGATAGTATTCCCTTTTTCAAAGATTTTTCAATCAATTTTAGCACTTCTGATCGCAATGTTATATCTTTCCATTTGGAAGCGGTAATCAGTGAAGCGAGCTAGTAAACATAACAGGGACGTTTCCCTGGTTGTAGTCAGCCAAATATTGACCTCAGATGCCATTGTGAAACCCAAGAAAACAAGCTAAAATGGCTGAATACCAGCTAATATGACGATTTTCAAAACCGAAATGATCCATAACCAGCATATTTGTCAAATTGTCAAATGTTATGATAAATATAGATAGATAAAAAAACTAACCATTTTTTAGGATTCCTTGAATTGTCCTTTAATTTATGGTTGAAACCTGAGTATCCATAAACAGAAACTGGAACTTTAAGTAGAGCTTTTTGATTGTGAAACAAAACTTAGGATTTCAAAAGAATTGTAACTTAGTTTCTTCTGCACAAAAATATATCAAATTAAATAAATATTTTATGGTAGTGTTGGAGATTTTAGCCCCATTTTGTCTAATGTTTTACCTACGGTTTGTTTATGGAAAATTAAATATACTTCAATTTAACGTTTTGAACGCAATACAGCGCTCTTAACTTTTGCTGTTCAATACATCCCACTCGAAAACCAAAACAATCCCAACACACCGTACCGTTCGTTACAACATTGTAATCACCATCAACACAAACACCTAGCGAAAGTTCAACGTCCTTCTCACGAACCACAGTCCAGTCCCGGTCCGATTCCGGGGCGATTGTTCATAGTTATGTGCCTATCACTCCTCGCTGTTCTGAGCTAACCGGCAGAATAATCCGTTCCTCATCTTGCCTGCCGCCAGCCACGGGATGCCCCATACATATAATTCTCCCAAATTTATTTTTAAGTTCTTCCTTCGGCGAACTGTATTTCATTCAACAAAACTGAGCCCCCACTCTTCTCCCGGAACGAGCATTAGATCATCGTCAAACTCTTTTTTTTCTCGTCTCCCTAATTTCCGCGTTTATCCTATTCTCCAAAATTCATACGGCAGGGCGCGGTGCGCACGAGATTATTCGCCATGGCCTATGGCTCGGGAGGTCTACCAGGCCTAGGGAATCAACGCGTCTAAGTTGGAAGAGTGGCAGCAGAATAGACGGTGATGAAATTGTTGTCTTGGGTGAATGAGCCACGATCGACGGTAATAAGAGGCAAGCATCCCGAGTGTTCTCGCAATCTCGTAAAACCACTAAAACTAATGAAACACAAAATCAGCCTGATGAAGCGATTCAACAACTCAAGGCACGCACATGGGATTACAACAAAACAACCCTGGAAGACGAAGTGGAAACAAGCTGAAATTAATTGCTTCACTTTTAACTTCATTCCCTCGGTAGACAGGCCGTGGTGTGGTGCGGCGAGAAATGAAGTGTCGGTGGTAATGTGGTACCCACAGTACCCCATTCGATTGAACTCTCTGACAACCTCAACTGGGTGATGAACGCATCCAACTGACAATCCACCCGATTGCAGCGCTTCCCACGAATGGGGTTTTCTTTCCCTTTCCCATCGATATCGATGCGATGTGAGTTCGAGGGGCATCTTGCAGATAGACTAGTATAGTGTAGAATCACAAAACAGCCACCCTAGGCGGCAACGCATCCATCGACAAGTGCATTTCTCTGTGACATACTTTCAGCGGAGGCCATTCGGGTGTTTGGCTCCAAAGCGGGAGCAAAAGACGCACATGAGACAGCTTTCTTACATGAATGCCGTCCCACTGTCAGCCGAAGCAAAACGCGCTGGACCGTTGAATACAATCAATTAAACCAATTAAAAACGAATTGTTCGATTGAGTCACAAACAGCTGCGCAAGTGTCTTATGGGAAGTGCAACACCATGACTGCATTTGATTACTTTGGAAATGAAAAAGTTTAGGTTTTCGGTACTTCAAGAACCCAGCAGCCGCGGCCCGTCACTAATTCTGTTACTCCGTGAAAGTGGTCGTAAATCAGACGGATTGGTTGTCCAACAGTTTCATAACCGCAACGGATTCCGTTGATGGATATCCGTTTTATTGATCATAAAAACTAAGAACTAATATTGACAAAGTGTAACACGAATGAATGCCGTCGTTGGGTGTGAGTTTTTCAATTTGCATGCACTCGTGCATTCGATTACGATTTGAGCGTCACTGGTTCAAAATGAAGAGTTCAGAAAGTTCAGAGCCAACTTGAAGACAGTGTATAAGATTCAATTGAACAATTGTTCATCTAGCAGTATTTGAGTTATGACATAATTTTATGGATACCACCCGATAAATGGTTTAACCTTGTTTTAAAATTAACAAAAATTATCATCGCCTCCCAATTTGACCGCCCGGCCCGTATGTATTCAATTTTCCGCTCGCATTTGACAAGCAGCAATAAAAGTGGTTATTTCGATGCTAGTAGCTCTGGGCATTTGCGAAAAAACAACAAAAACCTTCGGAGACGCCAACGAATGGCCACCATCAAATCTACGAGCGCCTCTACAACCGGAAGGCATTCTATCGAAAGATTTAACGGTTTCTGGCGGGTTTAGGTAAGCGCTCTGGTACCGTGGTTCAACATAACCAAAGTCGTCCGCACTTTCTCACCAACAACGCAGCGAACAGGACAGGGTAGGGCAGGGCCCTGTCGACTAGTAGGAATTTCGTGAGAAGGCTGCGCCCAGCGGTGGCTCCAGGCGGTGTAAAAGTGCTAAAAACCCTCACATTTTTACCACCTATCTACGCATGTTGAGAGCACAGCAAAATAGCGAAAATTGTGGGTTACTTTTTTATAGCCTTGTTACCTCTACCAGCTCTTTCCAAAATGACAATTTATCGATTCTGTTTCCGATATTAAACTGAAGAGAGAAATAGAATTTCGAGGAAGAAATCAATTGGATAAACAGTATAAGGAATATAGCCGTACAAACTAACAAAATGACTATATATTTCGTAAGCATAGTCTTCCGCAAATACAAAAGCCACATAGCAAACAGCATGTAGTGACAACTGGCCCACTCTGTTGTATGTGGCGCTAAGCACCAAACCACTAACAAAACCGAGCTCGATTCGAACAGCTCACAGTTGTATTAGTCCCAGCAGCAGTAAAGCCAAAGTCAAATAATAAACAGACATACTTGCAGAAATGACTTTAAAAGAAACTGAAAATCATTATTAATCACATTAATCAAATCCCTTACACTCTGTGCTCCGCTGTTCGTGCAACGCCATCACCCACCACCATCGAGCTCCAACCCCCCCCCCCTCCCTTTGCTTGAAACCTCTAAACCTCGCTTATTTACAATTTTCCTGGCGTGGGAGTCACAACGCAACGCAAGCGAACGAATGCGCGCGATTACAAAATTTAATATTCACACAAACTCAGCAGCTGAGCAGCAGCAGCAGCACAGAGACTTGAATCGAATCAACACCAGCCGCACTGTAGTTAGTAGACACACAGAGCAGGTTTTGCTGAAGCCCTGCAGCGCATTTGAAGCAGTAATATAGCCTCGAGCGTAGTCCGAGTGGTACTTTCATGGGGACTCCGGTAGACCCGGTTTCTGTAAGCTGAATAGCAGATCGCAATGCGCAACACTAACTCGAGACCTGCCGTTTGTGATAACCGAATGAATGCTAAGTTTTGAGTGCTGGTGTAGTGGCCATGTACTAGAAAAGTATGCTGTTTATCACTCACTAACTTACTTAGAATGCAAGAAATAGTTGCTTTTGAAATATTGCATCCGCGATCAAAATATATCGCCGTGATTGATCTTGACATTTCATGCACAGTATCCAAGACGGCGACGAATGTAAGACAACTTCGTGAGTGCGGTTTGCTTCAGCAGAATATTCTAAACCTTTCATATGGTAGCTTGAAAAAATGCCGAATCTACTCAAAAGAATTTCGAGCTTTCAACTCTGGGATGAATAGATCTAATGACTAAACTTTACTGCTCGTTTTTTCAATTTGTTGGATTTATATTGTTGTTGTGTTTCCTTCGTAAGTTTAAGTAGTACATATTGTGGCTAATTATGATTTTATAATTGATGATAAGCTTAATTTTTGACCCAAGTTCAATTAGATAATTTGTCAGCTTTCAGTGTTTACCATCTCACTTTATTTTCACATAAAATTTATTTTAATCTGAATGAAAAATGAACTGAATGAATTTATTTCAACTACAACTAGTTTCCTTCAAATTAAAGCTAAAACTGGGTTAGAATGCAATCGCGGACTGATTATAAATGACCCAGCAACCCAAAAGTTATATAAGGATATTAGTTCTGAGCCGCTAAAATGCGCGTATCAAGTTTAAGTTACATAAGATGCAACTTTGAATTTGTTTATATTATATAAAGTTTATTCAGAAAGTCTTATTGAGCAGCTTTGAACACAGCCAATCGCAAAATTTAGTGCTTATATGCCACTTAACTGTGCTTTCCACTTATTAGGAATAGCATATGTTAATTACATTCTTACTTGTAATGTACATTAGTTACACAAACGTTTGACTAGTTTTATTTTCTGTATTTTTTCCAAAAATTGTTGTGGTGAATAATTAATCCTAAAAATTAAAAATCTTTATTTTGAGCAATATTAAGCGTACACTTTTTTGTCAGTGTGTAACGTTAACAGTTAACAGCTGCTTGGAAACTATTAGTTTTTGTTTTTAGTTGACTAATGAAAGTGCTTTAACAAAAATGCCAAGATACGGATATTTCTATGCGTAGATTTATAATCAATACCAAACGTGTTGTCACAAAAATTCGTTGCGGGAAATAGCAGCGGATGTCGGAAGAACCCACTCTACTGTGCAAAAAAACGGTAACAAATGAAATTAGGAAGAAACCCTTTAAAATATCTCTGGTAGAGGACGCAAAATTATCCTGTCCTCTTGGGATGTGCGAGTAATTGTGCAAATATTGCGAAAGAACTTTGAAACAAGCATCCCGAAACTAACTTCCAAAGAGCCGGCACCATCGGAATACCTGGCAGTGCATACAAGAAAAAGATCAATTTAAGAGGTCCTGGTGCTCGAAAACAAATTTCTATCTCAAACGAAATTTGGATAGAATTATGTCAAAGGGTTGATATTTGTTGACACTCTTGAGTGAAAGTGAAAAAAAGCATCCATAAACGTTTTTTTTTCACAATCCTTCCAGAGTTTTCCTTTCCCGCTTTTTGCATGGAAGTGAACTGTCAAAACACCTCATTATATTTCATGCGATGAAAGCAAGACAACAAAATCAGTTTATTAGTTAAAGACTGGAACGCGCAAAAATTGGTCGACAAAAAAATCGTTTCTGTCAGTCAAAATTCATAATACAAAAATCTTTTCATTTTTATTTTGGTAGTTCAACTCACATGTTTAAAGGAAAAAATGTTCGTTTATTATTTTGGTTTGCCAAATCCAAACTGCCGTGCCATCCGCTCAACCCCTTTCATTAAATTTTGTACAGTGGTCTTATCGACCATATTCGTCGCCAAACGCCAGCTAGATTTATTTCGCTGCTCGTTTTCGATAGATTTATTAGTTGCTTTGATATTTCGTTTGACCAAGTCTCAATACCGTTCGATAGAGCGGAAATCTGGGCTGTTAGGAGGGTTGTGGTCTTAGGGTATCACAACCACGTTGTTCGCATCGTACCACTCACCCTTTTCCCTTTCGCCTTTTTCCCATAGTGGCAGCTTGCCAAGTCCGACCAGAACAGCACAGGCCTTTTATGTTGCTTTAGGAATGGTAGCAGGCGATTTTCCAGGCACTCCTGGACGTAGATCTCTTGATTGACGGTTTCGTACTGATGAAAAAGCCGCTTTTAAGACCACACGTACATATGGCCTGCCAGACGAGGTATTTCTTCGGGAACTTCGATAGTGTGATGGTTTTGAAAATTTAGGCCACCTTCCCTTTTCCTGGTACGGTATAAAATTTCTGTCCCGGAAGCTGCTTGGAGTCAAACTTCACATAAGTTTCGACACCCCCGGTCGAACTTTGTAAGCAGATTACAGTTTTCTAAACCACCGCTTTGCCGAGATGTTTTGTTCGTAATCTGGGTTCGTCACCTTCACCATCTTAAACATCGACAACCCGGCTCGTTTCTTGGCTCGCCGCACATTAGTATGGAAGACAATGAGCTTGCCAGTGACGTATTTGATGGAGAGGTTAGGATTCCGCTTATAATTCGTTACCACCTCCTTCATCGTTGCTGCTACGTCCGAATTACGATTGCCGCCATTTCTAGGCTTCCTGGCGGTCGACAGACGCTCCCCGAACAGTTTTAAAATATATGTTACGGTCGGTTTGGCCACATCCAGTAATTTTGCCAATTTGGCGTGCGAGAACATCGAATTCTCTTGCTGCGCGAGCAAAATTTTGACACGCTGTTCCTCTTGCTTGGACGCCATTTTGAAAACTGGAGAGCAACCGGTGAAAACTTATTTTAGCAACCATTGTATATACACTCAACTTCCAAATGCAACATTTCATGGTTTTTTTAATGCATGTTTAACAGAAATACACCAATTTGAAGTCGACCAATTTTTGCGCGTTCCAGTCTTTAACGAAGATTGTCAAGGCATCGGTCAGTGTCAGTGAAAAAGTGTTTCGGTGAGGTTCATTTTGGTTGAGTGGACTGTTTGTTTTTCTTTTTCGCTTTGAAGTGAAGATCATTTGGTTGGATTTGTGGTCAAATATTATTTTGTAACCGTGAACGATGCGCGCGATCTATTTCATCTGAGTATAACAGCACGTTACTAGGACGAAAATCTAGTGTATCTGAAGGAGTGCTGCGATCATTGGAAGTGAAAATTGAAAATGATTGGCTGTAATTTTCGAAGAATTTAGCTGGGGAAAATGACTTTTATCAGCACTGAGTCAATATTGAATGACATGAATGACCTGACTTCAGAAATAAATGTATGGCACAGTAGAATCACGAACTCACAAATAAGATCGAATTTACAAGCTGACACTTTGCCAAATAGATTGAAAATTGAAGGCGGGAACGGAGACAAAGATGAACAAAAATGAGAAAAATCTTTGAAAAACATCTGGAAACAACAACAATTAAATTCGTTTTATAATAATTTCAGTGCTTTCTGATTTAAAATTAGCTTAATTGTTGACTCAAGTTCAATTAGATAATTTGTCAGTAATTTAATGAGTTTATCTAAAAGTAATTCAATTATCTAAAATAAACTTCATTCATATAAACTCATATAAAATGCCTAGCCGACGACGGGAGATTTTCTGAGGCGAAAAATCTCTGGGATCACGCCTTCCATCGCATGAGTAAGTAAAGCCGTTGGCGCCGGTCCGTTAATCAACGGGTCGTAAGATAGGGTCCTGGTTGGAGTCGCCTCCCTGGGCGTCGGTGATTGGCACAACAATAGTGGCGAAACCAAACCGACGGAAAATAAGCGAGAATAAAAGAAAATCGAAAATAATGGCATAGCAATAAAATTTTCATATCATTCACAAATAGAAGCAGATTGCCATTTCCAAAATTTTCATACATATTATTACACAATTTTCTGCGTTTCAAACTTACACGTAAGAAACCAGAATATCTTCGTAGTCAGCTGGAACCAGTCTGAAGCATTTCAAGAAATATAAGTGTTTGATTTCAAGTTTTGCTTAAAATAAGCAACAGTGTTCAAAAGAATAGAACAATTTTAATTCAACTGTGGCGTTCTAGAAGCTAGAACACCCAGGAGTAAAAGCAAAACATGAAACAGCAAAAACGCCACGATAGAAATAAGTTCCAAATTGAAAAAAAAAGAACCATTCGAAGCAGCAGCTAAACTCTTAAACTAAAAATACATCCGAAAAATTAATCTCAACTTAATATCTATCTTACAAAAGCAACCAAAACTCAGGGAAAAATATATCAACTTTGAATTAAAATACATAAAAACTCTTATAGAAGTAACTTGAAACATCTGAAAATACTTCAAAGGCTTGAAAAAAAAAGATCAAATTCCGAACTCTGCTCAAATTGGTTTCGAAACGTCTCTGCAGGATAAAAAAGGCGAGCAATGGAAATAATGATTTAAAACGCTTTAATTAGACAGAAAATTTAAAAATAAAATGTGATCAAAACTTAGACAAATAGGTTGAAAATGCTTCAGATACAAAAGAAACAGTAGAATATAAAAATTCGCCTCAGTAGATTATTCAAATATTCTCTGAGAAAACGAATGAAGCAAACTAGGTATTACGAGTTAACTACAAATGCTTGAGAACTCTCCTGAAATCCAGAAAATAAATAAACAATATGACTTTAAATTTGGTTCAAATTAATTAAGTAACTACAACGAGAGGAAGAAACCAAGAAAAAATTATTCGAATTCAACTTAAAAGGCTTAATCCACGACCTGATCGGGAATCAAACCCGATATCACAACCGTTTGGGAGAGCTAGCCGATCGACATCACTAACCACAGAGCCACGAAGACCACCAAAAATGATTTCAAATTCTCCTTAGAAAAAAAAAAGTACTAACGAGAAAAAACCAAAAAAAAGGAAATGTATCCCATTTTACCTGAAATTCTTAAAAGGTTCTCAACATGTCTGAAGAACTTTTCCAAAAAACGAAAAGGTCTCGAATAAAGATATTTCAAATTTATCTGAAATATAGTTAACTGACAAAGACTCTACAACCAGAATAACTGTAGAATTTTTAACGTATATTTTGTTGGTATCCACTTGGACATTATCATTACCACTTTCCCCTTCTCGTGGATCAGCGTGGACGTTTGCATACCCCCTACCCGTAAAAGCATGATGGAACCGAGTGTCAAATTAGCGAGTACAGATAAAAACGAATACTGAGGTGAACGAAACAGCTCTGTACTTTTACAGTAATGCCATGCAAAAAAGTCCTATCCGAATTCATTTTGCTCAGATTATGCTCACTAGTTGAGCTTTACTCTAAAAAATTTAATTTTTATTTGGCCCTGAGTGTGATACTTTCGAAAAAAATCAGATTTCTCATAATCCGCAATTTTTGAAAATTTTTAGCTTTTTAACCGTTAAACCAATTTTGAATATGTTGGCGTTGAGTGGAAGATAATTAGTGTGCCTTTCAAGAAAAAATATCAAACCGTACTCTAAATAACAGAAATTATGAAAAAACCATGATACAAACATTATTCCACCGTTTTGGTGACTATGAGACCCAGATTTTTGATATTTTTTTAATTCGTCAAGGAATTGTACAAAAAATATTAAATTTTCACGGAGGTAGATTATTTTTAGTATTCAACATCCACCATGACCACCATGCGTCTCCATTGAAGAAAGATTCCTCAATGCAAATATATCAAACGATAAGGTCTATTGGGTCGTAAATCTTCTAAAACAGAAAAATACTGAATAACCATTTTACCGGAGTTTGAATTTATTTAATGGTAATAAATTTTTTCTCAGTTTTTTTTGTTAATTTGAACACGTTTTACTTTAGTGGTCTCTAGCCTTTAATCCGGCCACAATGTCACTTTAGTTAAGTTTTAATGTAGTTTCATATTAATTTTATCTTAATGTTGTCATCAGACCGTTTCTTCTCAGAGAATCACTAACGTGTAGGAGATCATCTTTCACTGCGAAAACTGCGCTCTTACTGGTGAGCAAATCGACGCACAGCAATGCTTTTGCAATAAGCCTCTCAAGCGTATATCAAATCAAAATCAAAAGTAGGAAAGTAGATTGCGTTAACTTTTCATCTCGAAATTGCATAAAAAAATCCAAGTGTCACTCTGCATCACAGTCTCTTAGGAGAAACTCAGGTTGTCTCAGCTGTATTAACTCAGCAATGCGCATTGCGATGTACTTTTGGTATTCTCACTAGAGTGATTCACCACTCTTGTTTCGCTCAGCTGTGGTTTAAGCAGCAAGTGAAGAGGGTCGGATTTTCAAACCCGAAACCTGAACTCGACCCGTACCCGGAAGGTAAAAAAACTATTCGGGTTCGGGTCAGGTTCGGGTTTTACAAAAATAATCAGGTTCGGGTCGGGTTCGGGATTGATCGAAAAAAAAATCAGGCTCGGGTCGGGTACGGGTTTGAAAAACTTCAAACCGGGTCATCTCTAGCAGCAAGTGATTTATTTTTTCCTGAAAGCGGTAGAAGCACAGCACAAAGCAGAAAAAAAAGCGTAGTGCAAAAAAGCAGTCATGCAGGAGGAGAAGTTCGCGTTGCATTTTAATTTTTCTCTTTTTAAACGTGGCAGAGATTAACAAACCTGGTTGTTACTGATTGAGGCCATTTTTTTTGTTGTTTTTTTAATTCTGTTGCTAAAATTTCACCAATTTTTTTCTCTATAATTTTGGGAAAAAATCTTTCAAGTTTCTCGATTTCCTTTGAATGTATTATTTATTTTTTTTTGAATGCTTTAATTGCTTCAGTATTGTTTAAATCACGAGTTCTACAAAATTTTAATTAATAAAATTCATAGCTTATCGTCATAAATCAGTCTGTAAAATTTTCACAAATTATCTAAAACCAGACAACAGATAAAAAAAAACATTTTTCAAAACATTGAAGAATATTTTTTTATTAGATTAAGTATTTAATAAAATTTTTGAATGATTTTTTTTTTTCGAGTACATTCTTTTCTCCTTCAAAATCATAAATACATGTTATATATATATATATATATATATATATATATATATATATATATATATATATATATATATATATATATATATATATATATATATATATATATATATATATTAAGGCTGTGCGAGATTTCGAATGATTTCGTATAATTTCGCAAAACTCGAAATTTCCCGAAATTTCGCGAAATTTCGGTTTCGCGAAATTGCCGAAAAATTTCGTTGAATTTCGCTGAATTCCGCCTAAAATTTCGCGAAATTAAAGTTCCAATTTCGACGATTACGAAATTTCGCGAAATTTCGGACCGAATTTCCGATGCACATTATTACATTATTTTGGTTTGTGCTCATTGCGCCTATAAATTAAATTAAATATATCTCAACAGATATCTGGTATACTAAGTCAGTTATAGAAGAATAAACTCTCAGCCGGTAATTTTTGTTTATAGAGACAAAACCGTAACATCATGCGGGAGATATTTTTTATTCACGCAGAGCATAAAATTCATGTCATCACTGAAGTCAAATTCGAGGAATATGAAGCCGTCCAAATGCGCTACAAGGTATCTAGTAATTTGTTTGTAGGAATAAATTTTACGCATCTTTTACTTACATCAAAATGTGGTTATATTTGCAGCCCACAAGGTTAAAGAGGACACTTTTTGTCTTTCGTTTAGGAGGGCATAGCAATTTCTGCCAAACTAAAGCTCTGAAGCTCTATCTTACAGGCCAAATGTTCTATGCTACTCGACTTGTAAAAATTTTCAAGCGTTTTTTCGGATTTCTCTGTGTTAGAGGACTCCTTTTCGCACACCGTAGTGTATTTAAATGTGTTTTTTCAGATAGTTCATTGCTATCACTAGGCTGACCAGATATCGAGCCTTATAGTGTGCAGACAGAGTGATCGATGTGTTAAGCAGAAAAAGTTGTAATTGCCTGAATTTTTAGTATTGTTTCAAAACACTCTGACTTCAAAGTCAGCATAAATTTCAAAATTGCCAGGTACCTTATCAAAAATATTTTAAACGTGTTATCAAAAGAGTATACTTGATCAATGAATGAATAAAAAGTAAATGGTTCGCTATCGTTGAACACATAATTGAGAAATGTTACTCTTGTATAGGGGACACACAATTTTACAATGTCAAAAACAAGTTCAGATTATGGCATAGAAGTGATTCTGACTTTGCACTTGACGAATATACAAGGTAGAAGAAAAGAAAGGTTAGAAAGAACGAGAAATAAGAGAAGGAGGATGATTACGAATAACTTGATTGAGTAAAAAGAAAACTATTTGTTTGTTGCATTACAACATTCCATTCTAACTGTTGATTGGTTGAAAGAAAAATAATTTTTGGTTTGTTTCAAAGGGGCCGTTCCCAAACACGTAGTCATATATAGGGAGACCGGGGGTGGCTTATCAAAAGGCCACGAAAAATCCCCCCGCGTGCGGGTTAACGAATAGACCACGTAGTCTTTTTTCTGACTTATAATTTATTATTGCCACTAAGTCAAGACGAAGCTTTCGCAATTCTTTAATTAATATATTTATTTGACACGACTAATTAATAAGTGTCACGGAAAGTTTGAGAGTTGTCATCAATTAACTGTAATCAATTTTTTGAAACATATTTCAAATTTATCCGAACGAAGAATTTTTTTTTTGTTTTAAACAGGCTTTGCCTTATATGGCATTTACTTCTTTAGAATAATAGTTCTATTTTGCAATGCGTCGGGATTTATGTTATTGACGTGGGACACGTCTTTGTTTACTATACTGGGATGCATTCTGTAAAATTGGAAATGAAACGGGCAAATGTTGCGTCAGATTTCAAACGCTAATAACAGCATAACCACATGATGGATAACAATAACCAATATGTTGTTGGATAGATAAAATGTATAACAATTTTGTAATGTGTTAATTATCACTCTAATTTCATTGCTAAGCGGTAAAATTGATAATAATTTCAATAACAAATTTACGCGAATAATGAACCAATTACATGCGAGCATTCCTAGCATAGGCGACGTGAATGGACACCATCCGTTCCCTGTGATATTCCCTGTATCAATTTCGAAATAAAAATTGACAGAATCTCCCCGTCCCAATAGGTCAATTTATTTTTGCTTCCATGAGCTTAGACTAATATGATGTCTCGAAGGTAAAAGTTTTCCTAAAAGTTTGAAACAATACCCATCCTTGAACAATCTCTAAACCTGCGTGTTAGGTACTGTAGAACCTAATAAAAACTGATGTCTTGAACAAAAACATGCCAGTAAAAGCAACAGTACCAGTGGAGTATAGAACCGCAGGTCTCTCGTCGTCTATGATTGCATTAGTACTCTTCTATTCGTACTGCAGCAGTACTATTCGTATTGCAGTGGTACACTTTTGTTCGTACATTTCTATTCGTATGCAATTGAGGAAAAACTACAATGCTGCTGTTGATGGTGATTGAAAGTTTATTTCATAAATATGATTGCCATGAATTACTCAACAAGAATTGTAAATTTTTGCAACGAATATTTTTTTAATTTTATCTTCGATATTCACTAAATAATCGTGACCGGATAGTATCGAAAGAGTAAATTCCTAAATATATACATTTATAGAAGAGTAAGAACCTGCGAATGCTTGTGATTTTTTAGTTTATTGAGTAAGATTCGTACAGAATCTCTTTTTATATTTCAAAATTGTTAGATGATATATTATTATTCTAAGCTTTACCATAATAAACGTATATTTCCTGTCTTCGTAATACAGCGAATGTAGTTGCAGGCAAATGAAAAAATTGTCAAGCAAAAAATAAAAATCTAATTGTGGATTTCTACGATTTTTTGCTGGAACTTGTTAGGAATTTTGTTCAAAATATTTTCTTATGTTTTCCAATTGATGAACCTTTGTAAGGGCTTCCATATTATTTTGAAAGTAATATCCATACTATAGATTTGATTTAGTTAGAGTTAAATAAGACAAAACCATTCATTATGATAACGTAAGCATTATTGGATTTGGTTTTTGAGGATATAGAGATAATTCTGACTTTGACGCATCATGAGAAATTCTTGGTGCTTCTTCAACAAGCACGATATGCTTGTGCCTTGTTGAATACATATTTTTTTGCACGAAAAAAAAATACTAAAGGCATAATATCGCCAAATATAAATGATATTTCTTCGAGTGTTGTTGAATATATTCCAAAAATTGATTTCCAGGGGAGGCTGAAAATAAACACATTGATTCTGTCTGCAGACTCTGTATATTTTGTAACAAAAAATCCCCTAATTACAGTGTTTAGTCCCACGTCACCGTTTCATACAACCCTAGGGCTGTATACCTTGTAGTATTTTTCCTGGAAGTATATTTCAATACTCAACGACCGGTAAAAAAATCAACGTTTTGGTCTTAAAAACAATATATAAGACCTGGATGTTCGTGAACTGAAGGAAGAAAGAAAGATGTTTATATTTTGTTCGACAATCAAAAACTTTGTAATTTATTTCAAGGGAAATACGGCTTTTTCAGTCTTAGGGGTGTATCAAAACGCTACTAGGTTTTATGTCCGACGTTTCGGCCTTTGAACTTGGCCTTCCTCAGGGGATCTACAAGTTTATTAAAAACATTTTATAAAAATAGTACATTTTTTTTTCTTCAAAAACTCTGACATTGTTTTTTTCAAAAAACTTACATAAAGTTGTACCGTTTTTCGTACAAAGCTTTACGATAGGTTGTCATAGCTGTCTATAGGATCTCTTTCAAAGTACCTATATTGAAACGTTAGATTTAGTTTGAGCTTTAGAGATTACCTACAAACTTTTACCACATCACAAAGCACGATGCGTTGGTGGATTCAATTTCTTTTTCTCGGGCTTTTTATCGCATCACTCCCCTACGTCCCAGGTTTAAGTAATGCTATCGTCAGGTGCCTAAAAGATGATTACCCGTTGATCACTATGGGGCCGTGTCGACTGGTGTGCCCCAAGGTAGTAACTTGGGGCCAATTCTTTTTCTGCTTTTTATTAATGACCTGGCCAAGTTAGAGCTGCATGGAAAGTTACGTCTCTTTGCTGACGACACGTCAGTCTTCTATCAAGGAACAGAATGCACCGCTATCCAGCTTCAAACTAATTTGATGTCAATGAATCTATCGAAAACCAAGTATATGCTCATTCACTCGTTCCGCAGAGAACTCCCGGCTCGCGAGCCAATTGAAATCGCCAATCGTGTCATCGAAAGAGTATTTGAATACCCATTTCTCGGCCTAACGCTAGACAATAGAATGAACTGGAAGGCCCATCTTGAGTCTCTCAAGCGAAAGCTAACATCACTCTGTGGTATATTAAGGAAGGTTTCATCATTTTTGCCTTTGGCGACTATGAATACACTATACTTCTCACTAATCCATTCTCGGCTCCAGTACCTAGTTGAAACGTGGGGACTGGCTTGCAAATCTTCTTTGAGAGAGCTACAGGTGATACAAAACAGAAGCTTGAAAGCCGTGTTCCGGAAACCTTATCTGTATCCCACTCATCTACTATACGAAGATCCCAGGGACATAACCCTACCAATCCGTGTACTCCAGGAGTATCAAATGTTGATCCACTTGCGAAATAACAACACTTCAACCGTCCTTGTCACAAGAAGAATGCACGAAAACCGCTCAAGCAGACAAACTGGTCACCTGTATTTGCCACGATTCAACACGGAATACGGTCGCAAAAAATGTCGTACATTGGTAGCAAACTGTTTAACGAAATATTATCAAAAATTAAACAACCATTATCTGTTTGTTATTTTGGTTTTGAAAAAATGATATTACTGAAAATTCTATTTACAATTTGCGCAATATCTAATAATCAGTTTTCTTGAACCTTCATTTTTTTCATAAAATTTTCATACTTTATTGTACATATATTTGCAGAATAAGATCACAAAACAAAAGACCACGAAAGACCACGGGGGAGAAGGGGGGTATGAAAGGGATCAAAATATGACCACGTAGTTTAGGAATGGTCCCGAATGCGTTTTATTATTTTGGGTGTCGCAGAAACTCACAGGGCATATTTTTTTAGGACAAAATTATTTTCTACAACCTTACCAGAGACGCTAATTATGCCAGTCAAACAAACCGATTTAGCTGAAAAAATAATTTTAATCTCCAATTGGACACTCTGTGGGTAATTAAAATATTTTTATAATCGAAACAGTTGGTTTGATTGGCATAGTGCCTTTGGCAAAGTTATAGATAATAATATTGTCCTTCCAAAAATAAACATGTTGTAAATTTTTTTTTAAATTTAATTTTTCTTTGATTTCTTCATCGCTTCGGTATTTTTTTGTAATTTTTACTCAAAAAAAGATTTTTGAAAAATAAGCTTTTTTATGTTAATTTTAATGTTTCTTTTACATTAAAAAAATGAATTTTTCAGGGTTTTTTTCATCGGAAAGATAAAATTACTGTCTAAAACTTTTCCAGAGACGTCACACTGATCAAAAAACTTTTGGCTCTGAAAATATTTCTAATCACAATAACCCTCCCAAAATAGCATTTTAACTAGCTTCTCAGCCTATAGAAAAGTTTATGCAAAGTTTAGGCCAAATCTAAAATGACAAAAAATATTGAAACTGAGACATTTTTTGTGGAACTGCTCAGTTAAAAAGTAATTTTAGGTTATATTAAAAAATGTGCAAAAATATTGAAAACTTCAAAGTTTACAGAATAGTTAACTTAAATTTTGTTTTCCTCGATTTGATAAAAATGTCACTTAGTCTAGTCTGACTAACCGGGTTTAAAAAAAATTCAATAACACTGGTCGACAAAAGCGAAAAAAAAGTTGCCCTCCGAAGGTTTTACAGCTTTTTAACCATTCCTGTGAATTTTGCTGCTTTTATAGAATGCAGAAATGCATCAGAAGGCCGCCGAGGAATTGCTTATCGGATTCGTCGCTTTTACGTTTGCATAGGGAACAACTCTTTGGAAAAGTTATCTTTGCTAGGGACACCAAAACTCACAGGAATGGTTGAAAACCTACCTACCATCTCTCATGTTTTCCAGTTCGAGCTCTAGGACAAAACTTGGATTTTGAATGATGATAGTGCTATGAAAGAAGGATTACTATTATAAAATATATATATATATATATATATATATATATATATATATATATATATATATATATATATATATATATATATATATATATATATATATATATATATATATATATATATATTAGGGTGGGGAATCGTTATATGGAAAAACCGAAACTTGATAGCAGAAAGCCAGAACCAGGTTTTTTTTTGTTCTATTCGGGGCCCCAAACAATCCTTAATTTATCGGAAGTCGATTGGTTTTGTCTTCGCTTGGCGCATTGCATTTCAATTTTATATGGAGATTTGTATGGAAAAACAAACTTTTTTGCATTTTCCATTCTAAAGAGCTCAAAATGGCCCAAACCATAGGTTTGATGACTTCAGATGGTAGGTTTTTTGATGCCTAACAACTTGGCCGAAGACACTAAAGAGCTAGGGTGTCCCAAAAAAATACTAGAACTGTTCAAAGTTGATTATGTCAGAACTTATGTTGCAAATCATTTTTTCTGCCAACACTGCCAGTGTACCGGCGTTAAATGAAGATAAATGAAGATAAATAAAAATGCATTTTATTTTGCAAGTAAATTATAAATATACCAGATAAAACCTAAAGGCAACCGTTAAACATTAAGTAAGGAAAATTTATTCTAAGAATTTTTTTCTTGAAAACTGCTCGGAAATCGTTTCTCTTGGGTTTGCTGGATTTTGGATGATTTCTGATGTTGTCTTATGCTATGTTTTTCGATATTCACCAAAAAAATGTTTTGGTTTTCTTCCGATTGAATCCGTTTTTGTCATACTATGTAAAAATTATGATGCTCATGCCAAGCGATTTTTCTGTAAGAAAAACATTGGATGGACCACGTCCTTTAGTGAACCACCAGTCAGATTATGTCAATCATGCGAAAACTCGAAGAGTTTACAGAAAACTTCCATCGAGAAACATCTTATCCAGCCAGTCTGGATCAGAATCACTCGGAACATTTACGAATTCCGATTTAGGTTAAGGGAAATTAAGCTAATCTAGCTATTAGTCCACTATAAGAAAGGGGTCTGCTATAGGTAAATTTATTCTATTTATAAACGTGAGAAGAAGAGCATTGAAAAATCAGATATAGTGAATTACATAAGAACTGCTCAATGACCAAACGCACAAAAACTAAAACTAGATCCGTAGGAGACTATTATTTCCAAACAGCAAAAAATCTCAGATTATTCTAAAATAGACCTGTGCGCCGACCATATCATCGGCGGCGGCGGCGTAGAAAACATTTTACCTCGGCGGCGACCGGCGCGCCGGCTTGACGCCGTTGGCTTATATCGGCGGCGGCGGCGGCGGCGGCGGCGTGTATCGGCGTGACACTAATTACCACTTATAATTGCGCATAATGTGTGCTTTGAGCTCTCATTTTCGGTTTTTTATTAATTCAAAGTTAATAAGAAAATATTGCGTCAGGGTTGACATGATGTCAAAACTAGAAATAAAAATGGTAAGAAATCAAGTAAATAAACAATTGAGCAACCAGAAAATAATAAACCAAGCAGAGAAAGTAAAACAAGTGTTAATCCCAAAAAAATTGCAAGCAACACTATTTCCAAAGACGTTCAGTTTTGAAAAAAAAGACAGATAGTTTGTCGATGAGTTCATTTTGATTAACCGTACACCGACATTGGGAAAATTCGATAGATCTTACGTTAGAGGGTCGTTTTCAACATCCATATATTTTGTTAGGTTACCTATGGAAAAACTGAAAAAATGGGATACTCTTTTCATTCAAAAAGAGTTCTTCGTTAAACTCCACAGATTCTTCATTACCATCTGAAAAATTTTTGTTTTCTCGAAATAGCGTTGAAAAAAGCAACAATCACATGAACTATGTGATGTCATTATGATGAAAATCACCCTTAAATATGATGGGTCGAAGGCGATCCATTCTGACCGAAAAATCCGCAAATATCACCATGGTAACGGAAAATAGCTGAAAGTGTTTTTTTTCGATGCCTTAACGTTCAAGCAACAAAGTTAGAAGAATTCAGCAAAAACATAGTCGATTTTTAGTGAATTCTCGCATATAAAATTCAAAAACGCATATAAAAACTTAGGATTCTAGAGAAAACTAAAATCTTTACCAAAAAATAGATGAAAAACCACTAATAATTTTTTCTTAAGTTTTTTTAACATTCCCGGATTGCTCATACGTTTACATAAAAATTGAAAATAAAAATAAACATATAAACTTATGTTATAATGACTGAAACAATATTCTCGAAGCAAACTAGCCCCGTGCAAATATTTGATAATGACTTCGAAATTTTTTATATCTTTCGATAAAAAAGACTAAGATCTAAATATTTAATGTCAAATATTGTATCAAATTTCCACAAATTAAAATAATTTACACTTAGGGAACATTCGTAAATGATAACAACCCGTTAAGCATACAGACGGAAGGCATATGGACGCATACGGGCACGAGGCATATGGACGCGAGGCCGAATGGACGCGAGGCCGAATAGACGCGAAGCAGAAGGGACGCGAGGCCGAATGGACGCAAGGCCGATGGGAAGTGAGGCGGAATACGGTATTATCGTCATCATCACAGCCCTCTTTTAATATTATGTATTTCGCTTCAGGGTGTCATTTAGAAAGCAATACACTCGCGGCCTTCGGCCTACTCGCTGTTCGAGCGAATGATGTCCTTACTCGCTTTGAGTTTGAGTAGACCTAGCAAATCTGTAGATCAGTCGTTTGTGTGCAAAAGGCCGCCGCTTCCGACGGCGGGTCGGCGGCCGGCACGGATTGTGGAAACCACGGCAGCTTTGTGCCGCCACGTTTCCTTGCCCTCGATTATGCGTCTGCGCCGCATGATTTGAAAAAATATGCCCAACCTAAACTATTTAGGAATATATTTACGCTTAAACTACATACGTAGAGTATAAAATATCTGAGTAAAATATAGAATTCATTAAAAGACGCTTTTTGTCAATCATCAAGGGTTCAACATATTTTTCAATAGACTCTGCTGCGGAATATATGTTGCAAATCCGGAACACATAGTCATGATAATTGATTCTCATGCGATCATACAATATCGTATTCAGCCTCGTGTCCATTCGGCCTTGCGTCCATTCGGCCTCGCGTCCATTCGGCCTCACGTCCATTCGGCCTCGCGTCCGTTATGCCCTATGGCAGTATGCCTCGTATCCATTATGCCTCACATCCATTAAGCCTCGGGTCTGTATGACTAGCATACAAAGCCTAACATCCATATGCCTAGCGTCCATATGTCTCGTGTCCCGTACCCTTCGTAAATACGTAAATACAGGGGAGGTACTTAGTGAAGTGTTACACTGCGTGAGGCCACCATGCAAAATTGCGTTACGTCGGAGTGAATCGGCTGTGATTTGCGGTATTTCTATAATCAGGAAAAAATCCAGCATACACAATCACTATCGGCGCGCTAAAAATTTCCTCGGCGGCGCGCCGAGTCCAAATCATCGGGCGGCGGCGGCGCGGCGTGGCGGCGCACAGGACTATTCTAAGAACTCACTGCACAATGGTCCAGAAACCGAATTTAGGGGGAAATTTGGGTCTAGAGCTCTATAGCAACATTTTACAGGAAAACTTTCTTCTACAAAGTTGTTACATATGATCAAGCGCTCATTGGAAAATTATTAAAAATTAGGGTGACCAACATTTTCAATGCAATCAAGTATCTAACTTTTTTATCTTTGTAGATAGAAGAAAAATTTGTTCTACAATGTTATAGCTCCATTAATTTTAAGTAACTTTGTAAAATAAAGTTTTTCTCTATCTTTGTATCAACCGATTTATATTGAAAAAAACATATTTTCCGCTCTAACTTTTTTATTTCAAGTTTCATCTCAAAACTGTCTTTGAACGACTTTTAGAGCTTTTTGAGAGAAACAGTTTGCAACGCTGACATTGTAAATATCTTAATTTTGCTCAAAGTTATTATTATTTTTCATCAAAAAATATGCGTTTTTCATTTGTATGTCATTCATTTTGGGGCAAACATAAAAAATATCTCTTGGTCTCATTTTGAAGGGGATACTTGACTCTATAAATGGAGGAACTTTTAGAGATATGTTATTTTTTAAATTTGATTAAATTCAATTTAAAAACAAGACGAAAATTTCAATATTTTTATACATTATGTATATAAAAGCACCCAGATTTATTTTTTGGTATTTTTTCTTATAACTAGACGTAATTACCTTTAATTTGACCCAAAAAGATCGAAAATCGATCAACTGGTTCAAAAGTTATGAATTTTTTTAAATAAAATACATCGAATATAGCCGTTTTTTATGGTCAGATAAGATGAAAAAGTTAAATACTTGATTGCATCGAAAATGTTGGTCACCCTAATTTTTGATAATTTTCCAATGAGCGCTTTATCATATGTAACAACTTTGTAGAAGAAAGTTTTCCTCTAAAATGTTGTTATAGAGCTCTAGACCCAAATTTCCCCCTAAATTCGGTTTCTGGACCATTGTGCACTGTCTTTTCCAAGTTAATACAGATAAAATCAATTCCCTGATCATTCTTTTTTTTCTCGAAACCTTAACCAAACCTTCACAAAGGTGAGTATTTTCGTGACTCCCTTTAATGTCCTAATTAATTTTTATTTCACCCCTGAGGGTATTAGATATTTGCTTTGTTATTCCGATATCAGTGTTTTATCGTGGTTATCGCCGCATTTATTTGATTGCTTCTTGTGATCGACAGTTTTCGGCGGATATTCCGATATCAGCATTCTGTTAAGTTGCATAATTTCAGTGATTTTTCAGTGTTGTTCAATCGAGGTTTTTGTATTAATTCGTTCAAAAAGAAAATTGAAAAGTCCTGTTAAAAGCGCATTTTATGGTTGGTACTTACACTCATTTGTTATCAGTAATATTTTTGGAGTTTATCGAATCAGTTTCGGTCGGAGCTATTTTGTGATCCATATAGCTCCGACCTAATCTCCCAGCTGGTCTCGAGGTACGATGCTGGCCTAACAAGCCATTCGTCGTAGGTTCGAGTCTCGACTTGGGAGAGACTGTTAGTGTCAGTAGGATCGTAGCACTAGCCTCGCAATTGTTCTGTACACTAACAGTTGGCTGCGAAGTCTGTGTACAATAAACAGAAGGTCGAGTTCCGATACGGAATGTAGCACCAAGGCTTTGCTTTTATAGCTCCGACCGGAACTGATTCGACAAAAAGCTGACCTGTGAAATGTTTGAATTATTTTTTAACTCAATCAATTTAATTGCTGCTAAACAAGATATGCATTAGGGTGGCAGCGAAAAGGGTCATGTCAAATTTCGAAAACCGACCATGTACATTTTGTTTATTGGCTCGAAAAATGATCTATGCAATATTTCTGCTAAATCGGACATGATTTAGGGGTGCCTCGAAGCGCCTAAAGTTGCGATTTTTCGACCCTCAAAATACATGAAATTGGGAAAATCGAAATTTTTTTTCGATGCCAAATGTTTTAAAAATACATAAAATGTCGAGATCATGTGTTACCTCGAAAAAAAATTTGGCTGAAAGTCGACTTTCTGGGACTCTGCCGTTTTCTGGGCAACCGAACGCTTAATATGGAATATATAAAAACAGGCTTTCAAAATGACTTACAACTCGTTCAAACCAGATGTAAATTAATTTAATGTTCATTAGGTATCTCAAACTTGATTTTCATTATGGTGGTTCATTTATTTTTTACTAGGGTTCAAAACACAATTGAAATTTAATTAGAGGTGGTTTAGTAGGAAAAATGCCCATATTTATTTGCTTATTCGACACCTAATACTTAATGTACCACAAAGATGGACCAACTAGTTTCTGAAAATTTTTCAGTTTTGTGAGGATAGACGTATTTTCATTAGAAGGACCCGTAATTATGGAGAGACTGTATATCTATTATTGGTATATATATATATATATATATATATATATATATATATATATATATATATATATATATATATATATATATATATATATATATATATATATATATATATATATATATATATAATATATATATATATATATATATATATATATATATATATATATATATTTATATATATATATATATATATATATATATATATATATATATATATATATATATATATATATATATATATACCACCTTTGATTACATACTATTTGTGGCTATAGTAAATTTTAGTCTATTTATTACTTACAATACTGCAACAATATTGATGAATGTTGTTTTGTGATTCTTACCTGCAAAAAGGAAAAAAAAACATGAATAATAATTGGTTCGTTAATACAAAAAACAAGTAAACACAAAGTCAATTTGTTTCATAATTTAATATTCATTTTTCTCTACAACGAAATGAAAATACCAATGCGTTCCTGACAGTCGTCTTCGATAACAGGTGTTTCCAAAATAGCAATCCTCTAATGCATTTATTCCCCATGTCTAGAATTTGCGCGAGCGTTTTTACTGGTACTGGGCATTCGCAGGGTATCGCTTCAAGTGGTTTCAGATGTTCACTTTGCGATGCCGCTCTACGGAATGAGATCACGAGATGGAATTTGTACGTATAAAACAGCATCAGCACACTTCTAAGTAACACACATGTACTAATTGGTGAATCGATTCAGTTTTGAATTTTGCAGTGTACTGTTTTCGTGTACAGTCAGTATTTTATTCAGAAAAATAGTGAATCATTCAGCAGAGATTGTATTTTTGAGAAGTGTGCAAAGCAATTATCCGTAGCCGATTAATTTTCTGCTTAAGATATCAATTCAATTCGTAAAATTTACCCATTTGAAAACGAGATCGCCTGGACCGCCTGTCCAGGCTGCGATTTCGGTCCCGAAACACACGCACGCTGTCCATTTTTCGGACGCGATCGGAACGTGACTTGCCTCAAAATAGCAGCGCACGGCCAGCAGTATCCGTCCGATGACCGGATCGCGTGAGCTCGTGTTGGCAGAGAAACAAAATATAATCGAAATTAATTTGAACTCTGAAACAACACCAGAAAAAAAACTGGATGGCTGAATTCGGCAACGGTCAGCTTCAAGTTTGCGTTCTTCTCTTCTCTCTCTATACGGGCGTCGTCGTTTGTCGATGCTCTGTTGTGGCTGCTGCTACGGGTCAGACGATAGTCTAGCCTTCGAACAGACACGAAAGCTTAGGCTGTGCTCAGCTCAGCTAACGGTTCAAAGCAATTTATTTGTACAGAGAAGAGTCCTGCTCAAGATTGAAGTTGGACTTGTACCAGTGCGGAAAGAAGACGAGCAGATATGAAAAAAAAAATAAGATAAACAGAAATGGCCAACCATTCTTAAAGTTGAAGGCACTTGACTATGCGTGCACGAGGTAGTAAAATAATAAACTCGAGGGTTGTGCATTTGCAGCCCCGTACCCGGGTTGTCCTTTTTCGCTTGGCTAACGGCGGCCGAACAGAGGATTTAAGTGTTTGGTGTGACAAAGATCAAATTACAAATGGATTTTTAGGGAAAAAGATTTTCCTTTTTTTTGTTGACATTATTTCTTGGAACGAATCAGTGACAGTGATTGTTTCTTGGGGTACGTTTGGTACTTTTTTATGCAGCATTGAAAAAGCAGCTCTCCGATAGTGGTTTCAATAGAGTGCTAAACTAACAATCGTTGAGTGTTTTTGCTCATTTTTGCTACGAAAAAAACGAACTTCTAATATTCTATTCCGATCAGATTTTGAACCAAATTATCTGGATTCTACTCGTTCCGATGTTGAACAAATTTATCCAAATCACCTTGGAGATTACTAATCCTGTTGTTATGAACTCTTATCAACAATCAACAGGATTATTGTGGAGCAGAATTCTGAAAGATTTCCTGAATAAAACAACAGCCATGAAATCTTTCACCCGGTTGAAATTTTCCATCACACTCTTTGACGTTTGCATGGGAACCAACTCTCAGAAACTAATTTTCACGTCTTCCGTAAGCAGCGAATAACATTTTTGTTTATTTTTTATTTGGAATCAAACGAAATAACTGAATCTTGTCTGAAATTTTTATAGTACTTCGTTCCTCCAGTTCACGTTCTCACTGCGAGATATTTTTGCGACGAAACACATCAATTCATGCCAACGCCCTGGTAGAAATCCATTCGTTCCGTTAAATGGATAACCATTAGTTAAGTATCCTACGGTGCTGTATGAGCTGGGTAGGTACAAACCTTACAAGGTAGAAGGATTAATCCAGAAGATTAGCACCAAGCCGCAAAAGAAGCAGAAGAAGTTCATCGCTCCCCTGCGAAGCAGATGAAGTCACACCGGAATGTGCAACTGCGTCGTAATCACCTGTTTCCTACGGCAGCCCACGCGTTAACCGGCGCGGCTTCTCAAAACGAAAGGAAAAATCAATTAGAAGTGCAAAAAGCTTTCGCGATTGGTGTATTGGAAAAATCAAACTGATGCTCTCGCATGCTGCGGCGCTCTTTATTTAGCTTCGCTGCAAGACGAAACCAGCCAATTTTTCTGCAATTGATTGCCGGCAGTTTTGGGCCGGCTCATCAAATGTTGCTTTAAACTGTGCGAGCACGTGAACCGAAAACTGGATGCGCGAACGCGCCGAAACTGATATGTGCAGTGGTGCGAAAATTGCCACGCTGCTGGGAAGCGCGCGCGGCGTGGCCGAGTGCTTCGGGGAGGATGTGTGGGTGAAGCCATTGTGTGCGAAAACGGTCGATGGGTGTGGGGTCAGGCGAGAATCGGAGGGGGGATGTCTTCATGCAGCTCACGACTAATTGACCTGATTCGAATTCGACGAAAGAAAACCCACCAAATGCAGATGGTCTAGAGCAACGAAAAGTGGAAAGCATAACCGTGACCTGAGTTGGATTGGATCGAACTCAAACGGGGTTCACAAGAACTGAAATGTTTTGGTAAGAATTATATCGAAAGCAATGACAAAATCTGATTTCCACAGCTGCTCGGGTAAACCATTCATGCAGTGCAGCCATGGCCCGTGCGGTCGTCTAGAAGTGTAATTATCCGGAACAAACGAACAAATGTATAGGTACGGTATGATGCGATCCAGAGACATTTCTTGCGAGTTAAATTGCAGTTAAAAATGCTTTAAGCAGTATCGGACACGCGAAGTGTTGTTAAGAGTTCAGTCAATGTTTTATATAGCCTGCAATTTCGACACATCGTTTGGGTAAAAATTACCCCAAATAAATTAATATTTATTCCTCTGAAAGCCTCTCGGCCAGAATCGCACGCTAAAGCACTTAAAACACGTGCTTCAACAATGGCAGCTCTAGCTCAGGTTTTGTTTTAACCAGCGACCGTCGGTTAACGACCGTCATAAATCAGACCCTCGAATTTTACCAATTGCACCAAAAAGAATACCTATCTTATGAAGTGCTGCTATCTGACCGAATGACGCACTGGAGCAGCGCGATACAAAGTCGAAATGCGAACAGCAGTGTTTTCAGTCCAAGGCTGCTCATCCGCCGTGGAGGAAACCTGAAACCCCAAACCGACAACAGAGCTAGATGAAGGTAGCCAAGTTATGGGGTTAAAGAGCTGACTTCAGCCCTGTTATGGTCGACTCGTATCATGACTCAGGAGGCAAGATTTACCACAACGATTGTAGAACGAATTGTGAGAGGTACGGGCGCCGCGTCGGTTGGGACAGATCGTAAAGAAGAGAATATACAAATGCAAACAATTCTGTGATGTCCACTAAAATACGCTGCTGGCAAGAACGGAGACATGGCCAGCCGGACATCGGAAGGAAGCGCAACAGGTCGGTTGTTTTATTTTAATTTTCAGCCGCTTGGCACTGTACCTCTACTATACGTGAGCGATTCTTTTTTTCCGGTCAGTGTTGCCCTACATAAATTCACACAGACTTTCCGTTCGGGTTGATGACCAGCTGGGTGGAAACCTCGGCGATGCCTATGGGTTGGGAACCACTTGAACTGGGGTTTGGAGTGAATGGTATTGTTGTTGTTGTTTTTTCACTTCGGTTGTAAAAGTGTTGACAAAAACACAACTCATGGTTCGAGTGGAATGAGCAACAAGCCACTCGAGTGGAATTAGTACACTAGAGCTAGGCCTAAGTTACGAGGTATAGTGAGCGAAAATTGGTTATGTCTCTTCGAGAAAAATAAAACTATATGAAAAAAGTTTATTGTGAAATGAAAAACAAACCTCATTTACAAATAAAATATATGAAAACCATTGTTTATCTATTTTGCTAGGTCTAAGACATTATTGCCAACGTCTCTCGCATATTAGGTACTAGAACCTTTGGTTACTCTAGAGGGTAAAACACAAAACCCATATCGAGCATTGCAAGGTGTAAAGATGATTTGTTTTGAAAACCAGCCGTTATCTTCACTTTACTTAGCTCACAATGTCGCAATCTGTCAACAAACTGTAGCTGATAAGCTCCACACTTGTCGTGGCGTTGTCTTATTATCACAGTTTCCAAGTGTGAAGCTTCCCAGCGCGATAAAGTGAATCAAGATGTAGTAGTACCACTTACAGGTGCGGTCCAAGTTGATAAGACTAACGACTTTGAACGACGAACTTTGCTTTGCCGGTTATGATACTTGTTTTTTTCCGCAAAACAAACTTACTAAATGAATGACGACGGTGATGAAATGAGAAGCAATAAAATTTCCACCTTTGACTCAATGTCATTTGAAAATGTTCGGTTCGACATGGCTAGCAGAATCCTATCCCGGTTGGTGGTCCCATGCATTGTTGGCTCTCCAGAAGAGTCCAACCACCTGCATTTTACTTCTAGAATCAACGCTGGGAGATGAACCTGGCATGAACAGACACATAGACCGCATGCCGCACGAATCAGCGACCCATTTTGCCTAGAAAGATTGGCTCTTAGGCCCAAGAACTAGCAGGAGAACCTTCGGAGAACGGATGCAAAGCAAGAGTGGAAGATAATTTGGACAAAACGTGAACGGCCGAAAGAGGTAAATAGCACACGCCATTAGCATTAGCACGGCTTGGTGCTAGAGCCGTTCTCCCCTTCATTTTATTTCGAATTTCGACGCGGAGAAAGAAAATTTAAGAGACTAAACAGAGACGCGCGCACGGCTGGCAGTGATGTGAAGAAGTTCTAAATCTTCACAGCAGCCCTCTTTTTATCCGAGAATGTGCGTGAAATAGTTTTGCTCGAGTTCTGAATGTTTGCGGCATTTAGTCTCGCGTTCCAGCAACTGCGTGGTGTCTAGAAGTGGACTCTGATTGAAAACCCAAACCGAAAGAATTTGCTTCCCACACACATCTCCTCCAGCCAGCCAGCCAGGCCGGTAGCCGGTTCAACCGAGAGCAGGAAAACGAAACTGAACGCTCGGCCGAACCTATAATCATTTTCCCATTTACGCAATTCAACCCAGCAGCAGCAACAGCACCACATCCGAATAAATCCATTTCATTGTGACGCGAACTTTGCTCCCTTCCTTTTGTGAATTGCTGGAAGCTTCCATCCGAATTCTCGTAGAAGAAAAAGTGCATCGATCCGGAGAAATTGCATCGCTTCGTTGGCCGGTGTGAATGCGGAACCAACGGCTGGCAGATGGATGTCCAGCATCCTCGAAGGCATTAATTATGCACACGGACACGGATGCGTGTACGCTTCACTTTGACAAGAACGTGGAAAAATTTCACAATCTGAGTGTCTTGAAAACGCTTAGTTTAGTGAAAACAAAAAAGCGAATCTCGTATTCGAACGGGTCCTTTCAGCAGGGAACATATGCCGGTGCAAATCAAGCAGAGCAAAATCGCACGAGGATCATCAGGATAGCAGGTAGCGATGGTGATGGGAGAAGAGCGCAGGTAGAATCCGTAACCTGTGCGTTTCATAGTGGAATAAGATTTTATGGCAGCATGTTTTACATTGAGTCAGCTGCGCTTTTTCAATCTTTGAAATTAAATCATGTTATTCGAGTGGTTGGTTTTCATTTCATTTGTGTGTGTCAGTATATGTAATCGAATGTTTTGAATGATTTGAAAGTTCTTTGGAATACTAATTCTACACATATTTTTTAAAGGTTAATACGACAAACAAACTAACTTTAGATTTTAGAAAAACTTCAATTTTATACTTTCTCCAGATCATCTCATTGGAATTAACATATTCAGGTATACAAGCGAAAGCTGTTAAAAGTTTATGGAAGGGGTGCCTGGATTCTTATGATTTGCGGCTAAAATCAAATTCTTGGTGTAAAAATGGTTGTTTCCTACTACAGATCATTTCGTCAGATGAAAAAGTCTTGTATTTACAAGGGGCTGTCCATAACGTAAAGCAATTTTTTTCAAACAAAATGAAAACTTTACTGATTGCTACTTAACGAACTGATTGAAACTTAACGAATGATTATACTAATTCTTGTGTTTTGAACCAAATTGCTATGATATACAAAAAATTTCGTTTATAAAACACCCAAACATGCAAAATTCCATTTTGATTACATCAAGATTTCATTCAGAAATTATTATGATATAGATCAATAACATCGAAATCATGTGTTTAAAACTGTTTAAAATGAAGTTTGTCTTTTGTTAATTTGGGTACCGTCAAATGCGCGATATTCAAAAAACCTAGTAAAATAAATCTAAGAGTTCACCAAACAATTTAACAGAAAGTTTGTTTCCATTTCTACAAATAAAGTTCTTCGTTTTACCTGAAGGCTAATTTTTTCCCAGTGATACAATTTACAATTTCAGATAGAGTATCAGTTCTGTTATCGTCAGGTTTATCCTGTTATCGTCCGGGGGTTAATGAAGTAATTTGCAATACCAAGAACCATTATGCAATTAACTAATGCTGTAGGATATCATTTACCACCCTTGACGATATTTGGACAACTCGGTCGATAATAGAACTGATACCCTATATCAGCAGCAACTTGAATGACAAAATCAAGCATTAAGCAGTGTATTTACGAAAATTTCAACTGAATTTTCATCAAAAATTTATTCGCAGGAATTTTTCTAGAAACAGCTTTTCACTGCAGACTTCATGATTCATGATTCAAATCTCTACGCTGGTATCATTTTAAAATTTGCTATGTTGTTCAAGCTCAGTTTTCTCCCCGATATCCGGTAATGTTTTTCATCTCTCAATCTTTAGTCTTCTTTGATTTCTAGAGTCAGTTTTCGTTCTCGAGCGTTTTAGTCTAACGATTGTCATTTTTTTCGCTTATATATTTTAATGCAGAACTACGTCTCTCAGGAAGTTTGGCTACATAGGGGTGTAAAATACAAATCCTAAAACGGAAAAAGGGGAAGTCCTTATCACTTGGGTAGTTTTCAATGGATTCCTTCGATCTTGCAGCAATCGATTGGAAAATCATCTATGCACCAGCCTAAATGCAGAAAATTGTAAGTTGATTATTCGAACAATTGTACTACTAAAAATTGTCATGTCTTTTTGAGACGCAGATTCCGACCTCTGATTGGTCGTTTATTGCTAGCACGGTCGACAGAGTTATATACCCAGTTAACCGGAAATGCACTATTTGAATTATATAAGAACCTCTCTCTGCTCAAACCAATCATTGTACTAGTAGATGGCGACTAGGACGGTCCTAATTAATTAATAGCGGGTAGCAACAGTAGCGGAACAAGATAGCAGCGTCACTTGAAAAGCTTCCGTATTTTGACTACACACAAACGTTTTGTGATGAATTCCGTGGACCGTTACGATTTCAGTGTGAAAACAGCTTATCCTTGTGTTTTCAGAAGAATGCTTTATTCCCACTGTCGGTGATAGTACAGAGACGCGATCAACAACATACCCGATATTAAATTAAACAATTGTCTTTTTGGGGACAAATTAAATATTTAATTGAAGAGTCAATGTTTTCTCGTTCATTCATTACACTTCATTCAAAATGTTGGAACGTCTTAACAAAGACGGTTGTGAATTCAACTTTATCTCTGTGTCTCAGTACGAACTGAATTTTCTTTTCCTTTAGCAAAATGCAACACCACTTATGAAGTATTGCATGACTGAGTACGCCATCTTCTATTATCTGCTTCCATACGACACTTAAACGCATAATCAAGCATTGCAAAATTGTCAAGTCTTGAATAACCAAATTACATTGAAAATTGTCAAGCCTGGTTGAAACGCAGATTTTGATTGATCAGATTGGCTGGTTTTCCCTAACACGGTCGACAGAATATTACATCTAGCACACTGCACAATTTGGGCTAAAAACAAGCTTGCTTCTGCTCAAACCAATCATTTTACTAGTGGATGGCCATTACCATGGACCTAACCCAGTAGCAGCGGGTAGCAAAAAGTAGCGACAGCGGGGACTGATAGCGGCACCAGCAGCATCAGTGGCACTTCTTTTAATAATAAGCTGCATTTGTGCGGTAGCGGCAGTATTAGCGGTACATGTATTGACCGGCACTTCTTTCAATGAAAAACTCTGCCGTGTTTTGGCAACACACGAACGTTGTTGGGATGCTGGCAATCATAATCTACAACCAATTAAGTGTGAGTTCTCTGAGCTTGGTAACATTACTTGTAACGCATGTTTACAAGATTTTAAAACATTTTGCTTTCTCAAGTTGAAAGCAAAGACGACACCCAACCTCATGTAGGTTTAGGTCAAGTTGCGGTCGTACAACCCTTCTGCTGTTTTTTTTTCTATATACCCAGAATCAATTATTATGAACGGACTTGAAAATGTTTCTCGTCGGAATTTTTCATCGTTTTTTCAAGTTTTTATAAGTTATATATTTTCTATCTGGAAAAGTGATGTGTCTACGTTTATTGAATGAAGGCCGCTGTTGTTTCGGTGTGAATTCCGAGTGTTTGATTTGAATCGCGATGAAGTGTTCCGAGGGTTGTCGAGTACGGTTGGAGATAGTGCAATAATGTCGACGTATTTTATTTAGCCTTCCCGTCGCGTAATCGTTATATTTTAAGTGCAAAGGGTGGAGTAAAACGTAATACGAAATGTGGCGGTTTCGTATTATCGGTGAGAGTGACGTCAATGTTGAAATCCGTGAAAGATTCGTGCAATTTTGTGGCTAATTTGTGAGAGCTGCATTTCGTTTTCGGTAGCGGAGCACGTTTTCCGCTAGCCCTTGCCTTGTCATAAGTGTGTGTGAGTAAGTGCAATGTGAACAAGGAAAAGCGAGAGAAGTGTGAGTGCAGGATGACCGTTGCTCTTGCGTGCGGCACGTTCTCGCACTAGCATGATAGTTCAGAGAGGACGCGGGAATTAAAGGATAAGTATTAGTGTTGGTGACGTTTTGCCTGTGTTTTTTGTTTGATTTGCATGGCAAAAGGGAACCAATGTTTTTTTTTGTTTTTTTTTCTCTGTTTTCATTTTGAGCAGTTTTATGCCCTTGTTTTATGATTTTGATGACAGTTTTATGATTTGATGACAGTTTTTAATTTAATTAATCAGAAATCTTGTCGGTTAGCAGGGCAAATAAATTTTGATTGCGATTGTTTTGGCATTTTGTTGAATCTAATTAGTACTCGGTCTTGTTAGATATGCATATTTGCATTTTGTAAAAATTTCTAGCTATGAATGCATGAAACTTTGCCAGTTTTTCATACTCAGTAGGTATCTTCGCTTCGTTATTCAAGACGTAAGTGGTAATCAACGCGAAATACCGTGTCTCCGCGTATGCGTCGGTAAGAGGGAATAGAGCGGTCGCGCAAAACTTTCCGGGGTAAACGTGTTTTCGGCCCAGGTGAGCTTTGCTCAAGTATGGATTTTCGGTGTTTTGTGACTTCCGAGGTGTACCAAACCATTTATTCGCAGACTGTCCACCCGTAGGTTCTATTCCAGCACGCAGTGATTCGGAGTAGGTTCCGTTCGTTCGATAAATATCGTAAATAATTAATCGCGACAAAACATCGTAATTAATCGCCACCAAATATCGCAATTATTTGCAATTAATATCAGGATTATACGCGACTCGTCTGCCAACGCACACATCCTTTTTTTTTTTTTTTCTTTTTTCGTTCGTTTCAAACGGCAATGGCCAAGCAAATAGGCCGTTTTTGAAGTTCTCTTGCTGACCGCTTGCAGTATATGTTGAGGGCCTATATATTTACTTTTTTCTTGTTTTTGCTTAATGCATATCTGGTTGCTTCGTAACATTGTGTAGTCAGCTGTGATAAATCAATGAGAGATACGTTTCGGTAGTTGCATAATGACTTCATAAACAGATTTTCGAATATTTGAGTCTGTCTTGATTAGGTTAAAGGTCCGGTATCCTTGCTTGCGCTTTATTTTTGCGGTGTTACATCATCAACCGGAATGAGTTCGGATCGCGTTATGATTTCCGTAAAAGATATAATGAACTCGTACGCGCGATATTTGGTATTATGAACCCGGTATCAGAACTCAGCGCATCGTTTACCAAAACGGAATCTGCTGCAACCCTTACCCTTTTCTCCAACATCCCAGTGATTTCTCGTGGAAGTGCAGAGGTGTTCTCGGCTTCCAATAAAGCGAGTATCACGTCAACATATTCCTATACACACTCCTTCTTTGACCTGCATTCGGATGCGGCCGGCGCTGGTATTGCCTAATATAAAGATTAAGGTCACCAGTTTTTACACATTGAGGACGAATGTTAATCCCAAGCATCATCCATTGGTTCTCTGTGTAATTACAGCTGATCTGGCAATACGGAGTAGCAACCGCGGGCGGTCAATCATGCTCATGCTCATGCTCATACCCAGAATCAAATATTATACTCACGCCAAAAAAAATTGCGACAAGAAAAAAATTGTGCTTCTTATTTTGAGCATTCGAGTCGTGTAATTCAAGCATATGACTCTCTAATTAAAAGCTATCAAGACTGGCTTACATATACATTAGCGTTGGGATAATAGCGAGAAAAAAAGTAAGGATAGTGCATTAAAGAAAATGTTTACATTAGATTCTTGTGGCAGAATTTATTTTAAACAGCAAAAATTCTATAAGTTTTCCTAGTTTTTCTGGATAAAATCAAATTCTCTGAAAATTTCAGGTTTACCCAGGCATTTATACAGCGATTCCATGCAACAAAGTCTTATCCGAAGTTTGTTTTTCTTCCGATCATGCTTAAAATCGCTTTAATTTTTATCAACAAAAGTTAGACTCGGTTTTTAAAGTAGTTTTTTTTTTAAATTGTTCACTTTTGAGCCGTTTGACCGATTTTGAGTTTATACCAAACTGTACTTAATATAACAAAAACTATGCAAAATCATGATACAACCCATATTTTGCCGCTGTGAAGGGTCCAAGACCTAGAGGACTCTATCGTTTTTTTTTTTTTTTGGATCGAAAAAGAACAATTATCGCTTTGTATATGTTGCCTAAGCTCAAGTCAAATTTGCAGTTCATAAATTTTCGTGATCAATTTTCGATTTGAGGCCAAAAAATCGTCATTTGCGGGAAGTGTAACTTTCCTCATTTCAATCAAAGAAAATAGCGTCAGAAGCGCATCGAGAGTTGAAAAAAAAATTACGGAAATGCTGCTCTTAGTGAAACAACGTACGTCACTTGGTTACGTCACTTTAAAGACGGTAACTTCGATGTTGATGACTGTTCGCGTGAAGGGAAGCCAGATTCCTAAACCAAAGGATAAATGTCGTTTTTTCGCCTGTGAACAACAAGGGTAGGTAAGCCAGTTATGGCAAGTGCATCAGTCATGGCTAAATCGCATAAGCGCAATGATGCCAGTTATTGCAATACCCCATTTGAACTCCATAGAACCTAACTGGTTCATGCAATTGTTAGTACATTTTTTAGGTATTGCCATAATTTTTAGTCCTCCCCTACTCAACAGCAACGAATTGAAGAGTTTTTTTCATTTTATCATGACGAGTGATAAAAAATGGATTCCTTACAGTAAGTCAAAGAGAGGACAACCATGGGGACTACCTAGTCATGCATCTACATGGTTATTATGAGATGTTGAACTCGAACGAAGCCATACCGGGAAACAGTTTCGACTTTAATTGATGCGATTTTGCCGATCAGTGCGCAAAAAAATTGCGAAAGTAATAGCAGAGGTATGAAAAAGTGATTCCACACCATGACAACGCTCGGTCTCACATTACAAAAGTCATTAAAACTTACAAATGAGAAGTCGTTTCTCACTTGCCATATTATCCAGATGTTGTTCTGATAACAAATGTGAATCTTAAGAATATTGAAGAGAGAGTAACCTAAATCATGACTATCCTGTAGCTAGACGAGATTAGAAAAACAGCGGTTTGGCGGGGTTTGTTGTAGTAGAGATGTGAGTGCGGGAGAATATATAATAGGATAACGATGTGAAAGATTAAGTATTTTCTTGCTATCTCTAGCGACACCAGCCAACCATCGCAGCTTCCTTTCTAAAACCATATATAGTCACAATATTCAATTTCCCATTCGGAGTTGCCTTCTTTAGCGTAGTCTGAAACAGCATATTTTCTAGCCAGAATGAACTGCTTCCTTCACCGAAATAAACTGCTGACACTAGACACCTTGTTTCCCGTGGGAGAAATAACGACGTATGGTAGCGAAATAAATAGGCGACAAAAAAAAAAGAGGCGATAAAATTTCCTTTCTTGGTAACTATATGTGACAGAAACACAGCCAAGAATTAAAAAGCAAAATAATGACGGAGAGCAAAATCGAAAGAGAGAATTGTTTTTCTGCGGGGTTTGAGAAGATAAGGTTTAAGTAGAATTTGTTTAATAAGATTAATCTAGCAACCGACTTTCAGGTGGTCGTTATTTTCTCCGCACATACCAGAACTACTTATGTATTTCGAGTCTCTGGCAAAGGTCTCAAAGATTAACATAGCCTTTTTATTGAACTTCAGAACCGCCAAAGTTTCGTTTTTCACCAATGAAAAAAAACATGAAATTTCCGAAATGGATTGTTTTATGCCAAGTGTCTATGAAATGCATGAATTGTCTAAATCTAGTTTATGCATTTCTAAGTTACTTGGTTTAGAAGAATCGATTTCAACAATTTTTTATTGACAATTTCTGTGTATTTTTTCATCACAATGTTCAATAAACACATGCACATAAAGCAAAAAATCTTGTGTGAACAAAAAAATAAGGAAAAATTAGATCCTTAATGGAAAATTCATATTTTGTTTCAAAAGTTCTACAACTTTTTCAGGTTTTTCCAAGTACAATAAATTCTCTGATAACTATTTTTTTCTTGGCGATTTTTTATTTTCAAAATGATCCCAACAAACAATCCTGTTGGTTAAGAACTTGTTAGTGTTGGTGATTTGTCTTCGTTCTTGTATTGGTTTCACTGGATCTGGAAGTCCTGCGTATTGATTCCACCGACGCCAGTTTGGTGCTTAACGGTGTTGATGCAGAAACACTTTAATTCTGGGAGCATTTATGGGTTTAGAGTACGGTCCAATATCATGGTTTCTGCTAATGTGGAGCGGATTTGGTGTTATATGCAATGTTCTAAGAGGGCCGTTTCAAAAAATTCTTTTGAAAAAGGCCGCAACCAATGGCCGAAACGTCGGATCTGAAGAAAAGAGCCGTTTAAATTATTTACAGAGACTGCAAAGCCGCAAATCAAAATACAAAGCAACCAACAGTCACCACGAAAAAGATTTATCCTATTGCAATTTATATCAAGAGAATAAACAGTTTGTTTTACTGATTTGTTGTGATGGATTTCAGTTTTAAACAAACTTGCGTTTTAAACTTTTGACAGCTGTATTTTTCACCTAAATATTTTTCCAATTAGCCATGTTTGTCAGTTTTAATTGAAACCATAAAAACAACTTTAAATAGTTTAGGATGCTTTTCTACTATTCAGCTTTTGTCAAGTGCTACCTTTGCAATTCAGTTACTATTGTTCTTCAAGTTTCATCCTCATGTTTGTATTTTTACTAATAGGAGACAAAGTTTCACTTGTTTCGAAGAAAACCACAACTTGTGATAATGAAAAGAAGTGTACCTACAAAGGATGAGAAAGACAACAACGTATTGAAATAATATTAAATAAGTAAATTGCTGAATCTTCAAAACTACTCACAAGGCAGAAAAAAGGTTCTAGCCAATGATTTTTTTGTTATCTTTGCTCGATTTTCCGGTGACAGATGGAACTACGGGTGCTATGTTTCGGTTTTGCTTTAAATTTCCTTCTTCAGCGAGATGAAATTCGATCCCAGCATGCGCATTTTAGCATTACAGCAGATACATGTTGTTGGAAATTGGTTTGCACATTTTTTTCACATAGAAATAGTGAAGAAGGATGTGTTATATTCTGAACAGGCTAAATTTTACATTGGTAAGTATAGCAAAATTTAGCATGTGTAAATCAAAACTTCATTTTCTAACAACGAACCACTAATTGGCATACATCGGTGTTTCCCTGTCAGCATCAAGACTGTCCAGGCAGAGTGAAGACCTGTCGGACGCTACTAACCACTCTGCCCAAATTGCTTCAGCTCTTTGTTCAATCCCCAGCTAAGAATCATAAATCCTGGTACAAAATACACACGAGCCAGCAGAACTTCATACATTATTTATAAAGGCTTTTATATTTCACTGCTTCAGCACTCTGCGCTCTGAGCTGCTGCTCGCTGACTGGCTGGTTAGGTATACAACTGCTGAATAAGCCCGAACCCGAACCGTGAAGAGCGGCCGCGTCGATTTGTTGTCTCCGGCTATAAAATGCGGACACTTCGCATATAATACACATCAGGTTGGTGGTGGCTCGCGACCCATAGCCGTTGGAGTCGAACGGACCGGGGGTATGAATGTAATAAATGCCAGGTTCTTTTATTTTTCGAGTAGGTGGCGTCAACCTTGGCCAAATATCGAATCGCGCGCTGACTGATCTGTTGTAGGTTGTGCGAGTCAATACATAGTGCGGAGTGTTCTAGCTGAGAGTATATGTGCAAACAACGCGAGATTAGTATAGATGAAGAAAAAAAAAACGCGAGATTAGTGCGAGGAACGATGAACAGTACAGAGCTCAGTGATTCATTCATGGATCGGGCCAAAGTTCGAATTGGAATCATTACGGTAGCCCAGCTATAAGTTGTTGAATCGAGTATAAAAATAAAGTACTTATTGCGATTTGTGATAAATGGCACCAGACAACGACAATGCGGCTATTCCATGTCTGCTCAAACGGCGAGCATCCTTATCAGGCGCGTTCTTTATTCACTGCACTACCTTATCATGATCGATCGCACAATTGAATCACCAGCTGGCTAACTGCATGGTCTTTGTGAAAGACGTAAGTTTTATTATCACTCAGAAGTCTTTGTTTTTATTGTACTTTACGACAAAATTTTATACTGATTTTCTAGTTCATATTCCGGCCATTTTAAATTCGAAACGGTGAACGCCTCTCAAACAACATTATTTTATGTTGTTTTAATTATAAAATACTTGAAGGAAATCGTTATCACTGAAATGATAGCGATTATAAATTAAGCAATTAAAAATCATGAAAGCCGTTGACGAATCAGAGTATTGGAGTTTGATAAAAAAAATATTGAAAATTATTTAAACTGGATTTATCATAATAGTATTAGTTAATAATATTCAAAGTTTGACAGAACTCTAGAGGCAACATACAAATCTTATCAGGGCTCAGGCTTCATCAAGTTAAAGGAAACAGCGTGTACTTAGAAATCCAACTTAAATCAGACAAATAAATTCCGGAAATCACGCAAAAAGTTTCTAATGATAAAAGTGGAAAAAAAACAAATGGTTAAAAAGAACATTAAATATTCTGGAATTTAATTTTTAAAGTTTTATCGACATTTTTAATAAGAGGTCTTTTATGTTACTAATCAAATAACAACTTGAATCTGACTAAAACATCTCTCAAACGGACATCCTGCATACGGACATGCCCAGTCCAGAACAATTTTGTTCCGAACTGAATGGAACGGTTCATATACTAACCTCTCATTTCGTTATCCTCATGCTTGTAGGTGTTATCCTTGAGATAGCAGCTTCCTTGGCCAACCAGTTCCACCACAATCAGCAGTGAAACTGCGACCAGTTTACAGCTTCGTAGCCACATTTTGTCCCTCATTTTCTGCTGGCAAAACACAACGGTTCAGATCGCCAGCCTACACCCACCGGGCACCTGATTCCGTTTCGGTCTTCTTCACGCACTTCTCTTGGACGGTTATCACTAAGTTAGAGGTACGCACCAAATGTCGTCGCCGTCGTTGTCGCCGTCTGTTTGCACACAGATCTGGATAATTGTCGCTCAAGCGCAGGCCTACCCTCTGGCGTCTTAATGGAACACAATATAAAACAATCAAAATTTCAAGAACACGAGCTTCACTTCGTTTTCCATTTCACGGTTCGCAAACCACCCGTTTAGTCTGCGGCTGCCGCCAGCAATAGTCACCAACCTAACGCACAAAATATCGTTTCTACGGGGTTTTTGTTTCTGTTAAACTTCTGCCGCTTGCCGCTATCGTCGGGTCTGGTTCAGGAATTTCTGTAGCGGTCACGCATTAATTAATCTTCTCAGAAAGTACAACCCAAAACTCGACCCCTACACCGTTTTCGACCACAAAAAGTCGCACTAGTGCAAGTCTTTTTCAGGCTAGCTTTATCTCGGTTTTTTCTCTTCTTCTCTCTCTCCCTCACTCTCACACACAAATTCCGCAATTGAATTACTAATTAGCCGTGAGCTCTAAATACATTGTATAATAGAAATGTACCACTCGGCTATTTGTGTTTGCTGCGGTTTCATTCTCTATTCCACATTTCTAGTGGCCTCTATGGAGTACAACACTCTAGGGGTTCAATGATGGAGTTATAGCCGCGGTTGGCGGGACGCTCTGTTTAGTGCTGTGTTTGCTGCTATCTTCTCGCGATTCTCCGCTGTGATTCGAAATCTCTTTATGAATGAAAATCAGGTTTTTGCTTTGCGCCTCATTCAAATCAGTTCTCGGTCCGCTGCCGCGTTCGCGTTGACCACTCTTTCGCTTTCACGCGTGTTCCACAAACAAAAACCGCACTGACAAGGGGTCACCTGTTGACACTCTTGCTACACACGCCTTCCAATCACTTTCAAGTTGTTTATTTGTTTGTCAACTTTGAAGTTTCCGATTGATTACACCGCAACTTCGCCAATCCTTAGGGCCCAAACCCTGACAGCTATTTCTCTACACATGATGTCATTTTATTTGACCTCCGCCTCGGTCAAAATTGGGCTTCTCTGCTCGATAACCCCACGTAAAAAAAAGCAATTAATAAAAGCTCTTCAATCTGCTAAAAGACTCGTTCTCCATTCACTTATAAAATCAACCGCATATAAGCTCTCGGGATGGTAAATAATTACATGTGTACTGTCGACGGAAACCGAGCAAGAAGCAAACCAAGAAGTAGGCAGCCGAAACGTTCCACACACACCTTAAAGGTCTCAACCAAGCCCCGCAGATCTTTCCCGAGCACAACGTGTCGTAGATAAATGGGAAAGAACAGGTAAGTAAGATCTTTGTTTTTTATGCCTTTGCTTCTTGCTGTGCACACTACACCAACACAACGCTGCAGTAAACACACTAAAAAACGAAAAACTTCAACGCGCGAATGTCAGAAACCACCTCTTGTATATCTATTGGGCTTCAGTCAAAGATCCTCCAAAGAGCTACAGTAAACAAAAACGTAACACTTCTGCTACACACTGAACCAACCTGGAAGCCGTCTAATGTTAAACTGAGCTAGCGTAAACACAACCACTGAGCTGAGCTGAGCTGCGCTGTCAATCGTAAACAACTCTCGCATTTCCCACAGGCCGGGACTCTCTTTCTGTAGTCTCCAGTCAGCTCAGCTGCCACTCTCTCACGAAACGATGCGAACCACAAGAGCGAAGCGGATTATTGCGACAGCAGCAGCAGCAACAGCATTCTTCGACCTTCGAGCAGGAAGCCGCTGGTTTTCCACCCGATCCAGGAGAACGAAGCGATCGATGGAGGAAAATTGTGTAAAAACAAAACTCTAAAGAGAGAGAACGATCTCTGTAAAGCCAGATCAGTACAGCGCCGGCTCAAGCGCGAGAGAAATTTCGAGAGCAAAGGTTTGTAGAACGTTTTAGCAGAAATGCGGATTAGTCGTTGGGTGCTTACTAGACATCCTCAGGGCCCGAGGAATACAACGTCCCAGCTCGTGATATCATGGCACAGTATCATATGTACCAAATATGCTGCTAATATATGACTTTTTAAAGAACATCAAGTTTGAAGTTGACAATGAGGATAAAAAAATTGCTCTTAGCTCAAAAGATACACTAGGGTCTTTCTGCTCTGGAGGTGCATTCCAAATTTGTATGAATTGTGAAAATAGACATTTTCTAGTTGAACAAAGAAAACCGTCCAAAAATTTTTGAACCTTGTTAGACTATGATAGTGGTTAATCTAAAGAACAAAATACAATATGAAACATTCTCAGTATTTACACCAAAAATTGTGATTTTTTTGGAAACGGATATAGGGTAGGGAACATATTCTAAGCAGCTTTAGAAACCGCCTGTGTATTCAGACGAAATACTCGAAATCTGTTGGGTGAAATTCAAACAGAAGTATATCGATCTGTTCTCCATCTTTTTCTCTGTCATACCTTGTTTTCAGATTGTGAGACTAAGTTAGCAAACTTTAACAATTATCAATTAAAGTTACCAATCGAGGGACACTATTCCAATCACCCCGAACCTATTTTAAGCAGTTTCCATCGGTTTTGCAGGCGTTTTTATTTCAGCACCCGAAGTGGCTCCTGAATGGTTGCAATATGAGTCGATTTGTTTCGAATGGTGATTTCTGTGTGATTTATTTGTGATTAACGGTATTTCTTATATTTGTAAGACAGCTAGACAATCAAAGTATTCGTTTCCTTCATTGAAATTGTCGATATTGATCAAAATCCAGAAGTTTAAGGCCTGCTTCTTTCGACTGATTGAAATAGGTGCCATTGCTTAAGCCGTTCCCTACCTTATGATTACTTTTGGCCTAAAACGTAAAACGTGATTGAAATGAAATCGGTATCTTGCACCTTTTTTAAGGTAATGGAGAAAAGCAGCTCGTGTAGTTTTTCTATAATCGTGTGAAAAAGACCTTAGTGTACGCCAGAAGATTTCGCTGTAAAAAATTTGCAGGAAAACAGACAGATAAACTCCACAGAAGATATTTATAATTGGGAAGAAATCAAATCAAATTAAACGCCTTTTGAAAAAAAAAAAAGATGTTGAAAACTCCAAGAGCTATGAAAAATATTTTTTTTCTTCATTTACCTATGAAATTAATAATTCTCAATATTCATTTGAACAGTCAACTATCGGTTGAATTCTTTGAAAAATTGTTTCTCAATAACTTTGATCGTTGTTAAAATGTTATCTTGACACGTTGTAGGAAAGTGATTTTTATGCTTGAAAAAAATAAGCACTAAGGAAAAAAGCACGCTTTTGTCCAAAAATAAAAATAAACTTCAATTGGAAGTTTAAAAAATGTTATAGGATAGAGAACATATTTTAAGCAGATTTAAGAGCCGCCCGTGTATTGAGGTGAAATACTTGAAATGTGTTGAGTAAATTTCAAACATAAGTATATTAATTTGTTCTATATCTTTTTCTCTGTCAGCACTTGTTTTCAGATTGTAGAACTGAGTTAGCAAACTTTAAAAATAATCAAATCGAGGGACACTATTCCAATCACCCTGAACCTATTCTAAGCAGTTTGCATCTGTTTTGCAGGGGATTTTCTTCAGTACCCGAGGTGACGCCAAAATGGTAATTTTTTTTTTATCGATGTTTATTCAAAGATTTTTCTGTGTCAAACGGTATTTTTTGTATTCGTAGGACAACAAGGTATTTGGAGTGTTTGTTTTAGTCATTGAACTTGCCGGTAATAATCGAAATTCAGGCGTTTGAGGGCGGTTTCCTTCGACTGATTAAAATAAGCGCCACTTTCCCTCTCACAAGTGAACAATTGCTTATCAATGCAAAAAAAATGCAAGAAAATCATTTTGTCGTAATTTGCAATGTCTCAGGAAATTATTTATTCGTGCTTTAGGATACAATTTAAAATCATCATTGAAATGATGATCAAGCAACAAGGCACTTTGATAAATTTTAGTTCTGCTGTGACAGCATGATAAAAAAAAGTTAAATTTTGCTTTAGTATATGCATTATTTCGTAGAATATATTTTTTGACATAGAATTACTTCTTATGGCAACATTCTGAGCATTCGTTGTTTTGCTTTCGTCTCGATTAGACGCAAATTGTTCATCTCCGTTTGAGTTCGCAAAATAACAATACACGAGTTATCGTACGTGTGTTTTTTTTTGTCGATTAGTTCTTTGGCTGCGCGATAACAATAGCCTGCAGTTTATCGGCAGAAACATATTCTGCACACTGGTAGGGGCAGGCTACCCCGCCAGTGATCTGATACGCAGCTGATATATCAGCAAGAATAATTTCCCGCACCGCTGTTACCCCGCTAGCAGCACGGACCACCATACGATCGAGCGAGTGGAAGTCAACTACAAGTGGCATCTACAAGGTCGCGTGTAGGATACGGCCACTGTGTCACAACACGAAGCTGGATCGTCATTGTTTGTTCTGCGGAGACGCTCGATTAATCCTACTATCAGCCGTGAGGTCGTGACTTAGACGTTCGGTGAAGTATTCACTTTAGAATTTTTATCATTGTTATTAATATTATTATTATTATTGTTATTATTCTAATTATTATTATTATTATTTTTATTATTATTATTATTATTATTATTATTATTATTATTATTATTATTATTATTATTATTATTATTATTATTATTATTATTATTATTATTATTATTATTATTATTATTATTATTATTATTATTATTATTATTATTATTATTATTATTATTATTATTATTATTATTATTATTATTATTATTATTATTATTATTATTATTATTATTATTATTATTATTATTATTATTATTATTATTATTATTATTATTATTATTATTATTATTATTATTATTATTATTATTATTATTATTATTATTATTATTATTATTATTATTTTTATTATTATTATTATTACTATTGTTATTAGTATTGGTATTACTGCCTTTTTTTTATTTTGATCCATTGTAGTTTAAAAAATTGTTTTTAAAATTTAATAGCAACTACTTGACCCCCCCCCCCCCACAGAGCGTAACGCTCCCGCAAAATGGACGACATGCAGGTGCAACTATTCCTGGATGTGGAAACAAATGGGGAAGAGATTGAGATCTCACCCATCAATTCCCCTTTACCTTCCCCGCTACCTATCCCCGTACCAAGGGTACCGGCAACATGGGTGAAAGCTTACCCAGATGCTTCGAAAGGTCCGTTCGTAGTTTACTTCAGGCCCATAAAGAAGCCTCTAAATATTATTCAAAACGGCAAGGACCTGGCAAAACAGTTTTCGGACGTAACCGAAATTACAAAGGTTAGACCGAACAAACTGCGAGTTGTTGTGAGTAGCTTGAAGCAAGCAAACGCAATTGCTAGCTACGAGCTCTTCACGAGAGAGTACCGCGTGTACATCCCTGCCAAGGACGTGGAGATCGACGGTGTGGTTACCGAAGGAAGCCTCACGGTCGATGACATTTTGCGTCACGGGGTTGGCTGCTTCAAGAACCCCCTGATTCAAGATGTAAAGATACTGGATGTCAAGCAGTTGCATTCAGTATCCATCGAAGAAGGAAAGAAGAAATTCTTCCCTTCAGATTCCTTCCGTGTAACATTCGCCGGATCCGCACTGCCGAACTACATCTCTTTGGACAGGGTTCGTCTGCCTGTACGCCTGTTCATACCGCGGGTCATGTATTGCCAAAACTGCAAGCAGTTAGGTCATACAGCCACCTACTGCTGCAACAAGGCACGCTGCAGCAAGTGCGGAGGCAATCATGCTGAGACCGCTTGCAGTGAGGATACTAAAAAGTGTCTTTACTGCGAGGGAACTCGGCATGACCTTTCGGCGTGTCCCGCGTACAAACAGCGCGAGGAAAAAATTAAGCGTTCCCTCAAGGAACGATCAAAGCGCTCTTTCGCAGAAATGCTGAAGAGTGCTGAGCCACCCTCGACAGGAAACATCTTTTCCTTTTTGCCAACCGATGAGGGTACATCTGACGATCCCGTCGAAGGGTGTTCTTATGCCATGCCAGAAGGATCTAGGAAGAGGAGAATGATCAACTCTCCTAATCTTTCTCGCAAAGGTCGCAAGATAACCCCTAGCGGAATGACCAATAAGCCAACACAAAAAGGAAGCGGTGAAGAAAAACCGAAGCAAGTACCTCCCGGTTTTAATTTTAAATCAAACCAGGAGTACCCACCGCTTCCTGGGACACCAAAAACCCCTCGTGCACCCATTTCTCGATCAGAAGATGAACAAGAAAAAGGGTTCATAAAATTTTCTGATATTGTGGACTGGATAATTAAAACATTCAACATACCAGATCCCCTACAAAATATTCTTCTTGCCCTTCTTCCTACAGTGAAACCCTTTTTGAAGCAACTAGCAGCAACTTGGCCCCTCATTTCAGCTATCATATCTTTCGATGACTAATACGGCGAAAGAGGTTAGGAATTTTATCACTGGATTACAGTGGAATTGCAGAAGTATCATCCCCAAATCCGATCTATTTTCTCATTTAATAAATACATACAATTGTGACGCATTTGCGCTCTGTGAAACCTTTCTCAATTCAAACGATCAACTCAATTTTCACGATTTTAACATTATTCGTCGAGATCGAGACTCACACGGTGGAGGGGTACTTTTAGGGATTAAAAAGTGCTATTCCTTCTTCCGAATCGACCTCCCCTCCATCTCGAATATTGAAGTCGTTGCCATTCAAACGAATATGAATGGAAAAGACCTATGCCTTGTTTTGTTATATATCCCTCCATCCACGCGGATTGAACAGAGGCATCTCACTGATATAGCAGAGTTGCTACCGGGAGTACGGCACTGTCAACCTGCTTCGAAAGTACGAGGCACTGGGCAGGCAGATGAAGAGCTTAGTAAAGGCGAAAAAACGCGGGTACTGGCGGCGGTTCGTAAACGCGTTGTCGAGGGAAACAGCGATGAGCACTCTTTGGGATACCGCCAGGCGCATGCGGAACCGTGACGTTTCGAATGAAAGTGAGGAGTATTCAGATCGCTGGATACTCGATTTTGCCAAAAAGGTCTGTCCGGACTCTGTACCGGAACAGAAAACCTTTCGCGACGCGTTATTAGTAACGACGGAAGAGCCTCCATTCTCGATGTTGGAATTTTCAATGGCTCTCCTGTCGTGCAACAATAAGGCTCCAGGGTTAGATAGAATAAAATTCAACCTGTTGAAGAATCTACCCGACTCTGCAAAAAGACGCTTGTTGGACTTGTTCAACAAGTTTCTTGAGCTAAATATTGTTCCGCATGACTGAAGGGAGGTAAAAGTCATTGCTATTCGGAAACCCGGGAAACCTGCCTCTGATCACAATTCATATAGGCCGATTGCGATGCTCTCTTGCCTCCGGAAATTAATGGAGAAAATGATCCTCTTACGGTTAGACAAATGGGTCGAAACAAACGGTTTACTTTCAGATACTCAATTTGGCTTTCGCCGGGGCAAAGGGACGAACGATTGCCTAGCGTTGCTTTCTACTGAAATTCAACTCGCATTTGCTCGAAAAGAGCAAATGGCTTCTGCGTTCTTGGATATTAAGGGGCCTTTTGACTCTGTCTCTGTAGAAGTTTTAAGCGCGAAACTTCATTCGCAGGGACTTTCACCAAATTTGAATAACTTTTCGCTCAATTTGTTGTCAGAAAAGCATATGTATTTCTCACATGGCGATTCGACAACTTCCCGAATTAGTTACATCGGCCTCCCCCAGGGCTCATGTTTAAGTCCTCTCTTATATAATTTTTACGTCAATGACATCGATGAATGTCTTGCAAATTCATGCACGCTAAGGCAACTTGCAGACGATAGCGTTGTATCCATTACTGGTAGCGAGGCTAGCGATCTGCAAGGACCATTGCAAGATACCTCAGATTAGCTGGGTATCGAATTCTCTCCAGAGGAAACTGAGCTGGTCGTTTTTTCTAGGAAGCATAACCCAGCTCAGCTGCAGCTCCTACTAACGGGTAAAACAATCACTCAGGTTTTAGTCGCTAAATATCTCGGGGTCTGGTTCGACTCTAAATGCACCTGGGCTTGTCATATTAGGTATCTGACACAAAAATGCCAACAGAGGATTAATTTTTTTCGTACGATTACCGGAACTTGGTGGGGTGCTCACCCAGGAGACCTTCTAAGGTTATACCAAACAACGATATTGTCAGTTCTTGAGTACGGCTGTTTCTGCTTTCGCTCCGCCGCGAACACGCACATTATAAAATTAGAGAGAATACAATATCGTTGTTTGCGTATTGCCTTGGGTTGCATGCAGTCGACCCATACGATGAGTCTTGAAGTGCTAGCGGGTATTCTTCCGTTGGAACATCGTTTTTGGAATCTCTCTTACCGGTTGCTAATTCGATGCACAGTTATGAACCCATTAGTAATTGAAAATTTCGAGAGGTTGGTTGACCTTCAATCTCAATCCAGATTTATGACTTTATATTTTGACTATATGGCTCAAGATATTAATCCTTCTTCATACGATTCCTCCAATGTCGCACTTTTAGATACTTCTAATAATGCTATATTCTTCGACACCACCATGAAACAAGACATTTCTGGTATCCCGGATCAATTGTGACCCCAAGAGATCCCTAAGATTTTTTCCAATAAGTTTAAACATGTTAGTTATGATAAAAAGTTTTACACTGACGGATCTAATCTAGATGAGTCCACTGGCTTCGGTGTTTTCCACGAAAATTTTACCGCCTCCTACAAACTCGATGCTCCTGCTTCCGTGTACGTCGCAGAACTTGCTGCTATTCAGTACTCTCTTGGAATCATCGAAACCCTACCCATAGACCACTACTTCATCTTCACAGATAGTCTCAGTGCCATTGAGGCTCTGCGATCAATGAAGCCTGTGAAGCACACCCCGTATTTCCTGGGGGAAATACGGCGGTTTTTAAGTGCTTTAACAGATAAAAATTACCGGGTTACCTTAGCGTGGGTCCCTTCTCATTGCTCGATTCCGGGTAACGAAAAGGCTGACTCTTTAGCTAAGGTGGGTGCTATTGATGGCGATATTTATGAGAGACCAATTGCTTATGATGAATTCTATAGAATTTTGCGTCAGAGAACACTCAACAGTTGGCAATCATCATGGAACTCAGATGAACTGGGACGGTGGCTACATTCCATTTTTCCTAAGGTATCGACGAAAGCATGGTTCAAGGGGTTGGATGTAGGTCGGGACTTCATTCGCGTGATGTCCAGACTTATGTCCAATCACTATACGTTAAACACGCATCTCTTTCGTATAGGGCTTGTAGACAGTAATCACTGCGTTTGTGGCGATGGCTACCATGACATCGAGCATGTTGTTTGGTCGTGTATCGAATACTGTGGTGTTAGGTCTGAGTTTATAGATTCCCTTCGGGCCCGAGGAAAACAACCGAACGTACCCGTTAGAGACATTCTGGGAAGCGGTGATCTCCAGTACATGACACAGCTATACGGGTTTATCAAAAATGCTGGCATTAAAATTTGATTTCTTTTATCTATTTGCTAGAATACAATTTCTGTCACAAACTGAAAGAGAATGATACACCCGGCTGGAGACACTAAAACGAAGACTCGGCATCTCTATGTTTACGCAGACACCTCAGACCAAAACTGCTCAAATAGAACATCACTGGTTAGCCACGTACAAATGAATACATTCTGTTATATAAAATAGTTAAAAACAAAATTGTAACACCCCTCCACTCACCTTAAATCCCCACTAGCTCGTAGTCGGCCGCGAGAATAAAAAAAGGCCTCCCTCTTTTCCCTGCTAATTTAGAATTTAAAAAAAAATGTACTTGGCTCAGTTAAACATAAATTGTATCGTGCCGTGTCAAATAAACTATTTAAAAAAACTAAACATTCTGAGAGGAGGTGTAAACTGGCCAAACTGATGACTTCCGGTTCCTAGAAAACAGTGAAGTGGTGGTAAAAGTGGATCTCAAAGTCCGGAAATCGATTCCAGATGTCCGATTTCCGGAAATCAACCAAAATAGCTGAATTTTTCGAGAATTTTCGTAACCGGGATGATCCACCAAGCCAAAAATCGACCTCATATGCCATTTAGAAATCCAAGATGATGACCTCCGGTTTCTAGAAAACAACCTAAAATGGCCAAACACTAGCTAAAAATAAAATTTTCGGAGCCGGAATAACGTTCACAGCCCGTAAATCAACCTCAGCTGTCATTTTTAACCTTTTCAGGACCTACACATTATTTCCACTGTTTTGTATTGGTATTGGATAAAAATTATTAACATAAACATATTATGAAGCCACAGGCTGAAAACTCCTAAAATTGAATTAAAAAAAATTATACATTTTGTCTACTCTTCTATTTACATAGGCCCAGAAAGTCATTGTGACATATTAAGCATGTATACCTCTATTTTTTGTTTTGATACATTGGCAACGTAGAACAAACAATTTAGATGATGAAATCACATTAATGAATTGATTCACTGCAGAAATGGCTTATAGGACAATTTTTCGATTTATTACAAATGGAATGTCAAAGGCATAATACATTTCAAACGGATCAACTTTATCGTAAAATAATTATGCCTCATAGCTGCGAGCGAGATTTTCATGTGTTGACCGGTCCTGGCGTAGAATGCGACCCCCTCCCCGTAAAAAGGGGAGGTTCATGGGGAGACAAATTGTTATTGCATCTTTGAGTATCGCTTGCACTCTTGATATTACAATAACTTACTTGTACTTTACTTTTAAAGCGGAATCCAGAATACGTCGCCATGTCCCTCGGTCTTGGGCTGCTATCATCCAATCGCCCCTAACACCTATTTCGCGTGCATCCTCGCCGACAGCACACATCCAACGAGTGCGGGGTAGGGATACCACCCGTCCTGAATTAGCAGGACATGTCCTGATTTTGAAGTTCTATTTGGGCGTCCTGATTTATTTTTTATATTTTAGCATTTGTCCTGATTTTCTTAAGAAATTTAATTTTTTTGTGTGGTAATGAGCAGAATTTTTGAAAATTGCTCAATAAGTGTTTTCGATTCCAGGTCGCAACGCTCACTGCGATCAATTTTTTTTTATTTGTTGAATCTCAGCAGAGTAATAAGAAGAATCTTTCACGCGTTGACCGTTACCATTAAGCATCTGGCATTTGTTGAGTTGAGTTGAAACAGTTTACGTTTGTTGAATTTTTGAAATATTTACTAATGCGTAACAGTTTAAAGTGGTTTGATGAAAGTGACTCGTCAGAGATACACTCAGCTTTTTTACTTTGTGTTTTTCTACACAGATCTTCGAATTATTTTTTCAAGCGGATTTTTAAATTGAAGGATTTTTTAATTACCGCGTCTTTCCATGAGGTACATATCAACGCGTAAAAAAACAAAATAAAAAACTAATTTACTCAATGTACAGTAAATAAAAGAGTCTTATATTGTATGTTAAAAGGTAAATCACATATTACGTGTTATATTTGCTCATACACCGAAGAATAGAATGGCTAAGTCAAATTTGTGCCGAGAAAAGGTGTCCTGATTTCTAATTTCGACCAGATGGTATTCCTAGTGCGGGGTCTACCCCGAAGTCGACGACCTCTATCGAGATTTCTGCTAACTATAGCCTTCGCTTGACGCTCATCCGGCATTCTCGCTACATGCCCAGCCCACTGAGACCTGCCGTGTTTTATCCGCTTGACTATATCCGCCGATTCGTATGCCTGGTACACTTCATGGTTCATGCGTCTGCGCCAAACACCATTTTCTAGTTTGCCGCCAAAGATTGAACGCAAAATCCTACGCTCAAAAACACCAAGAGCTCGCCGATCAGCCTATTTCAGCGTCCATGATTCATGGCCGTAGAGAGCCACTGGAAGAATCAGTGTTTTAAGAGTGCAAGTTTTGTACGGACTTGCAGACTGCGGGACCTTAGCTGGTTACGTAATCCGTAAAAGGCCCTGTTTGGGGCTGCTATCCGCCTCTTTATCTCACGGCTAACCTCGTTGTCACATGTCACTAATGATCCCACACACTTAGATTTTTTCACCGAGTACGGTAAACCGCTTTACCGAGATTTCAACATCTGAGAACTCGGTAAAAATCTCGGTAAAATTTTAGATTACCGAGCTTCTGTAAAATTAAAATTATGACAATTGTCAACTTTTAACGAGTATCTCGGTAACATTTTACCGGAAAGTAAAACCGAAACTCGGTTGAAAGTACGGAGTTTTTGTAAAATTAAAATTATGACAACTGTCAAGTTTTAACGAGTATCTCGGTAATATTTTACCGGGAAGTAAAACCGAAGCTCGGTTGAAGTTACTGAGCGCTCAGAATTTTTATCAGAAATTGTGCTGTAATTTTTTATAAGAACTTCGGTAAAACATCGATGAATCCGGTGAAAATCACTGAAAATCGGAATAAAAGAAATTTCTTTCCAGAATAATTATTTATTGTATTTAATTCCTGAAATTTTGATTTATTGCAATAATGATAAAAACGAGATTTTATGCAGCTATGTTTACTGCAAAGAACGAGCGAATTTCTCGCCAGTTGTGCTTAATTTATCAACGTTAAATACCAATGCCTTAATGCATAAAAAAAATGCTTATCGTTAGGCATACAGTTAACGGCAAAAACATTAAAGCACTTACAAAACCGTAGAAAAGCAGTCACTGCTTCACAACCAACGGAAATGTTATGCTGCTTCCAGGAAATAAAGTAATCTCCCGTACTCTGCAGCAACTCACCCTGAACCACCAATACAGGAATTGTATATTTTGTAGGTAGCGGATCGTCAACCTAAAAAAATATTAAATTAATTGGCATTCCTAATTTTATTTGTGATCGCTTTAAACGTACTCCTATCCATTGCACCAGCCCATTTAAAGGATTTTCCTGTGTTGCAGCTGCATCGCGGGTTCGCTTAGAACCTCTTGTGGGATTTTTAACTCGAATGATTGCTAATGAACGGAAAAAATCTGCAAGATATAGGTACTATATAAAATTAAAAATTTATTCATTTATACTCATTCATTTACCATCGAAAACTTCACGAAAAAGATGCGGAAACTTGAATAAAATTTTATCCTCCAAATTCTGCCAACGGTTTTCTGCGTCTTCCTTTGGATTTTTTATTTTACAAAAATCGATGTCAATCTAGAAAATAATATTAAAAATTTAAAAAAAGGTACGAATGGGAGATCAACCCACCAGTTCTCCTTCAAAAGCAGAAGCCGATGGGAGCTCTTCCAGAAACAAATCAAACTGATCAGTCTCTCTGCATTGATTTCGATATTTGAAGGTATGCTCCCATAGAAATCTTATCCGTTTCCTATTTTCCGTTGACGGCACAATATATTTCAAATCTTCAATCTGTAATGAAAACATCAAATTATCAATAGGAAATAAATTAAAAATGAGTCGAAAGCCCTACCAACGAGTTGTCGTCAATCTCACTAATTCCCTCTCCTTCGTTTGTTTCATTTTGAAGCTCCTGTGTGGCTTTCGTAACGGTACGTCTAGTAACGACTCTTTCATCAGACAACCTAGCTAAATACTCCATGCGGTAATGTATTTTACCTGCATGAGCGCCGTCACCTCTGGCATTTCGATAAAACCACTGGGCCTTGAAAAACAAGAAACATGCAGTTCAATTTTGTTTATATCAATGAGTTGTGAATCATCGTTGGAAAGCATACTGAAATTCAACTCTCATACATACTTGTGGTACATCCGAAACCTTAGATTGTAAAGTTGGGTATGATTGCACTAAAGATATTGCCAAGAGATCTTTGTGAAAAGTGCTCGGACGCCAGAAAAAAACTATTATGAACGTTTCATCAAGGTTAATCAATGTGAATTACTTACACTCCATATACCGACTTGAAAAAATCACCAAGCAAGTGATTAATTCTTTTTATTAACTTATCGTTTGGTTCTCTGAATTCTTTGAGCTCTTCCATAATTTTTATTCCATCGTTCGTCTTTGAAAAAATGGTGTCAATGTTGATTTCCTTTATAAGCAAATAAATTACCGTGAACAAAAAAAACAAGCGATGAACAAAAAAATTGTACATGATCTACGTAAGCTCTCATATGAACATATATTATCCATTTAGTTAAAAATTGTAGTTGTCGACTGGCGACAATTGATTTTACTCTCATGCCGCACATTATACCTTACGTCGCAATCTGATGTGCTATACAGCGCACTACTTCCCACGTAAGGATATTTAACGTCGCAGCGAAAAGTCGCGCGCAACGGAAGTCGCGATTTCGATTTAGGGCTGCGACGTTAATATATATGTAGTTAAATATTGAAAACAATTTGTTTCCATGAAGAATTATTACACTTCACAATGGTATACGCGTTTTCTTTACGAAGCATTGGTTAAATGAACACATTAGACCGTATGAATAAGCACTTAGCAAAGCAAACGCTTCTAAATAAATTTTAGTCGGCCCATTCACCTTTTTCCAGTTTTTCGAGTGTTTCGCGGGTTTCGCGTTACCGTAGCGATTTTGAAATAATCGATGTTTCTGGAGAGCGACTCTGAATCATTTCGCTCAATTCACTAATCGTTCGCTCTGTTTCGCAACTGATCAAACATCAACAAAGCTGTCGAATTTTTTATTATTGGTTTGTTTCGCTTTGGAAAGTTTAGTGCGAAATTCACTTTTTTCCTAATTTGTATGTTTTGGTTTATTCATCTATGTTGAAGACCATCGCGAATCAGGAAGTGTGTTAAACATGAATTAATGAAACATCTACCTACATACCGAGTTGAAATACTTTCCCCAACAAAAAGTGAGGCGAATGAATTCGCGAGTTTTTAAATTCTGCGTGACAGAATTGGGTATACTAGCCGATTGGAAGATATTCGTTGAACATTTATATTCTGATGAAACGGGGAATGTAAAAAAAACAAGACCGTCGAGTGGCCGTGCTGAAACCCGTGCTGTTTACTTGGAATGTATTCGCGTTTCCTAAATACCAATACGACGGAGAAGTAATGGTTCGTTTTTGTTTTTAGTTAATAATTCCATTCAGAGTGGCTGCAAATAAATGTCAAACAAGGAGTCGTTCCCGAATGAAGTTAAAGAGAAATTGTTGCCAGCGGAATCTTACGTATGATGTCTTGGAGTAAAAAGTTCAGACATTTTCTTCATTTAGAAGACAAATAATTCAACAATTATTGTTCGTTACACACTGAATACAAGTTCCGTATGTCAAATAATTATACTACGTGACTCATCAAGTGGCGATGATGAAATTATCGCCGATTTACTTCATAGCATCTTGAAATATTTATAGATATAATTATTTGATTCATAATAAAATTTGTGAGTATGTGACTACATACTTTCTCAACGATTTTATGGAGAAATACATTGAAAAAAGTATTATAAATTTAGACTTCAACTTCTCTCACTAAAACAGTTTTGAAATCAGTTCTGAGAAAGCACAGTAACAGTAGATATTAGTACTACCTATTGTAATGTTTATATTATATAAATTATATACATGATGAAAATAAAAATTTCCAACAGAAACTTACATGATCTAGAGTCATTCCATGATACGGATTATAGACAGTTTTCAATCCTGATGCTGCGTTTTCATTTGATGCTGTTGCAGCTTCCGGTTTTTCATTCTGTATATATATATATATATATATATATATATATATATATATATATATATATATATATATATATATATATATATATATATATATATATATATATATATATATATATATATATATATATATATATATATATATATATATATATATATATATATATATATATATTCTTCAACAACCGGATCATCTGATAGTTTTTTTTGCATTTTTAAGATGGTTTTAATAATTTTTGTTGACAATCTAAGCCGGTTGAAATCAGTTTCATCGCGGGACATGAAAAGATAATGATCGGTAATTTCTTCATCATCTGAAATAGTGTAAAGTGAACGATTGAACTATTCTAATCAATATTAAATTGTTTTACATTTAATAATCTTGACAGTAAAAACGGCGGGATATATACTTAATCTTGCTGTTGCAGGTTGTCCAAAAGGCAAATGTACTATGCTGGTATATGGCTTCAGCAGGCAGAAGATTTTCTGTTTCTGTCACTTCAACTTGATAAGCCTCAAGAAAGTCGTTGTAGCCAATGGTTCTACAATTTCTAATGAGGAAATATAGTTCATTTTCTTTCACTATTATTTCTCTCAACATTGCGAAACACGTGTAGGACATATCCAACTTTTTTAGAGCTACAATTACGTTTGGGCGGAAATCGATTCCGTTTATGGTAACATTTTTGGGAGTAAAAACAATGTCGTCGCATTCTTTAGTAAAATCTTTGCTTTTGCAATATTTTTGATACCTAAGGTATCCACTTTTGTTTTCAACTTTATCAATGAAGCGATTATCGATTACGTCAATAACCATGGCAATGCACTGACGTTTAGCTAAACTTTTACAAATATTTTTAAAAATTTCGCACGTCGCGGCTTGGCTCTTACATGGTTTGTTTTTTTTTGCTCAAAAGTGAAACAGTTGAACTGTTTCATGTTTCCGCTTCTCTTGATGCATTCTACATAATGTTCCAAGTGATGACTTTTTTTAATACGATTACTGAAGTTGGTGTAGAATAACTGTTGAAAAAGCCGGATGTGTTCTTCAAGCTCTGCTAGCAAATAGTCTGGCACGATGGGCGATAGTAGTGTGCGGGTTATATTTATTAAATGTCCTATCATGAGCATGAAAGGGCAGTCGTGTTTAACCCTATGTCCAAATAGAAAAGAAAACGCCCTCAATAACAAAAGGAATTGCGCCGATGATTGCTTTAGTCGGTACGCGTTGGGCTTGTTAAGCATTTCATCTGTTATGTTAGCTGATGGTTTATTTTTTCGATCCATATATCCGTATGCGAAAGAGCTGATACGGAAGTTTACATAAGAAACGTTGATTTCTAGACTTTTGTCTTTAACGTACCGACATAAAACGAGTTGCAGAGTAAGTGGCACAATTCCTTCAGCGAGGTCATGCATAACGTCAAGTGCAAAATTGGTCGTCACGTGAAAGTTTTGTAGTTCATTCAAAGCGCAGCCCTCTGATTTCAAGCCACATTCCGATGGTGAGATATGACCTTCTCTCACAAGTTTTAAGTTATTTTCGTAAGGATCTTTTTTGTACAGTGGTCTTGATATAATGCAAATTCTACAAAAAAAGTTAGCGATAAGTACTGTACTCTTTTGTTATAGAATTTGAAGAATCACAAAGCTCAGATTCGCTCAGAAGCTTCCGAGTGGAAGGCTTTCTCAAAACGAATTTCAAAGTGTCAATTATTGGAATATATGAAAATGTCTCGTTTACTCGCACCTTTTTATGGTCCCCAGATATATGACGAACATCTTCTCTATAAGCCAGCATCTTCTCCATAGGCATTGGTACATCAATACTTTGCCTGCTTAGCATATGTAGACACCTCTTTGAAAATATCAGGATAGTGGAACGTATTGAGAAAGGTCACAGTTTTGCTTTCTTTGAGGTCTACATTTACATTTTGCAGAAAACATCTTGTGGACTCTATTAAGTGCTGTGATGTCATTTCTACGATAGTCTCACAAAGTTTAATAACCTGTCCTATTTTAGATTGTGGTAAAGATACGTCTGCTACAAAGCGGCAAATTCAAGAGATGCAACTCGTTGGATCTCTTCTAATGTTATTCCAGTGTTCAAATTATTATCGTCATGAGCATGGTTTTGTGTTTGTTCTGGATTGTTCAAAGTTTCATCCGGTAAAATTTCTAGTGTGGTTTCATTTGAATTTAATCTAGCTTTTTTGAGCGCCGGTTCGGTATCGGTGCCAGATTCAATGCTTTCTATATAATCGATTGCAAGAGGTTGATGGGCTTGCACAATGTGTCGTTTTAAAGATGAAAAGTGCGAATAGCTTAATTTGCACTTCGGGTAAGTACAGTTGTATGAAATTTGATTCGACTGAAAATGGTTGTTTCGCAAATGGTGATTAATGTGACGCTGTAAGCCATCAACATAACCTATAACATTTTGCTTACAAAAAAAAACAAACAATCCCAGTTTGCATGTGCCTATTTTCCTGAGAATAACAAATAACTTTTATCAAAAAATGTACTTACTCAATATGTTAGTTAATCTCAATATTACAGATTCTTCCTCCTGGTTGATTAAACGCAAGATCTCCTCCATTTTAACAACACTTGAATTCAAAAATTGAAACGCGTGTGAAGCAGATAGAATTATGGCGCTTTTTTTTTGACAATTGTGTTTTTGTTGTAATCGCACTTAAATATGTTTAACGAAATCTCGGTAAAAGAAAAACTGGTTACAGAGATTCGGTAGATAATTTTACTGAACTCGGAGATTCCTTATTTTACAGTTTATCTCGGTAATTCACTTTACGATATTTCGGTAAACATGTTTGATATTCGGTATCTCAGTAAAAAATAACAGAACTACGGTAAAATGAAAACATTTTCAAGTAGCTCGGTATTTCGTTTTACCGAGGCAACATTATACGATTAAGTGTGCAGGTAAATAAATTCGTCGACTACTTCAAATGTTTCCCCATCTAGCACCACCGCAGCACCAACCTCCGACGGACTACCACGCACTCTGCCAGCCACCATGTATTTCGTTTTGGCAGAGTTTATGACAAGCCCTAAGTTCGCAACTGCCCTCCTGAGAGGTCCGAAAGCCTCTTCCACTGCTCTGCGATTAATACCAATAATGTCGATATCATCCGCGAAACCTAGAAGCATGTGCGACTTCGAAATGATGGTGCCGCTTCTCTGCACACCAGCCCTCCGTATAGCACTTTTCAATGCGATGTTAAACAATAAGTTCGACAGCCCGTCACCCTGCTTCAAACCATCTAACGTCACGAACGAGTCCGATATCTCACCGGCTATCCTGACGCTTGATGTAGAACCTTCAAGGGTGGCACGTATCAGCTTAATCAGCTTTGTTGGGAAGCCATGTTCGAGCATAATCTGCCATAACTCATTTCTCTTAACTGAATTGTACGCTACCCTGAATTCTATGAACAGATGGTGCGTCTGCAAGTTGAATTCTCGAAATTAATCGAGGATTTGTCGCAAGGTAAACATTTGGTCCGTCGTAGAGCTTCCCCCTCTAAAACCGCATTGGTACTCGCCAACAAAGGTCTCCTGCAACGGCCTCAGTCTGTGGAACAGGATGCGGGAGAGAATTTTGTACACGGTATTGAAAAGAGTTATGCCCCGATAATTGCTATAGTCCAGGCGATGACCTTTTTTGTTGATCGGGCATATGAGACCCTCCAACCAGTCTGACGGCAATTCTTCATCAGACCACACTCTCAGCATGATCCGATGGATGGCACGATACAGCTGTTCGCTCCCGACTTCGAAGAGTTCGGCGGGAATGCCGTCCATCCCGGCTGTCTTGCAGTTTCTCAGCTCTTTCACTGCTTTCTTCACCTCATCCATGGATGGTGGATCCACAGCTTGACCATCATTCCCAATAGTCATCCTGCTCCTTTCGATTCCACTGTTTCCCTCACCGTTCAACAGCACACTGAAGTGTTCCTTCCAACGCCTGGCCACCTCTGTTTTATTGGTTATCAGGTTCCCCTTCCTATCGTTGCACATGACAGGGGCTTCTTGTAGAAGCTTCTCGCATCGTGCCTGGAGAAGCAACCTTCCGCCACGGCAAGAATACGCTCCCAATGCTGTCGTTTTTTTCCGGCGATGGAGTCTCTTTTCAGCGGCTCTAGCATCTCGATATCTACCCACGCTCTGAAGAGTCACAGCCGTGGCCAACATGTGACCCCTGGCGCGGATCTTCTCCTCCGTCACTCGCTGGCACTCAGCGTCAAACCACTCATTGGACACAGCTGCCGCAGTTGTACCCAACACTTCTCGCGCTGTAGTGCTGATCGAACTGCGGATGTGCCTCCACCGTTCATTCAGGTTCCCTTCAGCTCTTTCCTCAATCTGTTCCTGAACTTTCCGCGAGTACTCTGCAGCCACTCCTTCAGTTGATAGCCGCTGGATGTTCAACTGCATCCTTCTCGTTGCTTTGGATTTCAGCACGTTGGACAGCCGGGCGCGGATTTTGGCTACTACGAGATAGTGATCCGAGTCAACGTTCGATCCTCTGAACGACCTCACGTTTGTAACGTCTGAAAAGTGCCGTCCATCAATCAGAACGTGGTCAATCTGAGAGCAAATCTCTCCATTCGGGTGCATCCAGGTGTGCTTACATATGTTCCGGCGTGCAAAATAAGTGCTATAGATAGCCCCCTAGCTGCAGCGAAGTTAACAAGCCTCAGGCCATTGTCGTTCGTAGTAGCATTTGCATCTCCGATGACAATCTTTATATCGTGTCCTGGGCACTCATTGTATGTCTTTTCCAGGAGCTCATAGAACTCCTCCTTTTCGTCATCGGGTTTCTCGTTGGTCGGTGCATACACATTTATTAAGCTGTAGTTGAAGAATTTGCCCTTAATTCTCAACACGCATATACGGTCACTGATCGGTCTCCATCTAATGACACGCTTCATCTGTTTTCCAATTAGCACGAAACCGACTCCTCTTTTTGCTTTCACGCCGCCGCTATAGTAGATGTGGTACTTAAATGAAGTGTCCGCAATAGGATCTACTGCCCGGAATTCGCGTTCTCCCGATTTCGGCCACCGCACCTCTTGGATAGTTGCAACCTCCATATTCACCTTCCGCAGCTCTCTAGCCAGCATACTTGCGCGTGCCGGTTCGAGTAGAGTCCTTACATTCCAAGTACTGAGTTTCCAATAATCGTTGTCCTTTTTCGTTCGCCTAGGTCCATGCCGATTATTCCGTTATTTATATCTGGATTGTTCGTAGTATTTAATATTCGGTATGCTGCCTTACTAGGGCTACGATACCTAGTCTCGCGACGGGGCTGCCGTCTTTGATATAGCTGGCGAGACACCGCGTTTCATGATTCAGCCGCCCGCTCCGGATCAGACGCTGTTGTACGCCGCCCCTAACATGGGGAAACAGCCGCGTACGTGATATGACAATAAACAGATTTCAAATAAGATAATTTTACGTCAAGTTAAACCAATTTCAGTATTGTAGGGGAATTCGGGCATAATCAGCCTGTTGCTGACATTTTACGTGGATCAGATATCTACCAATCGATTTCTGAGACTCTTTTTCTCAATATAAGGCAGACATTGACTACCCAACTTAGATTAATAAATCATCAGCATTAAGATTAATCATCAGCATTAAAATCCAAGGCAAAAAATTTGTTGCACTGTGCAATGTAAAATTGAAGCTATTGGGTCCTTAATTACTTTAAAAAGGTTAAATTCCGTGTAATATTGAAGTGGCGTGTTTTGCCCGGCTAGACATTCTGTACTTGCCCGCTGCTACTTAGTTAGGACCGTCCTAGTAACCATCCACTAGTAAACTGATTGGTTTGTGCAGGAATCAGCTCTTATATAGCGCAGAGAGTGCATTGACGGATTGCTAGGTATATAGCTCTGTCGACCGTGGTGGGATTAACAAGCATTAGGCGACCAATCAGAGCTCAAAATTTGCGTTACGGTTCAGTTATTATTCACTAGTGTGGTTCAAAAACAATCATAGTAGTCTATATCATGAAAAAAGGATTTATGGGAAGCCTGAGAATGCGCAAGTCAATGGACAAATGGTCCGATTCTGTCAAGATTCAAATATACAACTACTTGCTTGCAAAGTCCACAACTTAACTTTGTAACTAAAAACCCAATATACTGTTCGGTTCTACGTCACCAATTCGAGCAACCTTAAGGGCTGTATATCTTGTAATATTTGGTTTGTTTGGTGAAGTGCAAGGTTGCGATGGAGAGGAGTCAAAAGGTGATATAGTTAATAATGGTTAGGCGTAAGAGTCTGAGTAAAAGAGGCAGAGAAAGAGAGAAATATGGTAATGGTAAGAAAAGGGAAGAATGATAAAAGGTGAAAGGAAATAAAGGGAAATAATAATAAAAAGTAAAAGGAAGGAGGCAAGAAAAGTAAATAAGAGCGATAGAGAGAGAATAAAAGAGAGACAGCAATAAGCAGAGAGAGAAAGTAAAAGGAAAGAAGAATGATTATAAAAAGTGAAATACAAATGATGAAAAAATACGATCTAAAAGAAGAGAGAAACAAATAGCTATATGTTGAAATATGAAAAGGGATTTTCTGTATAATGATTCACTAGTTTTCTCATCTAAGGGACGTTATTCTTTTGATCTTAGCACCTGAATTATATATCTTTTTTCAATCCCACCTCAAGTACGGGAGCTGATACTGAACCCCAACCAATCTCGAGTTAGTTAGTTACTCACAAATAGGAAAACAGATAATAAAAGTGAAATTATTTTTGTATGAGATTTGTTTTACAATTTAGATAAAATTTTTATTTTTATTTCCTCAATCACTGAGAAAATTTCATTTCGGAATGTTGGTTGTAGGATGTTCGGACAATATTCGTTTTATAGTTCTTTTAAAAATTTGCGACCTGAGATTAAAAAAATCAATTAAATATAAGAAATGATCACCATACTTACCGTGGCGCGAAAAAAAGCGGGACCACTCATCATGCAGAAAAAAACACACCGGCTAGGAGTTTTCTTTTTATTATTTTCATAGTTCATTGTATTGATTTTTCGGTAACAGAATTAAAAGTACAAAAATCAAACAATTCGTTTGCTGTACTAGCATTAGCAGTGAACTGTTTATTATTCCTTACGCCCAGATTTCATTTCTGTTTAATTTTTCTGTCGCTTTTGCGTTTGCTGCGTACCTATTGCTTACAGCTTGGGCTTGCAAATTCGCCTGTTTTTTTTTTTCATCTTTATTTCTCTCGATTTACTGTGGTACACAATAGTTGCTCTGCAGTGTTCTTTACAATTATACTTGCGCATTAGTGTTTTGGTTGCAAAATCGTAGAAAGAACATATAATGTTCGGTGCATGCCATTGTTTGGTTTTATGTTTTGTCTCTTCGCGGTTTAAACACAGTACTTTTCGGCGAAAAAACAAGAACATGGCTGCTGCACACTTCTTAACGTAGTTAGAAAATAGCTAATCGGGGACTGTAAAGTTCTGAAACGCAACGGTACAACTGGATTCGATGCTTTTTTTCTTCTGTTTATTTTGCCGTTTTGTTTTAAACTTTTTTTATTTCGCAAGTTTTCAAATATATAGTTTCAAATGGTCAGGCACTCAAGTGAAAATCGAACTTTGTTGTATCGCTTTGGGTTTGGGTAGGGTCGGTTCAGCTATTGCAATCCCAGACGAAAGAAAGAAAAAATCGGATAACAATTATAGAGCCTGGGGCCAAAAAAGGGGCAGATATTGTAACGGTTGGACGCAAATTTCTGCAAACTATTCTATCCAGCTTTTGCGAGTTTGAAAAAGAAAGGATACATTCACGGGAAATTGTTCTTTTGTCTACAGCAGGCTCTAAAACTGTTCTTTTTTTGTATTCGTCTATTAGCTAGTAGCTGCTTCGGTAACCTGCGACTATTTACGATAATTACTTTTTGCTGATGAAACTTCTAAAGTACTTCAAGGGCCTACCAGAAGCGTAATAATTTTCTACGGTCAGTTTCAACAGTTGTGAAACTAACCAGCGCTACTCGGCTTTACAACTTATTTCTTTTAATAAAGCTTCCTTGACTGCTCTGGTTGCAACATTGTTTTGTATGTTTTGCAGGAATAATTTGTCGTCATATAAATATGGTTTTTCTCTATATAAACATGCAAATTCTACATGTTATTTAAGATTAATAAGCGATGTAGCGTTTTTTTTCTTGGTATGATTTATATCTGTCCAATTAGTAGTTTTCTCGCATCAGCTTCATATGGGTTATATAAATTCTGAACACTACAATGATTTTTGCTGGTTTTGTTATATGTACGATGATCGCTATCCGGTTATTTTTGTGTTATGCATCAAGAAAGTATAGAGAAACTGCACTTATTTAAAGAGGAATCGATCAAAATACACTAAAACCCATTATTCATAGATTAAAAGGGAAAATTACATGTAAAATACTATTTAATTAGGCATATGCTAAATTTCTGATATTTCTAACTAAAAACAAATCAGCAGCATATTGACCTAGTCAACATTTTATTCACGTAATCCTTCATGAAAACGGTTAGTGTAAAGATATACGCTAGTGCCGATGGCTTCACTGCTCATATGCTATTTAATGTACTTACTCAGTACTAACTAATCAACAATCTTATCAGTTATTGCAATCATCCAGATATCAGTCCAGCCCGACATAAGGATTATCTATAACCGGACATCGCTCTGGTCCGATAGATGTCAGTTCGTGGATTTTAATGCAAATTACTTGTTGCTTCATATTTTTCTTTTGCGAAACCTACATTTACCAAGCCATTTTAACGAACACACTTAAATTAGGTTGCACTCAAAATCTATAACTGGCATCAAAAAAATCTACTCTGAAACTCTATCAAATGAGAATTTTTCTGTGAGTGTATAACGGTTTCATACGGTGTGATACTTATTTTTGTCAGTTAGGTTTTTTACTCGAGAATGGCAGTTTAGTCAGACACAATAAAAAAGTACGCAGATTATGGCCTATTGCAAATCATGAAACACACTTGGGTTTAGGTATAATAATTGAACGGGAATTGCTTCACTAACTTCGTGTTTTATTTGGTTATTTGCTTTTGATCTAGCGTAGCGTTCGAAATAAACTGGTGCTTTCGTCAGCTATGGAACGAAATCCTAATATTCTTATTTTTACCTTTCCTATTGATTATTTTAGCTGAACCTGTTCACTAGTGCAACGGTACCTGTTTAGTTTGAGAGGAGGTGCCATTTCTTTTCTGTGTGCCGTTTTCGTTTAAGCAATTTGCATTAAATTGATTTGAAGCGTCCTTACACTGGTAGTCGATTTTGAGTTTTGCATCTCGTTTTCTCAACAAATTTTGATGTTTTTTGTTCTTGTTTTGTTTAATTTTAAAGATATGCATCTTGCTTAACAGTTTAGCCAATCCGTGATGTGCTGTCCTTAAAGGGGGTTCCGTTTAGTACAGTTAGGCTTTACATTATCATAAAATTCTCTTCTAAGTTTAGGTCCATTTCGCAACTATGTACTTTACAGTAATTTACATCTTTTGGATCGCCGTTTGCGTAATCGTTTCACTTAGGAACGCATTGCTTTTACTCTGTGTCTATTGGGAAAAACTAGCAACTTCAACGACAATGACCACAGCGATTTTGGCATCTAAGCGAACCTTCGCCTTTTTTAAAATATTTTTTAAATAGAAACGTTCATCCGATTTGATACTGAATTTTCGAAATAGAATGTTTGAGGGGTCGATGAAAGAGAAACGGGAATGGCGTAGAGCAAAAAAGTTACTGCCAGAAAAACTCAAACAGTGCGCACTCTGGTGTTGGTTAGCTCAAACCTCAATATTATAACAGTTTACTTCGCCATAGAAGAAAGTTGGTTCAGTCATTGGACATTTAGGACCCAATCAAGGACTTATTGTTCGCTTGACTACCCAAAAATGCGTGGTCATCTTATGAAACGTTACATAGCATTGTGTCAGTAAGCTTTTTCTCAAAGAATATTTTTCTAAAACTATTTCCCGATCTTCATGAAGCGTTGCATGCACTCACATTCTCTCTCTATCTTTCCATTTTCTTATCAACCGCTGGACCTTCTACTTATTTAGTCTGTCCCCTCTTCCCCCCATCCCCTCAGAACTGTATAGAAAATATAGCATTCAACAGCACCTTCTCTACCCTATAGCGACGGTTTGTCCACACTTCGTCTCCGTACTTACCCGCCGGCAGTGGCGACGACCGACCGGATCCGGCACTGATTCCGGTTTCGCCGGCCTCCCCCGTCGGTCTCGATATGTGTCTTTTCTAGCATGTCACATTCTCCGGCAGTGGATTCTCGGTTATCCGAATCGCGGCACCCGTCGTCGCACTGACCGGCAGATTGTTGTTATCACCGATGGCTGTTGTTCCCGTCGTTCCACCGCTGGCACCACCTCCTCCACTAGCACCGGCATTTCCGTTCAGCTTGTCGAACTCTTGGATGTTGAACGGGTTCGGAACAGGTTTTACGTTGTTGTTGTTGTTGTTGCAGTTAGTTGAAGTTGTTGTTGTTGTTGTTGTAGAATGGTTTTTAGCATGCGGTGAAAATGTTGGTGCTGCCTCAACACCATTAGTACGATTAATAGCTTTAGCTGAATAAAGCGAGGTGCGTGTCTTTGATGGGATGATGGTTCGCAAATGAGCTAGTCGTTATAATTTGTTGGTTTTATATTTTCTCTGCATTTGGTAGAAAATATACACTGATTACATTTAATTAATATGATTCCGCACAAAATTTCATTGTTCTTGTACTTCTTTTGATCTTTTTTTTTTGTAATTATGCTTTATCATTTTTTTTGCAAGCACATCTGGTTAGAGTATCTGTAGGTATAGCACACAAATTCGCTGAGTTGATAGCTTAATGAGCGTTCAAAAACCAAAATCGAAACAGACAACTAGAAGAAGAAACCGAGGAAACAGTTGGCGAGAAACAAATAAACAAGTGAGGAAAATAAGCCACGCAACTAAGTTTGTTTCCGAAACCGATACTTTTGTAGCTCAACAGTAATAAATCGTGGTTGTGGTTGTTGTAAGACGATGCATAATTAATCAATGGATATTTTCATTTCCTTTTTTTGCTGTTTTGTGCCCAATTTCTCTAGAGCAATTCGATCAATCATCCCGAACAGGTGAGGTTTTTTTCTTATTGTTTATAATCAATGAAACGTAAAATAAAGATAATCATTATACAAGCCAAACTGTTTTTAAACTTAGAATGATTCACAATAATAGAAAGCGATGATGTGGATTGAGTAACTACTTGAGAAACGTGACGTGACGCTATCATGAAGCGATGATGCATGGATGAAAATCGTATGACTGACGGTGAAAATGGCCTAAACGGATATCATTTTGCGATATAAAGTGACTTTCATGTAATTTGATAGCAATAGGGTTTGATTATAAATTTATCGCAGCTGAAGTTTCTGTTATCAGAAAACCGCAAATATTTTGGTAACTTGAGTTTTTGCTTGATTTCAAATCTGTCGAAGCCCAAAAACATTACAAATTAAGTAATGTATAAAGAAGAGAAATATACTATTAATAAAGGGCCGTTTAGAATGGGTATAGGGTACACACCTAACCACGCTTGTCCACGGAGGAAGGGAAAATATAATGTTCACGTGGACACGATATTTTTCCAAAAAACGAGAATTTTCCAAAAAATAAATTGACCTATAATAAAATTTTTACAGATATACAGATTATTTGAGATAAATTTGGAATCATTTCTTTAATGGCCTCCTCATTTTTTTTTTCATATATGTAGAAAATTGTCCTTTTTTTTAAATACTCAAAAATACTCAGTTTTAGAATTAAAACCTACATAGTCTTAGATTTTAAAACTGTCAAATTTTCAAATTGAAAAGTACTCATTTTTAAATTCAAACTGCGTATTTTCAAACTGCATGATTCAAACCTACTTAAATAACAATAAAAAATAAGAACTCTGAATAATAAATACTGAACATAATTAGATCACCAAATTATCTAGAACTGTATCACAACAAAGCATCAGTTAAGCTTTAGAGAAGCAGTAGAAGCGCTTCAGCACTGTAAACAAATAATAGGCAGGAGCAGTGCTGTTAAAGTTTTGAAGCCGAAATTAGCGTCATAATTTATCCTCAATCATTCGCCCAAATTTATTCAAATTATTGCTTCATAGGGCATCATTCGATGCCAGAAAATACGTAGCCTTAACTAGTTCTTCAAGAATTTAGAGCTGTAAAACTGCTTCAGCAGTTCACCTTTACAGGAGAGAAAAACGATGGTATGAAGGTGGACACTGCACAGCATGAAAACTTTATATACAATCGACTATTGTAGAATATCCACTAACTTTTCGGTGTAAAATATAGCGAATAATTCGCTACTTCGCATAACGAGTGACAACTTAAATTCAGGAACTTTTTCGAGGTTCTTACTCCACTACAAGCACACTCAGAGAGAGGAAATGAGAGTAGGTGTCAATTTAAGCTCTCTTTTATCGTTTCACGCTAGTATTTTTCGTTTCATTTATGCATGCTCATTTCTATCCAAAATAAGCGTCGAAACAAGTAGCATTGTACAGTTCTTACTGAACTGCACAAAAATATTGACAAAAAATTCAACACTGTATATTTTCTTGAACACTTTTACAATAATTTGCCGGCCTTTGGACAAAAAAGGACTTTCTTGTCTAAATTATAGTTCATGCCCAATGATATGACTATTAATCATGATGTGTGCCAGAAGAAATGTTTGAAGAAAATTTTGATTCCATTTTAAACAACACTATACCGATGTGTATTGACCAAATAAAGCATCATCACTTTACACCAAAAAACCACACATTTTCATGAACAACCACTGGACCCCAAGTTCCTTGGTGCACAAAAACAACTGAGGCGCAACGAACTGCAAACAGTTGATTGGTAGAATCACGTTATACGTTTGAAAAATCGACATAAAGGTCGTACACCACTCTTGTTCCGGCATCATGAGAAGGCTTATATGGGAGAATCGATCACGGACCTTTCTCAAATGTTTATTAATTTTTCGTTAACAATGAACGTGTCTCCATGAGAAATGGATTAGTTTTTCTTTACAGGGTCTCACCGTGAAATTGATACACACATTGAGATCAGAAAGAAGCTGTCGCATATGAGCTTGAACAGATTATTCGTGTACAGGACCAGCGAACGAATCGAAGAAACTGACACGGTTGGCCCCAAGCAGAAACCGGGTAAAAACGAAGTGGGCGAACTGCAGCGGTGCTTAAAGTGGTTAAAGATCGTATCCGGCGAAACCCAGGCCGGCGGGCAAGAAAATGATTTGTGAACATGAGTCATAGCACTATGCATAAAATAGTCAAAAATGACTTTGGGTACGGAGCTTTCAAGAAACAAAAGAATCATGGATTATTTCGCAGAGAGTTTGCCAACAGGGTTACCAGAACTCGATTGCTACTGAAAACGCACGCTGCTCACAAAATGTTTATTTCAGATGAAAAACTGTTCACGAGGCTGTTTTGAAGAAGCAAAATGATGGTGTATATGAAGCATGTCTACGTAATAATCCAGCCGATAAAAGAGGAGTGGAGCGATTCCAGAATGCTCCAGCTGTGATGGTTTGGGAAGCAAAATCTAACAGACGGAAGTTGCCAAGTCATCGACAGGGGTGTGAAAATGGTAATAAATACAGGGTGGCAACATAGAGGTGATAAACGTATTAGAGTGCCCCTCGTGGTATTTTCTGACGCAGCAAAACAATCATCTGAGCATGTTTTGAAAAAGTGACGTGTTTACTGTTTATTCGGAATAAATACAGTCAGTTTTCAGTTCCGCTCTCAAGAAGATAGCTATATATTCAAATTGAGAACAAATAAGGGGTCTTGCACCTGCTAGATTTGACTAACATCGAGATCAGTAAAAAGCTGTCACATCTAAATTTAAGCAGATTATTCGTCTACAGTGCCATCACGTGGTAAAAACGCAACGGACTCCAGCGATCATCAAAGCAGCGAAGGAACGTTTCCGGCGAAATCCAGCCCGTTCGGAAAAAAAAATGGGGTGTGAAATGAACATGAGCCTTCCACGCAACATGTTATCAAAAATGACCTTAGATATTCAGCTTTTGAGAAGCAGAAAATTCACGAATTAACTCGTAAACATATTGCCGACAGGGTTGCTTGATCTCGGTTGCTGCTAAAGACGCACTCTTTAGCACTCTTTACTCTGGAGGCCACTTTGAACAAGCGAAATTACCGTGTTTCTGGAGCATGTCTTCGGGATTACCAGCCTATAAACGAGCGTACCAGCCTATAAACGAGCGATATCAAAATGCGTGAGCTGTGGTGGTTTGGAAAGATATATAGGCCAAAGGGAAATTACCATTGATCTATTTTGACAGGGCGTGAAAACAAACAAAGAGTACTACTTGCAACACGTTATCAAAGGCCATTTGCATCCTTGCGCTAAAATGCTTCTTGGGACAGACAGTTTTTGCTTTCAACAGGATTCAGCGCCAGCGCATAGGGCAATGATCGTGCAGAAATGGTGTAAGCAGAGTTTGTCTTGTTTCATCATTTCATCTGAATGGCCTGCATCGTCACCGGATTTGAACCCGCTAGACTTTGAATATACTAGGAAAGTTACACGACGTTAGACATTTGAGTTTTAATACATTTAAAAAACGTTTGATAAAGATTTGGGACGGGATTTCGAACGAAGTTGTGCGTGCGGCTTTCAATGACTTCGAAAAACGTCTACGGGTCGTTATTAAATACAAAGGTGAAAGATTTTACTACTTATAGATGTTATTGAAATCGATTCCGGAAAGAAATGAAAACTTGTTTGAGTTTTATGACATAAATAAAGTGTATCACTTTCACGTTGCCACCCTGTACTCTGTGCAACACGTCATTAAAAACCATTCGCTGCCTTGTGCCAGCAAATTATTTGGAGAAAATAGTAGGAGGGTGGTATCCAAGACACGACCGCATAGTTGACGTAGGACTACAATAATTTTATATTTTTACTCTGAAGCTATGTTTGATTTAAGCTCGTTTTACTTTTTTAGTTTGCTTGATTTATTTTAACCAATTTAAGCTCAACATCTTCCAAAAGGAAGGTATTTTGGTTCGGGTGGTAATATCAAGTATCTAGGTCGTCAGCCCAAATTCATCAAGCGACACCTCAAATGACTTGGAACTAAAACTAGTTCATTGGTGGCCATTTCTACTGTTAAGGTCGTCTTTGACCATTTAAAAAGTAAAAAAGTCAAAAAAAAAGAACCGTTCATTATCGGCATGGTTCGATATTGGCAACAGAAAAAATGCTGGCGTGTTGCCAAAATCGAAAGTTACTTAAAATTATTGGAGCTATAAAATTGTAGAACAAGGTTTTCTACCTACAAAAATAAAAAAGTTAGATACTTGATAGCATCGAAATTTTTGCTCAACCTAATTTTTGATACTTTTTCAATAAGCGCTTTATTTGTAACTTTGTAGAAGAAAGTTTTACTCTAAAATATTGCTATAGAGCTCTAGACCCAAATTTCCCCCTAAATTTGGTTTCTGGAGCATTGATGAATACTTTTCATTCTAATACAGCGAATTTTCTTTAATACGCGAAAAGGCAATTGAAATATTTAATTGAGTACGATTTAGTAGCAATTTAACTTCCTTCTACATCTATTTGTCTTGTTAAAGTTAGCTCATTCACCAATCATAAAGTTACAAGCTCGTGGAAAAAATATCGATAACGAATTACAGTTTTAGTAGAGAATGTATATTCACAGAAAATTTGAAATTGACATAGAATTTTATGAACATGTTAACATTCAAATCAGGTCAATTAAAACAATTTCTAGAGAAACATTACAAAAGGTCCTATCTGCTTTGATCGATTTTTTGATCGATCACTTTTATTTAATCACCACAATTTATTGAACACCTTTTATGACACGTTATTTGCACCAGTTGATAACGGAGGGATCCCTCTAACCCTCTGAACAAAAACCACGCTTGGGAGAGTTACTAAAGTTGAACCATTACCAAAATGAAAGGGTGCTCCAGAAAAACGATGAAAGCGGATAGGACCTTTTGAAATGTTTATCTTGATCAGTTTCAAGATACCAAAGAACAACGAAGATACCATATTAGAAAGTTATATGTCTGTTATCTTCGAAAATAAATTGGGCTAGAGTGATGCACAACATTGGCCTCAGCAATTAATGTTTGCATAGCGTTGTTAAATTACAAGTAAGGTTATAGAAAGTAATATTTTCTTGCAAATGCTAATTCAAAAAAAAATTTCAATTGAAAAATACAAATACTAATGTCGGAACTCTAATATCAAGATAAAATGAATTTGATTTTTCTTCAATACCGCCACCGCGGGATGCAACTAGTATTGTCATATTGGACTAAACTCATTTAGCTAGTAAAATATAATCATCAGTACAGCTCGTTCAACTCCCTATTCAAAGATCTGTACGGAGCATTTTGGTTTTCTATTGTCTTTTAAATACCCTATATTCAGTTATTTAAATAAATCTAAAAAAGCAGAGTGTAGAGTTCAAAAATAAACAACGCATTTTGTTGTCCTCGGCGGCGCAGCGTATTTTGCGACACACGAAAAATCATATTGAATTCTGATATTTGCTGCTATTCGAAACAAGAAGAAGAAGAAGAAGACAATTCAAACGGCAATTCGATTGTGTACGAACTTTCCGAAAAAGCTTCACCTTCAAGACATCAAATAAGTCTAGGCTCATGCAAGCGAACATTAGTTGACCTATTGGGACGAGGAGATTCTGTCAATTTTTTTTTTGCCACTGCTATACAGGATATCACAACAGGCAGTTGGTGTCTATTCATGACGTCTGTGCCAGGCGTGCTCGCATATGATTGGTACATTGTAGGTGAAAATTCGACCTTGAAACTTTTATTCAATTTTCACTGTTTAACAATGAAGTGATAATGAAAATGGAGGAATCACAATATTGTCCATCATTTTATCAATCCAACGACATATTAATTATTGTGATCCATCATGTGGTTACATCAGTATAACCGTTTGAAATCTTTCATTCCAACGTTACATCTTGGTTTTAGTTTTTCAGGGAATGTATCACGATATAGTGCGGTTAAACGTAGTCCTACGTCAAAAATTTCTGCTTTCAACAAGATTCAGCATGAGCGCATGAGGCATAGGTTGTTCTGAAGCGGTGCAACGAAAACTCACTGTGTTTTATCAGCCCCTATGAATAGCCCGCATCCTCTTCCAAGTTTAACCCATCGGACTTCAGCATTTGGGGAAACATGCTAAGAAGGCTGGGAGAAAAAATAATTTTCATTCATTTTAGTTATTTTATTGAAAAAAAAAAGTTTGTCCTGTTGTTTATTTTTCTTTTTGAACGTTGTAATTATTGTTTTTTGCCGAATGCAACATTTATTCAAATTCCACATCCATAATACATACACTTATAAAGTCTTTTCTATTTCTCTATAGTTTAGTTAATTTTTCACGCACAAAATGGTGGTTGTTTTAACAGTTTGATGGGTGGAATTTCCAGAAACTCAGCAATTTGCTGATTCCCGGCAAACAAGATTCTGAATGCTGATAATCAGCAAGAAAATTTTTACGGATTCTTTTCAGTTTTATTTTTTGCTGAAAATTCTAATCAGATTTTGGTGTGCCATGCTCTGGACAGAAATGTGGTCAAAAAGTTGAATCTGTCCTTATGTCCTGTGTTGATCCGAAGCCACTTTCGTACCCAAGGGCATGAACCCCCTCAGCGCACCGGAAATGAGGCCTGCCGAAAAATACTGGGCTATTCTGAAGCAGGGACTACAAAAGCATTCCAAAGAGGTCAAACAAGAGGAGTACATTGAGAAAAGTTGGTTTCAGTACAGAAAAAGCTGCAGCCGAGTGTTGTACAAAACCTAATGAGTGGAATTAAGGGTATGTTGAATGGAATATATATGCCAAAAGATTATTTCTAGGTTATATATTATTGTCTGAAAGGGATCGGTTCACTAGATTATTTTCTACAGTGTTTTTCCAGTGATGCAATTTGATGTGGGACACCCTTTACCACTATAGTCATTGTATATTTTACTAGTATGGCGGAGTTGATTCGGGAACCAATTTAAACTGTTACAACGGGAACCAGCCAATGAAGATTCTAAACGATTGGTTCCCGTTAGGGGCCATCCACATACCACGTGGACAGATTTTTAACGATTTTAAACCCCCCCCTCCCCCTCCGTGGACAACTGCCCATATAAATTCTAAAAAAATTGTATGGACCGTGGACATTTACCGCCCCCCCTCCCCCCCAAAGCTGTCCACGTGGTATGTGGATGGCCCCTTATAACAGTTTAAATTGGTTCCCGAATCCACTCCGCCAAATTGTAAACATAGGGACTGGATTTACCACTGTAGTATTTCTTTCCTGTTGTGGCAGCTTGCCAAATCAGGCTAAAATTTTACAGGTTCATTGGTAACTTTAATATACGGAAGAATACGGAACTCACGAGCTTTTTTACAGAGATCGGTTGCGGTTTGTATTCTCCAGAGTAGATGTTGGATACTTTTGTTAAGTTTGACTTTAAGATTATGACTTTCGAAGTTTGTTGACTCGATGGATTAAACCAACACACTGTTTCCTGCTGTGCAAACCCGCTGCCAAGTAGATTCGATTTATGTAGATTTTTCGAAAGCCTTTGATGTGGTTCAACACACTCTAATCATCGAAAAACTCTCACATTTGGACATCCATGCTGAATAGTTGAATGGCTGAGATCGTACCTTACTGGAAGAAAGCTTTTGTTCAAATAGATTATGAAGTCTCTATAACATTCGACTTGGGCCTCTCATCCTTCTTATCCTGTATATGAACGACCTCGTGTAAAGTTTGTCATCAGGAGAGCATGACAAAATAGAGTTTTTTTGTGGAACACCGCTCCCTAAAAAAATTTTTTTTGTCTATAATTTTGTCTGTAATGGTCAAAACAATTCAAAATGTTCTAAGATTTTATTCATTCAACTAAGCTGCCCTCACAACTTTGCGAAATTTATTGTTTTGACAATCACAGAAAAAGTTATAGACAATAAACTGGATTTAGGGAGGGGTGTTCAACAAAAAACTTTATTTTGTTGTTTCCAACGCACAGATAGGACATCGCAGTATTCAGCAATTGTTTTTTTTTTTCTAAATTTTTCCACAACTTTGCTGAAGAAATCAATCTGGTAAATTGAAAATTAGAAAAAAAAATTTATCTAACGGTTAGGTGGATTGATCAAAAACCGAAAACGCCAAAAGTAAGCCCTTGTTCTATGAAACAATTTTGCTGAAGACATCAAGTACATGAAATCAATTTTTCACAGTCAAATCTAAAACGATTACGATTTTTCGAGCTTGGGCCACTTAAATTAAATTAAAATTTTCTCTCTGACTCTCGTCCGACTCTTTCACTAAATGTTTGGCTCATTGTAATCGCTCGACTAGTATTGATAGATTGTTCTCCTTGCAGTCTTGTTAAGTCGTGGATCTGTGTGTGAGGTATTTCTGGATTGAATTCCTGGAACCACCTTTGCTGGTGCTGGTAACACTGGTCGACAAAAGCTAAACAAATTGGCTCAAAGCTCAAACAAGGAAAAATAAAAGATCAAAACTTTTTAACCATTACTGTCAATTTTGGTGCCCCTAGTGGATGCAGAAGTGCGTCTAAAGGCCGGTAAGTGATTGCTCACGAAGTTCGTCGCTTCATCGTTGCTTACGAGAAAACTCATTTAATTCTCTGAAAAAGTTGTCTTTTTATCTTTTTTTTGCTACAAGCGTCGTCCGCGTACAAGTGTATCGCTCCGCACTCTCATATTGTCCTTGACTACCCAGGTGTTGGAAGTTCGCCACAGCTATCGGTTGTGTCGTTTGAATGTTCGAAACCCAGTGATTATCAAATCAACAAAAAAAAATTCTGAAACTAATCGATCTAAGAACGGTTGCAACATAATTCTCTTCTCAGAGATTGAGGTCAAATACTCTCTTTAAAAAGTGTCGTCATTAGTGATGAACTGGTTCTTTAAAATGGCAGGTGCTCGCTTACCCTCAGAGAGCAATTTACATTTAAATGGTTTGTGGAATTTCGTGAAAACTTTTTATAGAGTATAGTGGGCCATAAAAAGCCCTATCCTGATGACTGATAGCTCCAAAACCAACAACTGAAAATAAGAATGTCATCAACCAAAGAAAAATATTTTCATCCTAGACATCAGCAAAATATTTTTCAACTATCAATATATCAAATATTTATTAGTATTCGTTTCTTCGGTAAACAACATACAGTAAACATAATAATACATACATGAAAAAAAAAACTAGATATGCATAAAATAGTGTGACACACATATCCCTAACGATCTACTAATTTCACTGAATTAAACTCAACTAAACTAAATAAAATGTGCAACACAAACTGAACTCATCTGTTGATTGGACAATATTGACAAAGGATAATTTAAAAATACATATGACGTTACGGTTTGGTTTTATGTTTTTTTGGTACTTACTAAAATACTACTAGAATGCGTTCGTAAAAATAAAGGTAAAATTAAATATTGCGGCTTATCGAATGATGATGATGTTTAAAACAGGCTACGACGATGGCACTCATTCCGTGCGGCCATTTCCTTCATTCGAGGGGGAAACCAGCACTTTCGAAACTGCAGCGGGGCGCGCGCGTGTGTGTGTGTGGTTTCGTGCAGCGAACAGGAACGACACAATATCGAGAGTGCGCCCGTGTGTCGGTATAGTAGGTATATCAAAAGATGAGGAGAATTTTTATTTTGAAACGAAGGCACTCTAATTTTTACATGTTTTTTGTTTAAAGATTCGGACTCATAAAACGAGTATACATGTTGCGAACAGCTTACATAAAAATGCGGAAGTGAATGTGTGACTGCTTTTTTTTCAACAGCTGTGGTTGATTGAAATTTCTGGTCAAGTGTGATGGCATCTACGCCTAGAGGATTTTTGTTCAATTGTTCGTACGAAGACACATACTCACACTCTCATTCATCTCGATCAAGTTTCTTGTAGCAAACGAAAACTAAACTAAAATTTGTAGTTTACAACAAACTGAAATCAATTGTTTTTCGGTTTCGTAATGTGTAGTCGAATTGCGATTAAATTACCATTGCTGTATGTGTGCAGATGGGTGTGCGTTTGATTTTTTTCTGGAAACAATTCCTTGTTTGTAACGGAATGCGATTGTGCTTGTGGCAAGTGTGCGTGCGTGCGTGCATGGCGTGGTAACCGGGTTTTGAGTGGATTGTCTTCGAGCAAAGCGATTTCCTATGCAAGCTTTCGTAGGCATGCCAATTTTCGTTGAGGCTGGGTCACTAGCATTTTATATGTGGGTATATATGTGTGTGTGGGAGAAATTATGCATAGGATAAAAAGTAGGTGTTTGTGCACGCGCTCCTCCTCTCACACAAACTCGCACGTTCTCGTTCGTTGATTTGCTCATTTACGGTTTATTAGTAATTCAAGCTTTCTACTGTGCCCGAGCGGGAGAGTTTTCCTAGCTTTTGCAAAGCGCCAACAGCTGAATAAACAAAAATAAAAAAGAAAAAAAAGATGTGGTCAAAATTTTTTGGTTTGGATTTGAACAAAGATTTTCCTCAGAAACAATAACAGCAGCCTAATTTGCCTATTGAAAAAAAAAATTACTTAATATTTTTTTTATCTTTTTTCATCAAACACACTTCTTCCACTTCTTTCTCAAAAATTAAAATAGTATATTATTTGATATTTGCTCTCATTATTCTAATGAAATCCAGCAAACTACATGTGCAAATGACGAGAGGTGAACACCGAAAATAAAGGAAACTGAAAAACTATTGAAAGAAAAATAAATATTTCACGCGACGATTATTGGGCCCCGTAGAGTCAACCGAAACAACGAAGGTTTGTCACGAAATCATATTAGTATACTATTTACTAAATTGTTTTCTGATATTCATCAGACTTAACTAACAGCGAAACGTACGAACAGACACAGATGCAAGTTAGAGTGGACCAAAGAGGAAAATTTCCGATTCACTCGTTGTTTGTAATCTTCTTTGAAGTTTTTTTTTCCTATAGAAAATAACAGTTCCGAGGGAATAATAATGAAATAAAAGCCAATAGTGAGTTCGACAGCGTCGGAAGCTTTCGCGTGTTCAGAGTCTCTGGATATAAAACCCAGAAGGTCGTTTTATTGAAATCTATTTTTTCGTTATCAGCAGTCAACAAGCCGTTGGAAAAATTACATTGTTATCTACTAGCAGTTTTGTGCTGCGCAAGCAGTTTACAGAAATCAATTTAATTTACAATGAAACCAACAGCTATCATATTTTCGATTGCGTGTGTTTTTTTCTAATTTATGCTTTCTGAACAAATGACACTTGATGTAGTAAAATGTTGGATGGAGAATTGATCATACAGTATCTTCTAGGCAACTCAATAATAAATGCGTACTTCAACGTGAACTGGATGACTTGGAAGCTTGTAAACAATATTCTGTGAGTGATCAATGAGCAAGCAATAATTTAGTTTTTTTTTGGTTTCCAAAATATTTGTACTTGATTTTTTTCGCTATTGTGTGTACTAATTGCGCAGAAATTTTGCTCGCTGCAGTCATTTGGTTTTGTTCAGATTAGAATCTCAATCTTATAGCTGCTGATAAAATTAGCCTGATTTTGTTACAAATTATTCTATTCAACATTTTTGTTTTCTCTGTGTTTGATCATTTTCGCTATAGGACTGGAGACACTGGAAGAAAAAGTTTTAGAACTTACCGTAGCCTTCACCCTGCAGGAACAATCGGAATGCTTCAGCCAGTTTGCCAGGTTGCTCTTCCAGAACCAGACCGCAGTCGGAAATCTGAAGGAAAGTGAGAGCGGTATTATTACTGCTTTTTCTAAGATCGTGATAGTACTTTAAAACTAAACCTACTTTTATCTCGAGAAATACATCAAGGTGACAAAATGTATATCCAAATAATATTGTTTGCTTTTTCTTCAGTTACTGTTCAATCGATCGTAAGCGTATCGAACGCTCTCTTTTCGAAGACTACCCATCGTTGCTCGGAGGGAGAAAAAACTTTCTTCATTAAACGAAAGAAATACCGAAAGGAAAAAGTTTTCTTCGTCGGTTCCAACTGAACTAACAATCACCACTGCGATACGCTATGTGATATTTCAATCTTTTTAATAGAAATGCGCCGTTTTTCTTAGAACTGTAGCTTCCTCTAGCATCGTATTCATAGCTTTAATAAATCACAACAATCATGCTAACAAACAGAATCCAGAATGCCAAAACTTAACCCAAATAATGTCATCTTTTTCTGCAGATCAACTATTCATAGCGTGCAAAGAAAAGGTCACAATTTTATATGCGAGAAATGTGACAGTGGAAAGTTACACACCGCTGTCAAGGCCATCTTCATTCGTACAAATTATGGTGAAGTAAAATACCAGGCCATTCATTACTGTGAGCGCTGAGAGCGAACCAGCACCTGCACCACCCACCCTACGTTTTCCCGGGCAGTTTGCCCCGGTAACTGGGGAGCGTCAAACGTTAGAATCAAAGGATAATAATTACCTTCATCCAATTAGTCTTCTCCGGCACCAGTCTGCCATTAAATGTCACGGTATCGTCAATATGAGGCGATAATGCGCCAGTAATGTTAAGGACTGGCATTTTCAGCGATGCAGCTGGGGTGACAGGATGCAGGGGCAACATAGAAAACAGAGGAATGGGAAAAAATAAGTCGTTAATTTTCCTGTCGCTCGGTGAACCGTTCCGCACTGCTCTAGGGGGTACACGGCGGCGGTTACCTACCTGTTTGAGGTGAGCCCGACGGTGTCCGGGCGATGTTCAGATCGGTTCGCTTGATGTATGAATCGATGAGCATGGCTAGATTGACGGGATTTATCGACCGCTCGAAGTTGGATTTGTACAGCTGGAAAAAGAAAAGCCTTGTGAGTTTTGGTATTCAAAAGAGCATTAATGGGCCAACAATAGCCAAATGATTATTCCTAATGATATCGAAGTACTAACAAAATTCAAGTTAACCTTCACCCTTCACTGCTTTGAACCTTTACCCTTCACTCCATCCGCAAGTTACCACACTAAGCAGGTATATCTCTTCAAAAGAACATAAACAGTATGTATTACTAACTACAAACATTCATAAAGTAAGGTATCGGCTTTATTATCATCAAGTTTGTCCTATTATCGTCAAGGAGGTTAACGATGTCCTAGAGCATATTTTTCTTGCATTAAAGTTATTCATATTGCAGCGCATCTTCCTACAAAAGATTGGTTATTTATGACTTGATTAACCCCCCGAACGACAATCCTGACGATAATAGAGTCGATACTCTAAAAAACACGCTATCTGTTTTCCTTGAATTGCAAAAACATTTTCGCGAGGGTCTTGGTTGTTTGCCGGAATGGTAGTATTTATACTCCCGAGCTTATGCAATGCATACCCTTCCAGCTTTAGCAACTTTCTGGACACTGGGCTGGTCATAGAGTTGCACCAGCTCGTGGTTCATCCTTCGCCTCCATAAGCCGTCCGCAAATACTCCATTGAAGATGGTCCTTAGCGCACGTCGTTCGAAAACGGCTAGTGCTTGCAAGTCCTCCTCGAACATTGTCCATGTCTCGTACCCGTAGAGGACTACCGGTCTTATGAGCGCCTTGCCACAATGTTTTGTGGAGTCCGTAGTAGACACGACTTCCAGCTGCAATATATCTGCGGATTTCTCTGCCGCAGTTGTTGTCTAATGTAGTTGTTCTGTATCCCAGATCCTTACTATCAGCTGATGCAAACAGGAAGTCAACCTATTCTTGCCCAGCTGTTGATAGCCGAACGTCGTCACATTTTGACCTTCAGGAGATAGTGGTCAGAACTGATGTTTGCGCAACGATAGATTCGGGCGTCGAGAATACGAGAAGTGCCTTCCGTCAATCAAAACGTGATCGATCTGTGTGGTGATCTCCAGGTGTATTGGTATGGAAGGCTATGCTGGAAGTAGGTACTACGTATGGCTTTGTTCCTGGAAGTGGCGAAGTCAATGAGTTGAAGGAGTATAGGAGGGTTGGGGATCCCTAAGAAAGTATGAAAATTGAGGTAGTCCATAAAGTTGTTCAGAAGAACAAGGGCTTCTGAATGGTGGAAAGCTTAGTACGAAACTCCATAGCTGTGTAGGGCTAGTGAGCACGCTATTCTTCATATTTTGATCTTAACGATGCCGATCTTTTAGAAAACTGCGGTCTTCAGCAAAGTTGTTCATAAGGTTAAGGGCCTCTGAATGATGAGTAGTTTAGTATGGAATTTCATGGTTTTGTGGCGCTAGTGTGTATGAAATTCTTCATATTTTGACCTTGACTTATCTCACGATTCCGACCTCTTAGAAAGTAGTGGTCTTCAGTATAGTTGTTCAGAAGACTAAGGCTTGCAAATAGTAGCCAGCTCAGTACGAAATTCCATCGGAGCTAGTGAGCACACAATTCTTCTTATTTTGACCTTAACTTATCTCTCGATTCTCCTAGAAAATTGTTGTTTTAGTATAGGTGTTCAGGAGATGAAGGGTTTCTGGATTATGGATAATTTATTATGAAATTTCTTCACTTTGTGGCGCTAATGTGCCCGCAATTCCTTATATTTTGACCTTAGCTTATCTCACTGCGAACTTCAGCAAAGTTGTTCGTAAGGGTAAGGGCTTCTGAATGGGGAGCAGTTTAGTAAGGAATTTCACGGTTTTGTATCGCTAGTGTGTATCTTCATATTTTGACCTTGGCTTATCCCTCGACTCCGACCTCCTAGGAAATTGCGGTCTTCAGAAGATCAAGGGGCTTCTAAATGATGGACAGCTTAGTACGGAATTTCATAGCTGTGTAGAGTTAGTGAGCTCTTAATTATTCATATTTTGACCTTGACTTATCTCACGATTCTCATGTCCTAGAAAACTGTGATCTTCTGTAAAGTTGTTCAGAAGGTCAAGGACTTTTGCATGGTGGACAATTTAAAACGGAATTCCATTGCTATGTGAGATAGTGTGCACACAATTCTTCGTAGTTTTACCATAAGCTATCTTTTTGCGGTCTTCAGCAAAGTTATTTATTTATTTATTTATTCATTTAATTATAGTGACTTTTACTTTTAGTCATTCGTCACTTTTCAGCATAGTTGTTCAGAAGGTAAACGGTCTCTGGATGGTGGACAGCTTAGCACGGAGCTCCACCACTATGTGGCGCTAGTGTGTATGCAATTTTGCGTTTGGACCTTAACTTATCTCACGATTCTGATCTCCTAGAAACCTGTGGTTTTTAGTAAAGTTGTTCAGGAGATGAAGGGTTTCTATATAATGGACAATTTAGTATGGAATTTCTTCCCTTTGTGGCCATAATGTGCCCGCAATTCTTGATGTTTCGGCCTTAACTTATCTCACTGCGATCCTCAGTAACGTTGTTCAGAAGGTTAAGGACTTTTGAATGGTGAGCAGTTTAGTATAGAATTTCATGGTTTCATGGTAACTCTTCGTATTTTGACCTTAGCTTATCTCACGATTCCGACCTCCCAGGAAATTGTGGTCTTCCACACGGTTCTTCAGAAGATCAAAGGGCTTTTGGATGGTGGATGAGTTAGTACGGAGTTCCACAGCTGTGTGGAGCTAGTGGGCACCTAATTATTCATATTTTGACCTTAACTTATCTCACGATTCTTATGTCCTAGAAAACTGTGGTCTTCTGTAAAGTTGTTCAGGAGATAGTGGGTTTCTGAATGGTGAACTATTTAGTACGGAGTTACCTTCTGGGTGGCCGTCAGTCTGGTAGAAAATTCCAGCATAATGTAGTGCTCGTATTGCGTTTCATATTTTGACCTTAACTTATCTCACGCGCCTGATCTCCCAGTAAATTTCAGTCTTCAGTAAAGTTGTTTCGAAGAAAAAAGGTACGGCATTTCTTCGTTCTTCGTTCTGTAGCGCTAGTGTGCACGCTATTCTCCTGTTTTGACCATAACTTTTTCACGCGACTAATCTTCTAGAAAACAGCGGTTTTCGGCAAAGCTGTTCAGAAGGTCAAAAACTTTTGGATGGTGGACAATTTACAACGCTTCCATTGCTATGTGGAGGTAGTGTGCACGCAATTCTCTGTAGTATAACTATAAATTATCTTACTGCGGTCTTCAGCAAAGTTGTTCGGTAGATCAATGGATTCTGGATAATGGACTCCTAAATTCTTCGTGTTTTGATCGTAATTTATCTTACTGGATGGTGGACAGCTCAGCACGGAGCTCCACCAGTATGTGGCGCTAGTGTGTATGCAATTTTTCATGTTTGGGCCTTAACTTATCTCACGATTTTGATTTCCCAGAAAACTTCGGTCTTCAGCAAAGTTGTTCAGAAGGCCTCATTCTTTGGGGTGGTGGACCAGCGTAATGTTGCGCCAGTGTGCAAGCAATTCTTCGTATTTTGATTTTAACTTATCACACGATTCTGATCTTTCAAAAAACTGTGGTCTTCTGCAAAATTATTCCAAAGATTAAGGGCTTCTGAATGATGACTAATTCAGAGCGAAAATCTATCGTTATGTGACGCTTGTGCGATTTCAGCAAAGTTTTCAAAATGACAAGAGCTTTTGGATAGTGAACAGTTTAGTACGGAATTCTATCGCTGTGGTACTAGTGTGCCCGCAGTTTTCCGTATTTTGACTTAACTTATCTCACGATTCCGAACTCTTGAAAAGCTACCTTCTTCAGCAAAAGTGTTCAGAAGGTTAAGGGTCTTTGAATGGCGGACAGTTTAGTACAGAACTCTATCACTATGTGACGCTAGTCACGATTATGAAAGCTACGGTTTTCAGCAAAGTTGTTTAGAAGGTCAAGAGCTTCTGCAGGTTTCTACCGCTATTTGGCGAACATGCAATTTTGCATGCTGTATTGTCATATTTTGACATTACCTTAACCCGCGAATTTTATTTGCTAGATAATTGCGGTCTTCGGCTAATGCCACCAGTGATGGTAATGTCTACTAAGAAATATCCTAACTTTATGGGTATTGCCATGAGTTATTTCGGACCAGCGTAAACACTACTACAATCCAATGCTACCTATTGTATCCTGCTTAAATAGGATCACTTCTTTGAAATGAACACAAGAAATAGTAAATCAATCATTTGAAAAATTTAAAACAACAAAATTCTACGAAAAATTCATTGCTGAGTTGCTGAATAACGAAACTTTCAAAGTAGTTGGATTCTTGAGGTAAATTTAGTTTACAACACTCAAAACTAAACGAACACTAGCGCCAGCTTGAACAACCGCACAAAGTTGCTCCTCCGTGATGTAGCAGAACTAGTGAAGTTGCACAAATAACCACCGTAAGATGGCTAACTTGGGAATAATTACCCTTTTCAATGTACAATTCAGCAGCTTCCACTTTGTATCGATAGGTCGATAACGGCGCCGGCTGCATTCTTACGGTCGGTTGGGGAAGGGAGAAGAAAAGTGTTACAATCGTTGTTACCAGTGATCTAGCTCACCTCCGCATCTTCAGCGACTGTTAGGAGAAGGAAGAGTACTCCTACCACCGAAGTAAGTGATGGATTTCTATACATTTATCCTGGCGGACACACGGAGAACACCTCGAGTAAATTTGTTGGATAGGACCATATGCAGATAACTATACTCGAAAATGTAAAAATTATTCCCCGAAAGTACTTTGAGTAACATTTGACACTCTCTGTTTACGCATGGAAATTTATGTGAAAAAACGAGACTCGTCAATAAGCAATAAGAGTGGGAACGAACAAAAATTATAAAAAACAGCACTTAGTTGAGCGCGTCAATTCTAAAATTCGCGGAAAAAATAAACTTTTCAATCTTGTCTGCTACATACTTTCCACCAAGACTCAAGAGCAGTATTAATTCCAATTGCGAATCAAGCTAAAAATCAGAAGAAAAAGAGTAAAGAAGTTAAAAGCAGTAAATACTCGGGAATTGGATTTTGTGCATTCAACCGAAACTCTGGAAAAACGATTTGAAAATGAAAAAAACTATTATTAACATAGTGCGTGAGAAAAGTCGGTGTTCTCGGAGTAATCCGTATTAAAACACGTGCATTCCGAAATCCCTGTAAAAACGCATGAATTGTTAGGTGACCTATAAATGGATTCCAGAAAGCTTCACATTCCATAGTGTGCTCCGAAAACGACCAATAAACTTGAGCGCAGCGATACGGTAACTCAAATGGTGATGATTAAAAAGTTTTGTTTACACAATTTTCAATTCAATTATATGTTATTCAATCATATAAGTTGTGTATCATTAAAGCATTAATCATTCCGTCAGAAAAAAGCTTGGAAGATTTGCTTCGCAGACTGAGAAAGAAGAAGTGCAAAAAAACATAAATGCATATTCTTCTGAGTTTTTTTTTCTGTTATTTCAATCACTATTTTAAAATGCTAGAACTTGAATCGGTTGAATCAGCGTCTTCAAGTGAAGGTTTAATGGTGAAGGTGCATACATTGAACAACAGACAGGTTGCTAGCGAATCGTTGAAAAACATCCTGATTTCTATTGATTGTTAGTCGCATCAAGTTTTGATTGATCTATAGCAAGCTTTCACCAGAAAAAAACGTCTTTGATCTGCTGATTAGTGCGTTCGAATGTCGTTCAGTTTTTATCAATCTAAAACGACTGGATGTCGCGATTTTTTTATTATTTTATAAACCCCACCCCATCTCACCTGAACAAGATCCAGATTTCGCTCCTCCGGATTCCGCCCGAAGTGGTGCCACATCAGATAGTCCAGTACGCCCTGAGTCATGCCTTTGGTGCGAAGATTACGCGAATTCAGCAGCTGGTAGCCCCATTCGATCCATCCGGCCGCTGTGGAGCTACAGTTGATGAGGCAGAGTGCACCGACCTAGAACGAAAGTGTCTTTTTATTACCTACAACACCTATCGGACGAACTGCAAACACACGCAACCAGCCGGTTAACACGCTTACCTTATCGGGGTTCGACAGCGCGAACCGGGCCAGAATGTTGGCTCCAGCGCCGACCCCAAAACCGATGATGGATTTCAGGTTGAAATGTGACATAACAAATAGCAGCTGCGCTGCAAGTTCATCAAACGTCGGGTAAACATAGCTGTGCAGAGAAGAGAACGAAGGGAAAACACAAAAGCGAGTGCATTATTTAATGGTCTATTATCGACACGTACATCCGCACACTCGATGGAACATCGTCACTTACTCTTCCGGAAAGGTGGGTGCACCTTCCTCCTGGCCTGGAGCGTTTACGTGATACACGCAAAAGTTGTCCAACAGGGCTCGCATCGTGGGGAAGTTAAAGAATCCAGCAAAGCTTGATGCATCTGCGGAAGATGAAAGCAGAACTTAGAGAGGGGATTCTATTCGTTCGCATTGAAACGATTGTCATTTGGAAGCAATCTTCGTACAATAAAATAAAGACCGGATGGAAGGAGTCAGGTCGGACGTCGGGGTAATCGAATTATACCGGCAAAAGGCTCTAGGAAATGGCTGCCAAGTGGAGCAAAGAATTGTTCTCTTGTTGCACTTAGTAGAGAAAGATACATGGGGAAAGTTCCCTTTTGCTCTAGTTTCCAGAAAGTGTAATTGTTAGTCCAAATTGAGTTATACCTTCCGGAAGGAAATTAGAACTTTTTTGCTTGACAGCGTTGGCAAATACTTACAGTTCAATCCCAGGTCGTGGTACGTTAGGATTGCCGGTTTTGTTGTATCGCCCTGCACTGCGACCAGAATGTCACCTTTATCGGTCGGAACCCTTCCCAGGTCACATTGACCCACGATGGAGCCGCGCTGATTCGGGTACTGCAATTGAACGGAGCGAAGCTCGATATCGTCCATGGGATCCACGGGCATGGCTCTGTTGGGAACGGGCAAAAGAAAAATGGCATGATAGCATCAAAGTTATTAACACTTAAATTTAATAAAATTACGTTTGATAATACGCCTCGCCGGCTGGCGTGTCTGCTGTGTCGTTAAGGCTACATTACGACTTTTGAAGTTTTATGAAATCTTTACACCTTTGCTGCGAAGGTACGGTATTGTAAAATGTGGTGGTGGTGTGAGATTACTTAAGAATTCACTTTGAAATACCGCAACTCTTTGTGAGGAAATTATATCTCTTCAAAATTCAGATTGTTAAATGAAAACGGGGAATTGATTTATTTCGAGAATAAAGTTATACGACGACTTAGTGTGATTGTCACTGAGCTGTATCTTCTTGGAGTTATATCGATTAGTTCAGTAATAATAGAGGTGGATACTTTAAGAGGTGCGATTACTGTCATGTAAAAAAACCAGCGCTGTCGAAAGAAATATAACACTACTCTGTACGAGATTAACGATTTGAACCAAATTGGCAATAAATGAAACTTTATAAATTTGAAAATATGTGTGGTGCTTAGCAGAAGGTTCAATTGACAACATTTTTTAAACATAGATAAGAACGCGAGGCTATTTCTATATCAAATACCAAGGCATCCCTTCAGATATTTTCTTTTTTTTTTATTGGAAGTTTTTTTTTGGTATAAAATTTTGGATATCAGTCTAATATTATTTTGACGATATTGTGTAAGTGTGATATAAATTGATTTTCGCCTGCTTTTCAAAACCACTAATAGTCGTGTCCTTTTACGACCATGTTATGTATTGATAATTCATTCTCAACATTCCCATGACTGTCATATGTGAAAAAAAAAATCCAATGACTTATCATATACTTAATTCTCTTATATAAACTTTAATCTATTGTGATATTGTCCAGATGTTTGTTGTATTCCACACTTTTCTTTTAACAAACATCACTATTGAGAGCAAGTGACATGATTATTTTTATCCGTGTTTGTGTGTGAATATGGCTTCTGGAATTTTCTTTTACGCTTACTGCTTTACTATACTAAACCTCGTTACTTCTAAGTATCATCAATTATAATTCCGTTGAAAGGCTACAACTGTGTGTCCCTTTGACCAGTTTTATTATAAGAGAGACTTATTTTCATATCATCGGATATTACTATACTTCGATGGCAACTGCAAACACACGCAACCAGCCGGTTAACACCAATGAATAAAAAGCATGATGTTATCTGAATTACTCAGAGTTTGTGTTTCATATCATTTTGATCATTTTTTTTTTCAAATTATATTTTCGATGGCATTGTCATAACATGATATTTTTCTGTGCATGTTATTTTCATGATTTTCATATATTTTCAAATACAATTTCCTATTGTTGCTTAAAGAATATTTTATTATTTGTTTCATTATTATAGATTCATACACCAATGACATTTTTGATTTACCCGTTTTCAGTTTCTTTTAGAATTTGTGGTCCACCATGGGTTTTCAGATTTTAACTTGTGTTCAAGACATTTCATAAAAGTTTTGTCTTCCAAGTTCCATCTCCATTATTAAAATTATTATTATTAAAATTTGTTAATTATGAATTTTACATGATTTTCGTAAAAAAACCTTTGATGATTTTAATACCTATCCTCCTATCCTTTCTTAGTTTTTCTCATCCAAAAAAAGTCATAATTTTTTTTAATTCTTCTAATTAATTCCAAAACTGAAAATACTTTATGGAAAATTATTTAAGTTATGATACATTGTTATGATTTGTTGGAAAGATCTGTTAGAATTTAATGATAAACGTTCGATTAGTTATTTCGACATTTAACCTGGCATAGTTCTAAAGATCTTCGACATTGAAAAAAACCAATAATTTTACAAAAATTGAAATTATTCTGATAACGTTTATTCAACTTTATCCTTTATATTGAGTATCAGTAACCCTCCTTATTATTGAATCATGAAATGGCGAAAATTGCGGCGATTCTGAGCTCAATATGGGATCATTTCCTATTTTTGATTTTTTTTTATGGCCTCTAGAAGCACTTTTCGGAAATTCTGCATTAAATTTGAAATAATTTTCCGTTTTGGTTTTTTTTGGCCCTCAGAAGCACTTTTTGGCGGTCCTGAGCTGAATTTGGGATCATTCTCTATTTTGGCTTTTTCCGGCCATTAGAAGCACTTTACGACGATTCTTAATTTGGGATCTTTTTTTTTTTACTTTTCTGGCCCTTAGGAGCACATTGCGGCGATTCTGACCTTAATTTGTGATTTTTTTATATTTCGGCCTTTTTTGGCCTTTAGAAGCACTTTTCGGCTCAATCTGGGATCATTTTCTATTTTGACTTTCTCTGGCCTTTAGAAGCACTTTTCGGCGATTCAGAGCTTAATTTGGAATCATTTCCTAGTTCTTCCTTCTCGAGCCTTCAGAAGCACTTTCCGATGATTAGGAGCTCAATTTGGGATCGTTTTCTATTTTGGCTTTTTTAGAAGTACTTTTCGACGATTCTGATTCTAATTTGGGACCATTTTCCAGTTCATCCTTCTGGAGCCTTCAGAAACACTTTTCGATGATTCTGAACTCAATTTGGGATCGTTTTCTATTTGGGCTTTTTCTGGTTTCCAGAAGCACTTTTCGGCGATTCTGGGCTGATCTTGAAATTATTTTATATTTTGACTTTTTCTGGCCTTTAGAAGCGCTTTTCAGCGATTCAGAGCTTAATTTGGAATCATTTCCTAGTGCTTCCTTTTCGAGCTTTCAGAAGCACTTGCCGATGATATCGAGCTCAATTTGGGATCATTTTCTGTTTTGGCTTTTTCTGGCCTTTGGCAGCACTGTTCGGCGATTCTGACCTTAATTTGGGACTATTTTATATTTTGGCCTTTTCTGGCCTTTAGAAGCACTTTTCCGTGATTCTGAGCTCAATTTGTTTTTTTTTTTTCTATTTTGGCTTTTTTCTGGCCTTTAAAAGCACTTTTCGACGATTCTAAGCCTAGTTTTAGACCATTTTCTAGTTCATCCTTCTCGAGCCTTCAGAAACACTTTTCGATGATTCTGAGCTCAATTTGGGATCATTTTCTATTTTGGATTTTTCTGTTTTTCAGAAGCACTTTCCGACGATTCTGAGCTGATCTTGAAATTATTTTTTTATTTTGGCTTTTTCTGGCCTTTAGAAGCACTTTCGGCGATTCCGAGTTCAATTTGGAATCATTTTCTAAATCGACTTTTTTGACCTTTAGAAGCACTTTTCGACGTTTCAGAGCTTAATTTGGGATCATTTTCTAGTTCTTCTTTTACGGGCCTTCAGAAATACTTTTCGATGATTCTGAGCTCAATTTGGTATCATTTTCTATTTTTTTGGTTTTCAGAAGCATTTTTTGGGATTCTGAGCTAAATGGGATTATTTTATATTTAAGATTTTCCTGGTCTTTAGAAGCACTTTTCGAAAATTCTGAGCTCAATTTGGAATCATTTTCTAGTTCGGCTTTCTTGGTCTTTAGAAGCACTTTCGGCGATTCTGAACTCACTTTGGGATTATTTTCTGTTTTGGCTTTTTCTGACCTTTAGAAGCACTTTTAGTAACTCCTAATACCGAAGCAAGCAATTCCTCCAATTCAGAGTCTTTGAAGATTTCTAGCTTTTGTTCATGTGGACAGTCGCCAACATCGAAATTACGGTTTTAAAACGACCGAATAAATTACAGCCTGTTGTTTTACTTAGAGCAGCATTTCCGTAAATTGTTTCTAACTCTCGATGAACTTCAGCCACCGTTTTCTGTAGATGAAATAGGAGAGTCTAGGATTATTTGGCACGAAATCTGACATTTTCATACAACTAATAGTATATGGCGACACAATAAAATCAAAAACGTTGAGTAATCTTTTATTGATGCGTAGATTGAATGTTTTCAATGAATTTCGAATGTTTAAATTCTTTTGACTTGTTGAGAAACGACATGGGGTAAATTAACCTATAGGTGACCCCTTTCTATAGTGGAACACCCAACAGATTAACTCAATTTATGAGTTTTCGAGGGATTTTCAAAAACTTCCATCGGAAAACATGTTATCCAACCAAATTGCATCAGAATCAAGAAATACATTTATAAATCCCGATTTATGTTAAGAGAAATTGAGTTGATCTGACGAGTGGTCCAGTATAGAAAAGGGGTCCTCTATAGGGTTATTTACCCTACACTGCCTACTGTACCCAAAAAATTAAAATAAAATCAGAGAAAATTCACCTATAGTGGACTCCCCCGCCAGAATTACTCAATTTATGCGAAATTTCGAATGATTTTCAGAAAACTTCCATCCGGAAATATTTTATTCAACCAATCTGCATCACAAACATTTATAAACTCCGATTTATGTTAAGAGAAATTGAGTTATACTGACAGGTGGTCCACTATCGGTTAATAAAGCAAAGAGGTCCACTATAGGTTGATTTACACTAGTTCGTGAGGTAATCTCAGCATAACGAGGCTCTTCCGTCAAACGCGTTCAGTGGAAGAACACCGGCTGAAGGTCTAGATCACACCCTGATCATAAAATACCAGTCGCCGCTGCTATTTTCTGCGTGTGAGGAGACACTCTCTCTCAGTCACAAACATAACTTTCACAAGGCAGTGTGTATAGTTGATCAAGATGTGTTAGGAATGGGACGAAATAGTAGAGTCGTATCACCATATTGGGCTCTGAAGTACGTACCTTCCCAATAGTTTAACTGGATAAAACACCATGCCGGAGACATCGCGGATTCTAGTTTTTTCCAAAACCAAATTCACATTCTCAGTGCAACAGTTCAACAAGACAAACATTTGAAATTAGTTCATGAAGTATGAAATGACATTTTCGAAATCATTGGTGCGTATATCTGACCACATTGAACATCCCTGCGTCCGCTCCGAAAATCCCTGCGTCCGTCCGAAAATCAATATCTCGGTTAGCTACGGGGATTTCCCGGAAATGTGGAAAAACGCTTCCCGTAAACCAACTACCAATAAATTGAATAATGTTGTTTACCATTTCGAGTCCGAAAGAGTCATAACACAACCGGAAACAAAATTTACGTTCGTACAAGTTTCCAATCACCGACTATTAATAAACTATATCACAAGCAGCAAAGTTTTCACATCGCAAGTTTTCCAGTGCAAAAAAATATTACCTTTAAAACCGATAGTTTTTCCACGTCCCACAATTGCATGCAATTAATCGTGGGCTCTGCTCTGGTTGCCACAGAAACTCTGAACGAACCTGACCGAGGTATCCCATTGGATAGGTCAGTTGCCTGTGAGCCAGATTACCCGTAGCCTGTTACGTTATCGCTTCTTCCGTTCTCCTTCCATGCCAGTCCGTCCGTAGGGCGTCACGGTGGGCGGAAACGGAAAGCTTGTTTTCGTTTTTGGGTCGCCATAGCTACCAGTCATCGTGGCGACGCTCGGTGCGGTTGTTTTATTCGCTGCATATTTTCCTACCAGCGAAAAACTGGCTCACGTTCGGAACGAGTGCACACCAGGGCTAGCATATGGCCGCGAGGTGTTTACGAATGAAACCAGCTTTGGGTAACTTTAACTATGAGGTGGTTTAGCGAGCTGAAAGCGAGAATTCTAGTTTTATGTTTCGGCATCAGTTGAAAAAAAAAGGTGCAACTGGGAATGAGTGTCGATCAATATCTTTAAGTAGCTTTTTTGACTGTGAACGTTGGAAATTGAATTACCTTCCGTCGACTGTTACAAGTGAGATTACATTTCAATTTAATTATGCTTTGCTCTGCCTTCGAAATCAACGCAGATGGGACCAGCACAGTAAATCTATCTTCAAGCTACCAGTTCTGGTTTGCCGTGAGCCGACTGGACCCAGCATGGGTAAATGAAATTCCAATGTTCAATCTGTCTCGCTCTGACGGCGAACAGGACTTGCTTCGGGATATTTCAACAAGTTGATTAACGCCCTTTTGCAACTGCTGCTGCTCGTTGTTTGTTACTTAACAAACTGAGCGAAATTTGAATCGATCGATTCACCCCTCTGATTGCTCATTTCTTGTCGTAGTTTCTCCACCGACCACGATGCATGTCGACCGCTATTGAGTACCGACCGGCGAGAGCTAACGGAATTTTAAAACATTGCAGATTAATGCTGCTACCCAAGAGGGTTTCATTTCTGCAGGGTTGGCTGGGAAACGTCGTTGGAATCGTAATTAGCGTAATTAAATGAACATTACCTGTGGGCTTACAGCTTTCTTGAAAAGTTTCAACCCTAAGTGTGGTGTTACCCAAGAGAAGTAGAGTTCTACGAAGTAGAGACATTATTACGATTGGCTTCAATATTAAATGCTTACCAAAGCGCTTAGTTAATGAAAAAGCATTCTGGAAGTACCATAAACTACATCAAGATAAGTTTTGGAGCAGGAGTTGAAATTTGAGCATTTACGGTCAGTATTTGAGCTCTTTGTGCGATGTATCGAACATGGGTAAGATCGAATTTTCATCAACTTAGATGAAACCGCAGAACGCTGTTGAAAATGTATACGAAAAGCACGAAAAATAATCAAGTACATATCGTAAAGCATTTTTCTCGAATTAGCTATCGAAGCTGTACTCAACATCAAGAGAGCGACGCACACACAACTAAAGTCATTTCCTGCTCAACGCCACAATAGAACCGGTGCCATATTTCCACATGACGGCGTGTCTCTTATCGTATAAAGTACGATTATCATCACCAACTGGACAAGTAAGCAGCCAACCAACGTGATTGTCCGGCTAGTTGCCACTACATGCTTACACTACATGCACCACGCGCCTCTTCCCCCGCGAACCAAACCCGCCCACCCGCTACGCTACGAGGATAAACATGTCATTATTTCTGTCAACTCAAGAGACAAGTGCGACGCTCGGCACCAGGGAGTACCATTCTCTGGAGTAGAAACTGCCTCCGGGACACATTAGCTCTCATCGCCTTCATCAGTAACACAATAACCGGCAACGGTCGCGACTGGCACAAATTCCCAACAGGTTCCCATGCAGTCGTTCGATTTCTGGTCACGTTCCCTGTGTTTTCATCATGCTGCCCGCCCCATCAGCAGTGACAGCAAATACCACACAGCGCGAGGGAGAGCATTGGTGGAAAAGTGAAAAATCAATTCATTACCTAATAACATAACAGTAAGTTTTTCCTCCCGTCGCGATTCTGTTTCGACGTTTCGACGGAGATACAGGTACTTGTTTTTTCAGTCAGCCGTTTAGTATGTGTAGCAGTCACTGCGTAACAAAAAGCCCAAACATCACGGCAGATCAGCGGAACGAACAGGGATTCTGCTGTCCTCCCTCCAGGCGCACCACTTTGATGTGGGTCATTGATTACGGGGCTCTGTCAACAACGGATTTTTGATGAGTTGTTTTCTCTTCGGTTGACCTTCGGCCAAGCGAAAAAAAAAGGTGCGGCTCGTGCGTTTGTTTATAACTTAATACACACAATAATGAGATGTGGGGAAGCAAGAGTTGGGTGTTATTTTATGCGATGGCTTTTATAATCATAGTGTTATGTTATCCTTTATAGGTTGAGTGTTACACTAGAATTCGTAGCAAAAATCAAGGGCACTTCGGTCTACAAGTATGATAAAAACCTTGTAAGTAAAAATGATAGCTGAAGGTGACAATAAACTATATTCACATGCGCCTTCTATGCATCTTTTTCGTGTTGTAACACCATTATCTTTAAAATTTACCAAAAGAGAATTTAATTCTCAACAACAACAGAATAAACTATATTAAATGTTTTCGTGAAGAGTATCAACACTCTTTGAGATGTGTTTAAGATCATTTCTAAATTAAATCACATCAAAAATCGTCATTTGCAGAAAAATGTATAATTTACTTGAAAATGAAAATTTAAAAACATTACTAAATTTAGTTCAAAAAAATTGTTCTTTACCCATCTTGTCACGTGTTGCAGAAGTTTCAAAAATCGAAGGGTTGTGTGCAAAACCACGAGCGCAAGAAAAACTAAGAACTATCCAAGGTTGTTTGCTGAATCACTTGCATAACTACATTAGGGGTCATCCACAAATTGCGTTAGACAAATTACGTAATGCACTGTTCCGGTTTTGAAAATACTGGTGTTTGGTAGTGCTGGGACTTTTAACCGGATATATTCGAGATCCGGGTATCCGAAACTCGGATCACGGATGTGTAAACGAATATTATTCGGATGTCTGGATATCCGGATACGGATAATCGAATAGTCGGATATCCGGATATCCGGATTTTTTTTCCTGGCTTTCAGGCCCGTTCGAATGAAATGTAACGCCAAAAATGGCTTTTTCCACAATTCCCCATCCCCTCTTAAGTGATTATTTACATAATTCTCATTAAACTATGTTCGGATACAATATCCGGATATCCGGATAACCGACTATCCGAAAATCCGGATATCCTGTCGGATGATATCCGGATATCCGGTTGATCCGGATTTTAGATATTTGTCGGATATCCGAGGTTTTTAAAGCCAGTTCGCGAGAACGGATATTTAAGAGCCAGTTCGCGAGAACCGCAACCACCTTTACAAGGGAGGTTGTATCGAGGTTCTCCGATCGGACTGAAACTTTCGTGGTTTGTTTATCTATATAATAGAACAATGTTTGGCATAATGTCAGATTTTTTGAAAAGGGGTAAGTGGGGTAAGAAAACACGTCAAAAATTGATGTCCAAAGGTTGCTAAAAACGTAAAATTGTTATAACTTTGTGTAAACTGAATCGATTGTCATGAAAATTGGCATGTTTATTCTACTCTATAAAGGCCACAAAATGAGAGTTTTTGGAAGTTGCTATCGAGAATACATGATGAGATATTCGCATTTTTCCAAAAATATAAGGAGATTTTCACAACAGTTTTTCTCTTGCCAACAGATCTAGGATTAAAATCCAAATAATACGTTTTGTAGTGCAACTCAAGAGCTTTCATTAGATATATTCAAAAAATGCGCCGTTATAAAGATGCCTGAGAAAATCCATTTTTTCTATAACATGTTATTGGCCATCATTTCGAACCCATTGTGCGAGAAGCGAAACTCCGTTTTGTGTCATTGTGCTTCCATTGAGCTATAATTTTCAGGTTATGTTTGTTTATGCACTAATGCAATAGTTTGCAAAATTTGAAAGGAGAAGGGGTTTGTGGGGTAAACAGGCTCTTCAAAATCTTATATTTAGAAACTGCTCAAATCGTAAAATAATTTTAGTAAAGCGGGCAATGTATGCAGTTTTGCGTGGATGCGAAAATGAACGGGAATAGAAGGTGTGACTTTTTAAGCTTAGAAAAATTTTTACCTCGTCCAGACGGGACTCGCACCCGCAATCTCCGTTGTCCCCGCAAGGTGTTTTGGTTTTTTTTCTAAGCCTAAAAAGTCACACCTTCTATTCCCGTTCATTTTCGCATCCTCGCAAAACTGCATACATTGCCCGCTTTACTAAACTTAAAAAATTAAAGTCACATGACAAAAATGAAATTAGTTCGTAAAGTAAAATAATTACTCTCGGCTTTCATTCGAAGTAACACGATGGAATGAGAGGTTATTTTTGGAGCCAACAAGAGAATGAACGAGTGTCAACAAAGCCACGTCATACTTTTTGTTGAGCCTTTTTTTTTAATGTGCCCTTTAAAGAATTAAATTACCATTAGAAAAAAATTTCAACGGAAGATGCTCATTAAGGAAAGATTTCAAAAGTACACCCTTCTGCAGGAATTAGGCAATTCAAACCGGAAATGTCGGTAGAACAAATAAAATCGTTTTTCGCCCACTTTTCTACGTTATATAGGCAAAATAAGCTTGAGCTAATACAGACAGTCTGTAAAAAATAAACAGTAGGTTGAGTTCCGGATCGGAATGTAGCACCAAGGCTTTGCTTTTTTTAAGCTTGAGCTAATACAAGTTAGTAAAGATAAAGCATTGATGTATGTACGAGAACGTCATGAATATTGGTTGGTAATAATGAATCAATCAATTCTCAAACATTGATTTTCATAAGGTTTTTGCTGATACCAGAGCCACAAGAAAAAATGCATTCTTTGAAAATGCATTGAGTGCATTTACTAATCTGCTCGACGAGTGCTTAGATGATGATAATACAGATTTAAAATAAAGATAATGAAATATAGATTTTATTTGGTTTTATACTACATTCGACCCCTTGGTTATTGAATTATTCAAAGGCCATATTAAAAAAAAAGTTTAAGTTAAAGTTTTTTTCACGCGGTTTTTTACGAGGTTTTTTACGCGGATTTTTGAATTAACGCGGTTTTTTTACGCGATACCGCGCTAATTCAAAATTTTTTTTACGAATTTCCGAATTAACATGGGTTTGGAACCAGAAACGTTTAAGTGTTTATCTAGTAAAAGACATAGTCCAAAAATGATTCTCCACCCACCGAAAGATCCGGAATGACCGTCAAAGAGGACAATTAAATACTGTATTAAATTACTGTTGTCGTAATTCTTCGTTAACCTGTCGGTCGTGTCTTATAAACAACCTCTCCAACTACTTTGCTAAATTCCTAGTAAATTGATTGATAAATTAGACGAATGACCGTAGTATGCATTACCAGGCTCAAGAATCATTTTCATCTGTGCAGTGTACTACAATTAATACTACTATCAAATGATTCATAAATCTAGAAAAGCGTACAACTGAAAAATCCTTTATCCCAAGAATCGAAAAATCCTAGAATCCAAAAATCTAGCATTAAAGAATTCCAAAAACAATACCTCATAAAAAAAAATCTTCAATGCTAATTAAGAGTTCAACAAGCACTTCTTCACCCACGTTTATGCGTTTATCAGTTTAATAAGCTACCTGTATTGCACATAAAAAAATCTGAACGAAGTATTTCATTTCGAAAGTAAGTTGATCGATAAAAATGAATTTAAGATATTTTCAAACTGTTTCCTTAGTTTCAAAACGGCATTTCATCGGCATTACGAGATGTGCGAAACAGTCAGATTTAACTTCAAGGGGTTATATACCTTTTTGGTCGAGAAAAATGAGGGAAGTTTGAATTTATTTTTAAGTGCATAGCACCATTTTCATTGCATCAAAGTGGTATTTTTTTGAAAGTACAGTTTATCAACAACAAAAAAATACGTTTGATTTTGAGAAATACCAATTATTACTAGAGTAATGGCCGTTTCCCCGAAACGCTATTTGTTTGCAAAGGTTTGCGGTGATCCTGATAGAGACTCAGCGGGTCAACCGAAATAAAAAAACTCATATTATTTCATTAGTTTAGAAGTGTGCCGGGTCCTTGAACGATCGCTTTTATGAGTATTTTGTTTTCAGTGCAAACGGGAACGTTTTATCCAAAAAAAGCACGTTTTGAGCGCTGAAAATTACATTAAATTTTTTTTTGCGGCAAAATGTAACTGTATGTTTCAAAAAGCGATCGTTCAAGGACCGGCGAATTTAATAACGAAAATTTAAAAAAAAAGATGAAGGAAATCGGTTCAGTAGTTTTCCCGCAATCAGGATCACGGAAAAGTCATTTTTCGGAAAACACTATTCCGAGATATTGCTCAGATCTTTATAAAAATTTGTGAAAACGTTATCAAGATGTTGTATTTGAAGATAATGCAATAAATTTTTTTTCGGTTTTTAGAAAACTAAAGAGGTATATTACCCCTTAAGTAACCATTTCCTATCTGAAGGGGTTTCAAAGTTACGAAACATCAGATCAGATCAGATATGCAAATGAAATCGTGCCAAACACTTTATCATGACCGATGAAATAATGATAAATCAGAAACCACGAAATTTATTGAGAATGCGTGGGATTCAACATAGGAATTGAAACGCTCTTTTTCAATTTTAAATGTATTGAGACTCAATAGTACTTTGGCTTGATTTTGTTCTTTTGGCATTCCGTATTGAAAAAGAATTATAAGTCTCCAACGTTCAAAAATTTACTCCTGAAATTGTTCGTGGTGAATGGAATCTTTCTGCAGAATTCTTTTTCGGAACAGTGGCGTGTGATGATTATCTCTATTCCTTTCAACAATAATAGAATTACAATAGCACTGATGTCCATAATGGAACCAAGACAATGGCGCGGCACTGGTGACTGTTATCCGAATGGCACGCCATATAATAATTTTTATGAGACTTAATGGAGCTAGAAAAAGAATGATTTTCACATTTTCTCTAGCGAAAAAAAAAACCCGCGCGAAACCTAATACTCTTTCCTGTCGCGGATGCACTGATAAGAAGCTGGTTTGATAGTGTGATTGCCGGGAACTACTTGACGCATGATGTATGCAATTTTCTGTCCCATTTTCCGCTCAACCTGGTTGGACCTATTGTTCTGCCGTTACCATTATGTAAGCGGTGGATCGTACAGCTTTTCATTAGAGCCGCTGGCATGATGATGACAGTGAGCGCGCAGCCATCCGAAGGCAAGCTTGCCAGAAAGGTTTTCTTTTTTTTTCGCTGCACGGCCTTACGCAAGCTGCACTATTGTACATCACTGCGCTAATAGGAGTAATAAAAGAATAAAAGCTGACGTGGAGAGGAGCTGACAGGTATACGGGGATGTGGAAGCATCTTTTAAAACTTGATTGAAAATTCTGTGCAAAGCGTGGGTGGTAAAAAATTTAGACAGTGTTACTCATTAGCGGAATGACTTGTTTTATTAAAAGAAATTTTATATACTTTAGGCAGCGAAGGTCACCACGTCTTTTGCATACTATAATTATATTTAAAAGGTTGAACGTGGAAAGAATTGCCCATGATTGAAGTACACAGAATGATCAATCTACCAACAAATCTTTTCATCGTTCCGGTTTGACGCGTTCATGATAATTAATAAAGAATAAATTAACAAATAAACTCCATTTTTCAAAGTCTACTGACACCCTGCGTGTCAGTTGGCATGTCTAGAGTCATCCGGGACATTTTTGTTGCTTACGGCAAATTTCGCGGTACAGCAAACGGCACTTATGGCCACCAGTCCAGTGCCAGTAGGTAGCAGCCGGCTGCTAATTTATTTCTGACATACAATCGCTAAATGGCACCACACACGGCCGGTAGATGATGAAAAATTTCCAACAATTATCGGCACGAATACAATCGCAAAATTCGTAACCGAGTGTCGTTCTTTTTTGTTTCATTTAAATGCAATTTTCATTTTATTTCGTCGTTGTGTCAATTTGTACTGTCGTCTTCTCATGTACCAAAATATAATACTCTTGGGGTATTGATTCGATAAAAGATAAAGTTTGTAGTTGGTTTCCTCAAGTTAATTGAAGAGAGCTGCAAACAGAGTCATGAATTTCAACCTTTAACAACTTTTAGGATGCTTCAATCTTCCAATCGGTATTGTTTCGCAGTAAAGACTAAATATTGGAGTTAAAAATATAAATGTGACACCTAATTATGCTTTAAAACGTAGTTTATCCGAAAAGCTGTTCAAATGGATCCTGGATATGTTACCATTTACCATTCCGCGCTGCAAAATAGAGAATAAGAATGTGTCTTTTCTGCAACAGTAACGTTGGTGACACCAAAATTGAAATTAACTATGCGTCCACTGTGTACCATACTCAATGGAGACGCAAAGTGGATGGTAGATATGTACACCAGTTTCAGATTGTAAAAATAACAACACGAACAAACGGTACCAACTTGAAACTTCATTTAAGCAGTATTTTTTCTCTCTTATATAATCATTCACGATGTTACAGTTGGAAGTAGGGTGGTCGGTATTACCGACTTTTCGAAAACCGGTATTTCGGTATTCATAAAAATAAAAACCGGTAAAACCGGTGAAAAACCGGTATTTTTATTTCTTTCGGATTAATACAAACCAGGGGTGACTCGTGGTCTTTAAACCTACTTTTTCAACTAAAAAGTTCTTAAAATCATAGTTCGGGGAAGTAATGATGATTGTCCGCGAAAAAAAACGCAAGTCATTTTCCATGTACTATTTAAAAATAAAACTGAAAAATAATTAAAGATATGGGGTGTCGAACGTCTTCGGTAGTGGTTTTCTGCCGCAGTCTTATGCAAAAACTTGCCGAAGTAAGCCACTGCCGAAAACGTTACCTACATAAATTTGGATTTGAAATTTATTTTTTGCTTAGCGTCTCAGGTTGCATCTATGTATGGACGTGTCGCTGCATGATTATGATTTTGCATTTATGAGTACCTCTGCTTCATTACGATCCAGATTTTTTTCAAGATTAGGACCTCTGCGACCATTATTTTGATCTCTAGTGGTATACGATCCAGATACAACACTAGATAACAGTGTTTGAAAAACTCCAATGAAAGAATCTAGTGATATGATTACGAAGAACATAATTTCGAAACTTATGTAATAACGAAAAAAACATGCAGATTTTTATTTAAATTTTCTTTCACATCGCAAAACTTAGTTACAAATTAGTGAACAACATTAAATTTCGTAGAAAAACAATATTTGAAACTGTTGAGAAGAGTATATAAATGAAATAAAAAAAAAGAAATCACGATCAGACCAGAAGTTACTTTTTACCAATCCGAATGAATCGAAGGTAAATACTTCTTTATTCTGTTCGATGCTCTTTAAACAATTCGTCCAAATTATTTATTATTATTATTATTATTTTTTCAACTTTAGCCTCTAGAGGAGAAACGAAAAATGTGGCATATGAACAAGTTTGTAACTGAAATAGAAATAAATATTTGAAATGAGAGGTTGATAAAAAATATAGGAAATTATAGAAAAAGCAGAAACTTGTATACGAGTGAGGCCGGGTACATTCAGCTAGTTGCTAGTAAAAGCACGCTGCGGTACGGGCGACGAAGCTTTGACCATGCTACAGCTATTTAAATTTCACTTTTTCAAGGAGCAGTAATTTTTAGGATAAAATCTTTATTGGTTGATTATTTCATCCTGTAAACACTTTGTCTCAACAAAAAATAAATTACTAATCAAAATTTATATTTATTTATAATTTTTTTAGTTTTACTTTTAAATAGCACAAAATGAATAATGACTTGCGTTTTTTCGATGACATGATTGTAATTACTGCCTCATAAATTGTAGTTAAACTGGTAGGTTTTGAACCAACCCACGCGTTGCCTCTGTGAGTATGAGTGTGTGTAGAGACAAGCTGTTCTAAATAAAAAAATAAATGCTTTATTGATATGAAGTTTTTTGACATATTATCGATACACACAAACACATTGTCTGAATCCGAGCAGAACAAACAAAAAGATAACAAAAATTGGTAAATAGGTCAGGGTAAATTAATATATAATGTTGCTTCTGTCTAAATGTATTGTATTATACAGGGTGTTAGGGAGCTGACTTAAAATCCTTCAAGGGGCGATAGAGGACCATGTTTGATGAAAAAAAACCTTCTACGCATATGGTCAAAAGTCAACTACTGCAGAGTTATTCACTAATTTCAGTTTTTGGTTATGTTTGCCTTAAACGAGCAGAAAATTGTGAATTCTACCACACTAAACGAAGGCGCGGCTGATTGCTTTTAAAGTGAAATAGTATCTAAACTGAAAGAGTTAGGTGCTTGATGTCAGAGAACAACTAGTAGAGTAGACTCCAATGTTTAATTTGGTTAACAACAAACTCCATGTTTATCACACATATCGGAGAGAAAATTGCTGTTAAGTTCTCAAAAACATTTGATTTCATATTTGTTCCTTTCTAAAGGATTCTTGTTCTTCCTAATTCGACATTTTTGAGACACTATTGATTACGAAATTTTCTCAGCTTTTCAAGGAAACCAACAGAATTGAGCTAGCTATCATACTTCTTGTGATAGACCTCGTTAAAGGTAAACATAACCAAAAACTAGAAGAAGAGAATAACTCTGCAGTAGTTAAATTTTGACCATATGCGCAGAATTTTTTTCATCAAATAGGGTCCTCTATCACCCCTTAAAGGATTTGATTAAAAGTGAGCTACCTTACACCCTGTATACATCGTCATGTGATTTGTAACGACTACCTAAGTGAGAAGTATTCATTAGCCTAACAAAGATTTATGAATATTGTGGGAAGTTTTTTTCCATTTTAAGAAAAATACCGTAAATACCGGTTTTTTCGCCGCTCCAATACCAGTATTTCGGTATTGAAAAAAATATCGGTTTTACCGGTAAACCACCCTAGTTGGAAGGCTGGAGCAAAGCAGTAGTTGATAAGAATTCTTTTCCGTTTTATCCCGCAACTGATAGCAAGAATTACTCATACTTAAAATTGATTATTTCGCGGTTGACTCTCGTTTAAGAAAACCCTGAGTAAGAAACCCGCATAGCAAGTTGGATGCTTGATAAGATTCGAATTTGTGGACCGGGTGTATTTTAAATTTTAGTTTTGAACTCGAAATAATAGAGAGGAAAATCACTCACATTTTTTCTCTTTGTGTTAAATACCTATGTATTGTTTTTTACAAAATATAATATACACTTCGAAAATACATGTTAGATTGAACAAAATTTTCTGATAAATTATAGAGCACTAGATCGTTACTTGATGTTGCGAAATACACAATCAGCCAGATGAGTCACATTACACTTGGACATCCATCAACAGTTGTGTAAATGCAACACGTTTGCATGCTTGTCAAACACCTTCTGAGTTGATTCGAAAATTAGCGTACTCACGACACAGGTGACAATGCGTCGAAATAATGGCGAAGTAGTTACGGGACGTATAAAAGCAGCACTCAATTACTAAGTGCCGAAATAGGGTTGAGTTCGAACCATTATGATATCGTAGTGTTAGCTTCCTCATTTTTGAACAGTATTCATCGAACATCATCAACCAAGTTATAAAATAAAGCTTCGTGATTCAATCGTGATAACATTTCAGGGAAATAGTGCTGCCTTATACACTGACACTGACACTGCAAAACTTATTTCGATTTTGAAGCACGCCAATCAAATGCGTTCATTTGCTGCCGGTAATAAACATAAACTGGGAATGTAAATATTTAACTGCAGCCTCTAGCTGCTGATCACTCGGATGTGTTTGTTATTGAGAAGGATTAATTGCATGTTTGTTTCGTAAATAATAATTCCTAAATTTACTAATACAATCTGAGTTCATATAGTATAGGTTTTATGTCATCATACTGCGCATCGTCTAATTCTAATACTAAATCAACCTCAAGCTAAGGAAAATGAGAGTTTGTGTCGAACTGTATTGATTTGTGATATAAGCATTCTATGACGCGCTTTGCTCGCCAAAATAAGCTGTATAAAGTTAAAATCAGCACACTATTTGAATCGATCGTCGATGAATAAAAAACGCAGTACTCAACTTATGTTAAAGAAGAAGAAAAAAACAAACGCAATGCTGCGGGTTATATCTGAACTCTCCTCGTTGTCGGCAAAAACCAACCAATCTGTCTACTCACCCCAACAGGCGGGCCTCCTCGGCAGTGTGGGCTGGAGCAGATGGCATTCTGATGTTGGCCGCTTTGCCGCCGGTCTTGTCGCGGTCCCTGAAATTAGTACTATTACATGCAAAGGCCAAACGAACGCAATCGAACGGAACTGCAATCTTGAGAGGAAACACAGGAAGGAGTTTGAAAACCTAACAGGAATTTACAGGGGACGGGGCAAGATAAGGGAGGAAATTGGTTAATCAACAGAAACCGAGCTGTGGAGTGTGGAAAACATTACAGAAAGTGAAACAGAGCGAAAATTAGGGAAACAGTTAGGTAATTAGTGAGTTTGTATGTTTTAGCTTTTTTTTGTAACGCAAACTTTCCTGCGAACATTGCAACCGCATTAGTGACTTAAGCAAGCATTTTCGCAGAAAGCGATGGCGATTTATTGCGTAACCTGAGTGTGTGTTTGCGAGCGCAACTGAGCTTTTTTCTCGTATGATGTTGATGACAAATATTTCAGGTCAAATGATGAAGCTGTCTACTGGCGCTAACCTTTATATATCTTTAGAACAAAGGCATTCAATGTAAAAGTTTTAGTTAAATGAATTTTTTTTTTTTTGAAACATTTAATACTAATTTATTACAAAAAACTACAAAGCAACTGAGAAGAATTTTTTTTGCTGTTGATGATAATTTTAGGGTATGTTTTCCAATAAAAGATAATACTAAAAGACACAATGGAATATTATCCTGATCGAAACCACACCGGGTAAAAATCAACAAATTCCACTCATTATTCCCAAAATAGATTACTTTGCGGTTTCCCGTCAGAGCAATACATTGTTAACAAATCCACCCATATCCCGTGGCAGAGACTGATGGGTTCTCAACAGAAGACACCCTGGGGCAAGGTCTATGAACAGCATCTAATCATGGAGGCATTATTTGCAAATTCATCATCCGGAACGTTCCGAGTCGCGGCAATACGTCAGCTCTTTATCGATCCACGTCGAGCTAATTTTACTTCTCGAGCCTACTAACCAACGGTGCAGGATAGCGTAGCTTTCCCAACAAAAGCGAAAGCCCCAACCGAAACGAGTTCTCTGCTCTGTACAAACAACAAAAGTTGAACGGAAAAAAAATCGCAAAATTTTGCATGGCTCCAAGCTTACCACTCCGGTTTGATTACATGATGCGAAATTGCTGATTCTCTTTTTTCTTTCTATCTTCCTCTCTTTCTCGTTCATGCCCATTACGAATCGTACAATGTGCATTCTTTCCATTTATAATTTTCTAGCAACGAATCCTTCGTTCCCATTTTCCCGATAAGGTTTCTATCTGCACAGAAAGCCATCCATTTGTATCGCGCTCTGCATGCGAACTGCAGTTTGAACTTATTTACGCTTGATTTACAACCCCTTTCTTTTGCAGATTGGATCTTGATTTAAGGACAGAATATCCGTTGCGTTATGTTGGCACATAAGTTCGCTTTTGGGAGCATTCCAGTTTCCAAACGACATGTCGGTTCAATTTGTTCTCTACAATAATAAAACTATTTTCTATTTTTGTGGATTTTTTTTTCACTTGTCAACACAGGTATGGCCTTAAAGCTCAATCTGGAAAAAAAGGAATGTTTATGGGTTTTTAATCATTCCTGTGAATTTTGTTGCTCTTAGCCACCAATTTTTTTTATGAGAAATTAAAATGAGTTTTCTTGTATACATAACCTTGAAGCGACGAACCCAGGAAACAATTTTATGCGACACTTTGACGTAAGCTGACGCATTTCTACGCTGGATAGAGGCACCAAATTTCACAGGAATGATGAAAAAACTATAATCTTTCTAGGGCTTTGAAGCGGAATTTTTTTGACTGTTGTCTCCGCTAAAATTTCCGTAAAGATCGATACAAAATGATCCAAAATAGTCAGTAAAATAAGTTGTGTATGACACACAACCGCAAGGTTAACGGAGAATTACGAGTTGATTCCAGAACAGATATTCGGTAATTTTAGGTTATTTTTCAGAAACCGGAGGTCACCATTTTGAACTTCAAAACGGCGTCCGGTTTTCGGGCATCATCTCTATTCCGGAAATACCAGAAGTCATAATCTTGAACTTCTCAAAATGGAGTCTGAGGTCAACTTCAGGTCTCTGGGCATCATTCCAACGCTGGAAGTACTAATAATAGGTGTTATTTGGTCATTTTAGGTTGATTTTTAAAATAGGAAGTCTACTATCACTATCACTATCTTTAAATTTAAAATGGCGTGCGGAGTTGATTTCCGGTTTTTGGGCATTACCGCTGTCCAGGGCACTCTCTCCGATAGTCAACAAAACCAAACTGATTTCAATAAAAATCCGCATTTTTCAATCGACAATTGTTAGTATCACTGAATTGAAATTTTCTGCATTTTCCACTTTGCCCATTTTCCAAATGGAATATAGGAAATCCGTTGAAAATCAACTGAATTAAAAGCATTTGAAATTGCACAATTATCGCGACGTTCTCGATGGTTCAATTTTCAATTTGCACCACTATCTCGAAATGTTGCCGTAAGGTAGTAATCCTACGTCAAAAAGATATATTCAAAATTTACAAAAACGAACTCATTTTATTTTAAAATATAGTCTATCGGGTTTTGTATGGCTAAGATCAAAGTGAAAAATTTGTACCTAGGAGTTATTGAGGCCAGGAAAGGTTCTTATGATTGTTTGAGACCCCTCCCTTTTCTGGAAGGGAGTGGTCTCAAACAAATGGAATATTCATAAATTCATTCTACATAACTTAAGAACTAACCAAGCAAATGGGACCTAATTTGGTATGTGGAGGTTTTTAGGAGAAAGAAATATTTCTGTGGTAGTTTGACACCCCTCCCTCTTTTAGAAGGGAAGGCTCTCATACAATCGAAGCACAAATTTCGGCATAACTCGGAACTAATTGAGCAATTGAAACTAAATTTGGCATGTGAAAGTATTTAGAAACAAGAAATATTTCTGTTGTAGTTTGACACCCCTCTCTTTTCTGGAAGGGAGCACTCCCATACAAAAGAAACACAAATTTCTGCACAACTCATGAACTAATCAAGCAAATGAAACCAAATTTGGCATGTGAAATTTTTATTAGAAGGAATATTTTTGTGGTAGTTGAGCACCCTTCCCTCTTCGGGAGAGGAGGGCTCATATACAAATCAAACACTAGTCTCATATGACACAGGAACTAATCGAGCAAAGGGAACTAAATTTAACATGTGTAAATTGTTGGTGGCAAGAAATGTTTAACACCCCTCCATAGTCTATTGTAGGGGAGAGGGTCTCCCTGCAAATAAAACAGATATGCCTACCAATTTTATTTTTTGGAAAACGGCCTAAAATAATCCCCAAAATGAGCCTAAAATGAGCAGCCAAATATCAACTGCAGACGCCATTTATGAATCCAAAATGGAAACATCTGGTTTGTAGAAAACAACCAAGAATTTTTGCCCAATACCACACAATATCGGCATTTCTCAAACCAGAATAACGCCTCAATGGTTGAAACAGACCCCACAAGCTATTTTGAAATCCGAGATGGCAACGTCCGGTTTCTGGAAAACAGCTAATAGTGTTCAAATTCCACCTAAAATGAGTATTTTCGAAATCGGAATTATACACAGGAGTAAAAAATAGACCTCCGATACCATTTTGAATTCTGAGATGGCGACTTCCGGTATCTGTAAAACCAAAATGATAATTTCCGGAACCAGAATGAACTGACCTGAACCTGAAATGACCAGAATGGCTTTATATCCCATTTTGGAATTCAACATGACGACTTCCGGTTTCTAGAAAACAGCTGAAAGTAATCAATATGGGTATTGGTCGTAATCGGCATGATGCACAAAAGCCAACAATTGACCTCAGACACCATTTTGATTTCTAGAATGGCGACTCTCGGTTTCTAAAAAATTACCACAAACCACCCAATATGAGTATTTCCAGAATAAAGATGATGCAAAGAGGCCAGAAATTGACTCCATATACCATTTTGAAATCCAAGGTGACGACTTCCGGTTTCTAGAAAACAGCCGAAAGTGACTAAATTCCACCCAATACGAGTATTTTCGTAATCGTGATGATAGTATAGAAGCCAAGAATCGACCACAGACTAGACTGAAAAATTTCAGCTTTAGAATGAAAGTGAAAAATAGTCACCATAAACGTCAGTGCTTTTGTCTACCAACACAAGGAAATATTTCACCTCCATGCAATGTTCATTCTCTTTTCCTCCGTTTTCTCATCATTCGTAAAATAATGGAAGCCAACTCATCCGTCAGGCGCAGTAAAAACGTGTTCGTTAGATGTTCACTGTTTCAAATTTTCTGAAAATTTATTTCTCTGAGTTTCATTGTGTGAACTGTAATTTTGTAAAATCGGTTCGTGTACTGTACATTAGCATTACGCGACTAGTGATGGATAAGAAAAATACTACCATGCAAGAAATTTTAGCGTTATATTACAATAACGACAGCAAGCGTCACGTTGATAACAACATTTTCGTATTACCAAAGGAACGGTGAGTATCATTTGGTTGGATTTTCAGCAGATTTTATTTCGTGGCCTAAATGATGCGCGTGAACTATTTCATCGGAGTATGACAGCTCGTTTCAAGAATGTAATTCTATTGTGTTTTAAAGGGCGCAGCGTTCCTTGGAAGTGAGAATTGAAAAAATGGCCCTAATTTTCACAGAATTCCTGTAGTAAAAATGATTTTTATCAGCCCTGCCACAGACACCATTTTGAAATGTTCTTATCCCGATAAAGCCAATCATTTCAAACGAATTGTCTTTTGAGTTTAAACGTATCCAATATCAGATTCGTCATTCACTTGCTGAAAATTAACAAATCGCAAGGTCAATCTTTGGATGTATGTGGAATGAATTAAAAATGTTCAAGATTATTTAAATAAAGAAAAATGAGCAGAACAAACTTTGTCGGGTCAGCTAGTCTTTGATAAATATTTTCAGAAAGTTTGAAAAAATGTATAGTATTTTTACTAAAGCCCGTCGAAAGGCGAACTTGGGCCCTCGCGGAATAGTAGCCATATTGTTATTTTCCTTCAATTGAAAACCGTCCGAAAGCATCGACTTGTCGTATTCCTACTTCGCGTTGAAGCTGGTCATTCATCTCATCATTTGCAAAATTCAGACACGATTTTAACACCATGATCATTTCGATCACTTTTTTCCAATCCAGTATCGAATAATCCTGAATGTCACAAATTCATAAAACAGCATTACTTTGAACCGGAAGATATATTTCTATCCAATTTCATATCATATCATTATCACAAGCAGGCTCGGATTTAAGGGGGGGGGGGGGGGGCAAGGGGGTCCCAGTACCTAAATCCGGCCCTAATCACGAGTAAAGTAAAGTTCAATAGAAGAAAGCTATTTTGTGCCTTACAGTTCTCAGACCTGAAATGCATTGATAGAATTGACACATTTCTATTTATCGTTCTATATGTAGCTGACTTATACAGTTTACGCCTCCGTGCTGGCAGGAACTTTGAACGTAAAGCCGGTAATTCCAGGCAGTTCTAACATAATCGCTAATTCGGGTAGAATTGGTAACATGGGCAATCCACAGCTTAATAATTGTGAATATTAACCGAACTATCAAAATTCTTCGATGAAACTCGTAAAATTCTTCAATTACTTAGTGAAAAAAAAAACTTTTTTTCAACACTTCCCTAAGTATAATTGTTATGAGATTTTCAAAGAAAACATTTCAACCGCTTTATTTTTCATTTTACATACGTCCTTTTACATGTTTTTCACGGTGTACCATCAAATTTTGAGAAGAAAATCAAGTTTCCAACAAAAAAAAAACAGCAATAAGGTATACGAAATGTTTTCTTGAATAACCCCAGAAAAAGTCATACTTAGAAATATGTTTACTAAGAGCATTGCAAAACATATAAATCACCTTAAAAATATAAATTTCAAAAATGTTCAAAACTTTGTTCAAAAAATTCAACATAATATTTGCTTTATCTTGCAGTAAGTTTTAAATGACATGACATTTATATAAGCAGAAAAATGCAAAACAATAATAAGCCAGATCTTGGACTGCTTTTTACTTCGAGAATGATTCTTTTGATGCTAATGAAAAGGGAAAAACAGCGATGAACAATATATCCAAGCAATACTTCTTATATGTGAAACATTGTGTTACCGCAGTTTGCTCGAAAAAAATTCAGAGTAACGCTAGCGTCATAAAAGAATGAAAACTTTGAACAATAATACATCTTGCACTGATTACAACCTAGCATGAAAAATTTGCATGATAGCATGATGACTATAATCATTTTTTAAACTTCTAAACCATTTCAAACCTACTCTAATATATAAATAAATACAACATACGACTCGATCGCACTCCAATAAAACCCCATACCGACAGAATTTCGCAGACTTTTTGCTTTTTTTTAACGCTACAAACAACAAGTACAACTGCAACTCAGTGAAAGCTAAAAAACTCTTTCAATTGATGCTGACATGGGTAATATCATACAAACATTTTTGCTAAGTGTTCTTCGTTGAAATCTCTTCTTTTTATACATTTTTTTCCTAACAATTTTCCCCGAATTACCGAATTACCAAGCAATACTTCTTATATGTGAAACATTGTGTTACCGCAGTTTGCTCGAAAAAAATTCAGAGTAACGCTAGCGTCATAAAAGAATGAAAACTTTGAACAATAATACATCTTGCACTGATTACAACCTAGCATGAAAAATTTGCATGATAGCATGATGACTATAATCATTTTTTAAACTTCTAAACCATTTCAAACCTACTCTAATATATAAATAAATATAACATACGACTCGATCGCACTCCAATAAAACCCCATACCGACAGAATTTCGCAGACTTTTTGCTTTTTTTTAACGCTACAAACAACAAGTACAACTGCAACTCAGTGAAAGCTAAAAAACTCTTTCAATTGATGCTGACATGGGTAATATCATACACACATTTTTGCTAAGTGTTCTTCGTTGAAATCTCTTCTTTTTATACATTTTTTTCCTAACAATTTTCCCCGAATTTATTTCGCTTCGGATAGCTTACCCACGCTATACATGTCTATGCTGTTAATACTTCTTACGAGCGACTTTCGTTTGCTATTTCTTTGATTTTTTTTATTTCATTCAACTGATATTAGGATAAATTACGTCTCGCATGCTAGTCATATGATGACTAGTCCTTGTAGAAGAATTCAATTCATTTTCAATATCAGTTTTGTGAAACCACGCACGCTAAGAAGCTTACTTTTTGATGAAAAAGTATCTTAAGACAATTGTAGGACAGAAAAACGCATGTCGCTATCAAGAAAGAAAATTAAATTTTTTTCTTGGCAAAAAAAACTAATTGACATTTTTTACCATCTCACTTTGTGTGTTGAATATTATCCTACTCGCTTGAAAAATCAGGCAAAAGTTATCTAAACTAAAAATGTGGAGTATAGCTGCTGCCACTCGAAAAATTTTAAAACAAACAAAAACGAGGTGTAAGCTTAAACTTTGAATTTTTTGGCATAAAACCAACAACCGATTTTCTTTGTAAAAGATCACAGTTCGATACACCGAGTCAATCACCAGGTAATATTTTTTTTAGCATCAATAATTGTGTACATGTTATCAGAACTCTTGCAGTTCCTGTAACATCAGGGAAGGTCTAAGCTTCATAAATCGTTCCAAAACAAGCTAAGAATATCGAAAAGGAAACTTTTTTAAATATATTTTTACAAGTTTGTATCCCAACAACCGGTCATGGCAGGTGAAATTCTATAGATCCTTAGTTAGCAGCCAACCGTGAACAAACGACCACTGCTTCTGGGAAATTCAATAACAGCACACCGACCGAGAAACAGATAAGGTAATGGTGAAAGCTGATGTTTCCAGTTAAGCCAATAATCATGAAGCCGGTTCGGTCCGTAAGTTGGATTCGGGCATCGGAAGATTAAAGTAGGATTCTGCTTTCTATGAAATTTCTTATATTGACGGTAGCAGGGGATCACCGCAACAAGCCATTTATAAGGCTCAAACTTCAAATAGACTGCTTTTTATAAAAAAAAGGTTAGCGTAGGTTAGCAGATAACCATCCTACAGCGCCATTTATTAACATTCGATGGAGACGCGTTGTACCGCTCACATAAAACCAGACCAAGAATCTTCTGCTCGAAAAAAACACACATATTATGCAGTGCAATATTTAAATTAACTGATAACATTGCTTTCGAATTGCATTGCAAGATTGCACCCCACCAGGATACGTCAAACTGTTATCGCAAAATACTAAATCTGGGTTACGACATAAACAACATTCCAAAACAAACAAGTTCGGACCTTTCAAAAAACTTCAGATCCGGGGTTATCACAAGCACAAACATACTTGATTTTCACCACAGCGAATTCCAACGACGATAGCAGTATTGCGGTTGATGACGGCATTGAATTGTTACTGATGCTGCTCCAATAAACGATAACTTAAACTTTGCTTAAAAAATAAGAGTACACAACTGAAACGTCTTTTCAAAACGAACGAACTTTACAAATAGGATGTTCATAGGTTCGCGAATAATGGCACAAACGAGAGGCACACCGCACTGTTACAGGCCTAAGCTGTTGATAAGTTTAATTCCGTCGAGAAATTATCACTAGTTTCGCTTGGATGCAGAAGTAAGCAGACAAAGGTTAAACGTTATCATTTTGCGATTACTGGTTTGCAAAATAACAAGCCACTACTGTTCTCACGACAAATTCCAGGGTGAAATATTTTGCATGGTGATCTGTGGTGCTTTCATTTTCCCCTGTGAAAAAGGCGGAGATCATTTCAGGTTCACCGATTGCACCAGGGACGAATCCCTTTCGCCAGGTCGAATCTACATTCCCGTTCAACATCGGGGAATCATGATTAATGCAAAACCACAAGAATCTATGCCACATACAATTATAATAGGCTGATGACAAGCTTTATTTCCATCGCAAGCCTATGTGCCAAGTGAGGAGGAATGATTCTCCAGCCTTCGGGCTCGCATACTCAAATAGCATTAGATTGGATGCCTCACAACGCGGCAATGACCAAGCGGTGGTAATAACGCGCAATTAAATAATATCGATCGACAGGATATCCGTCGTAGCAAAACTAGGCAAACTAGGAGTGTCCCACTGGGAGAGCGTGCTGCGCCATTTGATGAGAAAAAAGAAACATTCTGTGGGAATAAACTACGACAGTCTAAACTATAATTGTTGAAGCGAATGGTAGGTTAAAATGTAATTAGAGTAAGACAATTAAATATGGCATTGGGTCGGAAACTAGAAAACGCTTTCCGGGAAAACATTTTGGGTGTGTATGATTAATTTCCTCAATGGTGCTCTAGGATGCTCTTTAAAAAGACATAACCAAAAAAATGAATAACTTACTGTTGAAAATAAAAACATGGCTTGAAAACTGTTAACCTGAAGTACGTGAATGTTTGTTAAGAAAGGTTATTAAATCGTCGTTGATTCAAAAGTAGCACAAATTTCACTTCTCATAATAAAGTAATGACAGTCAAGGAGACAATGTTGGTTTACGTTTCCTTTTTGCTATGAAGAGCAGCAATCTTATGCAAAAACCTGCTGATTGGAAAATAAGTAGCACGTCTTCCAAAATGCGCAATATTTTGATTTTGATGATGTCAATTATAGTACTATTAAAAAATGTAAAGGGTGATTTTTTAAGAATTTGGTTTTTCTTTTAAAAAAACGTATAAAAATTACAAAACTGTATGAAATCTTTATTTGAGCCGATAAATTGGTTTATGCCATTTACTTTTTAAAGATAATTTCATTCAAATGTTGGCCACGGCTACGTTTTAAATGGTCCATACGAAAAGTCCAATTTTGGGTCACTTTTTCGAGAATTTCGGCTGGTATCTCGCGAATAACGCGTGTAACGTTGTCTTCCAAGGCTGGATTTATTGTTGGCTTATCCGCATAGACGAGAAACTTAACGTAGCCCCACAAAAAATAATCTAGCAATGTTAAATCGCATAATCTAGGCGGCCAATTCACCGGTCCATTTCGTGAGATGAATTGCTCACCGAACTCATTCCGCAATATGTCCATTGATTCGCGCGATGTGTGGCACGTTGCTCCGTCTTGCTGAAATCACATGTCAACAAGACCCAGCTCTACCATTTCCGCCAGAAAAATCAGGAATCATCGCGCGATAGCGAGCGCCATTGACCGTAACGTTGCGATTTTGATCATCTTTGGAGAAGTACGGACCAATGATGCCTCCAGCGTGTAAAACGCACCAAAACGTGCATTTTTCTGGGTGTATTGGCGATTCTTGTATTGCCTCTGGTTGCTCTCTGATCCAAATGCGGCAATTTTGCTTATTAACATACCCATTTAACCAGAAATGAGCTTCGTCACTGAACACAATTTTTCGGTGAAAAAAGTGGATTTTCAGCAAGTTGTTCTAAGGCCCAGGAATTCGATTATTTGTAAGCGTTGTTCAGGCGTAAGTCTGTTCATTGTGAAATGGCAAACCAAACTGAGTACATTAGACTTTGACAGCTGTCAGAATTCCCGCGTGAACTGTCAAATCTGAATACACGAAAAACCAAATAGCAAAAATATCACCCTTGAGAACCTTGTTTTGAACGCTGATTTCGACCAATCAGAACTGGAAATAAAACCAAATACCAGTCAATATAAGTATCAAATCAGAATTGGAATCAGAATGATTTTCAGAAATCAACTGCAGACGCCATTTCACAGTTTAATATGAAGACTAATGGTTTCTGGAAAACAGCTCAACATAACTCGAGTTTTTCCGGGATCTGGATGATACCCATAGGTCGTAAATTGATCTTAGTTATCATTTTGAATCTCTACGGGTCGCTACATTGTTTCCAGAGAGTTATTCCATTATTTTGGATCAAAGTTATTGACATAAAGATATTGATACAAGATACACTGGTGCACTCCAAAAGCTCAAACCGGAAAAAAATTAAAGATTATAGCTATTCAACCATTCCTGCAAATCTTGATGTCCCTGGCAATTACCGTTTTTTCAGAGACCTCAATCAGTTTCCTCGGGAACATAAAATTAAAGCGACGAACCCGGCAAGCAATTTCTATACAAAACTCTCACGTAAGTTGACGCGTTTTGGTAATAGCTAGGGGCACCAAAATTCGTAGGAATGGTTGAATAGCGATAATCTTTCTTTTTTCGGGTTTGAGCTTTCGGAATGCATTTTTGTATTTTGTCGACCGGTGCAAGCTACCATAAGCTTTAGAGAGAGAGAGAGAGAGAGAGAGAGAGGGAGAGAGAGAGAGAGGGAGAGAGAGAGGGAGAGAGAGAGAGAGAGGGAGAGAGAGATAGATAGAGAGAGAGAGAGAGAGAGAGAGAGAGAGAGTTGAAAAAGAATTATTACTGGAATATACTGATTTATACCATCAAATCGAATAATTCCCTACTCTATTGCTAAAAACACATTGCCATCAGACAGGCTGTCTACGTTAACCATGAGGTCGAGTCTCATACACAACCCCTTCACCTATTTTAAAGGCAAGATGATCCTTTGTTGGACGTATATATTTTAGCATGCAACTCAGAAACTTTTGTTTGTAGATAACACAACAAACACTGTAATAAACATTTTTTGAGCAAACGAAAAAATTAAAAAAAAAACAAAAAATTATTTCAAAAGGAAAAAAAAATTTTTTTGTGGAAACTTAAAATCACATGTCGGATTCGATTGTATATAGATTCTATTATATACAGACAGATATGATTCGATTATATAAAATTATAGACTTGATTATGTATAGCAGGATTCTTGACGTAGAACTACGTTATTCTTACAGCAATAGATTGGAAAATTTTCTATGTGTCAATCAAAGTGCGAAAAATTGTAGCGCCTTGAACGTATGTTTCGATCAACCAGAGCTGAAACAAGAGGGATGATTTACTGAACCAGCGATAAGCGGTAGAGCAGCAGCTGATTTTAATGATTGCAGCGTTTCACAGTAGACGGACCACCCGGTGGACCGCAGCACTGCACAGCATTGCTGAACATGCTAAGACATGTTAGTAATTTTCTCTGGATTTATCGCGTCGTGTTCATTTCCAGCCAGCTGACTAGCTGTGAGTGTACCGGGAACGTGTACTATTATGTATGTCTTGTTTGCGTCGAAAACTGCTAACCAGTGGGACTAAAACATTTTCCATCATGGGACTGTTTCTGGCAACAGAGGGACTCGAATTGGGGGGCTTCGTATTTTTTACCCCATAAGTGCTCTGCAGGGTACCCGAGTACCCACAAAATAAAATGTTCTCGATTTTTCAGTTCTTGACTAAATTTCGATCTTGGCCTATCAAAAGATTGTAAAATCTGCCTATTATTAGAACAACATCGGTATCAAAATCCTTTAAATCACTTCATGAGTTGATTTTCATTCATTTTGAGTCCATCTGATGAGTTGTCCAAAATAGCCATACCGGAGCAGATTCCCAATCTTAAACATCCGGAATTACACCAACACCAACCAACAGCTCTTTAGGTCCAATGGTATAAGAATAAACAAATTTTCTATTTTTTCGACGGGTCAAGATCAAGATCTGCCATGGATTGTAAAAGTTAGAAGCATTTTATTTTGGTGGGTACCCTGCCGAGCACTTACGGGTGTTAAAATTGCCTTTTTCATGAATTACTCGTGATTTGCTAGCATCAATAGCTTTGAAATTTATATTTAAAATATTTGACTCATTCATAAAAATACTTTGCTTTTTAAAGTTATCCGTGATTCTACAGCAACAACTATGGAATCATAAAAATGTGTGATCAATATTACACATTCCACTTTTTACGAGCAAAGAAATTGGATAGATAATAAGTTCACATTCACGGAGAAAGCCGGTGTATTTCCATGGATAAAACAAATTTTCTAAACCTCAATTCACAATAACTCCTAAACCGATGCATTTAGTGAATTAGTCACCCTGTGCCTTTTGATTGAAAATGACTATTAATATCTTTTACTATTATTGGGAAACAATTATTTTAAAAATATTTAATAGAAAATATGCTTAAAAACTCGACCGCTAAGAAAAAAAATCGTCTTATTTTTTCCATCTTGGACGTAATACCGGCATTTAAATCATAACGTCCAGTTTTCACGAAAAGAATTCAAAAAATTAGGTGTTTATTTGAATTTTGTTTGGTTGAAAAAAAAATTCTCCATTTTGGACGTTTTACCAAAAGTTTTTATTGGACGACAATTTTTCGCAAAAAGAATTGAAAAAATAGGTGTTTATTATAAATTTTTATTATTCGAAAATCATTTTTTTAGTTTATATTTTCTGCAAAGCAATACTAGCTCCCTACAACTCTTTCCTAGACAGGTTTTCTATACAATGAATCTGAGCCGAAATACTTTGAAAGAAGTGTATGCTAAAATCCGCCCTTTAAGAAAGTCACGCTTGAGTCTAAAAAATCTTTCCGCTGGAAGAAAATATAGCAAAGTTTCATTGAAAACAAAAATAGTCGTACTTGGAGTTTGGTATGGAAACACTATTTAATAAAATTGAAATATGTTGTTCGGAGTTAGGGGAAAACGTATCTGTGTAAATATTTGAATCATTAGTGCTTCCATAGTAAAATTTTTTATGTCAAATTGTATTGTTTTTTTCCAATCCTAATGAACTCTAATATCTCTAATTTAATCATATTATTGAATACAGCGATTTTTAAAGAATAAAGACAAAGCATGAGTTTTTTGTTTTTTTTTTCCTTAATACTGTGGAATTTAGTTTTTAAAATTTTGAATCTACAAAGTTTTACAACACCATGTCTCTTCATCTAAATTGAAAATATATCTATAACGATAAAACGGAGTGGTCAAAAGTGGGAGCCTTGGGGAACATCCGGTGTGACTCAAATGGGTTTTGATTTTGTTTTCGTATTGAGTCTTTTTGTGGCCTGTTTGATTTTATTACGACTTAATCTTGCTGTGAAGTCTCTTCTTAATTCACCTTTTTTCAAGTTTTTTATTCAATTAATACTGGCTTGCCGAATCTAGCAAACGCTCTGCTAAAGTTAGCAGCTTCTGTGAAAGTTGGATTCCATACGACATTTCTATCAAGTTTTCCGGTTTTTCCTTGTCAGTCAATATTCACAACATCTCACTCCAACACGGCTTTTTAAAATCATGACGAAGTCGCGGAAAATGGTAAAAAATATATAACAACTTATAGAAAAAAATAACGCCAGTTATTTGGTTTATCGGGCCAAAGTCCTAAGGCACGGAAACCCATGTTCCCCTTATTACGGTAACGTCTCCGGTAAAGTTTTTCGGCTCTATCAACACTTCGGTTTGGTAAATTTCGAAAATTTTTCCAACACTACAAATGTATCGCATGAAAAATATGCCAAAGTTTTTTTTCCTGACAATCGTGCCCACGGCAATCAACATCCGAGTTTTCCCTCACAATGGCTGCCACGTCAATCTCACCCATCAGGGGAGAACAATTTGTCTGTTGAGTTTCGTTGCCTGAGATACATCATGCTGTTTCGCCCCACGAAGCGGAAAGCAAAATTAATCGAGTGAACACAATAAAACATTTCCAGAAAAAATCAATTTCTTGTCTGTTCCAAGGTCACAATCAGGGCTCTCGTTCATCTTTCTTTCATTCGAGAGGTACAGTGATAATTGCGAAACTGTGTGGGTGACTGTAATAATCATATAATTCATTCGTCCTAAATAACTTAATTGAAGTTTTCCAATTTCATCGCCGCCCCCAAATAATTTCACCAACTTGATGCGAAATCGCAACAAGTATCTTCTTGACAATCAGAAACAACTCAAAAAGATTAAATTCCATCCACTCTGCTGAGAGAACTAGTGTGGTCCCCGTGGTTCTGTGGTTAGCGATGTCGGTTGGCTAGCTCTCCCACACGGTTGTGATGTCGGGTTCGATTCCCGATCAGGTCGAGGGTCTTTCCGAGCTGGATATTTTCTCGACTCAGCACTGGGGCACGGTGTATCGTTGTACTTATCCTACAACATGCAAAATGTGCCGAAAACAATATCGATAACGAATTCTCTCAACTAATCTAGTTGATCCAGACCACATTAGCCCCCCAGGCTAGCGTGCGATATTGTTTTTGTTTTCTGCTGAGAGAACGCTTCAATAAAGCAAGTTTTCTTACAAAATCCCTCTCGGAAGTTTTACATTCAGAAAAACGTTTACGTTTAGGGCAAAGGTCAACACTGCGCAACAGGAACGTCATGCTGGGTGTATCATTTCTCAAGCACGATCCAGCTGAACCGTAATGGCCGCCAATGTTGGAAGGTGGTTCTTCATTCGTAGTGTAAACGCGGATGAATACCGAGAACCATCATGCCTCTAGCGATCGCCACCATAATAAGAGCTGCTTTTTTGTGTGATTCAACTTCTACGGCAAACAGAAAACGAAGTGACAACTACCTTCGGGCAGAGACGTTCACGAGCACCGTCACCAGAGACCCAGAGCTTAGTCTTTTCGCTGGAATCCGTTCTGCAAACAGTCACACATATGCCGAAGCTGAAAAGACCGGTTGACAATACCATCCGAAACATTTGACTGGGGGTAGAAAAGCGATGTAGAAATTTGTTTTCAATCTTCCCCTCTCTGGGGATGGCTTTGTTCATTTGCTTCGGAGGCGAACTTTGCGATACCCAACCGGGGGAAAACATCCTAGAGCAAACAAATTTCGTTCTGTCCCTTCAATCAAGTCGAGCTGGTGTTCGTGATAGGTAAACAGAAAAAAGAATGGTTGACCTGCTATTTCAACAGTAGCAGCAACAGCCAGTTTGGGTTACGTGCGGTGAAACTTTTTTTAAGAAATATATTACGCATTTCCGCTCGGGATGCTGGGTGGTACAGGTTTTCCCATGCATACAATATTTAGTGTAATGGGAAATAGAGCGCGCCAAAGTTGTGTCAAGGTTCCATAAAACAAGTGCCAAAGTGTTACTGCGGAGGATTATTCGCTCAGAGAACTATTGTTCCTCTTGAATTTCATTTTTTTCGTAAATGCGGAAAAACTTTTAATAGTTTTACGAACTTGTTAAAATGGTTCCCTGGCAAACTTTGCAGTTGTGTTAAGCATGATTATGCCAACTCAAACAGTTTTACTTATCTGAACGTCGGGCTGAAAACATTACCAATATTGTCTCTCGCGGTGCCATAGCTACGTGTCGCATAATTTACCTTCCCAAGAAAGCGTCATGAATAACAAAATTAATCAAAACAAAACAAAACACAACGCCCGGCTTCAGCAGGTACACGCACGCACACACTCAGAATACGGCTTAACAGAGTAACGTGCCACAGATGCTGTAAATTCATGCATGAAATTTATTGAAAATAAAAACAAACGCTAAAACATACAAACAAATCAAATAATGGAGACGCCCGGTTAGTAGTGAAAAGAAAAGAGGAGAGTAATGCTGATGGAACGGAATTTGGGACGAAGGGGATTAACGCTCGCTTACCTGCTGCTGATAATGTACGGCTGCGGTCCCGAGTCAACTTCTAGCAGGGAGTGCTTATCCTGGGCACCGATAGCCGAGCCAAGAACGCGTTTTACCGCTTCCATCACCGAATGGGAGCCGGAGTGCGGTTCCGTGGTGCTATTGTACACCGAAACCGGCAAACCGGCGCCGCCGTTGCCAAGCGAGACGTAACCCCCGTCCGATTGGGGCATCTATTTTCCGGCGTTTCGAAGGGTTGACATTGTGCAAATGGTTTAGGTGTCGGTTCCAACGTGCCGTTTTTTGTAGTGAATTTTTCGTTTTTGGTTAGTGGCATATTTGAAACCAATCAAAAAGAAAATCAAATAGAAAAGAAAAGAGAGAAAACCGGAAATAAAAATGTGAACACGATTCAAATAATATCTTTAAAAAAAACAATAGAAGAAAAGGAAGAAACAAGCGCAAAGCAAACTAATAACACAAGCTTATAGAGATACCGAAACCAATTACCATACCACTAGAATAGCGTCTTAAACACGAGGCAACAAAACGAACAAGCTACATCCACCAATTGTGTTTTATGTTATATGAAGTGTGATTGATGAATACAACAAATGACCGTGACAGTACAGTGCGTTTCCTGGTGACGTTTAACGATAGCGATTCGACGTTTACCGCCACAATCAGACACATGAATCATTCTGGTTATCGGTACACTTCTACACAGTAATAAAAAACAAATCTCAATAATAACTAGCTGCGTTCCGGATATATTACCCTAAATCACGCACTACAACATTAAGTACTTCTTGGTGCCTAACATGTATAAGACCTATCGCACAAAGGAATTTGCTAGGACTACTTAATGAATACATCAAACATGCAACAGTGGTTTGCCGGAAAATGTATGCAAATTGAAACGGTTCCGCCAGCGTCAGCGCTGGCTTGAGTATGTTCGCCCGCTTCAATAGGTTAAATGACATACACACATACACACGTATGCAGATGATACACGTTGATGATCCAGAAAATTGTCTGCTCGTAAAATTAGCATTCATTGTGTTCGATTACGCGGGGTATGTCAGGTTTAAGTGAATATCAAGTAACTCAAGTGCAAAATTTCAGAAAAAAAAACTGTTGGATTTATTGGCAGAATTGGAATAAATCTGCTATCGTCCTGAATGGAAATTCAAAGTTCTGTAGAAAAATATTAATGAAATGAAATGAGCTTAAAATGACAACATTTCAGAAAAAATTGCAATAGATTAAATTTGTTCAATGAAAAATAAATGGTTTAAAAAAATTTACAACAATCTTCCTAGCCCCTTGAAGAACCATGATCCGCAAGACAAAACCAGAGAAAAATCCGTAATTGAACTCCTATCAAATCCAAACACAAACACCAGCAAAATACACCAATCGGTATAACTAAACAAATCTTTTTTTTTTTTCAAAACGTTGATTTGTCATAATATTGCCCAGATGTATTCTGTATTCCGCATTTCTATTATAAGTAATACATACCACTATTAGGAGTAATATTCTTGTTGTTGATTCCCTTCCTTTTACACTTCGAGGCTCTACTATACAGAGCCTCGTTCCTCCCGCCAAGTATCACCCATTATAATTTCCTGGAGATGTTTAAACTATGTGTCCTTTCAACCAGTTTTATCGTAAAAGGGATTTATTTTGTCAGCAAAAGGACATCGAAGTATTGCAAGATTCAGCATGAAGGAAGGGTAAGGATAAGAATAAACTCATGCTTGAGTTTTTTAACATCAAATGGCCTGATTCTACAAAGATTCGATTCCACGAGTACCCGCTTGTCAAAGCGTACCCTGTAACCTTGCGGCTATGCAGCTCCTTTCTATTTAATCTGTACCGACTTTTAGTTATTTTTTAAGCTTCTCGTGCACAGACTTCATAAAAAATATACCAAGTTATTTTGTTTAGGCGGTGGAGATCTTTCGCAAACGATTCGATAATTCAAGCAGGTTCTAGATAATCAAGAACTTTCACACACAGAAATTTAAGGATCTCTCGCTCATTTCTTTTGCATAAATTGAAATCAAAGTGTTCACAGAAGACCCTCGTATATGTGTACAATTCCAATAATTTGACGGAGAAACGAGACTCTAAGGAAGCTCCGCTGCACATCTTGACTATGCAATTAACAAGGCGGTCAGTGCATTATGGTTGTGTTCAAAAACCGTTGGAAGAAAGTGGGGCTTGAGACCGAAAATGGTGATGTGGATATTCACTTCAAATTTACGTCCAAAACTGACCTACGCTGCGTTAGTATGGTGGCCAAAAACCAAAGAGTCCACCACTAGAACAAAGCTAGATAAAGTTCGACGACTTGCGTGCATTGCTATAACAGGAGCAATGCTGCCGTTGTATGAATACGTGCAACTAGAAGCGAAAAAGAGTGCCTTGAGGCTTAAAAGAACAAAAACTATCTTGTCAGGTGATCTTGTGGGTGACTATACTGAACTTTTTTAAAAAAAGGGCCAGTGATGAGTATGAATGGAGACTGGATGGCACCTCAGGTCAATCATGATATTCCCTACAGGGTATGCGAAACGTCGCGTACAGACTGGGAAGTCGGAGTTCCTGATGTCCGTACCGGTTCAACGATATTTTTCATAGATGGCTCAAAAATAGGTACAAAAACTGGTGCAGGAATCTTCGGCCCTAGAATTAACGTTTCAGTGGCAATGAGACACTGGCCAACAGTGTTTTAAGCAGAGATTTTTGCAATCCTTGAATGTACGAATGTGTGTCTGACTAGAAAATACAAACATGCAAATATGTAGTTTCTCTCACAGTCAAGCAGCGCTGAAAGCACTTGATGCTTATAAATGTACATCCATGATTGTCTGGGAATGTATTCTCACATTGCGACAGCTGTGTAAAACAAACTCAGTAAATTTGTATTGGGTTGACATTGGTGGGAATGAAAAGGCAGACGAACGTATATCAAACTGTGCAGTGAAAATGGAGCTTAAACACTAGGAGGCTCCGCTGCATAGGAGTGTAAAATAAAAAAATATCTAGAAACGAAAAAGGGAAAAAATACATCAGATTTCGAATGCTTATAAAGCAGGTTAGTTTTCAACGGATTTCCTTCATCCTGGCAACAATTGATATGAAAATCATCTACGCATCCGCCCAAATGCAGAAAATTTTAAATTGATATTGCGAATCATTGTACTATTGTAAATTGTCAAGCCTTGTTGAATCACAGATTTCGATCTCTAATTGGTCGCCTAATGCTTATTTTCCCTAACACGGTCGATAGAATAATATACCTAGTTAACAAGGAATGCACTCATTGGGCTACATAGGAGCCTGCATCTGCTCAAACCAATCATTTAACTAGTGGATGGTGAGAAAGACGTGTGAAAATACCCTTCCACTGTGTTATCAGAGTGCTTAATTCCCACTGTCGGGGTAGTCGTATTTCTACGTGCAAATCAAAGATCTGTAGCACTTCAACTTCACATTTGCTGCAAGGGCGACTCGTGGCTTTGAAACCTACCTGTTTAACAACAAATTGTGAATATCACAACTTAAGGAAGTAATCATAATCATGTCCACGAAAAATCACAAATTATTCTCTTGGTTACTGTTTGAAACACCAGGTAAATATAAATATAAAATTTATTTTTTGCCTGGCAATGTGTGCAATGCACATGTTGCACCTACGAACGAGTCGCCCCTGTGTACAAATTTTTTAGAATATTCAATTCACTTTATTGAAAATTTCAAACGAGGAAAAATTACAGTACTACCAATGAACGAGCCATAATTTGCTTAAAGTACAGAAGAGTTGTGTGCAAAGCCACGAGCGCAAATTGATGTAGAAATACATAAGGCTGTTTGTTACATTACTCGCATTGTTGCATTTGTTAGTGATTAATAACAATAACTTTTCTCTAATAATAAGAAAAATAATGTGGTGACACTGAAAAAGTTTTCGAATAGCATCTGGAGTCGACTTACGGCCATTTTGAAATTTAGGATGTTGACTTCCGGATTCTGCAAAATACCCAAAAATAGCCAAATACTGCTCAATATAGGCATTTTCGGAACCGGTATGATACTAGGAGGCCAGTAATCGACAACCAAAAGAGGCGGAAAACAGTCAAAATAGCAAAATAGGACGTAAATCGATCCTGGTTGCTTTAATTTTAGTTGTATGATAATAATAGTCAAATACGGGTATTGCTTTTCTAATACGGGTATTGCTTTTCTAATTTTATTTAAAGCAATCGGCGGCTGACGCGCATCAAGAGTTAAAAAAAAAGGTTACGGAAATGCTGCTTTAAGGGGTTATATACCTTTCTGGACGAGAAAAATGAGGGAAGTTTGAATCTATTTTTAAGTGCATAGCACCATTTTCATTGCATCAAAGGGTTACTTTTCTGAAGGTACAGTTTATCAACAATAGAAAAATATGTTTGATTCTGAGATATACCAATTATTACTGGAGTAATGGCCGTTTCCCCGAAACGCTATTTTTTGCAGAGGCTTGCGGTGATCCTGATAGAGACTCAGCGGGTCAACCGAAATCAAAAAACTCATATTATTTCATTAGTTTAGAAGTGTGCCGGGTCCTTGAACGATCGCTTTTATGAGTATTTTGTTTTCAGTGCAAACGGGAACGTTTTTCCCAAAAAAAATGCACGTTTTGAGCGCTGAAAATTGCATTGAAATTTTTTTTTGCGGCGAAATGTAACTGTATGTTTCAAAAAGCGATCGTTCAAGGACCGGCGAATTTAATAACGAAAATCTAAAAAAAAGATGAAGGAAATCGGCTCAGTAGTTTCCCCGCAATCAGGATCACGGCAAAGTCATTTTTCGGAAAACATTATTCCGAGATAATCGCGGCCATTACGGCCATTACTCCGTGGCGAGGCGCCCTGCGAATCGCTCTAACATTCTTCCTATTGCTCAGATCTTTATGAAAATTTGTGAGAATGTTCTCAAGATGTTTTATTTGAAGATAATACAATTTTTTTTTCGGTTTTTCGAAAACTAAAATGTTATATAACCCCTTAAGTGAAGCAACGAGCCATGATTGATTCCGCCGCTTCACAGACTGTTCGTGTAAAACGCTTAATTGAAGGAACTGTTTGAATATGATTCATGCCTAACGCAGGAACAGCTTGCTTCGGTATTAGGAGACTGCATGCTCTGGAAGTGATTCCAAAACAAGGAGCTTGGGTTCCTTGTGACTTGGAAACAAGGAACAATGAGCGTCGTTTTTTTTCGCCTGTGAACAGCTGCTCCAACAGCAAAAAAAGAAGTATTGATCATTTTATCGTGACGGATGACGAAATATGAATTCATTGCAGTTCCTCCAAAAAACGAAAGTCATGGGGGCTGCCCAGTCATGCTTCTACACCGTCGACTCGGCTGAATATATCCATTGCGAAGATTATGCTGTGTGTTTGGTGGGACCAACTTGGTTTTAGTTGTTATGAGCTGTTAAAACAGAATGGAACTATCGACTTTAAATGATGCGATTATGCCGAGCACTGCGCGAAAACCAGTCACAACATGAGCAGAGGCAGAAGTGTGATTCTACTTCATCACAACACTCGGCCTCAATCTGCCAAAGTCGTTGAAACATACATAGAAACGCTTAAATGTGAAGTTTTAAAGCATCCGCCATTTCTTAGATTATAATAAAGGGTTTTTCAATAGGAGCACTACAAAAGTAGACCGATAGGGGCAGCATAGGACGCCATATTTTTCCGCTCTCTGTAGTGTACTGTGCCTGCGGATTCAAATTTTTCCACTAGACGCTCGATTGTTGAACTGGCGGGACGGTTATGACGGCCATAAATTGGACGTAACGCTCTTACAGTTACGGGAACTGACTGCGAATTTCGGTAGTTTTAATAATGTCGATTTGTTGTTGAATCGTGTATCTTTCCATTATAAAATGGAAAACCTTACTGAAGAGAAATGTCGAGAGAGCGGGAAAAAAATTGGCATCGTTTGCTGTCCCTATCGGTCTACTTTTGTAATGCTCTTATTGTAAAACTCTTTACTTGTTGCGTTAGATAGCACAGTTCTGCTCATATTTATCAGGAATGCTACTGAAATTCAATCATTTGCAGTTGAGAACCGTTAAATACTTCTTTCAAAGGATCAAATAATTTTATTCTCTTTAATTATCATATTTATTTATACTGATGAAACTAATAACGCAAATTTTGATCCAAACGAAAATCGGAGATGGTTGATTTGATCTGAATGTGAAATTTGTTCGAGTAGATCGATTACACAAATCTTTATTGTATTTGAATCAAAGAACAGACTATAATTAATTTCAAAAAGTGAGCTTTCTAAGTAGAATACGTAGATAGATTCCATGAAATCAGGTAATAGGCTCAGTTTTTAAAATTATCCATTTCTCAGTGTGAGACGAGGGAAATAGACTCGACTGTGGGAACTACCAAAACATAACCCTCTTCAATTCCACATATAAAATTCTCTCCCGTCTCCTGTTTCATAGACTGGGGCCGTTGCGGAAAGCCTTTGTCGATGAATACCAGTGCGGGTTTCGAGCGAGGACCAGATGTTCACCTTGAGACAAACTCTCGACAAGTTTCGAGAACAAAATATGCAGACACATCATTTATTTATAGACGTCAAGGCAGCGTACGATTCAGTTAAATGTAAAGTGCAAATTATGTTTCAAATGGTTTCCTAACAAAACGATTAAGCTAATTCGTGCGACTCTTGACGGCTCAACGTTATGCGTCAGGACAGCGGGGGCTAATTAAAGGACGCGTTTGTTTTGTTGAATAGTTTGAAGCAAGGCGACGAGCTTTCGAATTCGCTATTTAGGCACTTATGCAGAGAAGCGGCACCATCATCGCGATGTATCACACGTTTTTTTTTTTTTGGTTACGCGGACGACATCAACATCATCAGTTTAATCGTAGAGCCATCCGCATGAAACGTGCATTTTATAGAACGCTGATATTCCCGGTGCTCAATGGATATGAATCATGGACGTGGAAGGAGGCCGATCGGCGAGCGCTTGGAGTCTTCGAGTGTAGAATCATACGATCGATTCGGTGGTAAGATAGAAAATGGAGTGTGGAACAGACGCATAAATCACGAGCTTAACTAAGTACACAAGCACGCTGATGTTCAGCTTATGAGATGCGGCAGGTTACACTAAGCTAGCCACGTAGCACGATGAGCAACCGGCAAAATAATATTCAGTTCACCGGATTTTCTCGACAATGGTTGACCCAACAAAAATAATTAAAATTATAGAACCCAAGCAAATTTTTTCCATTCCTACTCATATTGATCATCTGCCCTCCCAGCTGGTCTCGTGGTACGATGCTGGCCTAACAAGCCAGTCGTCGTCGGTTCGAGTCTCGGCTCGGGAGAGACTGTTAGTGTCAATAGGATCGTAGCGCTAGCCCCGCAATTGTCCTGTACACTTAACAGTTGGCTGCGAAGTCTGTGTATAAGAACAGAAGGTTATGCTCCGAATCGGAATGTAGCACCGAGGTTTTGCTTTAATTTTTGATCAACTGCTCAGTTTTAGATACTGCTTGAAAGGTCATTTGTTTACAACGCCATTCTATCATGATCAAGCGAAACAAACAGTAATTTAATGGCAAGTCGTCTGTAGTTAAATTTCGTTCTTCAACTAAGCACTGCAAAGCTTTCGTCTATCCAATTCACGGATGGTTGGGGAATTGTAGCATTAGACAATTCCAAACATATATTCAATGTTGCGTAACAGAATCTGACAAAAAGTGTGTGGTAGACACTTAGCACAAGTTTTTACGGCTGTATATACCAATATAATTTCATGGATATTTCCAAAACTATAATAATAACTTCTACTCAACGGTCTGCGACGGTTGAATCTCATCGAGAATCTTATTCTGATCTTGACTATCCGATTCCCGACGGCAGCAGCCGGCACAATCTTGATTACTTTTCAACTTGACTTTGTTTTTGTTATCAGCTATTTTCTCCAGCTCGACAATTTACACAAGTCGTGTATCGTGTAGTGCCACCGTGCAAACAGGAAACTAGTGTCGTTTAGTTAAAGTGGATCTAATTAGAGCTGTCGCACGCTATGTGCCGCTACACACTTATACCTCTCGATTACAAGATTATACTAATCTTAGACGACAAAAATATGGCTACCGCATTGCTAAAGCAAAAACATGACTCATTTTGCGTCGACCACAATTTACCCCACGCAGCAAAGAGCTTTTTCGAACGAAGACTAAACAAACCCAACCGTTCAACCGATCGACCGACCGACCTACAGCGGGAGCTTCGATCGACGTGCCACGATCCGGTTATCACCGGCTGCAGGCCACTTTGGCTGCAAAAGTCTGGACATCAACCAGAGATTTCCAGCGCGAACCGACAACGAACGACCCAACAAGGTTTTAGACGCGATCAACGATGCCGTGCCGTGGCTCTTTGATGATTTGGTATTAATATTATCTGCAAAGATCATTGACTTTGCACAGGGAAAGCGTCTAGGGGTCATTGGATTGTTTTTGACATACTTTTTTCCCGGAGATTTCCGACCGCTCTCAACTTGGAGGAATTTGTTTACACTATTTAACTCGAATCATTATTACGCACACACTGCCGGTAAACCGGATTACCAAGCTGTATTATGAAGAATAATGTTTGTGCACAACAAACAAAAAGTAAACCATACACACTGGTTCGATCCGATCCTATCCAAATCCGATGAATAACAAAATCATTCCGGTGGGTGAAACTTGTGGCAGATAAATTGCGACTAACGAACAATAGCATTATCAAAGTTTAGCAGGAGCGAGAAAAACCTTCATACAATATCGCACGCTTAGCCTTGGGGCTGATAGCGGTCTCGATCAACTAGATTAGTTGAGAGAATTCGTTATCGATTTTTTTTCTGGCACATTTCGTATGTGTAGGATAAGTACAACGATACACCGTGCCCCAGTGCTTTTCCAGCTCGAAAAGATCCTCGACTCGATCGGGAATCGAACCCGATATCACAACCGTGTGGGAGAGCTAGCCGACCGACATCGCTAACCGCAGAGCCACGGGGACCACTTAAAAAAACAAAAACCTTCATACAATTATCATAAAACATACCTATATACTCGACAGCTTAGCAATTGCTCGTCCCAGCTAAATAGAGTTAGTTCTTCCATATTGATGAGATCTGCTGACCAGAAGGTAGCAAGATACTGTGGAAAATAAATTTTATAATCTTCTCCAACGCCCCACTCGAGACTCGAGCCAAACCGATACCGTTTACTTGAAGCGAAGAGAATTTCCATAAATTCTGGGTTAATTGTGTTTACTTCTCTATTCATCATCCAAGCCACATCGACTTGAGCCCGAGCCGTGTTCTACGGGGTAATTTATTCCCTCGAGACAATAAGATAACTGTTTCCTTGCTGGCAAAACAAAAAGAAGAACACTTTATGTCGATTGCGTCGCTTGAAATATGGGTATTCTATTTATTGTATATCGCTATCAGTATAATATGATTACAAAAACTCATCAGTGGAGAGAGCAGCTGACACGTAAGACGGCAGCAGCGCAAGAAGCTGTGCTGTCATCATAACCAACGCAAGCAACTGTGAATCTTGAATATTTATACCAGGTTGCTATCATGTGACTTGTCACAAGATTGGATAGACACGTAATGCAAGTCGATTTTCTACGAAAAATCGCAACTGGACGGACAAGACGTGTTGCGATAAGAGAGAAAACAAGCACTTATTTGTATCTTACATTAACTTTAAAAAAAGAAGCAGCTCACAAAAACATCTTCTGTTGGCTGTTATTTTAAATTTGTAATATTCTACGTGTGTTTTATTTTGGTTCCAGCCAAATTCAGATAAAACATATATAACTTTCATTGCTAATCTGTAGCAAAGCACCCTAGGGAACAAATTCGATAGAAAAAAAAGGTCTTTGAAAAAGTTTTGAGAAAAAATTGCCGTTTCGCGTCAATTCAATGCTTGCTTCTGACTGCCGCATAAGTTCATCCTCGCGTACAAAATTAGCTTTGGAAAGTTTTACTGTTTTAGGTAAAACAAGCGTTTCTCCGAAAACAGGCGAAACACGTATTTGTTTGATCGATCGAAACGGAAGCAAATCTCTGTTGAGGATTTGATTTCAATACATAAAACGCACATCGGATATAATGCGATCATTTCATGTTTAGAAGACAACATTTAGGTACACATTTTGCGAAATTTGCTCAGCACTTTACTGCCGGTACCCGGGTAACTGTCCCATAATGAAAAACAACAGGTTGAGAAAACGGTGATTTAATATTATCTGAAAATTTTCTTATTTTCAGCTAATTTTAGCAATTACATCCAATACCAATAACCAGAACAGTTTCATGGCACCACAAGTTTAACGTTGAGAACAAAAAACCATGGGTGCAATTGGTTTGCCGTTATATAACTTGAAAAAAAAAACAATATGGGACAAAATATGCGGGTACATTTTAAAAGTACTTTCAAATTTCGTCCCATCGCATATCAATTCAACCAGCAACTGCCAGTGTCACTGGCAACGTAGGTTGTACTACAGAAAAACAACATTAGTCTTGTTAATTGAATGACATACTTCTATATGCCTGAAACTATCCGATGTACACTAATCTGTAGCAAGATAAAATGTTCGAAGTTTGTACCACTATACAGTGGGACTGTAATGCGGGTACTTTCAATATGGGACAAACACAACTTGGTATATTTTCCATGTTTTTCCATACAAAAGTATCAATTTGAGATTTTTTCCGGAAAATATGGTAACAATTAAGTCGATTCCCGATGATAACTCAAAAGTGGCAAAAAATCATTATGGGACAGTTATGCGGGTACCGGCAGATTTACTTCGGATATCTAATGTCTGAAACAAACCTGGAAAACCGGGAATTATCAAAAAAATTTAAATTTAACTAGGAAACCCGGGAAATTTAGCGTTTGAACAGAATTTTGTCTGAAGATGCAATTCTACTTCATGTGCAGTATATTACAACTTTGCTTAAGATATAACATAAATCAAACAAATCATTTTTGCTCAAATAAAAGATGTAGATTTTTTATTTTTGAAAATTTTAACGTTTTTGTTACTCATTTTACCATTACCAGATTTTGGCAGATTGTAGTGAACATTGTTATCTTCAATGTGTTAATATATTGGATTTAACAAAAAATACATTTTTAGATATTTAATATCTTGTGACAATTTTTAAACTTTGCTAATGAGAACGATTTTTTATAGTTTATATATTTTTTTAGAACCGCAACTTTACTACCTTCAAATTGCCAAAGACACAATTTTTTAATTTTTTTTTTATTTTTTTTTTTTATTTTTTTTTTTATTTTTTTTTTATTTTTTTATTATTTTTATTTTTCAGTTTTTATTATTTTATTTATTTATTTCAACTTTTATTTTGCTTAATTTTTTTTTATTACAACTTTACTACCTTCAACTTTGCCGAAGATAATTTTTTTTTATTTCTCTTAATTTTTTATTTTGTTTTTTCATTTTTTTTAATTTTTTTTTTTATTTTTTGCATTTTTTTTCCTTTTTTTTATTTTGACAGATTGTAGTGAACGTTGTTATCTTCAATGTGTTAATATATTAGATTTAACAAAAAATACATTTTTAATTATTTAATATTTTCTGAAAATTCTTAAACTTTGGCACAGAAAACGATTTTTTATAGCATATATAATTTTTCTAAAACCGCAACTTCACTACCTACAACTTTGCCGAAGACACTATTTTCTTTATTTTTTTTTTATTTTTTTATTTTTTTTTTATTTTTTTTTATTTTTTTCTAATTTTTTCTAATTTTTTTAACTTTAGTTTTGTTTATTTTTTCTATTACAACTTTACTACCGCTATTCGCATAACAGTCCTATGTAAAAGTCCTATGTTTTCTTGTTTTTTTTTTTTTGCGGAAATGGGTCCATTTTAGCATGCTCTATAAGAGTAGTCATTAAAATCGAGGTTGTGGGAATCAAACCTCACTTTTTTAATGGCTATTCTTGAAAAACATGCCAAAATGGACCCATTTCGCAGAATTTACATAGGACTATTATGCGAATAGCGGCAGTTTACTACCTTCAACTTTGCCGAAGACACATTTTTTAATTTTTTTTATTCTATTTTTTTTTATTTTATTTTTCTTTATTTAATTTTTTTTTATTTATCCTAATTTTTTTCTCATTTTTCTATTTTTTTTCTTTTTTGTCATTTTTTTTAATTTTTATTTTCATTTTTTTATTCTTTTTTAATTTTTTTAATTTAGACAGATTGTAGTGAACATTGTTATTTTCAATGTGTTGATATATTGGATTTAACAAAAAATACATTTTGAGTTATTTAATAATTTGTGACAATTTTTAAACTTTGGCACAGAAAACAATTTTTTATAGTTCATATATTTCTTCTAGAACCGAACTTTACTATCAACAACTTTTCCGAAGACACTATTTTTTAAAAAAATTTTATATTTTTTAATTTTTTTTATTTTTTTTTTATTTTTTGTTTATTTTTCAGTTTTCATTTTTTCTTATTTTTCAGTTTTTTATTTTTTTTTCCTATTTTTTTGAAATTTCATTTTGTTTGAATTTTTTTCCTATTACATCTTAACTACCTTCAACTTTGCCGAAGACACTTTTTTTATTTTTTATTTATTTTTTTTTATTTTTTTTTATTCATTTTTTTAAATTTTTTTTTTTATTTTTTAATTTTTTTTTATTTGTTATCACATTTTTAGATAGGTTCCTTTCAAACAGCAGTCGTGAGTCAAAATGAACAACAAATATTATAAAATAATCTTTTCATTAAAAGGAGACAACTGTGAAAAGTCTCAGTGAAATCTAGAATGACATGTTAAAAAATATTTATTTTCTTTTGAATGCCTCAGTATAGATTGTGTTATGACTATTTGAAATTAAAAATTCAACCTTTATATTTTGGCAAGCCATAAAAAAGTTTGAAACGCAAGGTTGCTTTGAGAAGAAAAATCTGCGAATGAAGCTGAATAATCTGATATTTTGTGCATACATTTGTATTTGTGCAACAATCGTTTTTGGAACTACCAAAACTTGGTAAAAAAGTACGATAATAAAAATACCCTTCTGAAAAATCCTGGAGAAATCAGGATATTTTATTATCAAATTTGATTAGACATGAGTTGCACTTGTAATAGCTTTATTTTTGCTGCAGAACTTCACATGGCTGCATGCTGTGAAAAATGAAACAAAGATGGCATTTTCTAATACATAAGCCTTTCTAGCAATGTGCAAAACATTCATCCTTCATTTAGTGTTTGCAGCTTTCGAGTCTACAAAAAAATCGTCTTTCTGAAGACGATTAAATTTTTGTTTGAGTGAAGTTGCATTGCATTATTATGAGCCTCCACTCTGATCATCTGCATATCTTGGTTACCAACACAAGATGAGAGGTGAATGTTTTGCACACTGCTAGAAAGGCTTATGTTTATGAAAAAGCTATCTTTGTTTCACTTTTCACAACATGCAGCCATGTAAAGTCCTGCAGCAAAAAATAAAGCTATTACAAGTGCAGCATGTCTAGTCAAATGAGATAATCAAAAATATCCTGATTTTTCCAGAATTTTTCAGAAGGATAATTCATTTCTAGTACTTTTTTCACGAAAAATTTTAATAATGTATGTTTTGGTAGTTCCAAAAACGAATATTACACAAACACAAATGTATGCACAAAATACCAGATGTGTCAGATCAATAATTCATTCGCAAATTTCTTTCTCAAAGCAACCATGCGTTTCAGACTTTTTTATGCCTTACCAGAAAGTTGTGAAGGTTGGGTTTCTAATTTCAAAATAGTAATCGCAAAATCTATACTGAGGCGTTCCATAGAAAATGAATAAAAATAATGTGTAGCTTCCCGCCCATTTTTAGATCACCTCATTCTTTTAGCTTCGTGGCGTGACGTAACGACAGTTTTTTCACTGAAAACTAACAATATGTGAAAAATCATTTCCTCTTTTTGGCTCCCATACCTTTTTTAAAAAGCAAAAGATGAGTATGAGAGAGTGCATACATAAGAATGAATTGTTATTCAAGGAAAAAGGAGTGTCGTTGGAATTAGCGGAGCTAACATTTCAGACCTGCCAAACTGTTGAAACAATAATTTTTGATTTAAAAATTCATCATAACTTGAGAGCACCAAATTTTTACTTGTAACTTTGAAAGAAACAACGAAAAATTACCTTTTTGTAACACATTTGTCACTTGATTCATATCCAGTCACGCATGCGGAACAGGTAAAAAACGTTATTAGAGCTACCAGGGATGATCTTTTTTCCATTTTACAGTATGCTGATTATTTCAAAGCCTTTATATGGTTTTTGAAAAATCACATCACCATCTGTAAACTGCGTCAGAGAAAAACATAAAAAAAGCTTTCTTGCTAACAGATACAAGCCATGTTGGCAACACAGACTCATCGCTTTACGGAAACCGAACGGAGATATCTAGGCTCTTTCTGTTTTCCTGCAAAAACACATACGATACTTTTGTACGAATATGATACGGTTGTTAACAAGAATAAGAGTGTTTATTTCGTGTGAAATTTCTTCTGGCTAATACCCAGCAAAAATTTTTTATTCCAATTGAAAATCGTTTCGACAAATCGATTCCAAACATCAACTTGAAATGCCAAATTACCTTTATGACAAAAATGACTCTTAGTTCTTTGAATCCAACTTGGTTAAGATTTTTTCAATTTAGTCAAACTCTTACTGTAACATACAGTACATTTTTGTATTAATTCCCGGACGAACACATACGATTCGCATAGATTCTCTAGGATTCCTAACATTGGATTTGTGAGCGTCCTTGAAAAGTATTCCTGAAAAAAGAATCCTCAGGAATGCCCTGTTTATGGCTCTAGGATTCTTGAATAAGAATCCTGAGTAGGAATCCTCCAGATCGTGTTTATGATTCCTTTCACGATTCCGTCACCGAGTTAAAGGTATCCTGGGGATTCTTACTCAGGATTCTCTGCGTGTTAGTAAGGGTTGTCTTGTCGTAACGGAAAAGTTATGATTTAACTTCCATTTTACACTCGAAAGCAACCCATGAACGAACTTTGAATAATAAATAGTGGTTTGAGATTTGCTACTTAAGAAAGTATCACATTTTTTCCTCTATTTCACACAATGCTCAAGTACCGTAATAATTTTGAAACCCGAAGCTATATTTACAAACATCGTCTCGAATAGAATTTCAGGTTTTCATTGCCACCCCGGAAAAACATCACCAAGTTGTTGAATATTATGGAAGCTATAAATTCACAACCGGCAACAAGATGCTGGTAAAAGTGAAAGAAAAACCTTAAACACCAGTAAAAACATAAGAAACCCATATCCCATAGATGCATAACTCCACAGCCAGTAACTCCAAGGACCGGGAGCGAATAAAAAGAGGAATAACCTAACCTGTTGCGTAGTTATTTCATGTTGGCAGTCGTTAGATGAAAACAGACCGAAGAGCTCGAAATGATGCTACTTCGAAGCCTGAAGGCGAATAATCTTTCTCAAAACCATTTGTGCTTTATTTTTCTAATGGATCTAAATTATTTTTCTCGTGGCAATTCTGCAGAATATAACCAATTTCGGTTGAGATCGTATTTAAATGCAATGTTTCCATACACAAATACAAGCCTTTTCACCGCCACGTGAATACGTCAATATTACGAGTGAATTTTTGATATAACCCTCTAATTTATGGATAAGGTAACAATCACAATGTAAAAAAACGCAAGAAAACTCCTGATGGCATAGTCGTTTACCAGCCAACATGTTAATAGTCTATAAACTACTAACAATAATGGAACGAAAATCGACGCGATTTTCATGACGTTACCCAATTATCTAATGTTGATGAAAATGCTCATAAAAAAATTAAAACTTGGCCGTTATGCAGCAGACATGCTAGCTTTATCGAAAAACCAGAGAAAACTATGACTAACCTACTTGCTGTTGAGTATAATAAAATTCCAATGCGGTGTTTCCGCAACTCAATTATCTATATCTGCAAAATTAGCTTGATAGCAGTCAGCTAATAATAAGAACAAAAATGATAACAACGAAACCACATACACTCCATCTCCCTCTTCCAAAACCTCCTCGTAGACGAGCGTAGAAAACCCATACACACTAGAGGCCGGCCCAGGTCCCGATAAACAAAATGCGCAACTTCGTCTTCGCCATCACGGCTAGAAATAACTGCAGCAAAATGCTCCGCTTTATGACCCATGATGAGCACACAAAGCGACAGGCTATTCGACTGTTCACAATGGTCCTGCGTCGTAACTCATATCTTGCTGGATGCAATGCACGAACCATTCTCAGTCTCAGTCCCAGTCACCGTCACCATCACACTGCTACTAAATTAAATTAAGAAGCCCAATCCACGTGGTTTGCGTGATTCGATCGAAGGTTCCGACATGGGCTCCACCTTCAATACCATAATGGCTCAGTTCGATATCGTGCCACTATTATTATCGTTCGGCTCCGGATTGACATGGGAAATTTGCAACCGAGAAAACGAGTTGCCCTGGCTGTTCCATCACTCGGTTCGAATTCGATTTCGCATTGATATTCGGTTCACGTTTCAAAATAGGCAACGCGATAAGTAGAGCGAGAGGATAAACAATCTGACAGCCCGCTGCTAGACTGAAGTCCTTTTCCGTAAACGTGCTTGTACAATCAAGCCGCCCCGCTGGAGGTTATTATCTAAATCCTCCACCACCCCCCTCCACACTGTGGAGGAGATGATATTGGCTCTGATTGCTATCGCAGTGGCAAAATACAGCTAGCTAATACAGGTTACCAAGGCAAGTGAAGTACGAAAGTGTGAAATTTCAGTTGGTCGGCCAGGTGATAATTGATACTCTTGGCTGCAAAATTTGAGTCAACTGGGAGCAGTCACGTCGCATGGTTGGTTGACCAAATAAAATAAAAATTTGATTTGAAAATTTATGTTCATACTGTTTTAATTAGAATCACCCGTTGATTCCTCTTCTATTAAAGTAGAGAAATAGCCAAACCCATAAAATATGTAAAAACAAAGCCAAACGTAATGAACTTCACCGCACCAACCTGTGAAGTGAATAAATACCGAGGACAACCACCGAGGCGCCGTTTTAAACGTGGGCTTTATGCAACTGCAGCTGCCAGTACAGTGGTTTCTGCCATTGCAGCCGGTCAACAAATTAAATGACAATGTGGTTAGAGTTTCTGCAGTCTCATATTGGCAAACAACACTGCATCTATTACTAGCCATGGCAGAGAGCAAAAATGGAATGACGACTGATAGTGTGACACGCTATGTGGCTTGATAATTAGACGTTTTATGCGATGTTAATTTTCACCTAACTGACGTAATTGCGTCGACACTTTACATATACACAGATAAGGTACATTTGTCAAGCATAGCTCCGAATGAGTTCGATTTGCGTTGCAATCGAACGCACATTTGAGCTATATTTTATACATTGAGATTTTGTAAGTTAGATTTCACAGCACACAAATTAAGTGCGAATGAAACCTAGTCTTTCAATTAGCCCGACTGTTCTAATCAGAAAAGCTCTACGCATATCCAGTGGCACTAGCAGCCACGGTCGATTGAGCTCAGGGTTGGTGTAAATGTAGATGTGAAATGCGATCTATCATGTTGTTGTTTATTGACTCGATGGTAAGTGTGCTGCTATTACGCAGTGAACGCTGAAAAAAAGTTCAGCCGGAACAATTTTAACTTTGAGAATTAAACAAACATGAAATTGGACTTTTGCTTATAGCAAACGACGATCTAGGTCAAGTGACGTTGGAACCTCTCTAAAATTACTGTGATTTCTCACTGTTTCAATCAGAGACAGTATTCGTTATTAGCAACACACAGATGCATCGCTTTGGTATGAACACGCCTCGGGAGATAGCTTCGAATGTCAAACCACAAATCGAATCCACCTCCATGCGGTTATTCTCATGCCTGAATATCCGAGCCATCGAATCCGTGTACAGCAATTCTAACTGCTTGGTCTGCTACCGATTACGGAAACGGAATGTCTCCGCTGCAAATTGCGTCGGCGGTTAGCATTCTATCGACACAATTGAGATGTGGTTTGCATGGATTGATATCAGACATTGGTCTTAGTATGGTTGGGTAAATACCGAGTGTGAAAATGCCGAATGGTTTGGAATCTGTACGGGTGTAGAAATATCAGAAAAAATAAAAAAAATAAACTAAAAACGATGATTTAGTGCATTTCACGGTTTCTATCTTATTATCCATCCAGTGAGAAAATAAATATTACATGAAAATTTCCGTCCAAAAAAACATATTTCAAGCTGGATACTTAACTTGAAATTTGTCAATTTTGTACGGATCCTTATATAAAACAAAAAAAAAAATCACAGGAAGGTTGTATGCAAAGCCACGACCGCATGGTTGAAGTAGAATACTTTTACAAGAAAGATAACCCGGCTGCTTGCGTGTCAGTCATTTTTTCTAGTAAATAAACGTTGACCGTTCATTGGCAGTATTGTAATTTCTTTTTGTTTGGTATTTTGAATGAAGTTCATTGAATATTTTTAAATTTTGTGCAAATGAGAAGTTGAAGTGCTGCCGAATTGTAATATGCACATTTAATACGACATCATTAAACGGGAACGGAACAAAGGCTACGGTTATGCAGAACGCGAATGACGGCGCGATGCGAATCGCCTTACCGTGGTGAAATGTACAGCTCTTTTTAGGGCGAAGTAGAGCTATACATTTCAACATATTTCGTCTTTTCGAATAGCATCGCGCCGTTATTTGCGTTTTGCATAACCGTAGCCAAACACTAAGCGACGCAAACACGTAATAATAGTCAGAGTATGCATGTAGATGAAGATAATTAACTTTGGATTATAGCGCAAAACGAGAAAATATTAACTTTCCAAATATTCATTTGTGTTCTTCAAATTTCAGTTGTTCAATTTAATATCCGATGAAATGTCTGTTTATTATCTAATGACGCTCTTATATTGGCCAATGATGCATTCCCAATTTACCAGGTCCATAACTTTGCCGACCGTGCTCGGGAAAGCAATCGTATGACGACCAATCAGAGGTCGAATTTTGTGTTTTGACAAGGCTTAGGAATTTTCAATAGTACAATAGTTCGAATAATAAAATTGCAATTTCATGCATCTGGTAGGAATCTTAGAAGATTTTCTAATCGATTGCTGCAAAAACGAAGGAAATCCATCGAAAACTAACCGATTTATTAGCATTTGACATTGGACATATTTCTCACTTTTTTCAGTTTTAGATTTTCTATTTACATCCCTATGTAGCCGAACTTCCTGAGAGAAGTATTCTACTTCAAAAGCATTTTGCGGTTCAAAATCGGTTACTGATTACAACTTTTGAGCTGCCCTAACATTGGGGGAATTAAGATACACGGACAACATGCACTGTGGAAGCTATTTTACTTTCAGTAAATTCGACGGGTGCGACAGATTTAAATTGCTAGGATGCAACACAGAATGCTTGCTTGCGTTGACAAAAATTATTAACTTTCAATGACTTGTTTATTTGCCTTGAAAAAGGCATTTTGATTTCCAAAATTAAATTTCCTGATGGCAATCTTCATGCTGCCCCAACACGGGGGGAATAATGGCTGTCTGGCAACACACGCTGAGAAAAACCGCGCTGCTCCTGAGACATGATGACCAACCACAGGGCTAGTGCTGCTGCTAAGGAAGGACGACTGCTGTTGTCGCTGTCTAGAACTATTATGAGCGGCTCCGGCTAAAACAGGCTCTTATATAGGCCAAATAGCATGTTTTCAATTGCAAGGTATATGATCCTGTCGACCGTGCTTGGGAAGCAAGCATATAACGACCAATCAGAGGTCGAATTTTTCGTTTTGGCAAGGCTTGACTATTTTCAATAGTACAATAGTGTGAATAATAAAATTACAATTATCTTATTTTGGAAAGAATCTTAGAAGATTTTCCAATCTATTGCTGCAAGAACGAAGGAAATCCATCGAATACTAACCGATTTATTAGCATTTGAAATTGGACATATTTTCCACTTTTTTCGGTTTTAGATTTTCATTTCACACCCCTAGGTAGCCGAACTTCCTGAGAGAAGTATTCTACTTCAAAAAAATCTGCTGTTCTCTGCGTGTCAGGACACGCTATCTCTCAGTCACAAATCAAACTCTCACAGGCCCGTGTATGTAGTCGCTCGAGATGTGTTAGGAGCGGGGGGGCAAAAGTAAAGGGTAATACGATATTAGATTTTGAAGAACGTATCTTCCCAATAGTTTAACTGAATAAAACACCATGCCGGAGATGTCGAAGATTGCAGGTTCGAGCCCTGCTGGATGAGGTACAAAACCCATTCCACATCCTCAGGCCTCGTTCGTAAAATTCATACACTGCCTGATTTACAAATAACTAGAAACATAGTAGTAGAGTAGTAGATGCGCAACTAATTGTTGGTTTTTTTTTTTCAATTAAAATGCAATTTTTTTTTGGAAAACTAGTTAGCTATGAATTATACAAAGAGTTGCCCATCGTTAGATACAATTTGTCCTATTTTCCTGGCAAAGTTTGAGTACCGTTATGATTAAAGTGTTCGTCTTTTGGGGCTATCCACGAGTCAAGTTATTTCTCGATATCTACAGAGCTTCTGAACAGCCAGATAATGTGTCATCAAAAGCAACAAGTAATAATCGGACGTTGAAATATCTGGGAAATATGGCGGATGAGGTAGAACTTTCCATTTTAGCGTTTCTATGTGAGTTTTCACGACTTTGGCAGTATGTGGCCGAGCGTTGTCATGCAGTTATATCACTTTTTCGTGTCTCTGCTTGTATTGTGGCCGTTTTTGCACAATGCTCGGCTTATTCGCATCAATTGAAGTCGATACCGTTTCTCAGTGACAGTTTCATTAAATTTCAACAGCGCATAATAAAAAACATCCATCTGGTCCCACCAAACACACAGTATAACCCTTGTATTGTGCATATTCGGCCGTGCCGACGGCGTAGAAGCATAATCGGGCAGTCCCCATGACAGAACTTAGAGCAAACTAGAACTCTAAAATAGTAACTTAATAGACAAAACGCCTTATGAAATAGACCCTTTTTGGTCATAAAAAATTATCAAGAAGAAATTCAGACCAGAGAGCGAGTTTAATGATTTGTGAAAAAGGCTTGTAAATTTCAGAATATAGAAGAAAAATTGTATTGAAAAGGCATAAATGAAAAAGAAAACCTTGTTGGAAAAAAGAGACTTTTTAGAGACTAGACTCAGAATAGAGACCAAGTGTCTAAGAAGAGACTTGCTACCAGCCCTTTCTTCGGGTTGCTGTGATGAATCAATCTTTCATCATCCGTAACGATGCGATGGAAAAATCCCTTCCTTTTTACCGCTGGAGCAATTGTTCACAGGCAAAAAACTACGCCTAACGTTCCTTGGATTCAAATCATAATAAACCCAAGTCCCCTGTTTTTGAATCATTCTCAAAGCATACAATCGCTTGGCGAAGCAAGCTGTTCCAGCCTTTTTTCCTGAATAATCATCGAACAATTCCTCCAATCCTGTGTCTTCGAAGGCTTTTAGGCTTCTTTCACGCGGACAGTGGTCAACATCTAAATTACCGTGTTAAAAGCGATAAAACCAATCGTGGACGTTGTTTCGCTTTGAGCAGCATTTTCGTAAACTTTTTTAAGCTCTCGAAGCGCTCCAGTTTATTTATTTATTTGTTTTTTAATTCAATGAGAAATTTAACACTTCCGGCAAATGATGGTTATTTGGCACAAAATCACACATTTTCACCCAGTTATTTGCACGAAAGTGTAAGAAAATGCTGCAAATAACCGGCGTTCAAATTTACTTACGAAGACACTATTCTCCAACATAACTTGCTTCCCAGAAACTGCAAGTCGCTATTTTGCAATAAGAAATGGCGTTCATTTTCGATATTTGCTCTCTGGCCGTCATCTCGGTTCTAGATGTACCCATATTCAGGCTTGCTACTCTCTTCACTATGTGAAAAGAACAGAGTGAATATTCACCGCTCATTCCTTTCCCAGCATGATCGCTGCGTGTAGCAATTGCAATTGCAACCCACTTATTTCTCCTTCTTTGTGTTGTGTTTCTGCGCTTGCAGGAAAAATAACACACTACGGCTGGATTTTTTTCACTTTCAAGATACAAGACAAATAATACAATAAACTTTCCTACCTCTCATTTGATATATGCTAAAGGCCCAAATACACACACGGCATAACGTCGCCGTCTCCATATAAATTATAAGGCGTGATCGCGCCTTCCGATGGGACGCTTCTAACCAGAACCTTCCAACTTCGCTTTCTAGCAAAGAAGGCGGTCGCCGATAAATTCAGAAGATCAGTCGCTTTTTTTGTTCCACTTTTGCTATCCATTAATGTGCCCCTGTGCCTGTGGATGGACGGTGGCAAGTTATTTTTGGTTGCTCTCGCGGCTGGTGAATGGTTATGCATAGCAGAAGCAGACAGCCGGTGGAAGCTGGTTGCTGCAAGTTCTATTGCAGTTACGCGCGGCTTCACGCTCGGTAAGAGGGGTGTTAAGCTTTCACATGGCTCTCGCTTGCGGTGTCTGATCAACAAAATCATCTATAAGCTTTTTGCCTGAAGTAAGGGTTGAGCTACCGCTCTTCAAAAAAGAGCGGTAGATCACTCACTCACTTTGAAGAACCAGCTCTATCTAGATCAGTTCACGAGCAGATTACCCACTTCTACTTCAAGCAAGAGAGTCGCTTTGCAAGTGAGAGAGCAATTGTTTCGCCGTAATATATTCTCTAGATTCTCGTTAGTGATTCTCTGAGTAGAAATGACAAGCCTGCTCATACCGTATGCTCGATTTACGCAAGATTTCAAAAGTTGGAAGCCGCCATGCCGAATTTCAAAATCGCATCGGACGACAATTCATGGCATCTAAGCGCCATCTTCGTTTCAGAAATCCTAATATTAGTAGGTATCTGAACTATTTACGTGGTCCCCGTGGCTCTGTGGTTAGGGATGTCGGTCGGCTCGTAGCTCTCCCACACGGTTGTGATATCGGGTTCGATTCCTGATCGAGTCGAGGAATTTTTCGAGCTGGTAATTTTCTCGACTCAGCACTGGGCCACGGTGTATCGTTGTACTTATCCTACACATGCAAAATGTGCCAAAAACATACTAATCTAGTTGATCGAGACCGCTATCAGCCCCAAGGCTAAGCGTGCGATATTGTTTGTTTATCTAAACTATTTCCACAGTATTATACAGCTTCCCAGTAATCGAAAGTCGCCATGGCGTGTTCTTGTCTCTGGATATAATCTTCAGGCCTCCAGGCATGGAACGAAAACACACAACCTCATCGATTTCGTTCGGGAAATTATAATACATATTGCATGGAAAATCTTGACTTCCTTATAAATTGAGACTTCAGGTCCTTCATGGGTTGGTCTTTCTAAACATTAAATAATATTTTTTTATGTATGCGGATTGGGTCCTGGCACAAGACGTTACAAAATCAGTTTGGTTGTTGAAATGAAGATGCAGATTTTTAATGCCGCTTTTTTAATTATATTAAACTATATGTTTTTTCAAGGCGACTATTCTTAGTCACTAATTCACTGAGTTTGTGTAAGTTAAATTAAATTAATAATAATACTAACAAACAATATTAGACTAATCTATCTTCCAACGCATAATTGTCCCATTTACTAGGAGATAAGACATATTAGGTAATGAAAGTTCGAGTGTAGAATCAATTTTCTAGAAACAGATAAGTGCTTATGTTGCTTCCTTGGGGAACTTGTGTTATTGTATAATTCATTTTTATTCAAAAACTTATAGACAATTGGAAAACATCTCAGGATGAGGTGAAACGCTTGTAATACCAAAACAAAAATATGAGCGTTCAAAGTTATTTACTGTTTCGTGACACTGTTGAGTCGTTTCAAGATTTTGGATTGACACGCCAACGAAAACGAAAGTAGCTGAAAATTTCAAATCATTTTCATTACATAACGGTAAAGGATGGAAAAATAATATTGAATAAGCATGGTATTGACACTTGACCTTTTCAACTTTATCATTTTCGCAAAGTGAACAAGTAATCGCCATGTTTCCTCAACACTTTGCAACATTATTAATTTCTGCAAAGATATCGAATCTCAAAGCGCGAAGCTAGACGCAAAAATATATTCAATGAGCTTCTAGATTTTGCCAAATTAGAATTTATCACTGGGACGGAATACATAATTGATAGCTGATTTCGCTGTCTACCAGATGGTAACCGAGAGTAATCCTCCTAGAGCCGGCTAGCATTAATCGTACCCAAAACGAAGCCTTTCCGGAATTCACAACTAATTTCTCCATGATTTAGGAGCCGGCACCGGCAATCGCCATTAGGCAACAAACCGTATAGACTCTAACCGATGAAAAATCGTTTGTCCCGAAGAAGTTCGTTAACGAGAAAATCTTTTGGGGCGCAAATTTCTGCACCATCGTAAATAAACGCAATAAATTATTCGGTTTTCGGGAAGCGGTGCGCTATTTGCGTATGTGCCGTCATGTTGTTGGAAGCTTATGATTTATCGTTTCCGAGGGAAACGTGACAGATTCACACCGGCCACAAGTGAACCCCCGGAGCCGAAATCGGCGAAATCCTCTTGAAAATTTCAAAAACGACCAGAATTGAAAGCGAATGATATCCCACTGTCAGCTGCAATCGTTTGTCAACCAACGATGGAGTTCAACTCAACCATTGAGCCTTGCAAAACGCTCTATTATGGGTGTCGTAGGATGAAATAACTTTTCCCTACCGTATGCTTTGGTCGAGTTGAGGAGCGCCTAATTCAATTTTCATGCCCTGCTGTCAACGCCACCGAGTGCTTTTAGTGATAGGCTCTCATCATCGTTTTCATCATCATCTTCTTTTGAGGCGATAGCTTCCGAAAGGATCGCCCTCACAGCATCGTACAAATAGGCAGTTGTCAACCAGTTGTTCAACAGTCATCCGATACTTTTGTTACTACTAACCCGGGTACATGTACAAATGTGCATGTAATGCGGATGATTTGTTTGTCAGTCATTATATTTTGTAGAACCTATATTTTCTGACACTGCTGATTTAACCCTTCCAGAAAGGTTTCCCTTGTAATAAAATTTGTGTTCAGACATTCTTCTTGAACAATAAAATTTGTGATGCGTAATTCACTCCTCAGATAGTTTCGTAATTCGCATGGTCGATGTTCTTCCGGATGCCTGGTCACACGCCCAAATTTTAACCCTTCTGGTGAGGTAAATTTTAGACGTACTTTTAGCACCCAGTACCAGTGAATTTTCACTCTTACAGCTACGTCATTGTAGGTTCGGCTGCCGACGCGGGTGCGACCTTCACCTTGACTCCAAGCGGCTTGTGCTTTTTTTTCAAGGAACTTTCGGCTGGTCCGATTACCGAGTGGCAATCAAAACTGGTTACCGGTGGTAGCACCAGCAACGGTACAATATTCGTGCTTCGAAAAACCAATGGCTAGCAACATTAGCATTTTATTGCCAAGCAAAACGTAAGAAATTGTTGATTTTTTGTGTTGGATTTATTTTAGTGTGCCGGTGAAACGTGCCACGATTTACGAAGCATTCGGAAGCAAACAATATTACCATCTTAATGCTATGTCAACCGCAGGGAGCTGCTGCCGTTCCCGCTGCGCTAGTGCTTATCCAAAGAGGGGGGCTGAGCATATTTCAAGGTCGCTCAATTTGGAAATTTACATAACTGTATTAGGCATCGGGTGAGAAATGGCATCGATTTTACCGGCTGCGAATGGCTTAATCGTAAGAATGTTGGCGGGAATGTCTTCAGAATGTATTGTTTAAGGTTTTTCATTCTCACATCAATCAAGCTGATGACGGTAATAAAAGAGATTCTATTCTACGAAAAACTGGAGACCTATTTTGGTCCTATAGAACGAGAAGGCTAAGATTGTTTTCATAAATAATGGCGAGCTTAATTATCATACTGAAATGTCGACGAGCTGCTGGGTGTGATAAAATATTCTATAATATAACATTATGTTTGTGAAGCAGCGTAGAGTTCGATAAACATAATCGAATGCTACATGAAAATAGCATTCTTTTGTGCAAAAAGACTTTATCTCAGTGAAATCGACCTTTAGATTTACGTAGAATAAAAAGTAAACGCGTGCAAATACATTTTCGAAAAACGTCGCAGCTCTGCATGCAATCTATAGTCCAGTGAGAGAATTCTTAGGCTAGTCGTGAATCCGCTGTCCACTATCTTGGATCTCAGCAGAGCGTTCGACTTCTCGTTACCATATCGAAAAGTTGAATCTACCTATTGAATAAGCGACCTAATTTGGTTGGATTAGAATCTAAAATGCTAAGAAAGTTGATCGAAAATCTGTGAGGATATGACTTAAGCAAATCGAAGAATTGGTCCAGAAATTTAGTAATTGAATAATGATGCGGTGATTTTGAACTTCTGAGATGGTACACACAAAAAAGTAAACTGAATATAATGATATCATTTTTCTAAACTTTTAAACAAAAATGACATTTTTGTGAAAAAATTAACAACGGCTTTTTTCCGTTAACGTTAAGTTCTCTAAGCAGACAGTATGTGAAGTAGAGAGAGCGAAAAATTAGCGAACTGGAAATATGATACAGATTTGGAAAAATATACCGCATCCCGCCGGGACTTGAACCCGCAATCTCCCTGTCTCCGGCATGATGTTTTGACCAATTAAACTACGGGGGACGGTGGTACTGTTGCACAAAACCGGCCACCTTAGAAGGTTTTTCTTCAAAAACCGTCAAAATCGCTAAAATCACAATATTTCCTACTATACTTGATAGATTTTGCTGAAATTTTGAATAATCACTCTACCTTACCAGTACTACCTAGTTTGCCAGAAAATACGCCACTTGGGGTAAAACGTTTCTTGAAGAATTTTATTTCCCAAAATGTCGTCAAAATCACTAAAACAGCAAAAACTCGGGTTAGAATTAAATTTGCTGAGTATTTAGATTAGTACTCTTGCTAAATAAGAACTTTAAGGGCAAGGTGACAAAAGTGATAAGGCGGCATCCATAAATTACGTAACGCTCATAGGGGAGAGGGGGGGTATCTTTGAGCGTTACGGTTTGTTATATAGAGGAGAGGGGAGGTATGATTAGCGTTACGTAACAAAAAATCTCTGGAGAGACTCTCCAAAAACTAGCATTTTTATTAAGCAAATTCTTCTAAAGCGTTACGTTATTGCTATGGGGGGATAGGCGTTTGCGTTACGTTTGGATTATTTGCGTTACGTAATTTATGGATGTCGCCTAAATAAATTTACATGACGAAACAAAATGTTTTTCATGGAAAAGACTTGGCGCTATTAAGCCATTTTTCAAATCTGCCATAATTATTATCAAATTTTCCTGTTTCCAGTAGCGTTATTCGACACTTTTGTGTTCGATTTAGAATCCTGGTTTTTTTTCTTACAATTTTTGGTGATTCAAAGCGTCTATTCGAAGCATTGTTTAGTTCTTTAGAGTTTTAGTTTTTTTTATATGTATTTTTTATTTTTTTTTAACTTAGGTTCTGTTTAAGCCTACATTGGGATCATTTTTTTATTTCATCTAGAAACGTCTTTCGGCCATTCTAAATTGATTTGGAGTAGTTTACATATCTCCTAACTATTCCTCAAATTCAAAACCACATCTGGAAAACAACTGGGCTGTATGAGAATTCCACAAAAATCACCCATTTCAATTCACGTATGGAAGCTCAAAAGTTGACACTTGGGAAAAACACTGATTGCATACAAGAGCTTGAATAATTAGATACATATACTTTTGTATTGCACGCAAGCCGCTCACATCGACTTTTTCGTATACCAGTATTAATGCTGTTGCTATGCTCCGATGCGATTCGGGAATGATTGTAGAATTGGAATACAATGAGGTGATAATCATCAAATAAATATTTTGTGAGCTTCTCACAAGTACTTTGTGATGATTCTAAGCTGATATTAGGGTCATATTTTTCCATGGTCTGCAGAAGCGTTTTCGACGATTTCAAAACTAATGTGGATTTATTCTGGTCTTTGAAAACTTTTTTCGGCCGTTTTAAACTGCCGGTTTGGCGCTTATGTTGTAATCAAATATCTTTGCCATTACTGGCAGTTTTCTTAGAAAACAGCTGCCCTGATCACTTCGATGCTAATCAACACGAAGTTTCAGCCTCAAGTAATAAATTAGATTCATTCCGAGTTATCCAAATTAGATTGAATGAACAAACTTTGGGGAGCAGTAATTGCTTAACATGGAATATATGCCATATCTTTCTCCATCAGTTCAAACGAACGGAACAAGAGTAATTACTCCTCACAAGGCCTAATTATTTCTCAATTACACCGCAGAGCTAATGAACGCGGTTTCCAGATTCCTCCACTGATGGCCATGCGAATAAACTTTCCCGAGGTCCCCCCCGTCACGAGAACATCACAACTCGCAGAAATGTTTGAATAATTTGTTAGTGAAAGTTTCTCTCCTGCGGTTGCACCTTTTTATAATGCCCAGCACGTTTCCAGGCTGTCACTGGTAACAATTTTTCTCAGTTTCACAGTTCGCAAACAGCAACCACAGCAGGTATCCAGTAAAATAATAAAATTTCTTGACTGATTATATATGTATTAATATACTTATTAAGTCAGACCAGTCGGCACTCGCTGGTGTCATTTTGGTTGCAATTTTCCTCATTTCTGCTTAGCTTTCCGTTCGCAACCCGCTGTGTTCTTAATCCAAACACCAGCCATCGGGTGAGAGTTTGCGGTTTTATTCTCCCTGCCCTCCGCTGCAAAAATATGAATAAATCCATAACTATATTTATGAAACTAGGCGCCTACTGCCCTGAACGCGTCCAGGGTCGCCCACAGCAGCAGCTCGGAGACCAGTTGACAGTCGAATGAGAGATGCAATCAAGGCGTAAGTCTAGTTGTGGGGCTTGATGCTGGGGTGGTGCGAATAAAAAAAGCTGCATGTGTTTGGGACTGTTTAGATAGGAGAATTTCACCACCCGTCTCTAGTGCAGCTCTTTTGGTTGCCTGTCACTGCTAGCGTCACCGTGAATTAAAACCAAAGTGCATAAAATAATTCAAGTAATGGTAATTTTATTCTGAACGTATTCCAAACACGGACGAAAGCCACAACCGCTCGGACCTTTGCAGCCCGAATCGTTGTAACGAGTGCCGTGTCAATTATTATGTTCAGTCAGTCCCGGGCTATGCGAAGCCATAATCAAACAGACGACGGATGCCTGTTACTTGGAGAACCAGGAAACTCGCGCACTAGAACCACCGGATTGCACTATTGTTTGACTAACTTAAGCATAACTGTTGTTTGTGCAAGCAATTAATTTTCGTCGGATGTGGGCTTACGCTTTCTGGAATATGTGTGGATTGCAGTTTGGCTTACCTAACTAAAGCATAGCTAGTGTTTATGCAAATAATTAATTGCCGTTGAAAAAGAGTTTTTGCACTAGTAAAATCTTCCATGGTTTTCTTGCTGGACTACAAGTTAAATGCCTAAACTGAACCGTGCATTACATTATAGGACTTAAACGACGCTTGATCTTAGTTCAAGTCAACAGATTGTTTTATTTGTAGGGTGAAAATACTCCCAGACACCCTGCTCCGGCGAGGCATTAAAATTATACCTCACTCGAGTGTAATCACAGCTAAGCTCATTGAAATTCCACGTGACGCGTACGTATTGAAAGAAATTCCATATTTTCTCATTACACTGCATTGCACTAACCTTCGCTCGTTAATGGTTCGTTTGGTTGCTGAAAAGCTGTGCTTAGCTTCTCCATCAGCAGCACACACAAGCGAGCAATGCGTTGAACTAGAACCGAAAAAGCTGATGAACTTTCGGAAAAGCAATCAGCTATCAAACCATGAATATCACGTGATAGGGGTTCCTATAGGGACGGTAAAGGTCCGGTGCTGGAAGGAAACGTCCGAATGCTGATTTTGTATTTGCCCACATATCCTGCCCAATTCTGCTCGTTGTCGACCGTTATGTCCAACTTTCGTTCTAGCATGGAAACGACCTATTGCGATATAATGAACCAACTTCTGAAGGTGAATGTTTCTAATACACTCTGATAACTTTCCGGATATGCCTATAGAATGAAACATACAATATTATTCGTCTATGAGCGGAAGCTGGGAGTGAAAAAACAAATCATTTGGGATCTAACATTTGTCACAGCGGATGAAACCCGAGGAGAAAGATAATAATTATAGTTTCTTTGTCACTTCAATGCTTACGCTTGATTTAAATCTCAAACAAACCCCTTTTACGGGTTTGGGTATGAAATCGATTTTGTTACGTCTTTCTATAGGAGCGGCCAAACCTAGCAAAATACCCTGGCTACTGGTGGCACACAAGCGTACATTTTACCGCATAAAAAACCGGATCAGCTTCGCTACCGAAACAAAGAAAACCGACAGTCACAGCAGTGGACCATAGAGAAACAACCTAATGTGGGGCTGAAGTGGAGCAAACTATAAATAACTTAAAATAGGGCTCCGCTAGGCACTGTAGTACATCAAGGAATGCGCCCGTTGCTGATAGCTGTTTCCGTGGTGTAGTGGTTATCACATCCGCCTAACACGCGGAAGGCCCCCGGTTCGATCCCGGGCGGAAACAAATGTTTTTTGGAAGTTAGAAGTAAACTACGCTCACAGATTGGGGTGATGAGCGGGACACAACTGTTAATTTTTAATTTTCCTTAAAGACGTATCCATCAGTCAAAAGTGTTTTTCATAATAGTGAGATTTTTTAATTAAATTGTTTATTGAATGAAAAATGCACGCTGCATGCACGTTTTCAGACAATAGAGGTCTTTTCTATACCAGACCTTCTACGGTATAGTCATATATGATAGACGACCTAATAAGATACATAGTAACATTTTGTTCGATTATAGTAATATGAAAAGGAGCGATCCCAAATTACTACCTTGCGGTACCCAAAGTATTTTTGGGTCAATCATGAGCCAACACACAAAAATTAATTTGCAGCTTTTTTCTTGATTCTTGCATTCCGAAATGACGTAATTCATCATTCGTTCATTTCTGGCGAGAATGAAAATTTCACAATTTTGACGTAGAACTACGTTTTACGGCAATATTCTGGGATTGGGATGCAAATTGCAATAACACCGACATCAAATAACCAACTAACCGTCCACCGAAATGCAGAAAATTGTTTGGAAGCAAATTTCAACCAATCAGAGCTGAAAACAAGGCCAAATGCCATCCAGAATATATTTTTTTACGGAGATAATACCCAGAGACCGGAAATCGACTCCAAACCCCAAAGTTTAAGATGGTTACTTTCGATTTCTTGTAAACAGCTTGAAACGGCTGAATATTACCCAAAATTAATATTTTTGGAACTAGAAACCGAGAAGTAACTCCAGATGCCATTTTGAAGTACGAAAAACAGTCAAAAATGGCCAAAAACAACCAAGAGAACAGTATAAAATGACCAAATACAGCCTAATATGGGTATTTTCGAAATCAAGAGTTACTCAGACACCGGAAATCGTCATTTTGAATATAGAGATGATCAAGGATGGAAAAAATCGTATCATTCATTCGGGTATCATTCCTGAACGTGCTATTCATACTTCCAATCCCAGCAAACAATCGCTATTAAAAATGACACATTATCATGCATGCAAGAGACAACTTAGAGCAAAGAAATATATGGTGGCTTACTTGGATAATTTTGTTTCAGTATTGCTTGCTTTATACGGAGCGAGCAACATATAGCGAGTGTTTCACGAACGAATCATAAACGATTGCACATGAGCGATCGCAACGATTCTTTCAAATGTTGGTTGCTTGTAGTTGGAATTCGGTTACTCCACATCGTGCTTTCACCGTGATATTCCTCGATGATTCTTGTTGATTTCAAATATCACGTGCTAATGCACCATGCTACAATTTCCGTAAGTATTGATGATACCTACTAGCTCCGGTGAGCAAACATTTGAACGGAATCTAACGTTCATTTGGATTCATAATTTTGTATCACTGGCGATAATCTCTAAAAGATTCTCGCGATATTGTTGAATGTAAGGGAACTTGGATACAATAAATATTATCGTGTTTGAATCATTCAGTCTCTTTCTATAGTGTTCGGAGCACTCAGAAGCGAAAAATGATCAGCAGCGTTTCTATGGAAAACTTGTACGCGAGTGAAAATAGTTGGACGATACATGATGAATTAAAGAACACATTTGCATGAAACATTGCTAGTGAGTGAAAATTTCCATGCTTGGAGATGCTAACTTTTGGTTACTAGAAAACGGCCCAAATTTGCCGCATACTACCGAATTTAAGTATTTCCTGACTCGAAATAATGGTCTGAGGTCAGAAATCAACCCCAGACGCTATTTTAAAATTCAAGATGGTGAATTCCGATGTTCGGAAAACGACCAAAAATGGACGAATACAATCCAATATGGATTGTGATGCCTAGAAACCAAAAATCAACTTCAAATGCCAAGGTGGAAGTCAGATAACACCCAGTTTCTGGAATATAACCGAAAATGACCAAATGTTATCTAATATACTAATACTTCCGAAATCGGAATGACGCCCAGAGACCTGAGGTGACTTTTTAAAACACCATAAAACGACCCCAGTTATCATTTTGGAATTTCTGTAGAACCAGTTTTAATAGATTATTGTAATTTTGGCAATAGAGAGAGTTGAAAGAGACTTATTACTTAAATTTACTGCTTCAGAACATCATATTAAATAATTCCAATCGAGTGTATTCTCTAACTCATTACGAGAAATACATTGTCATAAAACAACTGTAGTAATTCTATGTGAACCTTGTGGTCGTGTCTCATACCCAACCTCTTCAACTTTTTTTTTGTTACAGAGGATGATGAAAAATTTTAATTTTAAAGCTGTTATTTAACGTCACAAAAATGACAAAAATAATCCATCAAAAAATGCGACTAAATAAAAAGTAAAGGAGCTTCGTAGCTGCAATGTTACAGCAGAGTCCGCTTTGACAAGAGGTTGATCGTGAGTTCGATTCTCAGTAGAATGGTTTTATTCTTAGGCACCTTTTCTTCACGTTGAATTTTACAATACCATTTGACAAAAAAAAATCCCTCTTACAATAAAAAAATGAAACCAGAGGGATATATAGTTTAAACTACTTCATGAATTTTTTTTTTTTGGCGATTATATTCGCGGGATGAACAAGGCTATGTATAGCAGAGCACCGTAAAAATGAGAAAACAATAAACATGTCACATCAATACAGCAGACACACGAATGATAGCTTAGTTGCACTCTGTAATTGATCCGAATCAGTAAAATTGCACAGTGAACCAACTGAATGGGGCTAGGAGTGACCGACCATTCTCACTAGTGACTCACTACTTTGAAGGGTCAATAACGTCCTTGCAATCAGATGGGAAGAGGGAAGGGATATTAGTGTGACCCTCGCTATTTGGAGACCGTGTTAATCTCTGCATCTCCACAAAGGTTACGAAAAGAAGGAAGGGAAGTTTTTGTTAGTAGGGAAGGGCTCGTTGGATCAGGATTCACTCTGATAAGTGATGCGATCATACATTTTATTCATACCCGGCTCATTTGAGTTACTTTCGGTTTATTCTCCATTCAGTCGGCTGATTAAGGATGCACACTTAGCTTATTTAGATTCGGTACTGGTTTAAACTGAGAAACTTTAATAATGCTGTAGGGGCCACGCGCGCGTTTGTGATTTATTTCATTAGAGCGCAAAATTGTTCCGTTTTCTGATTCGAGACCGATTAAAACTAGCACACCTCGGTATGCTGTTAGGGCCACGCCCAAAAAGTGGAAGATTTTAGTGAACTGCAAAATATTACACTACACGATGTGGATCAGATTTATATCGACATATCATAGGAAAGCTATCGGAACCACTCACAAGGCTGTGGGGTTTACTGCGGTTTACTGCTCAGCGGTAAACATTGGAATGAGGTTCTAAGTTGATATTTTCCATAAATATTTTAAACGCATCGGAATGACCCAGAAGTACATAATCGTGATACATTATATCCCATGATGGTACGCTTAATTTCGAATTCTTACAAGTCATCCACGCTGTCATCCACGAAGCGGAAACCACTATATTGAGTTTAAAAGAAACGTCCACAGTTGACTTTCAGTCCCTAGGCATCATTCCGATTCCGAATACTGATACTCAGCCATTTCTTAGTTTTCCAGAAGACAGAAGTCGCCATTTTTTATTGCAAAATGACGTCTGGAGTTTATTCCCGGCGTCTGAACATCATCCTGGTTTTGAAAAAAAAAAAAACCCCGTATGGGTGATATTTAGCCATTTTGAACTGTTTGCCAGAAGGCGGAAGTCGCCATCTCAAATTTCAAAATGGCGTCTGAGTTGATAATTGGAAATATTCATATCAAATGATATTTAACCATTTAGACTGTTTTCTAAAAGTCTAAAATCGCCATCTTGAATTTCAAAATGGCGTCTGCATTTGATTCCCAGCCCGCATCCAGAAACAGCCGTTCCTGGATATTTAACCGTTTTAGAATGTTTTGCGGAAACCGGAAATCGTCATATTAAATTTCAAAATGGCGTCCCGTTGGACGGTACCGGAAATACCAATATTGGGTGGTATTCATCCATTTTCAACTGTACTTCAGAAGCCGGGATTCGACATCTTGGGTCTCAAAATAGCATTTGAAATTGAAGAACTAAAATTTCTACTGCAAAGAGGGATTTGTAACGAAAATTTACATGAAAAAAATCCTTGATATCGTACCGGGCGACTGAGATATTGGTATTTTCATGAGTAATGGAAAACTAACCATTTTTACAAAAATGCCACCAAAGCTCAATATATATGCGTTGTTAGAGTTTGTAGTATAAACTAATTTAGCTAATTTATGTGGGCAATGCAAGGAAATGCTCGTGTTTCATTGGAAAATCATTCTGTGAGTCAAATAAATGAGTACGATGCTGAACTAAACCATAAAAAATATTCAAAAATAACTCTAAAAAACGAAAATATACGGAAAAATGTGGGAATTTAAAAGAATTGCAAAAAATGCGAGAGTGGTTTTTAGCTCAAAAAACTCATTTTTTTTTTTATCCCCGTTTGGGCAACTTGTCAACAATTTTTTAGAAACCCAAAATGTTCTTCAAAAATACTATAAATAACAATATCTTTCAATTGCTTGATTTCAATTCTGGGTTTAGCATCTTGACTTTTTCAACATCGTTCTTTCTCGTTTTAGACCTTTTCATTCAGAAGCAAAAACTCGCCATCTTGGATATTAAATTGCGTTTGGAGTTGAGCCTCTGGGTATTATCTTGGTTCTGGAAATACCCATATTGGGTGACATTGACCCATTTTGGAAGCCGGAAGTCACCATATTGAATTTATAAATGACATCTGGAGTTGATTCGCTGCCTTCGGGTATCATCGCATTTCCGGAAATATACCGGGTCTAAAAATAACCCCCATTTTGGACTGTTTTCCAGAAACCGGAAGTCGCCATAATACGTTTCAAAATGGCATCTGGAGATGATTCCCAGCCTCCTGAAAATATCTAATTACGTTTCTATATAACTATGATTGACTGTTTTACAGAAATCGCCATCTTAGATTTTAAAATAACGTCTGAGTTTACACTCGGTCTTCAGACATCATCCCGGTTCCGAAAATACCCATATTGGGTGATATTTAGCCATTTTAGAATTTCTCTCCTTTGACATCCCGATCCCGTAAATACCTATATAACGAGTAGAATTTGATCATTCAATAGTCGAATACATTTCAGAAATGAAGGGAATACTATCTATAAAATCAAATGCGTTACGATTTTTTAAATATATAAGCAGATATCATTGTTTGCAAGAATCGATCTTTTTCTATTCAAAAATAATCTATACAGTTTTATGGGCAGAGTAGCTCTTTTAAGAGAGCAGTTTTGAATTTCTCACACGCGTACACAGTGGTTACTTTGAGAGTTTAACAGTTCTTAATGTTTGGATAAACTTCAATTTGCACTCAATGAACCGTAGTTTGTTGCCGAGAGCTGTTCAACAAAAGCTGGTAAAAAATCCTTACTAGTTGATCTACGCAAAACATTCATTTTCTTGTAAGTATTCATTCGAATTTATTTTCCTTGGAAATAAATACTAAAATAAGAATTGCCAAAACAAACATGAGATAACATTTATAAAGACTTCTTTTCAGCTTTAACCTACATGTTACTTTTCTATATTTTAATATACGCAAATAATACTACACAACGCACAGTTAAATAATACAAATTTATTGTAAACAAAAGTAATGCCAATCAAACATTTTATAAAAAAAAAGTTGCAATGATGTAACAGTCGATTTATGTACTCTGTGTACGATGCATTTATTGGTTTTTATTCATATTTGCTATAAACGGAGATTGAACAGTAAAACTTTTCACAACAATTTCACTCCTCCCAAAATTCTTCAGAAAACGAAAGAAAAACCTCAACCCCACCTAGCGAGATATAAAGTACAGAGCAAAGGGTTCAATTTATTCGAAAACTACAATTTATTTATCACGTCCCAAGTGCTTTTGCCTTCGGAACGTGACTTTCAAAAATGTCACCCAGTAGGAGGACGACAACGATCCGAAACCCTTCGCGGGACACTAACACAAAAATTTGCTGCATGGGTTCCACTTGTCTGCACCAACAACGGAGTCAGCTGTCAACCTGTGCGCTGCTTTCCACTTTCACCGGTCCTATTGGTGGTAGTGACAATGGTTCTCGAACAGAATGTGTGCTATAGTTTTTCTCGAAGCAGCCGTCAATTCTCCCGGCTGACTCCCACTCCTCGCAAATCGATTGTCAGTGACTGTTTTCACTTCTCGAGTGACAACTCCGGGTGCCTGTTCTGTTATATGTTGTGTGGCGCAAGTGTATGTGTGCGTACTTTCCTTCAAAGTCCACTGACCGACTGGAGCCCTTCTTTAATCTTATGTAACTTTCACGTGAAGCGAGTTTGAACCGAAAAATCGAAATGTCATGTTCGATCAAACATTGAACTTTTTTTTTCTACTCATCACAAAATTAGGCTACTAAACATTCAGAAAAAAGAAACTGGAGCGTAAAGAATTCCACCGAAGGCTAGAGAAAAATCAACGCAAATACCGTCGCAGGAAAAACTAGCAGCATTCGCTCGGAAGCAATTCACATTACACAATACTGCACCATTATGATCTGCTGCCTGTGTGACTCCCGACAGGCGGGCCGTCCCTTGCAGAGCACAAAAGCCATTAACGACACAGCAAGAAAATGGGGCACACACGTAGCTTCAGCTTTAATTGTAATTATTTACCTGGTGGTGTCGATTTTCTAATCTCGAGTAGTCGCTAATCGCGAACAGACGACAGCTGAACAGCACAGCACACAGAATGGCACCAGTTTATTTGGAATAGGGGTCACTTGGAAAAACCCTTGAAACAACCGAACGGGGATTATTGCAGTTCGCGAGTTGTGTAACGATTGCACAAGGCCTGCCAAAAGGATACTGTGAAAGGCTGTGCACAGGAATGACAGTTCGAGCAGCAAATTTTCTAACAGGCGCGCACACTCACACTGGCACACACAAGGAACACACCACACACCGAGCGGGTGGTGGGTTTGCAGTGGAATCCGTTCGGAAAATAGTGCTAGCTCACTGTTACCAATACTAGTAGCGAACGGTTGCTGTCAAAGCCGGGAAAAAGGATATTCGAAAGGAAAAATGAAACCAGCGTCGAAGGGGGATACTTGAGGTAGATGAATCACTGTGGGGGGGCTTAGCGGATTGCTCTGCGACATCGGATCAAGTAAATAGAAAACTAACTGCTCTTTTGCAAAGTTGGTGACAATAAAACCAAACCGATGATTACTTTATTTCAGTAAAACTACTGGTCTTTTTCTTTGATCTGCAATTGAAAAAAAAAACAACGAACCCGATTTTCTTTTTTGCCAATCAATGCCAGCAGTGCTTTTTAAATCAGGAGATTGAAACATAAAGTAAATCATTCTTTTTGATTCTTAGACAGAATTCTAAGTTCAACGAAAAATGCCTCAAAAACGACTAGAGCTTGCGCTAACAGTGTTACAGTTATTTGGAAGAAACTGAGGACTAAGTTCGAAGCTAAAACTAATTAAATCATATTTCCTTCTATTTCTATACTGTGCTATCAGTAATTTAAAAGTTACATGTTATGTTGAACCAGAAACTATAGGAGAGTAAATGATTATTTTGTGTATATTCACTCAGAACAAGATACATAAAAGAAGGGACAGACACACACATACGAGTGAACATTCTGCTCAGAGCTCTGAAGCGCACCGAAACTCGAATTGAAACGTTTCTTCCTAAATCGTAAGTCGTAAGCTTTTTCTCGGCAAAGAAGATAGAACCGTCTTTCCAAAATTTATAAATACCGGCAACAAATCGTATGATGTTCCCATTATTCTTCATGTCTCATGCATGAAACAATATTTAAGAGTTTTTTTAAGCAATACATGACCCCGCGAAGATTGAAAAATGAATGAGCCGAAACGCGACAATATTTATGTGTTTAAAAAAATGTAATTACAATTCCGCAGGAGGATTTTTTTTTTTAAATCTCCAAATAGTTTCATTTATTCGCATTTACATTTACTGCCTCGAAACATTTTAAGGTAAAAAAAATATGAGTCTGAACATTTGTGAACAGGAAATACATTAATTTTGAGCACAAACAAAATTATTAAAACAACCCATAAATTTGATATAAATATTCCTAAATATTTTTTTCAGTGTTTTCTGTGCATATGTGGTAGGGAACATATTCTACGCAGCTCTAGGAACCGCCTGTGTATTCAGCCGAAATAATCGAAATGTGTTGGGTAAAATTCAAACAGTAGTATATCAATCTGTTCTCTGTCGTTTTCTCTGTCAGAACTTGTTTTCAGATTGTAAATCTAAGTTAGCAAACTTTAACAATCATCAATTAAAGTTACCAATCGAGGGACACTATTCCAATCACCCCGAACCTATTTTAAGCAGTTTCCATCTGTTTTGCAGGCGTTTTTTTTAGCACCCGAAGTGGCTCCTGAATGGCTGCAATATAGGCGATTTGTTTCTAGTGGTGTTTGTTCACAGATTTCTTTTTGATTAACGGTATTTCTTATATTCGTAAGACAGCAGACAATCAAAGTTTTTGTTATCATCATTGAAATTGTTGATATTGATCAAAATGCAGGAGTTTGAGCCTGTTTTCTTCGATTGATTAAAATAGGCGCTACTGCTTAAGCCGTTCCTTACCCTAATTAAGAGAAACAAAAATTGAAAGTTTCGTACTTATCTGTTGTAGAATGGCACTGAATTTGTTTTCAAGGAGCAGGGTAAACGAGTATAAAACACTCCAGTCCATTTATTCCGAAACATAGAAAAAAAATGAATATGAAACTATTGGGAGTCCGTAGTCCGTAGTCCGTAGTTTTACACGAGTTTAGGCAAAAAAAATTTCAATCAGATATTATTGAAGGATAAAAAGACTACAAACAAATTAAAAATTCTTGAAATTTAATTAATGTACACCGTGGAGAAGAAAGAGAACCTAAACAAGAATTCGTTACATAATCGTTGTATCCGCGTATGTCTCCTTGGAGCATACCACTGATTATTTTAAAATGAGGTGCCAGTCTATAGAAAAACGATATCTTTCTTCTCCATTCATATGTTAATTTGAAATTCCGTAACGCAATTGATCTTATCAATATTGTTCCCTTCGACGTTGAAGTGTATTCGACTGTATAATGGCAAATACGCCTATTTTCAAAACTGGAATGGCGAGCTCAAATTTTATTTTGGACTCTGGTTTTTTTTTTTTTTTTGTTAAATAACCTAGCATGGTTATATGTTATCCAATATCGATATTTCCGAAATCGGGAATATGCCCACAGACCGGGAGTTAACCATAGACGCCGTTTTTATCCTGGGGTGACGACTTCCGATATCTGGAAAACAGCCTAAAATGGCCTAAAATCATCCAATAGGGATATTTTCGGAACCGTGATGATGTTGAGAAAGGGGGTAGCCGCATGATTATAGAGTCCGCTTTGACAAGCGGGTGGCAGTGGGTTCGAATCCAAGTAGAATCACGCCGTTCGATGTCAAATGGAGCTAACAAAAAAAATAAGTCTCTCTTATAATAGAATTGGCAAGAACACCCAGTTGAAACTTCTCGAGGCAATTATAGCTGGAGATACTTGGCAGGAGGAACGAGGGTCGCTATAGTAGTAAGCGTTAAAATAAAGGGTAAAAATACAGTCATCAACGAATTTAAAAACCAACCACGACACATTTTGTTTATTTGCCCAAAATAATAACCTGTGCAAAATTTCAGCTCGAACAGACATGATTTAGGGGTGCTTCAAAGCGCTTTAAGATTTTGATGTTTTGAACCCTCGAAAATCACATCCCTAATAGAAAAGTATGTTCAAGATGTCTTAAGGTGTAATATACCTTTTTGGTTGAGAAAAATGAGGGAAGTTCGAGCTTATTTTTAGGTGCATGGCACCATTTATATTGCATCAAAGTGGTATTTTTCTAAAAGTACAGTTTATCAACAACAACAAAATACGTTTGATTTTGAGATATATCGAAACCCTTTTTTTTCGCAGAGGGTTGCGGTGATCTTGATAGAGACCCAGCGGGTCAACTGAATTAAAAAAACTCATATTATTTCATTAGTTTAGAAGTGTGCCTTGTCCTTGAACGATCGCTTTTATGAGTATTTTGTTTTCAGTGCAAACGGGAACGTTTTTCCCAAAAAATGCACGTTTTGAGCGCTAAAAATTGCATTAAAAAATTTTTTGCAGCAAAATGTAAATGTATGTTTCAAAAAGCGATCGTTCAAGGACCGGCGAATTTTATAACGAAAATTTAAAAAAAAGATGAAGGAAATCGGTTCAGTAGTTCTCCCGTAATCAGGATCACGGCAAAGTCATTTTCCGGAAAACACTATTCCGAGATAATCGCGTGTAAAGTTTCAAGTTTAGCTTGTGCGGCCGTGGCGAGGCGCGTTGCAAATCACTCTTACTTTCTTCCTATTGCTTAGATCTTCATGAAAATTTGAGGAAATGTTCTCAAGATGTTGTATTTGAAGATAATGCAATAATTTTTTTTTCGGTTTTTCGAAAACCAAAAAGGGTATATAACCCCTTAAGATCGGTTATCATAGCTATCAACAGATTTTCTTTCGATGTACCACATCAATTTGATTAATTTTTTCGGACTTTTCGAATTTCTGCTAGAAAGATATAGCAATCACTGGCAAATATTATATTGGGGTATATGCAAAAGTGATCTAAAGGGCCAAACGTCATATAGCGGTCGACTCTCTTTTCTGTATGTGTGTGTGTATGTATGTACAATTTTTTAAACTTACTCACTTTTCTCAGAGATTGCTGGACCGATTTTCACAAAACAACACAACAAAAACGATTTTAGTATTTGTGTGGATGTAGCGTGGCTGTGGTAATGTATGTTTGCAGGTGAGAGTGTATGTTCGTATACATGTTAGTATGAGTGCGTTATGTATGTATCTCAATTGCATATTTAAATTATTATTTCAGCAGAAAAGCGTATATATTAGCAGTTACCACTTAAAATGACACCAAAACCTGGAACGAAAAATTTTACAACTTTATATATCCTGAGGAAAGCTACGCACAAGGACCGAAACGTCGGTTATAAAACTTAGTAGCGTTTTAATCCACCTTTAAGACTGAAAACCCGTATTTCTCTAAACAAAAAATCGTTACAGTAGTCTTTTGAGCTTGTGTATTGCTATTATTAGAAATGCGGGATACAGCAAATACTGAGCACATCTCACAACATATCAACGATTCTGGTCGAAGTGAGTAAAAATAATTATGCTAAGAAACCAGAAACCAACTCCAATTGCCGTTAAAAATCCAAATAGGCGACTTTCGGTTCCTGAAAAACAACCTAAAATGGTCAGATTCCACACAATATGGGTGTTTCTGCAACCGAAATGATACCCAGAGGTAGGAAATCAACCAAAGATGCCATTTTGATGACTTTTGTGGAGGTTTCTACAGATGGCCACTAAAAATCATTTTTTCAATATAACATTTAGTGGTGATTTTCTACAATTTTCCAATGTTCTACATTGTTGTTTACTATCACAAAACACACAATTTCATCCAAGAAAGTTTATTTTTATCTCTTATATTTAATCGGTTAATGATGATTTTTATAGAAACAATGCACTAATTTACTAAAAGATATCTTTAAAATCTGCAAATATCTGCAGATTAAACCTTTTTTATATTTAAGTATAAGTAAAACGTCATTTAGATATAGATATTTGTCTCTCGCTGTCTCCTGTGCAGATATTTGTAAATAAATAAGTGCATTATTTTAATAAAAATCTTTAATAACTAAATAAACTTGAGAGATAAAAATAAACTTTCTTTGGTGAACTTGTGTGTTTTATTGTAGTTAACAACGTTGTAGAACATTAAAATTTTTTAGAAAATCACTATCAAAAGTTTTATTAAAAAAATGATTTTAGGGGCATTCTAGAGAAAACTTCACAATAGTTCATTTAAATGACAATATACAAGTATAGTGTCTACGACAAAGTTGTTTCTTACGAAATGTGGTAGAACATTACTCAGCAAAGTGGATTTTTATATGCAAAAAAGAGAAAAATAAAACTCATTTCTCACTTTTAGGTAGATTATTCACAAAATTCTAACTTCTACAAAATGGGGAATGATTATTAGAAAAACTTTACTGAAGACACTATTACTCCAAAATCATTATTTTTTGAGTTAAGAGTAATTAGTGTAAATTAGCGCATTATTCTAGTAAAAATTATCAACAACCAAAAATATATGTGAGATAAAAATAAACTTTCTTCGGAGATATTATTTGTTTTGTTGTAGCAAATAATTTTGTAGAACATTCGAAAATTGTAGAAAATCACTATAAAAAGTTAAATAGCGAAAAAAGATTTTTAATAGCAATCTATAGAAAACTCCACAAAAGTTCATTTTAATAAATAGACAAAAGTATGATGTCTTCAACAAAGTTGTTTCTTTTAAAATTTGCTACAACTTTGCTGAACAAAGTGAACTTTTATATTCCAAAATGAGAAAAGTAAAACTCGTTTCTCACTGTTGAGTAGATTAATCATGGAATTGTAACTTCTATAACATGGAGAATAATTAATGTAACAACTATGCTGAAGACGTTACGGTTCTAAAATCAATGTTTTTGGGCCAAAATAATTTCTATCACGTTTTTGCAGCTTTGTAAACAGTGTGCGACGTCCGGTTTCCGGGAAACAACCTCAAAATGCAAAATACCACCCAGTAGTGGTATTCCCGACCAAGGGCGACTCGTCCATAGGCGCAACCTGTGCAATGCACATTGGGACGTCAGGCAAAAAGAGTACAGTTGAACAGGTAGGTTCAACAGCCACGAGTCGCCCCTGTTCCCGACACTCAGAGACTGGTTATCGGCTCCAGACGCCATTTCAGAATCCAAAACAGCGGACTCCTCCTGTGAGGCTGGTGTCAAAATCATTGTATATTAGAATTTTTTTTCTGGAACCGGGATGATGCTAAGAAGCTCTAGACGCAATTTTTAAAATTAATATGGATATATGTTCTTAAATAAAATAAATGACTCTCAGTTTTGAAATATTTTGTTTCGAGCAACGGCGAGGAGGTTCAATTAGTTTTAAATTTAACCAACAGTTTAATTTCTGTTTGGCATTTGATTTTTCCGAACATTAAAAATGTCACAGATTAATTTTAACAGGGTTTGTAACGGAGTTGGAGTAAAATATTAGTGACTAAGTTACTTAAACTTTTTTCAATAGTGGCCAAAAGGTGAACAATATGGGTTTTTAAAATTCATTGTGTAACCATCAATGGATTATATTTCATTTGAAATATGTGTTTTGAACATAGGATGCACAGGGACTGGTTCTCGTAGAAATAAATCGGAGTACAATCTGCATAATTATTTCACATTGAAATGGTTCTAATTAGGTACGCATTATAAAAAGCAAAGATTTGGTTAATTAATAGAATTTGAATTCTAATATGTGAAACATGCAACGCAGTATGGCCCATAACCGACGATGAAGAATATAACCTCGACTTTTTTCAATCCTCTTCAATCAGGAGTAGCAGGAGGGTACAGTCGACTTGAAACAAGGAATCAGATCATTCGATGTCAGAGGGATTTTTACGCATAAAGTTTATTTTCAGGCCCCCTCCTATCCCCCTACTTGACTTTCGATAAATTCCTCTCCAGACAGTTATAATTGCGGATACCTTAGCAGGGTAACGAACGAGGCTCGATGGAGAGGAGCAGTAGAGTCTATGTATATGTATAAGCGTGTAGAAGATTAAAAACCCGTCACTTACCACGGTGACAATTACCTTTCTTTCCGTTGCAGTCGTTAGAGGTGCAGAGGTAACCTCAGTCTCTGGCAGAAACAATTGTAACACTTGCTTCTTACGTTTCCTAACCGACCGCAAGGACGTAGCCAGCGAGGTTATCGATTTATACAAAGCCGAAGTTACTGAATTGTTGTACGTTGAAGATGGTAAATTAATCACAAATTAGCCATCTTACAGTGGTTTTTTGTGCAACTTCACTAGCTCAGATCCATCGCGGAGGAGCAACTACGAAATGTACGGTCGTTATAGCTCAAGGGTTTGTGTATTCTGCCTTGTCCATTCCATGATGAAAAAGCTAACAAAATACCAAGCTGTCAAACTGTCAACAATATACTACAATTTTTCGAGAACATTCGTTTGTCTCAATATCTCCAAATAATGCCAAAGATCTTTTACAATTTAAAAAACAGATTGTCAAAAAAATTCTACGGTCTCGTGCTAGTTCACTACACCCATTTTTTTCCTGTTATTTTTGCGAATAAAAGAATATTCTCCTGATTCGTGCATTGAATCTTCAATCGCAGAAAGAGAATCTCGTCGCAAATTACGCCTTCTGTTAGGCAATCAGTTTCTGTACCGGAGAAGAAGAAAGTATAGACGGAACAACACAGAAGACATTATGTTCTTTTCACGCTTGAAACTCTTCAACTGCCATTTTTCAGAGAACGCCTCGAGATCGTAGAATTCGATGGTGATGAAAATTCACCTTAAAGAGATGCTATTAGGCTTAATTAAATTGATAGCTGTTATCGTTTTTATCAACGTTGAGTCTGTAAGTGCTGTGTGTTCTATTATTACACAGGGATGAAACTGCGTGCGAGCATTTTTCAAGTGTGTGCGAGCTTTGCTTGGTACTTTGGTTCGCATTTGATTCACGTGTAAAGACTGAATGGATGATGCTTGATGAAAATGATTCATGATTGCATACAAGCCAGATGAACTAGATTCTGCACTTGTGTTAACGATGTTTTCATTCTATGCAACTTGGAACTGATGAAAGAATTTGAATGCAACAGGCCGACAATCAGCAGCCCTGGCTATAACACTATTGAAATGAAATAATCCTTGTTAAATTGAATCAATTAAAATTATACTGAGTATTCATTATTTTGAATGGTCAAATTAACCATGGTTGCTCTTCGCGTCGGCATTTAGTATCTTTTTTTCGGTATTCGTTTGAAATTTTAAATCGAAGTAACGAACGAAGTTAACCATATTTCGATTTTTTCAGTACCATGTTTCATCTTTGGTTCAGACTTAGAACGTTGTTTGAAATTGTTCGAACGATTTGTTGAGCTAAGCTACTAAAACGATACATAAACGCTGCTGCCAGATAATGTTGATAACCACAAATGAATATCTAGCGATTGTTTGATAAAAGCTTATGCTATCTTAGCTTTTGTTCAAGCTATTGGAGCAAAAGTGCCGGTAGTTTTCCTTAAAATATCTTCCGGTGGATCTATACCACTTATTGAACAGACAGCTTGAGGCGATATACTTCGTCCTCCTTAACTTAGTTCCCCATCTGTTTTCATTTTTACCTCTCATAATGCTTTTAGCACTGACACTTTTGCGTTGAAGCATTTCTCATTAGGCGGAGGAAATTTTATCAATTTAAAGGCAACTTTTTTAGCATAATGTTCTTCCTCGACCCACTTCCACAAAGTCGGGACGCTTAGCCAAAATTGCAAGAGGTTAATTAACTTAGTTGTCCCGTTTTAAGCACAATCTATTATCATTGGATACCGCCTACTGACGTCATGTAATCTAGGATAAAAAATATAATTTCTGAATAAATTAGAGAATGGAAGAGCATTCAATTTCAGACGACGACATCGCCAAAACGAAAATGACTAAAAAAACATGTTGAATTGATTGAGAACCACGATTATCATAAACTAGAATCAAGTGATTTTTTTTCCTAAACCGGCCGAAGACGTCCTATTAAATTTAACCCAGCCGACTGTGGAGGCTAATTTAAAGATGATCACAACCATAATCCTGTTGGAAAATCAAACATAAATTCAGTCAACAGAAAAGTTCTATCAAAAAGCTGCAAATGCAAGTGCCAAGCACTCGAGAGTAAAATTGAAAACATGTGCCTACATAAAAACCGAAAAAAAATCTACTCCTATTATGTTTTTCTGAAGTTCAAAGCAAGTTAAACACCAGCCGGGGACTCGTACAGACAATTACAAGGCCGTCTTTATTTCTTCAGATCTACAAAGCAAACTCACGCCCAACAAACGCCCTTTCCCAGTTCTATACATCATGTCGTGAACCCGATGCCCATGTTCGGGGTGTCAATTTTTACTGCTCGAGCGAAACGTGACTTCGATAACGATGTGACCATGTGACGAGAAAGTGAAACGGACCATCACAAAATCGTATAAGGATATGACAAGCTAACAAACGAAAGAAAAAGGATCAAGCACTGCGAAAAAAAACAGAAGGACAACCGAGAGCCGTGCTGCATTGATGATTCATTGGTACTGGGAGCGATAACGAATCGGTTATTTTACGGTTGCGGTTCAACAGCAATTGGTGGTAATGATGGTACAGTACTGATGATGCCCGATGGCGATGATAATGATGACTCTGGCGGTTAGTAGAAAATCGATATTTGTCTTGCGAAACAATTGTTACGTAGCTTTAAACGATAAAAATTTGCAGATGTTCCATGATGTAAAAGTTAGAGCATAAAGAATCCCATCTCAAAGCTAGATAATATTCCCACAGCTTTTTTTTAAGTTAGTAAAAACAAAATTTATGTTAGCCTTAAAGTCCCTGATTAGTACTATCAAATCAAAGTACGTTACGCAGTTAGTTTTATACAGGCGTAGAAAACACTCGCTAAACACACACGCAAGATTATGTTTTGCCTTCATCACTCACTAGTTCTAGCTATTCTATACTTAAGTGTTAAACCTGAACACAGACGCACCAATCACCAAAACAGAATATCGCCTAGTTAGAAGGGAGTTGTGAAGAAGGACGAAAGAGAGTTGGGATGAAATCAAAAGAACATACCTTGACTTGTTTATCGCTTTTAGATGAGCTCTCAAGTACTTCCCAAAGGGGCAAACGCTGTCAGTCGCTGTACTTTCGTTGGCACTAGTCGTGTACTTATCGAGTGTTACACAACAGCTTCGCTCTAAATAGCGTACGCTATGGCTAGATAAACACTTGCTCGCTATTCAGCGGAAAAAAAACTTATCGCCTCACTTCCAACGGAAGAGGCGCAAACATACGAGAACCTTAGAAACCTTTTGAATCAATAATTTGGCCGTGGATGGTGTAGCAATTTCTGTACTCCAACTTCTTGACACCCGTCACGTTCTGTTACTTGCCCAAAATCAAACTCACTAGCTATCCAACAGAATAGCAGCTCACTTGCCCCAATTTAGGCCGCTTGAGTCACGCACTAGACTGACAGCTTCGAAAACAACCTTCGCAGCTTGGAATATAGACACCTTGTACTCTCTATTTAGAGCTACTATAATTTTCCGCCCTACACCGTGGGGTTCTTCACTACTTTCCTATGACACCTGGCTTCGGCTACACAAAAATCTACCTTTTCAGTATGTACACTTTACAACTCTCTTGAAAGCACTGAACCACTGAAAACCCAAACAAATACGTCCACCTTCAGACTCGGTTCCTGACACTCTAAACTCCAGCAAACTGGACTGCGAATAATCAACCACAACAGGACAAAGTCGGCCCCGAAATCGAGAGAGTGCAAAATAAATGACAGTGCGCTCTCTCACGGTGTGTTCTCTGCTGCGAGCTCGCAGTGAAGTTTGTTGCCATGACAGCTGTCACGCACGCCGATACCGATTTGCAGTGGTGAATTATATGAGTGACAGTGCGCGAAGTGGTGAATTAGGCTGCTGAAATCTGCAGTACTAGATGCAGCAACTTGGCGAGCGTGTTTGTTATGGTTCGTGTCTTTGGTGATAGCACGGAACAACGTTCGCAAAGCACGTTCATATTTATTCAAAAGATATTTTTTAAATTAACTTGAAATCACAACCATGCGTATAATGGGTTGTTTAGCAATATACGAACTCCTGTTTCTTATATATCAGGTAGAAGAGTAAGTTTTGCTGAGCAAAACGTAATTTAAAAAGAATTGTTGCCCATAACCGAAGGACAACGATATAGCAACGATATAACGATATTTTTTTTTAAATTGCATTTTAGTTATAAAACGCTTTTACAAATAATGTATCCAGCTTTTTACACACCATAATGGCGGTCGCTATAATGCGTGTTCGTAATATGCGAACCTCTCTGCTTACGTCAGATTTGCGATTTCTGAAAGATTGGCAACACAAGTGTTACCAGATAAATTTTTCTTTTGATAAATTGTATGAAGACTTCAAACTGACGTAAGCAGAGTTGTCAAAAGGGTGAGTAATTTATTACGAACTTTGCATTATAGCGTCCGCCATTATGGCGCGTAAAAAGCTGGATAAAAACTAGTATAGCTCAACCGAGGGGTAAGACAGTGAGTAAATTTGAGGTTTTCCGAGTTTTTCTGAGGAAACCTGAAAAATAAAGAGCAAATCTGAGTAACTCTCGTGTCTCTGAATATGCATCCTTAAACTATTTTCCCACCGCATATATACATATGAATGTTGCTCGGTCCCACCGTTCATATATATTTCTTGCTTTCAAGGTAATCAAAGATGTGAATCATCTGAGAATTTCGGAGTAATATTGAGTAAATTAGAGTAACTCCCAAGTAAAAGAGCAACTCGGATAAAAGTGAGAAAATTTGAGTTTTTCTGAGAAAACGTGAAAAATAAAGAGCAAATCTGAGTAACTCTCGTGTCTCTGAAAATCCATCCTTAAACCTTTCCCCCACCGCGAATTTAAATATGAATGTTACTCGGTCTAACCGCTCATATATTTTTCTTGTTCTCAAGGTAATCGAAGATGTGAACCATCTGAAAATTTCGGAGTAATATTGAGTAAATTAGAGCTACTCCCAAGCATAAAAGTAACTCAGATAAAAGCTGTCTCGCCCCTCGAGCTCAACAACCCAATTCATGTGGAGCAGAATTCTTAAGGGTTTTTTTTTATTCTCGCTTATTTTCCGTCGGTCTAGTTCCGCCACTGTTGTGGCCAATCACCGACGCCCAGGGAGGCGACTCCACACCCAGGACCCTAACTCACGACCCGTTTATTAACGGACCGGCGCCAACGGCTTTACTTCCTCATGCGATGGAAGGCGTGATCCCAGAGATTTTACGCCTCAGAAAATCTTCCGGTGTCGGCTAGGATTGAATCTAGACCAGTTGGGTTGGTTGTGAGTGGATCACGCCACCTCACAACCATCGACACCTATGTCGGCGGTGGGATTCGAACCCAGGCGTCGAGCGTGGTTGGCGGAGACGTTACCAACCACACTAGGCCCCCGCTACTTCTTAAGGGGTTATATCTACCAAATGCTCAAAACAACAAGGCTTTTTTCATGATTTTTTTACAGGACATTTGAGATGTAAGGTATATAAGTAATATATCATTGGATTGAGCAACTCTTGCAGAATAGAAAAAATATTTTTATTGCTATTTTTGTTACAAAATGGCGGCTGTGCAGCGATTGCCGTGAACCGCTTTTTTTAAAAGTTGTTCCGCGGCGAGTAGTAGAAGTCGTGCCCAACTCCACCCATAACCAAAACAAAATTTTTTGACGTTGACTAACGTCTATATCGAAGTTAGGCCCCTGAATTTGCAAATCTAGTAATTCAACCAGAGAAAACCAGGGAAAAGTGGTCAGGTTTTGAGCGCTTATTTTGCAGTCATCTATAATCAGGTTTTCGAGGTTTTGGCATCAATCGATCAGAAACTCTTTTACGGTTAAATTTATGTAACAAAAACAAACTATTTTTGAGATACACTATTGAAAAATTGGTAATCAATATCGATTGTCTAAATCATACCGCGCAGCCAATCACTACCTCTCTTCCCAAGCACAGTCGACACTAACGGATACAATCGATCTGACTTTGTTGTTATTGTTGTGGTCACTTTCTGTTTCCGATGTTTATGCTGCTGCTAGCGGAAAAAACCTTGCAAAAATGCATGTTTGTGTTGGTGTTAATATTATGACAGCGGCCGGCGCAGCTTTCAAGAAACATTTGTCTCTTCCATTCCATAATTTGCGTAGCCCATCCCTCTTTTAATTTATCTGACGAAGCCTTGGTATAAAACGTACCGTTCGAACATTTCACCCCATCAGTTTCATTACTAAACCGTACCGGCTACATACGGACGCTATCTTGAAAGAATTCTAAACGGACTGACCAAAAACATGGATATATTCGGCACCTGGCCCCTTTTGGTGCCTCGAAATTTTGTTACAGAAGCGGCTAATTGAATTTTCTGTTTTATTACAAAATGCTGCTGCTAGCGGATAAAACCTTGCAAATATGCATCTGTTTGTTGGTGTTAATTTTACGACAGCGGCCAGCGCCCCATCATTTTGATTCCAAAACTGCACCAGCGACATGCGGATGCTAGGTGATAGCAGCTGAAAGGAGGAAAGACAAGAGTACCGGTCATCTCGTGCCGGTTTTACTCGTTATGCTGGTGGCTGTTAGTAATAAATGGCACTGCAAAATACTAAAATGGCTGGAATTCTGGACGGACTAACCAAAAACAAAAAGTAGGAGGGTGGTATTCAAGACACGACCGCATGACGTTGACTACCGTATTCTTAAAAAAATAGTACCGGTCATCTCGTGCCGGTTTCACCCGTTATGCTGGTGGCTGTTAGTAATAAATGGCTACTGCAAAATACTAAAATGGCTGGAATTCTGAACGAGAATAATCGGAAACTGGTACCTTTTGGAGCCACGAAATTTTGTTACAGAAGTTTTGTAAAAGAAGCGTTGCAATTCCCTCTACTATTTGCTTCAATGGAATATTTTTTTTTTTTTTTAAGAATACGGTAGTCAACGTCATGCGGTAGTGTCTTGAATACCACCCTCCTACTTTTTTCATTATCTACATAAGTGTCGCTAGTGAAGTACACATGATTATATTTTTAGAATTTTTCTTCGCAAAATGGCAACGGTTTGAAAAAAAAACTGTTTCGACAAAAAAAAATCGGCTTTAATTGTTTATGACTTTTGTTGTTGTTAATCAATCGCTAAAATCGTGTGTACTTCACTAGATAATCTAATGAAGAAGCTACAGTTAAAATTTCAAGTCAATCAGATGTAAACTTTTTCAGTTCTACTGCTCGCCGAATTTGAAAACATGGTTTTGAGAAAAACGCGTTTAAGTTTGCTATAAATCTTAAGAATCGCAACAGTAAAGCCCCTAATAATTTTTTAACCTTCAGTCAGCTACCCCTGAGCCGCAAAGTTGTCCCTTGTGGGCTTTATCTTCCTCTTCTTCCTTTTATTTTATCTGATCTAAGGCTCTATACTACAAATTTGAAACACGATATGGATCATAGGTAACTTCTACTAGTTTACACAGCCTCGAAATTAAAAACAAAAACGAGCATCGCCAAAATAAACAAAAAATGTTTTTTGGAGCATGAAAGTTGTTCGGTAAAAATAGATTTAAACGAATTTTGAGTTTAGATCAGTACTTGAGCGATGTAGATTTTGATTCTAGGATAGTTTTAGCATGATTTAAGCCAATAAAAAAAATGACAAGAAAAAAAAATTTTGGTAGATATAACCCCCTAAGTTTATACTTCGAACTGAAATCAAACATATCTGTTCGAATTTAAACGCGTAGAAAAATCAATTTTCCGCCAGCTGCTACCTTTCTGCGAGATAATGAGAACAAAATCTGGCAAAAATCTGTCACATTGTCAAATATTTCGAAGATTTTGAGGTTTGTCTAGCGCGCAATCAGAAATCCGGAAATTGATAGATTTATTTGGGATATAAGCTAATGTGTTAGTGCCAAGCTTCGAGAAAAACAGAAACAAACAGCTGTTTTATTTGCAATGCTACGTTTTAGGCAGCTGAACAAACAAACAGTTGAACACTTATTGGATGTTTTTTGCTAGTGTGGTAGCAGTTACTATCTATGATAAAAATGAATTCGGGACTACGAAGGTGTCTTGCACGTAGTAGCGAATACAGACAGTGTTATAAACAGATACGCAAAGAGTGAGGTCGAAAACTCCAATTGAACCGTCAAATCAAGGCTCCAAGTGTGTAAAGTAAACAAACTCAGGAGTGTTACTTTTCGTACAGAATGTGTATTGTAATCAGTATAAATGTTGTGAACCACGTGCAATTATGGTTTGGACTGAAAATGTATTCGTTATGCTCGTATTATGAGTGGTGCATTGAAAAATAAAAAAATGTATAAACAAGCTTTGAAACTCAGTAATATACCCTTACGAAGCTTCGGAATTTCATTACACTTTCTAGTGCGTATGAAAAGTCATGCGAAATTAAATGTGGTTGCCAGAATTGTTTGGAATAGAATATTCTCTTCGCGTATCTCTTTATAAAACAGTCTTTAAACCAGAAAAAAAAATTTACAATATATTTTGCGGTGAGAACAGTAAATGGACAATGTTTTTTATTGTAACCATAAAAAACATGGTATGTTTACTGTAAGCTTGTACATGTTTTTTGTTATTACCATCTTTAAACAACGTTTTTTGTTGTTTAATCTACCACCGACAATAATTTTACCATGAAAACATTGTCAGTGACTTCTAAATATATCTTCGTTGTATAGATCATTGCACGGTGACGTCACAAAAAAAGAAGAATAAAGAGATTTGACAGGGGTCGCGGGTTTGTTTACATGGTTTACATGAACTTCTGAAATTTCGGCTTCAGTGAAAAGTGTGTTGCTCAAATTACGCTTAATTTTACTGCCTGGTAGTACCGAATTCTCATAAGCGGAGAGTTTTCCGATCTTTTTCGCACTCGTATCATTCATTTTCACTTCTATCTCTATACGGAGAATGGAAAAAAGTTCTAACACCTTATAAACAGACCCGTGGGAAATGTCAAAAAAGTGAGGTTATTTTTCGTGTGCAATGATCTATTGTTAATAGTAGAGATACTCAAGAGAGAGATAAGCGATGAAAAAAAAACACCAATTTGGCAACTAGGTTTCACATGTCAGAGGTGCCAGATCTCTTCTCAAAGCGCAATGTTGACTACCTTTTTCTTTCGACTCGTATAACTGATATTGACGGTGGAAGTTTTAAGGAATAATAAAATGCATCACAAAAACCGTAAAGGTGTTGAATTTTATATTTAGGAATAATTTTATATACTTGCAGCATAACTGATCGTTATTTTGTTGACCATAAAAAGGTTTGTGAACTACCAGTTAAAAATTAGTGTGATAAAGCAATTTTGGAGCATTCTCAATTCATTGTTTAGTAACAGAACACGGAAACGTGTGAAAATAAAAATATCCTTTATTGTACCTGATTGCAATACCTCTCAATGTGTAACCTTTCTAGTTCGTTTGGCTCGGATTTTGACATGTTCGTTTGGTTCACAACATTCTCTTCGCATATCTCTCCCTCTGAGTATTGCTAGTTAATAGGGTGTTTTAGGGGTATGTATATTATTTTTCCTTGTGATAAGAAATGTCAAAATCGAAAAAATCGATTTCGAATTTTAACAACTCTAAGTGATTTTAAGACAAACCCTGCTGTCAAGAAATCTTGACACAGGGATGTCTTCATACTCCACAAAACAATGTTTTCATACACAGGAAATCTGTGAACACGGCTCCCATTGAAAGTTAACAAAAATTCCAGTAAACACATTAAATCGGGTGCACACGCGCTTCAATGTCTTCAAAGTTGAGACATGTCTTCACATCTGGCATCCCTGTCATAACACGTAAACCAGGGTTATATTTTACACAAGCCAACAGCAGCAACGTCACCTTGTGCACTATTGGGGTTTTATTTCCCACAAACCAGCAACAGCAATATAAATTTGTGCACTACTTGCCAGTCAGAGAAAATTTGAAAAATATGTAATTTTTCAATTTTAAAACCAAAGAAAACTCGCAGAGATCTAAGGCAAATTACGTAGTGCCTACTGAAAGGTCGGTCATCGATTAGTATAAGAAAAAGCAGGTATTTTTAAAATTAAAACTATTTTACAATGGTTTAACGATGATAGTGTAGATTGTGTTTAGAAAAATAATTAAACTGTCTCCAGCTTTATCCCATTGAATGTTTGAGAATAAGGATAAAGTCAATATGTAATAAAAATTCACAATTATTTTTGAATATTTTTTTGATGTTCCATCAATAAGAGTTGAGAAATCTACCGAACTGTCATTTCTAAAATGTTAGAGATTTGCAGACAAAAAATATATTACCAAGCGAATACCTTAAAACAACGTAGATTAACGCAAACCTGAATGTTTTCACTGGTTTAGGTAAATAATACGCATAAAAATTGGTGAAAACAACGCAACAGCTTAATAAAATACGAATACCTAATTTTGGGTAAAAATTTGTATGGAGTTTTTTTTGATATTGATATTCATGTTTCAAGGTTTTCAATTTTACCTAAATGATGACTTCCGTGCAGGTACTCAAAAGCAGGTAAATCATTTTAACCTAAAAGTACCTTCCCGAACAAAAGAGCTGATTTGCGTCAAAAATATGCATATTTGGGTAGTTTTATTTTTCTGTGTGGGACATATTAAACATCCATTGTTCATATTAGTTAACATTCTCTTAACACTCAGTCCGCTTATTTCAAGGTTTGAAATTTTTTGGATGTGGTTAGGAAACAACTCAGAATGCTCAATTTTGTCTACAAAATGTACGTGTTTTTCAACGATGATTATCTCCATACTACCTGATCCGGCAAACTAGTTTTGAGCAATTTCTTAAAATTTTTGCATGTTTTGTTCAAAAGATATATTTAGTACACTAAGGCCGCTTTCACGCGGCTATTTTTACGCGGATTCCGGAATTTACGCGGTTTTTTTTTTGCTTACGCGGATCCCGGAATTTACGCGGTTTTTTTACGCAGATTCCGGAATTCACGCGGATTCCGAAATTTACGCGGTTTCCTTTTACGCGGCATGTATCCCCCGCGTAAAAAGCGACTTAGTGTACATTATTTGTGCCCCAGAACAAATTGAAGCAGATTGTGACGGCAGAGATAGAAGTTTAAGGATGAACAGTACAAAATTAGGTGTTCGTTACGCTTGAAGGCTACTATACCAGTTCTTTGGTTGAGATGATCCTGAAAAATGCAATCGATCGGGTACGAGTGACATTGTCATTCATCATTGAGTTATTCTTTTCATTTCTCGTTAATATAATATGACTACTAGAGTCATAGGTATAGCCAGAGGGGGGCAGGGGGGGTCATTGACCCCCCCCCCCCCTAAATGTTGACATTGGTGCAGAATTTTGCTTTCAATAATTCCAATAGTACAAAACGACATCTTTAGCCCATAGAAACATCTGTGTAAAGTAATGGCCAGATCAAAAATAATTGATTGAAATGCCTGCGCTATGTTGCGTGGAATTGCGCAGGTTTTTCAGTTGATCCACCGGGTAAATCCGCCTGCATCAACTAGCTTGGAGTATTGGAACCGAGCTGTGACAATTCCTTACCTCGATTCTCTTGTAACCTCACTGGAAACACGGTTCGATGAAGATAGTTCACCTGCCTACGCGTTGTCTCTGCTGCATCCCGCTAACGTAATACGCATGTCGTTGGAAGAGTTCAAGCGCAAAACCGAAAATTTCGTAATTTTTTATGAAGTTGACAATTTTGTTGGGGAGGTGGAAGTTTTGTATTTACATTGCAGCAGTACGAGAGCAGACCGTAAGAACTTGGAAGATCTTATAGACCTGCTAGCCAAAGCCCGTTCTTTCTTCCCTGCGACTGAGAAAGCAGTTAAAATTGTACTTGCTCTACCATGGAAACATGCACGATTGAACGCTCGTTCAGCACATTACGTCGGGTGAAAACCCGGCTGAGGTCAACAATATTTGAACAGCGGTTGAGTGCTCTGTGCTTGCTGAGTGGTCATCGGCAGATGGTTAACAACAATCGTGAAAAGACACATGAACCGCTTCCGGAACGTTTGACGTTTGATGCCCGAAGATGTTATTGAGAATCTTGACTGTGTCTTCAATCTTCACGTCCTTAGAAAGCTTTGACAGGATGTAGTTGAGATAGCGGCTGTGCGATTGGGTATCCAGCTTCCGGAGAAGTAAACGTACCTTCGCCGCATCATTCAGCTGGTCTGCATCGTTCTCGAAGAGGTCCTGGTAGCGGTTAAACAACAACGTCCGAACGTAACTCCGTTTTCTTCGTCGAAGACAAACTCGATGATGTTCGAAGGGAGGGACTCAAAAATCTGCTCCGGGGTTTGACACTGACGCTGCTTCTGCTGGACCGCTATCCGCTGTAAAATTTGGGCCATCTTGTAAATCATATCTTGAACTCCCTGTTGCGGCTGCTGATCAACTTAATCTTCTGCCATGTTCGTGGATTCTCGAGATCCTCGTCGCCAAAATAATATGTCCAAAGGTTTAAATGTACTTAAGAGTTTTTAGTAAAGGACATCTATTTATATTCGAGATTGGACAAAGAATAATCAAATTTTCCACTCTGATGTCAAGCACAACTTTTCACTGGTTGCCTTGATGTAACAATCACTAAAGACTAGTATTTATTTCTATTTTTCAAAACACACTTAAGTCGTTTTTTACGCGGGGGATACTTGCCGCGTAAAAAAACGCGTAAACTCCGGAATCCGCGTAAAAAAGCGTAAGTTTCGAAATCCGCGTAAATTCCGGAATTCACGTAAAAAAAGCCGCGTAAAAACAACCGCGTAAAAAGCGACCTTAGTGTACCATTTTTTTACTACTGAAATTTTGAAGAGCTTGCCCCCCCTATTTGAAATTCTGGCTACGCTCATGACTAGAGTGGAGCGTCGTTTTATGGAAAAGCGAAACTTCATAGCAGAAAGTCAGAACCAAGTTGTTTTGTTCCATTTGGGGCCATAACAATTCTAAATTTATCGAAAGTCGATTGGTTTTGTCCCGCTGTGCGAACTGCATTTCAAATTTATATGGAGATTTGTATGGAAAAACCAACTTTATTGCATTTTCCATTCTAAAGAGCTCGAAATGGCTCAAACTATAGGTTTAATGACTTCAAATGTTGGGTTTTTTGATGCCTAACAACTTGGCCAAAGACACTAAAGAACTAGGGTGTCCCAAAAAAATGCTTGAGCTATTCAAAGTTGAGTATGTCGAAATTTATGTTGCAAATCATTTTTTCTGCCAACACTGACAGTGTAGCGGCGTCAGTTAGGTTTTCATCAGAAGAACACTACCTTCTACCTATGCCTAGAATACCTAGAATATTGACCAAAATTTGTTTGCTTGATCCAGCTGAGTGTATAAACTCGTTACGACAGGTCACTTCTGATGGGAATCCTACTGACGCCGGCACCTACATCCTAGCTCTTCAGTGTCTTGTGAAAAGTTGTTAGGCATCTTAAAAACTATACTTTAACGTAATGTAGTGCATCATTAGAACATTGTTGAACTCTCTAGGAAGGTAAATGCAAAATAGTAGGTTTTCCCATACAAATTTGTATGGCTGTGCCCAAAATGTGTCGAAATCTTCTCCAATTAATAATACGCTCATTAAGTTTATAGTTGACACAATAACCGGTATTTGGAAAAGCAAGGCTATAGTTCTATCATGGTTATTACCGAAAATTTTAAATCGTTCGAACAAACTCTCATTTTCATTTCTAAAATGTTAAACATTAGTAAAATGTTTCAAAGTTGCATAATCACAACGAAATAATATTCGAACTAGTTTCTCGATATGAAAGGGAGTTTTTTTTTAAAGTCATCTGTCGATCTTGGAGAAAAGTGATCACATAATCACGATCGTATCATGCAACTTAGAAACAAATGACCACCCAGTATGCAACACAATAACAAAATCATTGAAATACTTACGGCGGTGTCGCGATGTGCGGGGGTTGTGTAGTAATTGAAGTCATTCTGGTCAAATCACGTACCACCAAATTGGTGTGATTGCGGTGAAACGTGGTTCCTCTTGCTTTACGATATGCGATATCCGCTTACTATTTTTTGCACTATTTTCTTATTGCGCTATTTACTCTGCATTCGAAAAATTTTGTATCACTTTTTAAACTCTTTTTCTAGATAAAAATTCACTAGATAATCAAACACTTCATAGCACTACTCTCGGAATTCCGCGAATAGACGCATCACTCGTTGAAACTATTTTCTTATAGATTCACAGCAGTTGAGGCACGTAGTTGAATGCCTGCCGGTATCCGGGCAGGAATCTGCGTAATTAGCCTGCGTGATGCAGGCAAACGAGCCGGCTTATGTTTCAACAAGTGGTACAACAACCGGTTGGCAAGAAGCTGCAATTTTCTCGAAAGCCCGGCCAAGGGCAATACCTCTCTGCGTTCGTGTGGTTATCCTTCTTAGTTATAGTAAAAAAAACACACTTTGGAGAAAAAGAGAGCTGATTGGTACTGAAGGTAACGTTAACGACGGAACAACTGCAGTTTGGGCAGAACACGCGAATTGGTACGCGATACTGGAGAATGGTAGTCAGCTGCCAATAATAGACGATAAATTGTGAAAAAGCAGACGGATGATGATTAGTGATCGGTACGAAATTCGAGCTTACGAAATCCGTTTTTGGTTCGGCTATAGTTGAGCAAGATCGCGCCAAATGACCTATGGACCTATGAATGAAACTTTGCACACGTATTTGGCTTAGCAAACTGAGCATTTTTCACAGATGGAGAGATTTTTTACAGCCATGAGTTACATTCTAAAAGGGCGTATGCCTTTTGGCATAGGTTTCATTCGAAGCATTGTAGCCCAGAAACCGTTGGTTGTATAGAAAAATTGTCTGAGAATGAGCTGTAGGGAATTAAAAATGCACAATAAAAAAATATGCACTGTACAAAAAAAATTTTTTTTTGACAAAAAAAAATAAAAATAAACATTAAATTTCAATTTGAAAAAATAGGAGTTGAATTTTTTTTTATTTTTTTTTAAAGAAACTAGACGTTAATACGCAACTTTAAAAAAAAGTCCAGCATGGAGAAATGAAAAATAATTTTTTTAGGGTAGATTAATTTTTTTATGAAAATTCTAATTCAAACATTTTTCAAAATATTTGTATTCTGATGATTTTAAAAGATGCAGAGAGTCATTTTGAATCAAAAAGCTCTTGGTAGTAAACATTCTAGAGGCATCGGTTTTCGAGTTATTTTGAATTTAATCTCGAAAAATCATTAATATTTCGGAAAATACACGTTTTTCTTAATTTGTCCGTGGTTCTCCAGCAAAAACAATTCGTTCATTAGAATGCTTGATCAAAAATATAGAATTCATTCTTTGACAACAAAACGATTGGATAAATAACTCAAGCGCTAAACCTTAGCCTACCTACACGTTCCCCCTTGCCGGATGTTTTATAAAAAAATATGTTTGTCGTGCAACACTACCTACTTGTTTACTAATAACAACTGTTTGTAAAGTACGCAACCAATAACTACTGGGTTACTTATAATATCTGTTTTCGTATATAATTACGATTGCACTTCTCCAGAAGTGTTTCTAACAGTTTGCATTTTGTGAAGATGAATAAAGTGAAAATGGAATACACCTAGCCCAAATGCTGTAAACCCTTTCCTGATCATCGGTGCTCATCAAGCTTACTCAAATTAAACGAAAACGTTATTGCAAAATTAAATATATTGAACAGTCAAGCTGTGTAGTTATTGGAATAATAGTCAAGCCACCATTCATCCCTTCGTTGTTTACTATTCAGAATCTGGAAAACTTAGGAATATCAGTTTCATCATAATATCGGAAGTACTCCATCATGATACTGTTGCGGTTCAGGTGTTCATTGCCAAATTAATGAGTTTTTTGAAAACAACAATACAGTTGAAAAAAAGCGATATTTATGTCCGATGGAGCTGCCTCACAATATAAAAATAGATAAAACTTTGCAAGCTTTTGCAAGTTCAAAACAAAATATAACGTCGATGCATAGTGGCATTTTTTGCGACTTCTCATGGTAAAGGCCCATGCGATGCAATTGGTGGCATATTAAAACGAATGGCAGGAAATGCAAGTTTAGCTAAAGAACATGAACATCCCATTACAAGCACAAAAGAATTGTATGATTGGTCTAATCATATAAGTAATAAAAATTCATCCAAAATGTCATTTATTTGGGTATCATATGAAGAATATAAACAAGGAGTAACAGAATTGAGCAATATTTAAAAAAAATCTATAATAATAGCTGCCACACAAAAGTATAACTCTTTTGTTCCGATTTCAAAAAATAAGATACAAACGAAGCTGTTTTCAAAAGATGACGAATCATTTACTTATGATGTATATAAAATACAAGGTGAAACTAGTTCTGTATAGTATCTATGTCATAAAAAATATATTCCAAAGATAATAAAACTCGAAATTAAATATTTGATTCTTGTATATATTTAAATCACTTAGAACATTTAACTCTTTTCTTGAGAACCGTTCGCCCAATCATTTTGTTATCAAAGAATGAATTCTATATTTTTGATCAAGCATTCCAATGAACGTATGCTTTTTGCTGGAGAACCATGGACAAATTAAGAAAAACGTGTATTTTCCAAAATAATTATAATTTTTCGAGCTTAAATCAGAATTAACTCGAAAACCGATGCCTTTAGAATGTTTACTACCAAGAGCTTTTAAATTCAAAATGACTCTCTGCATCTTTTAAAATCATCAGAATACAAATATTTTGAAAAATGCTTGAATTAGAATTTTCATAAAAAAAATATTTTTCATTTCTCCATCCTGGATTTTTTTTTTAAAGTTGCGTATTAACCAACTAACGGTTTCTGAGCTACAATGCTTTGAATAAAACCTATGCCAAAAGGCATACGCACTTTTAGAATGTAACTCATGGGTGTAAAAAATCTCTCCACCTGTGAAAAATGCTCAGTTTGCTAAGCCAAATACGTGTGCAAAGTTTCATTCAAATCAAAAATGGTCGATTAAATTTTCGCGTATTTCCAGGCGATTTGAAGTGATTTTGCTCAGTTGATTAATGTTCGAATGCACTATTCTCGTGAATGAAGCAATAAAAAAACCTAAAAGGGATTTTAGACAGTGTAGAATTTTTTTATTGTTTAAAATTTTAATACCAAATTTTACTAGTTCACACAAAGAATTTTACCAATTTCCGGCAGCTTAAACAGTTGTTTTATTGCGAATTGCTTCTCTCCTTCAATTAGTAGTGGAATATTATCGTATTTAATATCCACTGCTAATCTCACTAACTCCTTTCAGCGGTCAGTATCTGATGTTGTGTTACAGCAACGCTTTTTATTTCGATAGCAGCGCCAGCGTATATGCATTTGTCAAATTGAACAACTGTATAAAGTTTATAATGTTGAAACAGCGCCTCAAGCGTTGTTGCAGCTCGACGACTGTTATTCGAGAGAAGATTTGAAAGACCGTTTTTTGCGGTGATGGAGTTAGGTCAGAGTGTTACGTCTATTGGTCTTTGGTTATAGATACGAGATTGACAAGCATCGCTAGTTTATTTTTTGATAAACATTTGGCGAGTCCCGAGAACCACCAGAAAAAAGCGCAACGGTAGTCAATGAGAGAATTAACAGGTCGATTGTTTGCTAAAACCACTTGGTATGATATACATTCAAGTAGTTTTTCATCTTTGTTGTGCCGCGTTATCTATGAAACAGTATAGAATGCAATCAAATATGTAAATTCATGGGTATTCAGGGCACTACACAAAGAATCCCCTAGAACATTTTTATAGATTGAAATAGGACTGTTCACACATTTTCACATACGTAGTTTCTAAACAGTGCAGTTATTTGACTAAAGACTTAATATAAATCATTATCATCTATCGTCTTGTGCCTCAGAATGCAAATCACTAACTGTTTTGAGAAGACATCCTACAGTCGGAGTTGTGTTCCACATTTGGTGACCTGGAATTAATAGTCTAACGTTTTAACCGAATAGATATGAAATCAACACAAAAGTCATATCGTAAAAGTGAGATCTGTATCAAATGGTACGATATTCGAGCATCCTACGTCATCACATAACGCCAGTCGCCTAAACTCGAGAGGTCTTCGCTGATACCTATTCGAACGGGCGGGAGTTCAAGTGGGACTTGACTCATCATGTGATCCGCAACGACAAAACACACCACAAGGGTTGACGTAGATAAACCTGTTTGCTCAGAAGGGGATTTATTTACGAATTAAAATTCAAACTAACTGGCGTACGGTTGGCAAAGTCAACGGGTGGTTAATGTAACGCTTACCAGTACTGTGTCCAGTACGATTTAAATGCAAATTTGGGTGCTCTGTTCGCTTGTCCGAAAATCGGTACAACCTGACCAAACGAATCATGGCGTAATATGAAATAATCATATTCAATCGTTTTTTGTTTTGGCAATTTGACAGCGAAATGAATGGGGTGAATTTCCAATGCCACTAACATGTGTGATTTGGACACGATTAAAGCAGAGAAGTCAAGCTTTTCATTCTGTGCCGAACACGCATCAGTATTGGACGTGTGATCGGTGATCGCTCCGATAGAATATAAAACAAAAGACGTGTGAACAAGTGTTGGCATTGTTTGCCTGGTCGAGTGAAATAAATCCGGGTTCAAGGTCGCGCCTTTGTGCAACTGTTTCGCATCGTGACTACCAGCTGGTGCGTAAGCCGATTCGGCTGCTGGCTGAATTGTGCTACAGCAGTGAACGAGACACAAAAGAGGAAAAAGAAGAAGCCATCAGTTGACAGTGAGATGTATCGCTGTGTGGAGTGATCTCACACCTGGCTCGCTGCTGGTGGCTGTTTGGTGCTGCTGTATTGGTGCTGCTGGCTGTAACGGCTGCAGCTTCGAACGATCGGACAACCAACCTTACTGGAAGGGAGAAGTAAAAAGGTACGTGCTCTTGTCGGCGCTAGTGCGCTAGACTTAGCGGGATGGATGTAGATCCCTCGCCTCCCGCGCCACCATCCCCGAACCCCTCTGACCCTGATCCTTCTGTTACCCCCTCCCCTGTTCATTCTTCAGTCCCCCCTCGCCCCAGGCTTTACCCAGACGGAGCCCAGGGCAGCTATGCTGTCTATTTTCGGCCAAAGGCGGGACCGAAATCGAAACAGTTGAACCTCTTGCAGATTTCTAAAGACCTGACGAAGGAGTACAAGGGCGTGACCGAAATTTCCAAGGTCCGGCCTAACAAGCTCCGTGTCGTGGTCAGTAACCTGAAAGAGGCCAACGATATAGCTTGCTCTGAGCTCTTCACACGCGAGTATCGCGTTTACATACCCGCACGAGACGTGGAGATCGACGGTGTCATAACCGATTCGAGTCTGTCCGTCGAGTGTATACTGGCAAGTGCCAAAGGGTGCTTTAAAAACAAAACCTGTCCCGATGTAAAGGTGCTCGACTGCAAGCCATTGCGGTCAGCATCGATCATCGGTGGCAAAACAGTATACACCCCGTCAGACTCGTTTCGAGTTACGTTCACCGGGACAGCGCTACCAAGCCACGTCTCTATCCACCGGGTTCGTCTCCCTGTGCGATTATATGTGCCTCGCGTCATGAACTGCCTGAATTGTAAGCAGTTAGGCCACACCGCCGCCTACTGCTGCAATAAGGCACGTTGTGGCAAGTGTGGGGAGAATCATGCGGATGATTCCTGCAGTAAAAATGCTGAAAAATGCATTCACTGTGGGGAGAGTCAGCATGAGCTTTCGACATGTGCGGTGTACATGCAGCGCAGGGATAAAATAAAGAGGTCTCTCAAAGGGCGTTGGAAGCGTTCTTACGCTGAGATGCTGAAGAAGACCGTTACCACTTCTCCCATTACATCAAACCCTTATGATCTGTTGTCCTCTGATGAAACCGATTCTGACGATTCACCAGCGGGAACATCTTACGCCAATCCTGGGGAGTCTAGAAGGAGGAAAAATATTTCCTCTCCTAAACTTCCCAGAAAAGGTCCTAAGATTTCTCAAAGTGAAATGAAAGTTACAAGCAAACCAAACAGTGCTGCGGAAAAACCGAAGCAAACTCCTCCTGGGCTTGCAAATTTAAAGTCCCAGAAGGAGTTCCCAGCACTGCCAGGAACATCTAAAACCCCAGTTGTTCCTTTTGCACATCCAGTTGATGAAACAAACTCTGGATTAGTGAAATTTTCTGACATTGTGGGCTGGATTTTTAAAACTTTCAATGTACCCGATCCAATTAAAATTTTTCTTACAGCATTTCTCCCAACAGTTAGATCATTTTTGAAGCAGTTGACTGCCCAATGGCCCCTCCTTGCAGCGATTGTATCCTTCGATGCCTAATTCAACTGCGTATATGAAGGATTCTATCTCTGTCTTACAGTGGAATTGTAGAAGTATTTTACCAAAAATTGATTCGTTTAAAGTTTTGATAAATAAAAACAAATGCGATGCATTTTCCCTTTGTGAAACTTGGCTTACTTCAAATATTGATCTCAACTTCCATGATTTTAATATTATTCGCCTTGATCGAGACACCCCATATGGAGGAGTACTTTTAGGGATTAAAAAGTGCTATTCTTTCTATCGTATTAACCTCCCCTCGATTCCAGGCATCGAAGTTGTCGCATGTCAAATGACAATACAAGGTAAAGAGCTTTGTATTGCCTCAATATATATTCCTCCCAGAGCACAGGTTGGGCAACGGCTGCTCTTTGATTTAATAGAACTTCTTCCCTCGCCACGTTTGATTTTGGGAGACTTCAACTCTCATGGCGTGGCTTGGGGTTCCCCTTACAATGATAACCGCTCCTCTTTAATCTATAACCTTTGCGATGACTTCGACATGACTATTTTAAACAACGGCGAAATGACACGTATCCCGAAACCTCCAGCGCGCCCAAGCGCTTTGGATCTATCCTTATGTTCGACGTCGTTACGGTGGATTGCACATGGAAGGTAATCCTAGATCCTCACGGTAGCGACCATTTGCCTATTCTTATTTCAATTAATAACGGGTCAACTCGCATGCGACCAGTTGACATTCCGTATGACCTCACACGGAATGTCGATTGGAAGTTATACGAGGAAATGATTTCAAAAGCGGTCGATTCGATTCAACATCATCCACCACTTGAAGAATACAACCTCCTCGCGGGCTTGATTCTCGACGCCGCGTTGCAAGCCCAAACGAAGAAATATCCCGGCGTAACGATTAAAGAACGGCCTCCCACTCCGTGGGGGGACCAAGAGTGCTCCGATGTCTACACGCAAAGATCCGACGCGTTTTTGGCCTACCAGAAGGGAGGTATACCTGGCGACTATTTACGGTATTCGGAGCTTGATACCAAGCTTAAAAGCTTGGCTAAAGCAAAGAAACGCGGATATTGGCGTCGGTTCGTGAACGAGACGTCGAGGGAGACATCGATGAGAACTCTTTGGAACACAGCCCGAAGAATGCGGAATCGCGTAACGGTCAACGAAAGCGAGGAGTCTTCAAGTAGGTGGATATTTGATTTTGCCAGGAAAGTATGTCCGGACTCTGTTCCTGAGCAAAATATTGTTCGTGATGCGTCTCCGGGCCACGACGCGATAGAATCACCTTTTACGATGGCAGAATTTTTCAGTTGCCCTCCTGTCCTGTAACAATAACGCGCCTGGGTTAGATAGAATCAAATCCACTTGTTGAAGAATCTACCCGGCAATGCCAAGAGGCGCTTGTTGAACTTGTTCAATAAGTTCCTGGAGCAAAACATTGTACCGCAGGATTGGAGGCAAGTGAAGGTGATCGCCATCCAAAAACCAGGGAAACCAGCTTCTGATCACAACTCTTATAGGCCGATTGCAATGCTATCCTGTATCCGGAAATTGATGGAAAAAATGATACTCCGTCGTTTAGACCATTGGGTCGAATCAAATGGCCTACTATCGGATACTCAATTTGGCTTCCGCCGTGCGAAAGGGACGAATGATTGTCTTGCGCTGCTTTCAACAGATATTCAGCTGGCGTATGCTCGCAAAGAACAAATGGCGTCTGCGTTCTTGGACATTAAGGGGGCTTTTGATTCCGTTTCTATTGACATTCTTTCGGGCAAACTTCACCGACAAGGATTTTCTCCAATTTTAAACAATTTTTTGCACAATTTGCTGTCCGAAAAGCACATGCATTTTACGCACGGCGATTTGGCAACTTTTCGCATTAGCTACATGGGTCTTCCCCAGGGCTCATGTTTAAGCCCCCTTCTTTACAACTTTTATGTAAATGACATCGACGAATGTCTGGTAAATTCATGCACGATAAGACAACTTGCAGACGACAGTGTAATCTCTGTTACAGGAGCCAAAGCTGCCGATTTGCAAGGACCATTGCAAGATACCTTGGACAATTTGTCTGCTTGGGCTTTACAGCTAGGTATCGAATTCTCTCCGGAGAAGACTGAGATAGTAGTTTTTTCTAGGAAGCATGAACCTGCTCAGCTTCAAACACAATTAATGGGTAAAACGATTTCTCAGGTTTTGGTACACAAATATCTTGGTATCTGGTTCGACTCTAAAGGCACCTGGGGTTGTCACGTGAGGTATCTGATGAAAAAATGTCAACAAAGAGTGAATTTTCTTCGTACAATGACCGGAAAATGGTGGGGAGCCCATCCAGGAGACCTTATAAGGCTTTACCAAACAACGATATTGTCTGTTATTGAATACGGGTGTTTCTGCTTCCGCTCCGCAGCAAACACACATCTGATCAAACTGGAGCGAATACAATATCGTTGTTTGCGTATCGCCTTAGGTTGCATGCAATCGACCCATACGATGAGTTTGGAGGTCTTAGCTGGAGTACTACCATTGAAAACCCGCTTTTGGAGCCTGTCTTCTCGTATTCTTATCAAATGTGAGGTCTTGAACCGTCCCGTGATTGAAATTTTGAAAGGTTAATCGAACTTAATTCTCAAACCCGTTTTATGACATTGTATTTCAATCACATGTCCCAAAATATTAACCCTTCTTCGAATATTCCAAATCGTGTCGACTTATCAAATACTTCTGATTCTACTGTGTTTTTCGATACATCCATGATAGAAGAAACTCGTGGAATCCCGGATCATTTACGCGTGCAGCAGATCCCCAAATTTTTTTCCAATAAATATCGAAACATCAACTGCGACAATATGTTCTACACTGACGGATCACTTCTTGATGGGTCCACTGGCTTCGGTATCTTCAATAATCATTTAGCCGTCTCCTATAAGCTCGATAATCCTGCTTCTGTTTACGTCGCAGAATTAGCTGCAATTCAGTACACCCTAGAGATTATCGAAAAAATGCCCACGGACCATTATTTCATCTTTACGGACAGTCTCAGTTCTATCGAGGCTCTCCGATCGATGAAAGATGTTAAGCACTCTCCGTATTTCCTGGGGAAAATACGGGAACATTTGAGTGCTTTATCCGAAAAATCGTTTCAGATTACCTTAGCGTGGGTCCCTTCTCACTGCTCGATACCGGGCAATGTGAAAGCGAACTCTTTGGCTAAGGTGGGCGCAACAAACGGTGATATTTATGAAAGACCAATTGCTTTTAATGAATTTTTCGCACTTGTACGTCAGAATACGATCATCAGTTGGCAAAATGCTTGGACCAGAGGGAAATTGGGAAGGTGGTTACATTCCATAATCCCCAAAGTATCGACGAACCCGTGGTTCAAGGGGTTGGATGTAGGTCGGGATTTCATTTGCGTGATGTCCCGGCTTATGTCCAATCACTATAGATTTGACGCGCATCTCCGTCGTGTTGGGCTCGGGGAAAGTGGTATCTGTGCCTGTGGTGACGGTTATCACGACATAGAGCATGTGGTTTGGTCATGCCCTGTACACCGTGACGCCAGGTCTAAATTAATAGCTTCCCTGCAGGCCGAAAGTAGGCAGCCGGCTGTTCCTGTTCATGATGTCTTGGCGAGCAGTGACCTATCCTACATGTCCCTTATATACGTTTTCCCGAAATCCATCCACGCCCCAGTTTAATCCTATTCCCTTCCGCCTACATCCAACCAAACGACAAGAACACGTTTAGACCCCGGATCCGGAAACAGCAACTAGACCCGCACGATACTCTCAGGTCCCGAGGGAGACAACCCAATATGCCAGTCCGTAATATCTTGGCCCAGCAGCGGAACATATTCAATATGCTGCTTACCTATGCAATGGAAAACCATCAAACAACAAACCAGTGCTTTTAATGCAAAACATTCTAGCTTTAAGTTAGATTTAGTTTCAGCTCGTAGTCGGCAGCGAGGATAAAAAATTTGCTTTTAGTTATTAAGATACTTTAGAAAGTAAGCTACCAGATATAATTGGCGCCGTTAAACATTAAATTGTATTTGTGCCGTGTCAAATAAATTATAGATGAAGAAAAAATAAAGTCAAGCTTTTTCAAGTGCCCGGTCGGTAGGTGGTTTCAAGCTTTAATAACCGCGATTATCGCCATTCTCCAACAATCTAGTGATTCACAGTGCGATACTGAAACTACCTACGAAGCATGTGTTTCCGGCTGGTGTGAGATAGTTAACCGTAGTAATGCAATTAGAACAGACAAGTTCAATTGGCACTTTCGCTTTCGGTTTTACCGTACACAGCATTACATGGTCGTTTTTAAGTGGGGTACAGTTTTAAAACACAATTTCGCTACCCAACAGGGTGTGAACGCAAGGGAAGGACATGAACACCCAATTACAAACATGTTAAAAACCTTTTCGAGTGGACGGAACAGAAACGTAGTTATTTTTTAACAAGATGACGCTCTTGTATGTGTCCTATGGAGAGCTCGAAAAAAGAGTAACTTTAAGGAACAATGTCTTTTAATGTTTTTAAACTGTCTTACGCATGGGCGCAACTACGGGGGGGCTAGGGGGGCCTGAAGCCCCCCCTAGAATTTCCCAGAGAATGATTGTATTCAATATATCTACATTCCATATTACTTATCAGAGCATCAAAATCAACACAAATTGAGATGTCGTCATTCATTGGCTAAGAACTAGTTCTGCACCCAGAATCGATTCTCAACCCTTGCTCTCTTACTCACCTTACCAGTCAGACGAGAGCTGTAATAACTCGTGATGTGTCAAGAAGTCGCCATTTTACTTGGTTTCGGGCTGTGTTTCACCCGTTCCCTAGACGTCTCATCACTCGCAAGTCTCTTTCGATCTGGTCGAGCCATCATGCACGCTGCGCCCTTTAATTTCTTGTGCCGGTAGGGTTGCTGAAGAGAAGTGATTTCACAGGGTTGTCGTCCGGCATTCTTACGATGTGACCGGCCCACCGCAACCTGTTGTCTTTCGCCAGGTGTGCAATGGGGTTCTCTCCAAGCAGCGCTTGTAGCTCATGGTTCATGAGCTGTCGCCATTATCCGTCGTCCGCTTGTGCTCCACCGTAGATAGTCACCTTCTGTTCGCCGATAGGCACCTTCTGTTCGAAAACACCAAAAGGACTTCCGTAGAGGACTACCGGTTACATCAGGGTTTTGTAGTTTTTTGTATCGAAATGGTCATGTCCGATCATCACCGTGATAGGTGCGTACGTTCTTAATGTCTGAGAAGAACGGGCCGTCGTTGAGAACGTGGTCAATTTGTTTTGCTTTTTTTGGTCGAGGAAAGAAAGGACTTTGGACTACTAATCCGCGGGAAGCTGCGAAGTTGGTGCATAGCAGGCTGTGCGGGCCGATAACCGGCTTATATAAGTCTTTCCTTCCGTTCATGTCCCCAACGACGATCTTGATGTCTCTACGCGAGCAGCTATCGTGCCTTGCGGCCACAAATCCACCGTACCTTCTCTCCTTTCCGTCAAAGCTCCTGGAGCGCAACGATCCGGGATCCGGGTCGTTAAGCGATCTACTGTTACATGTACTAAGCTTCTAATCGTCGTCCTTAAGCAGGTATTAGACGACGCAAATATTTGCTATTTTTGGTACGATTTTTATTTGCACAAAATAAATTCTGTATTAAAAAATAGCAAATATTTTTGATCGTCTAATGCCTGCTTTATTTCGTCGGCTGGGTTTTGAATTCTTGATTCTCCGTAGTATGTTGATTTTAGTATGCTGCCTTACTAGGGCTGCGGTGCCTAGTCTCGCGACGGAGCTGCCGCCATAGATGTAGCTGGCGAGACACCGCATTTCATAGTTCAACCGTCCGGTCCGGATCAGTCGCTGTTTGAGCCGCCCCTAGCCTGTGGGTAGACGCGCAGACAAGCTGCTCTCTAAGGAGAACAACTATCCCTTCCTGTCAGCTTACGACCAAGTTCCCACCGGTTCACCGGTTTTTCCTTGGTTGCTCGTATCCCAGTCGGTACCACGTGGAGGTAGGAATAGGGCATTATGCCTTGAACCACACTGGGCTCTATTTTAATCTAACTAGTACGGGCGAACTGTTAAAAAACACTGCCCAGCCGTTTACCAAATCTGGCTCTCCTCAATAACGAATCAGTGTTGCTGAAAGAGCTTGGCGTTGACGGTGTGTTCTTCGTACATCTTCGGAGATTCTACATGAAAACTAGCCCCCCCTAGAAATTTTCCTTAGTTGCGCCCATGGTCTTACGTCAAAAAAGGCACAGAATGGATGTTGTAACAAATTTTTCAAACAAGCATTACCTTAAGAGCATCAACTTGGTCTGTGATGATTATGGCAAACCTGACCTGTAGGAATGAGGAAATACTGTCTAATTTATTCACATAAAAATAAAAGCCGTCACAATAAACAATTGGTGTTTACTCTAGACGTCTGAGGATGGCGTTTTTGCTGATACTGCTAAGCAGTGAAGTAACAATGATAACTAGCACATCACAAAATTGTTCTGTACGTTGTCATGGGATGCCTGTGGATAAATGGCTTATTAATGTTCTGTTCTGAAATCTGACGCAACTTTCGAAGTACTTTCATTATTAGCTTTCAAAAACATGTTCCGATGCCTTTTCTTTGATTTTTCTGTTAGGTTGAAATAATTGCCTCCAGACATCGTAGGTATTCAAAACAACCTCCGATCAGTACTATGGTACTAGTGGTCCAGAACATACTGTCCAGCAACTCCTATCCCTACATCCCGGTGGTACCAACTGGGATCAGAGCAACCATGGAAAGATCGGTGGACCTCAAACAGCGACTGATCCGGGGCGGACGACTGAATTATGAGATGCTGTGTCTCACCAGCTACACTCAAGGCGGCAGCTCCATCGTGAGACTAGGCATCGCGGCCCTAGGAAGGCTGTATGCCGAAAGAACCCTACTACGAACAATCCAAAAAGTAATACGAATCAGAACAATCGGTATCAACCCAGGCGAACGAAAAGGGAGAATGATTGAAAACTCGGTACTTGGAACGTCAGAACTGGGCATCTTAGCCAGGGAGCTGTGAAAAGTGAAGATGAAAGTAGCCGCCATCCGGGAAGTGTGGTGTCCGAAGACGAGTCAACGTGAGTTCCAAGTGGTAGATCCTATCGCGGGAACGACCTTCAAATACCAGATCTACTACAGTGGTGGCGACAGAGGTGAACGAGGCGTTGGTTTCTTCATACAGGGAAAACAGATCAAGTGAATCTTCAGGTGGGGGCCCATCAGTGACCGTTTAGGTGTGTTGAGAATCAAGGGCAGATTCTTCAATGATAGCCTGATCAAAGTATATGCACCGACAAACGATAAACCCGATGATGGGAAGAAAAAGTTTTATGAGCTGCCCAATGAGATATATGGATATTGCCCAAGACATGATATAAAGATCGTCATCGGGAGCGCAAATGCACAGGTTGAACTGGAGCAGTTATTCCGTCCTTCTATTAGTGGACACAGCCTCCATCCTACCAGTAATGAAAGTGGCCTGAGGTTGGTGAACTTCGTCACAGCGAGAGGCGACCCTGTAACAAAGCCTGCTCTCAAATCGACCATATTGTGGTTAAGGGTCAGCACTTTTCACTGTGGCCGAATGGCCACAGCAAATTGTGTGACTCACCAGAAGATCCAGAGTTATCGAGAGCTCAAAAAGTGAGCGGTTGTTGTGTGCAATCCTTTGGCTCATCTTGGAAATTTGGACCGAAGACAAACTGGATGGACGGACTCATTTGCCTAATGTATAAAAAGGGCCACCAACTCGATCGCAGTAATCATCAAGACTTAACACTCCTCAATTGGCATGCTGTTTAAAAGACTGAGGCCTTTGTAGGAGAGTACCAGAGCGGTTTCCGGGAAGAGCGGTTCACCTTGAGTAAAATCCTTGACAATTTCAGAGAAGTAAACTTGCATGCTTCTCATCTGTTTATAGGCTTCAAGGATGCGACGATTCAGTTATGGCAGATTATGCTTGAACGCGATTTTCCAACGAAGCTGATTAAGCTTATTCATGCTACCCTTGACGGTTTCTCATCAGAGTCTCATATGCTTTGTGGATGATATTGATATCGTCGGTATTAACACAGCAGTGGAAAAGGCATTCGTGCTTTTCAAAAGGAAAGCCGCGAGTTGGACCATAAACTCTCCTAAATTACCATCAACTCTTCCAAAACAAGGTACATGGTGGCTGGTGGAGAGCGTGGAAGTTCTCCGAGTCTTGGTACTGAGATTGTGATAGATGGGGGTATCTATGAAGTAGTCGACGAATTTGTGTACCTTGGTATTCTCGTAACGTGTGACAACGACGTTAGCCGCGAAGTGAAGTGACGGATGGCAGCTGCAACCAGGACCTTTCACGGTTAAGGTAGCCATCTGGGATCCCGCAGCATGCGTGTCCACGCGAAGATTGCGCTATACAGGACGCTGAGTCTCCCGGTGGTACTGGTGGCCGTGAGGGTTGGTCAATGAAGGAAGTCGAGCGGCGAGCATTTCGAGTATTCCAGCGAAGTATCTTTGGTTTAATATATGATGGAAAACTGGAGAATGGAGAGTGGCACAGGCGCCTGAGCCACGAGATATTCCAAGCATGCCAACATGCGGATATCATCAAGCTGATAAACGGCTACAATGGTCTGGCCACGTGGTACGGACGTTCAACAGAGAGCCCGACAGAGGTCGGCGACTCTGGATAGACTCCGTACTTTTTGGAAGGGTGGGGTGGATGAGGAAGCCTGATCGGCGGATGAATTTTTTTTTCGAAAACTTATGAATAAATTTAGTAAAGTGGGCAATGTATGCAGTTTGCGAGGATGCGAAAATGAACGGGAATAGAAGGTGTGACTTTTAGGCTTAGAAAAATTTTTTCCTCGTCCAGACGGGACACGAACCCGCAATCTCAGTTGTCTCCGGCAAGGTGCTTTGGCCAATTAAACTACTGGGAAAGGTATAGCTAGTTCTAAACCAAAGTCGAATCACCCTCTACTATTGTGTTCCCGTATCTCAGCACGCCAATGATGAACTGCACACACTGCACACGGTGGGAGTTTTATTTTTGTAACTGAGAGAGTGATCCCTTCACGCACACAGTGTATAACGACTTATTATATCTACAGTGGCGCAAGCGATGAGACACGTCAGTTGCTGGCTAGACTCCAAACGCGTATCACGGAAGAGCTCCGTTGGCTAAATTTACTTTACGAACTAATTTCATTTTTGTCATATGACTTACATTTTAAGTTTAGTAAAGCGGGCAATGTATGCAGTTTGCGAGGATGCGAAAATGAACGGGAATAGAAGGTGTGACTTTTAGGCTTAGAAAAAATTTTCCCTCGTCCAGACGGGATTTTTTCTAAGCCTAAAAGTCACACCTTCTATTCCCGTTCATTTTCGCATCCTCGCAAACTGCATACATTGCCCGCTTTACTATCCTCAAAATGTAAGTCATATGACAAAAATGAAATTAGTTCGTAAAGTAAAATTATGAATAAATTATTAAATTACAAAATTCAACCAGCAACAAGCTTTTCGTGTTTGGTGCAGAAAAATCAGCCACTTGTGATTTGGGCAGTCCCACTCCTGAGAAGATGGACTACCCATAACAACCTGTTTGCTTTGTTGAACTGTAATTTGATGAACAATGCTATTCAAGCAGCAGGGCTGGCAGCAGTTTTTTTTTTTAGAGACTTGGTCTCTTTTTTCAACGAAAAGTCTCTAAAGTCTCTTTTTTCATCTAGAAAGGACTCTTTTTGACCTGAAATTTTCTTTATCCATTTCTCGTTAAAGTTATCGTTTGGAGTTAATAATGCAAGTCTGATAAATTAAACATTCGAACAATTTTGGAATATAGTAGTAGTCATGCTACAAAAATTACACGTTTATATTGCCTTTTTCACAAATCGTTAAATTTTCTTTGCTTTTTAGTCTGAATTTCTTCATAAATTTTTTATATGGACTCTTTTTGGCTCCTTTTTTGTCTCTTTATAGTCTATTTTTCCATCCATTTGATATCAAAAGTTTCTATTTTCGAGTCGCTCAGTCGCTGCCAGCTCTGAAATTACAACTAAAATTGTGATAAAATTGAAATTCAGCAATAATATAGATAATGCTGTCAATTCCATAAACTGGATACTCGCTCTTTAAAAGCGAAAGAATCGTTGTGACTTAAGTGCTTTTAAAGTCAAATAATAAAGTCGAACGAAATTCAAATTATATGGTTCATTGGATCATAGGTTTGACAGAATTGATGTTGCCGGAGGTGGAGTTGTAATATTTATCCACCGTCGAATAAAACATCGTGAACTCCCCCATCTTGAAACTAAAGCCATTGATAGATTGGGAATTTAAATTGAAGCTGATATTAGCATTCTATTTATAGCCGCAGTGTATTATCAATGCATTAGTGACCAGAAAAATCATTTTATTACAATTTTAAAAAATAATTCACGTGAAATAAATCTAAACTTAGTCTAATCGTCGGTGATTTTACACGCAAAAGTTCAAGTCTTGTAATACCAATGTGTCTCCCCGATTCGCACAAATTTTGCAGTAAAATCGCACAATAAATGTACATAACGCAACAGTTGTACTGCGAAAACATTGATTTATGAAAGTGAACCGATAAGTTAATATTTGCATTAATCTAATCAGTACCCAAATTATTGGTTGCTCTGTTTAAACGAGAGCAACCTTCTGAAAACATTATCAATACCAGTACTAATCAACATGACGATACAAACACCAATGGGAACTTTTAAAGTGTAGTAGTTTGGAGCTGCCAAATACATTGAAGAAACGCTAGAGCATGATTTACATTGCGCTGAAAATGCACAATTTTGTCTTGGTCGCACCATCCAACTTTAACGTGTAATGCGAAACATCGATCTTGGAATAATGCAATCCCAATGGAAAAATATTGTTTTACAACCGCTTGATCGGATTTAACTCAGTTTTATTTCCGAATAGTCCTACATAATTTTATTCTGTAACGATTCTAACGTTGATTTTCTTCTGGTGATTTTCCTATAACATTTTCTATATCCCATGGAACTGTTTTAAATAGCACTAGTTCTGTATTAAATTATCACAGGACTCGATCCACGATAAAAAAAAACTTGATTTGTGATATTATTTTACAAAACAGTGCTGACATTGACATAAGATGGCATGAGAAGTTTAGCGAGTGGAATTTAATACACCAAATATTGACAATGAACTTCAACTTTCTATACGTTTGAAGAACATACGGAGACGTTAATACCAAAGATCTCGTGATCCTACTTTGAAAGTTAAAGATTTACGAAAGGAAATTAAACATAAATTCACTCTCTTGCGAAATGAAAATTTCATGAGAGAAGTTGAACAACTGAAATCATACTCAGAACGCTTGTGGAAACTTTCGAAGGTTCTCAATGACCTTCCCAAGCGGGCTTGTGAACGGTCAACACTTTCATTTGATTCGCTTCATAATGTACGTCGCAGTAGGCTTTCGCTCGTAAATGCAGAACCATCGGTTCTTGCACACAGAGCAAATGGAATAACATATTCGCGTATCAACGAGTTGCACATTGTCATTTGTTTGGTGATGTTATTTTGTTTTATTTCTGTCAATTTGATTCTTACTTATTGCTAGTACCTACTATAGAACTCAAACATGTTTGAAACTCTGCTTGGACGTCTGTCTGCAATATAAACAATTTCAAAAATCTTCGCACACAATGTGCATAATTCTCATTTCTAGAAAAAATATTTGCTTACTATTTCATTCAAACAACTTATAGTGAGAAGGATCAGATTGATTTTATTGAACTGAATAAGCAGATTCAATTTACCAAAAAACTATTCCTTCGAATATTTTTATTTCTCTTTATTTGATCTCATTCTTGTATTTACCAAATTTATTGCTCGCAGCTCTTTGTACTATCAAACACAGGATTCTGTACGTTTTGAGGCCAAATAGTCGAAGATGTAAAGATACTGAAAATATTTCGCATATTCCACCTCAAACTGCCGTTGTTCGTCGTCCTTCAAAACCAGCACCAAATTTGCTCAACTGTAGACTGCAGACGTCACATTGTTTACTGACGCCCCGTTCCGGAAACGATCTTCACAATACATATTGAGCAAAGAAACAAACTGATGAAAAGATACTGCCAGCTCATTGATTATGTAGACTTTTTTGCAATAAAAATTTCGCAAACAAAACTATAATTATTGTAATAAAAATTAGCAAAATAACAGGTGCAAAACAGGTTCTGGTGAGAAGATAAACTTCCAGCTGGTTCTGGAAAAATAGCGACCGAGCTTGGATCGAGTATTTCCTATTAACATGCAACATCGGGCTTCATCTTCATGCACATTCCCGAACAGCTGGGATTCCTCAGCACACTACATTAACGACTTGTTTCCGGTTGCACTTGATTAATCATTATCAGTGTGGCGATGCGCATATCACAATGCCTCCAGACTGCTCCCAGACTAGTGGCGTAACACAGCGTCAACGGTCTAGATATAGGTACCGGACGATCCCAATTTAATTGTTGTTTTTGGCGGGCACTAGGCAATGCGTAACTACTTTGCAATCTACACACATTGAGTTGCAAAATGAATTGACAAATTGATTATTGATGTTCACTTTTGTCTTTTTTTGTTTTATATCTTCCTCGCAAAGTATGTTTAACTGTCAATCTTTTTTAAACATCATTCAATTTACACAAATCTAGTCATAAAATAACAATTGATGAAGGATTGACGGTATACACTAACACCGAAGGGGCGAATCGAATTAGCAACAAAATAACCATTACCAGCAATACAATTGATGGTTCGCAAAAAAAGCCCACTAACGTAACGTACAAAATCCTAACCCGTACCGATCGCGACCGTAGTTCGTTTAATACTACAATAGTGACGTTCAGCTGGCCGCTGTTGTCTGCGACTGAACGATGATGATGGGGTGTGTTGCTCCCCGACGAACAGAGTAAAACAAGACAGCATTCAGTGGCGTCGGATATCGTCTCTCGACACGGCATACCTCTTGCCAAGCAGCAGCAACAACAGCCGAACGTGCCGATTGTATGCCGGTTGTATCACCAGCTTCTATCTGCCCCCGCCTGCTGCTGGCTGATATCGGTACTAGGATGGGACTCGGCCCGCTCTGCTCCGTGACCGGTTGCTGACCAGACCAGCAAGAGCGAGAGCGGCTCAATTTCTACACGGTATTGACCACACTGATTGGGAATCGATTCTTGTCTCGTTTCATGCTTCATTAGGCAGCGGTGGCCGCGTCCAGCGAGCAGGCGCGAGAGATGCGCGACGACGACGACGGCGGTGTGCTTCATCAGTCCAGTCGATTGTTCACCTGGAAAGCATTCTGGAGGCTTTGCTTTGTGTGAGCCTTTTTCATTACTCTTCTAGGACAGATGAGTTCTGTGTTTTGTCTTTCTGACAGAAGAAAGACGATGTAATTCCGTCTTAAAACTTCCGAAATGTCTCGAAGATATCACCGTTATATTTTTTTTATTTTTAAATTTGTCAGATATAAGTTACCTAGTCATTTATCTTTTTAAATACATGTTATTGTTTATTGTTTTTTTTTTATTTGGGGGGTTAGTTAGTAGCTTAAGTATTTATGATAAATATTAGTAAATAATGAGTATGTGTTTCCAATCACAAATGGTGACTTCTCAACACTGTTAGTAATTTGTAATTTTAATTGTTAGGATTTGTTTGCTTTCGCAATTAGGACTTATCATTCGTAGGGATTTAAACCTACTTGTCAAGAAAGGAAAGTAAACTTACAACTAACTTAAATGCTAACTTATTGGCTATAGAGAAGCTTATCGTAGCAATTGAGGATTGCAACGATTTTTGTCGAAAATTGTTAATAATTTTATTTGACATAGCTTCTAATGGTTCAACACCAGTAAGTCTATGTAATTCGAGTGTACCAAACCAAGGAGGACGCTTCAAAATCATTTTCAGAATTTTATTCTGAATCCTTTGGAGCGTTTTCTTCCTTGTTGAACAGCAACTTGACCAGATCGGTACAGCATAAAGCATTGCTGGTCTAAAAATTTGTTTGTAAATCAAAAGTTTGTTCTTTAAACAAAGTTCAGCATTCCTGGTAATGAGAGGATATTAACATCTCGTATATTTGATAATTTTAATCGTAAATTAGTCCCAAGTACTTAACCTTGTCAGACCAACTTAAAATAACCCCATTCATCTTGACAACGTGATTATTGTTTGGCTTGAGGAAAGAAGCCCTAGGCTTATGAGGAAAAATTATCATTTGAGTTTTAGAAGCATTGGGAGAGATTTTCCACTTTTGCAAGTAGGAAGAAAAAATATCTAAATTTTTCTGCAATCGACTGCATATGACACGAAGGCTTTTTCCTCTTACAGAAATGCTTGTGTCATCACAGAACAATGACTTCCTGGAGGCAAATCAGGAAGATCTGAAGTGAACATATTATACAGGACTGGGCCCAAGACAGAACCTTGAGGCAAACCTGCTCTGACAGGAAATCTATCAGATTTTGAGTTCTGATAGACAACCTGCAAAGTTCGATCAGAAAGATAATTTTTCAAAATTTTGATTAGGAAAATTGGCAAATTAAATGTTTGCAATTTCGCAATCAAACCTTTATGCCAAACACTGTCGAAAGCTTTTTCTATGTCTAAAAGAGCAGCTCCAGTGGAATAACCTTCAGATTTGTTAGCTCGTATCAAATTAGTAACTCTGAGCAATTGATGAGTTGTGGAATGCCCATGGCGAAATCCAAACTGTTCATTTGCAAAAATTTAATTTTCGTTGATGTGTGACATCATTCGGTTAAGAATAATTCTTTCAAACAGTTTACTTATTGAAGAAAGCAAACTGATTGGTCGGTAACTTGAAACTTCAGCTGGATTCTTATCCGGCTTTAAAATTGGAGTAATTTTTGCATTTTTCCATAATTTGGGAAAATATGCAATTTCGAAGCAGCAATTGAAAATTTTCACTAAAAATTCCATTGTGCTCTCAGGGAGATGTTTGATTGGTATATTAAAGATTCCATCGTCACCAGGTGCTTGCTAATTTTTGGAATTTTTACTAATTGATTTAATCTCATTCAAGTTAGTTTCAATTATTTCTGCAGGTAAAAAATTCTGGGAAGAAATTAAATCAAATTGACGTGTGACTTCATTTTCAATTGTACTCACAAAATTCAAATTTGAGTTATGAACACTCTCAAACTGCTGAGCAAGTCTTTGAGCCTTTTGTTCATTGGATACAAGAAAACGTTCACCATCTTTTAAAACTGGAATAGGCTTTGAAGGTTTCTTAAGAATCTTCGACAGCTTCCAAAAGGGTTTTGAATAGGGTTTAAATTTTTCAACTTTAGTCTCAAAATTTTGATTTCTCAGAAGAGTAAATCTATGTTTAACCTCTTTCTGTAAATCTTTATAAATAGTTTTAAACACAGGGTCACGACGAGAACGTTGATATTGACGTCTGCGGCCATTTTTCAAACGAATTAGAAGTTGAAGATTTTCGTCAATTATTGGTAAATCAAATTTCACTTGAGATAAAGAAAAAGTTATTGGAAGATGGTCAGAATCAAAGTCAGCATGTGTGATCAAATCACTACATACATGACTTTGATCTGTTAGCACCAAATCAATTGTTGAAGGGTTTCTTACAGAAGAAAAGCATGTAGGACTTATTGTTTATTGTTTGTTGTACCATCGTCAAGGTATTTGAATATTTCAATAGATTGTTTAAGCGGGAAAATTACTTTGAAAGACTATTTGTAAAACACTTTCAGGAGTTGTTTTCTATTTAAAAAACAAACAATACACAGAATCAATTTTTCTAGTTTATAAGAAAATATATTTAAAGATTGCTATTATAAACTAACCATGAAAAAAATATAACATCCCCGTTATGTTAATTTTTCGTAAAATCGAAATTTGGATATTTTGTTGAAAATAAAAAATCAGATCTTCTCTAATAATACGATGAAACAAAAAACCCCTTTTGAGTTATTTAAAAAACATGTAGGCGCTTTTAATATAGATATGTCAACAAAGCTGAAGCAAAAATTTAATATCAATCTTATTAATTATTTTTTCTTATTTATTTTTATCTTATGAATTAATTTTATCTTATTAATACAAGCTTAATGGATGATTTTCATGATTCTACAGTGTTTTTCTTAATTTTTTTACGAGGTGACAAGGAGAAATATAACTTGGCATTTAGGTACCATTAAGAAGAAGAAAATGTCAATAAAAAATAAAACAAAATGGCGTACTTTTTAACAATCTTGCACGGTGGTTAGTCGATGAAAATCAAATACCTCGCACAAATTTGGTCTCTGTTTTCAAATTTCTATGTCTTCCGCATATAATCTCTGGTGAAAATGTGTCCGAAACTAAATACAAAACAAACAAATTCATTCGATAATGGTCTACTTCCGCATTTATTTTTTGCAACAACAAAATTCCGTCATCTTGATCGGTCCATACCTGCCCGCCTCCAACCCCGCGGGCACCCCGTGCTTGCCAAAGCATGCTTCACCTAGTCTGACCACTCTGCTCTTTGCGCTTCACCCCATCTCGTACCAACCGGATTCCGTATTTTTTTGTGGAGCCCATAGTAGGCACGATTCCCGCTGATAATTCGCCTCCTAAACTCACGGCAGGTATCGTTTCTCTCAGCCACCATTGAGCCAAGGTACACGAACTTATCACCGTCGATTATCACAACACTACCTAGGCGTGTCTTGTCGCGCTCAGCATCACCCGCTAGTATGAGTTTCGGTTTAGACGTATTTATCTTCAATCTTCTCTGCTTCATATTTTAGTCTGGTGTACTGATCTGCCACCGCCTCAAATATTGATCAACATGCCGGAAAGACCATCACCTTGACGAAGTCCCCTGCGGGATCCGAATGGGTCAGATAGACCACCCGAAATCCTCACACAACCTCTAGTAAGCTTCCCGGGGAAGCCGTTCTCGTCGAGTATTCTTCATAGCTCTTAACGATTAATTCGATGGAGAGATGATGCGTAGAGACTCTGTATTCGCGGCATTTCTAGAGGATCTGCAGCAGAGCAAAGATCTGGTATGTGGTTGGAGCAAATAACCGTTTTCTTCCACTCCTCCGGCAAGCATTCCGTTTCCGAAATCATGACAATCAACCGATGCAGACAACTGGCCAATTTGCCCGGGCCCAACTTGAGAAGCTCCGCTCCGATACCACCCTTTCCAGCTGCTTTGTTGTTTTTAAGCAGCCGGATAGCATCATTAACTTCGCCTATGAATGGGGTGGCACATCTCCGTCGCTTACTTGCGACAGAGTCTGCTGCGTCGCAGTTCCGGTCTCCTGCCTTTGACCACCTCACGATCATCCATCAATAATATATCATCACAAGCCTTTGCAGGATTCGTTGAATTTCTGATAGAACTTTCGTGTTTCATGAGAACGGTACAGCTGTTACAGTTCTTCACAGTCCTCCTCCTCCTGGGGGCACTTTTTTCCTGGAAGAGTTGGTTTCTGTTTTTTTTTACCGCTCCACGTTCTAACGAGCGGCTCTTCGCGGTATTTCAAGCAGACCTTTAGAAGGGCTTCTTCCAGCTCGTCCTCGTTTGACAGTGCAGTTTCGAGAAAAAGCGCGTAGTTTCCGGCGACTTCGGGTTGCTTCAGCCGCGCGAGATTATACCTTGGCGGGCTACGGTACCGTATGTTGTTTAAACGGATAGTTTTTGGCTTATCTTCACCATCACTAGGTCCGAGTCGATGGTAGCGCCCCGAGCTTTGACGTCGATAATGTCTGAAAAGTGCCGACCATCTATTAAAACGGTCGATTTAAGTTTCTGTTTGGTTAGGTGGCTATACTGGAAAAATGTGCTAGGTATGGTTGTGCTAGGTTTGCGTTCTTGGAGGCGGTGAAGTCGATTAATATTAGGCCATTTTTATTCGTCAGCTGGTGTGCGCTCAATCGCTCAATTACCGGTCTGAATTCCTTCTCCTGACTTACCTGAGCGTTGTTATCCCCGATGATAATCTTGACATAATGTTTTGGGCAGCGATCGTACATTCTAACTGCGCGTAGAATTCGTCTATGTCGTCACCGTCATCCTTTATAATGGTGATATTGAAGAATCGGCCTTTGATTCTCAACCTGCATATTCTGGGGTTACCCGGCCACCATCCCTGTACGTACGCACCATCGTCCCATTCCAGCATACCTGCAGCGCTACGATGTTAATCTTGCGGTTTTTCAATTCTTCGGAAAGTGTATGGGTACTTCCTAGGAAATTGGGAAATCAGCAGATTTGTGTTCCGAGTATCCGAGTATCGAGTCCGCTCTCGTCGCTTTGATCTTTGCCGATTATTCTGCTTTGAAATCTGCCGATTTTTGATAAGTTTACCTTCACACGCACTGTCGAAACTACCAATGCATAATCAATCATAGTAACCCATTAGTCAGCAGAAAAAAATCACAGTCTCTCAGCCGATCTCTAACCGTGATGGCGTAAACAATGAAGCTACCTGGTCAAAAGAGTCCGCCGCGTCCGAAAAGGGACATCGTGCGGCACTTTGTGGACGCCGGATACGCCCGTTCCGGCATCTACAAAATGTTGACACTATTAGACAACAATCAGAGCATCGAAAGAAAGCCTGAGCGACAAGAAGCTCCAAAGGATGCTGAAGGGGAAGACCTAGGAGAAAGTGGCTACATCGCTGCGTGCGCATGGTCGGGAGGTCGGTGCAATCGGCCAAACAGTGAAAAAGTACCTGGCAAACATGGAACCGATCTATGAAGAAGCGGCAGTCCACTGTCCACTGGTCTCGGAGCTGCAGACAATGACCCAGCGGCAGCGGCTGAATAAGATGGTCAAGTCGATTTTCCCAGCGAATCGCAACGTGGTGGTGGTGATGGTAGGGCACTTCGTATTTTACTTCTTCCACCAGTTTTTTTCTGATTTTCTAAGTTATGAAAATGTTTCAGACCAATCTGGGATAGTTTCGCACTATCTAATCTATAACAACATTATTTAGTAGCTCCAAGCCTAGTGTAAGACTATTTTTTTGATTGATTTTTGGACTTAAAAGCGTTTTTTACGACTCTAGGTTTACCCACACGGTTATGATACCCTAGGACAGGACGTGACAAGTGGCTTCTAGTTATTCTTCTTTTCGTTCAAAATTGCCCTCATGAAACATTGTGATTTTTCGTCCCGGCGCTTGCCAATGTTTCCAAAAATGTTTAATTAGCAAAATATAAATATCAAGGATTTTCCAAGTTCTGGATTTTAATTTTAATTAATTCATTTGATAATGCTAGTTCAATTGATTAGAAGATATATGCAGAGCCGGATTTACCATTGTGGGGGCCCGGGGCCCAGTTTACAGTGGGGGCCCCAGAATAAAACGAACCCGTTTTTTTATCGTACGAGTTAAAAACATTTATTTGTTATTGAAATGTTACCAAAAATTTGCTATAATTTTTTCTAACGAGTTTTTTTGCAGAGAACTTATTGATTGAATAATCAACATTCAGCTCCTTCAGAATATTGTACTCTCAACATAAAAATGCTAAGTTTGACAGCCTTTCACTCTGCATAGTCGTACGCAACCTATTTTCAATCAGTTTCATCTTCGAAAAAGACCTTTCTCCAGTTGCGTTCGAGATCATTAGGCACAAATAAATTCTTAAATAAAATAATTTTTGCAAGGCGCTAACGAGTTTTTGATTTTTTTTTCATGTACCTAATCTTCTTCTTTGAGCTCCACTTTGATATACGCGGGGTTTTGTGGTGATCGCTCATTTAGAAAAAAATGTAATAACAAATTCGGTTCTTGCTCACTGTTTATGTTAAGATGTCTACAACTGCTCGAAATCCGGAAATTTTTTCTTGATATCTGAAAAACAAAACCTACCGCAATTTGAAAAACCCAAATTAATCCACCTAGTGGTGAGACCCAGCCTTTCTCATTGAAACTTATTATTTGTTAAAATAGAATTACACAACACTCCCATTTAAAAAAAATACACCTTGAAAATTTCTGCTGGATTTATTTTCCACTTTAATCAACGAATTTCTGGTAGCCAATAGCACAACTATAACGAACATTCAAAACCTAACATTCACACACATATGAGCATACATTAACACTTACACATGCAAATACCATGAAATAAATATGTTTCAAATACATCACGCGAAAAATCCACTGCCGACTTATTCTATTGCTCACCCCTCACTACACACACTGCTGTGCAGGCGTTGTTTATGCGACTGAAAGGAATTTCTCATCACACACAGGAGAGTCAGCTGACGCTGATAACTCTTATAGGCTTGTGTGATCGAGACCAAAGCCAGTCTGAGTCATGCCTGCGAGTGCAACACAACAACGGAAGGTGCTCCGTAGGGCTAAATTTTTTCGAATTAATTTCTATCTTTAACAACGGCTTTTACCCGTTATCATTCAAATTCATTAAAGGGAGACAGTGTGTGCAGCCGGGGAAGCGAAAAATAAGCGAACTGAAAATATGATACAAATTTGGAAAAACATACCGCATCCAGACGGGGCTTGAACCCGCAGTCTCTCTGACTACTTCACTGGTTGCCGGAATACTTCCTAAAATGGCCAAATTCTGCCTAATCTGTTTATAGTACAATATCAAATTTGGAAAATGTTTAGGCCACATATTTTGATCGTTTCTATAGTTTTAAACAGTCTCCGAGCCACTTTTCTTTCCATAACTTTTAAACCACATGCTTAAACATTATGATGGTTTTAAAGACAAGTTTATTTGATCCATTGCATCCAACTATGTTCGATCGGTTGCGTAGTTTCTGTGGTACCTAATAAGGTTTCGTGATTTTTACAATTTGATACATAACGGACAAAATTAAAGTCCGATAACACTGTAATTAAATAGGATTTTATTTCGCAACTAGATCTTTTATTTGAGAATAATCTAGTGAAAATCCAGCCATTCTGAAAAAAATGAGTGAGCTTAAGTAGTCTTTGGATTATGTTTCTTTTCACAACGTGATTTCCTTCTTTTATACATATCTTTTATACATCATTTATACAACCACATGTTTAATTATTAGTTAAGGATTTTCAAGACAGGCCGTTCATTTGGCACCAGTTTTGTTAAAATTGGTTTTTTAGTTTTTGAGATAATGAAATTTCGTGATTTTCACATTTTGATACAGGGTGCCTTAACTGAAAATCCGATTACCATAAAGTTCAATAGGGTGTTATGAGGCCACTTGACCTTTCACTTTCAACTAATTTCGTAAAAACCGGTCTAGCCATTTCTGAGAACAGTAAGTGAGTTTAAGCAGTCTTTGGTATATGCGTTGCTTTTATAACGTGATTTGACATTTTTATAAATAACGGATAAAGTTACTAACCTATTACAATGAAATTTAATAGCAACCTATGGGACAACAAGGCCTTTTATTCGAGACTAATTTTGTGAAAATCGGTCCAGCCATCCCCGAGAAAATTGAGTGAGTTTAAACAGCCTCTGAAAAACATTTCTTCACATAACTTTTGAACCATATGTTCAATCTTTATGAAATTTATAAGTTAAGAGTTCTGAAGATAGCCCGTTCATTTGACATCAGTTTTGTTAAAGTCGGTTGTGCAGTTTCTGAGATATTGATGTTTCGTGATTAATACATTTTGATACATAACCTCTAAAGCAAAAATCCGATTACAATGGAATTTAATAGCAACCTATGGGGTAACTACACCTTTCATTTGCAATTAATTTCACGGAAATCGGTTCAGCCATCTCTGAGAAAAACGAGTGAGAAAAAAAAGTTACACATACACACACACGCACACACACACATACACACATACATACATACATACAGAAAATGCTCAGCTCATCGAACTAAGTCGAGCGATATACGACATTCGGCCCTCTGGAGCACGTTCATATCTTTAGTTTTTTCAGTGATTGCTATACCTTTCTAGGAGAAAGGCAAAAATGCGATCCAAAGGCAAAATCTTGCACAAAATTTGAGAAAGACTGCGCAAATATAAGGCCACGCTGGCAATAATCTACAGAAACTAGGAAAAAACTACACACATCTGCAGGTCAATAAAATCTGCACACGGACTCTGAAAATCTGCATTTTGCAACGCAAATCTGGTATCCCTGATTCGGACAAGTAAACTTATTTTCGGACTTATTTTTTTGATAGAGAAAAGAACTTTTTCTGGTTTTGTGGGGGCCCCAGAAATGAGCTGTTCATTCACTTGGTAAGCAAAAACAGTGTGAACAAAAAATACCGATAGTTTTCGCAGCACGGCCAACAGTCTAATAATTAAATTTTACAGTGCGCTAAGTGAAACCAACCAATCAGAGAGGGCTTTCACTTTGACAGAACTTTAAGGCGTCGTACACAAATTACGTAACGCCAAAAACCTAGATTTTAGACCCCCTCCACCCCTATGTAACGATAAGTAACGTCCGAAATTACTCCCCCCCTAAAATTACGTAACGCTGGATGTGCAATTTTGAGCAAACATCAGAGTTACGTAACGGTCTCAACTACCCCCCCCCCCTCCCTCCTATGTAACAATAAGTAACGCACACTCAACCCCGTTCCCCCCCTTCATGCGTTACGTAATTTGTGTACGACGCCTTTGGGCGATTTTTGGTTTCTCTTGTCACGTCCTGTCCTAGATGATACCGAGCTCAATTCCCGATCAAGTCGAAGATCTTTTCGAGCTGGAAATTTTACTCGACTCGGCACTGGGGCACGGTGTATCGTTGTATTTATCCTACAACATGCAAAATGTGCCAAAAACAATTTTTCGATGCGTTTTTCAAACAAATTCTGAATTATTGTATACTTCCGTATATTCGAGTCTTGGTATGCGGTTGATAGTGAATCGCAGTCTTATTACGACTTTCTTTTTATTTGCGCATTCCGAAAAAAAAGTTGATTTATGGCTTATTAAGTTGTCACCAGGTGGATTTCATAATACTTAATAAGCTGTTACTCAACCGAATTGCTTTTTGGGAAAATCATTCAGCGAATCTTAGCCCGATTGTGAATGAATTTGATGTAAACTTATTTTTTTCGGTTTTCATTCAGATAGTGCACTGTTATTTAGATTTCCTTTGGCCGTTACTCTGCGTACAAAGCAAAGCCTTGGTGCTACGTTCCGTATCGGAACTCGACCTTCTGTTTATTATACACAGACTCCGTAGCCAACTGTTAGTGTACAAGACAGTTGCGGGGCTAGCGCTACGACGATCCTACTGACACCAACAGTCTCTCCCGAGCCGGGACACAAACATACGACGACTGGCTTGTTAGGCCAACATCGTACCTCGAAACCAGTAAGGAGACGAGGAGGAGGATTAAACTGCGTACATGTGACGTTTATGCTGTCATCGACCAAACAACTCTGATCTTACTCATGTAAAGTTTTAATAACCTATAATTAAACAGGTCTGACCTTTCTTTTTCTTAAATTATCTACTGTAGAAATGACTTTATTTATACCTGTTTTTTCAGGATGGAAGCTATAAGTTATTCAAGTATTTTTCTGATGAAATATTCGATATTTTTAGCGTTTATAGCGAGAGTGATTAAGGTAGTATTTCCAACTGTGGAACACTATTTTAAAATTTACAACTTGTTCATATTAAACCTATTTGAAAAACCTTACTGGGCTGCTTCTCACCACACTATGCGTCGAAATCACCAAACGTGCTACCACTTGTTGATGGGATCAAGGCGTAACAATAATTCATTTGGTATAAAATAATACAATAGCTATCCTTTTCCTTTGCGTCGAAAGCTTTCACATGCTTACCCCGATAAAGTTCATTACTAGTACGAAGTTGTTTATTTGTCTCACTTCTTCGCATACATGTTGCTGCCGTATTTGTACTTCTTCTAACGGGATCAGCGGGTACCGTAACTTACGCAGCCATTTGAAGTTCATTTGAGATTCCAGGGGCTAGCCAAAGCTGAAAAACGATGTTCAACATATCTTTCCTTTAAATTTGTTTCCATTTCTCACCATCGCCGACTCCTCCGTATTCAATGAACCTACCTGGCTGGCATGAAAAACTCAGCCAGCAACTACCTGTTGATTGAAAATGAACTGGTGACTGCGTACAAAGTTCCTATTGGCGACAGTATCGCTCTGCTAGCATTCATCCGGCGCCGCGTCTCTCAGTTTTTCGCACATTACGGTCGGAATTGGACGTGTTTAAATCGAGGCGTTTTCGCAAAGTAGTGGCTTTTCGCGAGGTGATTAGGCGATTTCTGGTGATAAGTGCGTGTTTTTGCTTGTTAACAAATTCCCGTCAGAGGTCATACGAGCGATCTCCGCTAGCAAGGTAATTGGCTGTGGTAAGGTGCGAATACAGACCCGTCGTCGTACATATAAAGAGTGTTATGCAAACTGGCTGCCGGCCGGATCATTGATCATGCTTTCTCGAGGTAGAGTCGCCTCCACGTAATCGTTTGCGATTGGATTTTGGAACGGGAAAGGCAATCAGCCTGTGTGTATTGACGTCTAGTCACTGAGCGGAGCGTCGAAATAAGTCACTTATCTTTACGCTGTTCGGTATGCTAGTGTTTGAAGCGCCACTGCAAGTGTGCGTTCATTTCTTCGCCCAAATCGTCTGTTTACGCATTGCGTCGTAAGAACTCTGTGCTTTGGGTTAACGAGAAGGAACAACGTGGCACTACAGCACAATCAGTTTTACCACCAGTTGGTGGTATTTACTTGAGAAACTTGCCAACGGAATGGCTCTGTAGTTGATGTTGCGGAATCAACATCCAAAGATGCCCTTCGGTCGCAGCGCACTCTGTAGAAAGAGAAAGCAAATACATATGCCGCTCCGTAGACATGCAACGAGCGTGCTCTATGCATCGTGACTTGTAGCAATGCTAGAGCGGCACCGGCCGACCGATTGCTGGCTGGCTGTTTGGTTGGGGACAGTCGAACCCACTTGGAGGCGTGAAGAAGAAAGTTTTGCTTCCTGTGAGTTTGCTAGACCACTTTCGGTTAGTCTTTCACGTTGTGTCGTCGCGTTCGGATTGGTTCCTTCGGTGGCTCAAGTCAGACATCGAGCGTAAAAAAAACACATAGTAGTACACCACCACAGGTATTTGTTGGTGATTCCGGTTTTGCAACATATTTCCTTGGGCGCAACAGTGTCCAAATCGGTCAATCTGTTTGGTGTTTAGTTGAACGAGTCTCATTACATAGTGCGTTACTTTTTCACAGGTAAACGGTATCCAAACGATTGGCGGTGGTTATACTTTTTGTTGTTGTTTTCGTACCAGGAAGGTCAGTATAATGCGTCTTGTGTATGGTTTTCATTCACACGCACGGATTAAAGCGTTGGATAACTTGAAATGGAAATGGTTCGGTTATTTTGTGCGTTCGGAGTGGAAAACGAGTTTCGAGGGACAGTTGTGATTTTTCCTGGGATTTAATGCGCTAGGCGATCGATTGGGGTGAATTGAATTGAGAAAAATGTAACCTGTTAGAGGATATTTGCAACGTATGTTTTCCTAACAAATTGACCGAAGCAAGTGCAATAGTAAAAGTGAATTAGTGGATATGAAAACTTTATTTTCAATTTCAAATTCTAACTTTATTTCCAACGAGTTTTCATTGTATGTAACAGAGATTTCTTTTAATGGTGAAAGCATGCAATTAGGAATGAAAAAAATGCCTAAAGAAGAGCATTTAGCAAATTTATTGGAATGAATTTTCACAACATGTATCAGATAGGCTTAAAAATATCTTAAAATAATTTTTATTATTCCGTTCGTAACAATTGGTGGCAATAAAAATATTTGTCTTGAAGAACGATCATCGTCACAGTGATAAAAATTTATTACGATCTGAGTGAGAAAAAGTTGCTTTTGAATCTTGATTTATAATTTAGAATGCCTTTTTTAGACAATCTGTTTTGAAAAAACCTCAGAACAGATATATTCTAAATTATATTGTTTGTAAAAGTTAGGTCTTTGGTGACTAAAGAGAGTTTTGAGATAATTTCGAATAACCATATACATATTATATTTTTTTTTTCAAAGGATTTCTTTGCAAAAAAACCAAAACTTCTAAACTAAATTTACAAAAAACAGTTTTTCGTATTCTTTAACCGTAACTTTAATCCTGTAAAATCAAGGTCCTTTAGGAGCTTTTAAAACTGGAACAAGATTAAGCAAATTTTTTGACGTGGGACACGTCTTTGTTTACTATACTGGGATGCATTCTGTAAAATTGGAAATGAAACGGGCAAATGTTGCGTCAGATTTCAAACGTTAATAACAGCATAACCACATGATGGATAATAATAACCAATATGTTGTTGGATAGATAAAATGTATAACAATTTCGTAATATGCTAATTATCACTCTAATTTCATTGCTAAGCGGTAAAATTGATAAAAAATTTCAATAACAAATTTACGCGAATAATGAACCAATTACATGCGAGCATTCCTAGCACAGGCGACGTAAATGGACACCATCCGTTCCCTGTGATATTCCCTGTATCAATTTCGAAATAAAAATTGACAGAGTCTCCCCGTCCCAATAGGTCAATTTATTTTTGCTTCCATGAGCTTAGACTAATATCATGTCTCGAAGGTAAAAGTTTTCCTAAAAGTTTGAAACAATACCCATCCTTGAACAATTTCTAAACCTGCGTGTTAGGTTCTGAAGAACCTAATAAAAACTGATGTCTTGAAAATGCCGGTAAAAGCAAGAGTACCAGTGGAGTAACGAACCGCAGGTCTCTCGTCGTTCATGATTGCAGTGGTACTCTTCTATTCGTACATTTCAGCGGTACACTTCTATTCGTACTGCAGCGGTACTATTCGTATTGCAGTGGTACACTTTTATTCGGACATTTCTATTCGTATGCAATTGAGGAAAAGCTGCAATGCTGCTGTTGATGGTGATTGAAAGTTTATCTCATAAATATGATTACCATGAATTACTCAACAAGAATTGTAAATTTTTGTAACGGATGTTTATTTAATTTTATCTTCGATATTCACTAAATAATCGTGACGGGATAGTATCGAAAGAGTAAATTCCTAAATATATACATTTATAGAAGAGTAAAACTTGCGAATGCTTGTGATTTTTTTGTTTATTTAGTAAGATTCGTACAGAATCTCTTTTTACATTTCAAAATTGTTAGATGATGTATGATTATTCTAAGCTTTACCATAATAAACGTGTATTTCCTGTCTTCGTAATACAGCGAATGTAGTTGTAGGCAAATGAAAAAAATTGTCAAGCAAAAAACAACAATGTAATTGTGGATTGCTACGATTTTATGCTGGAACTTGTTAATAATTTTGTTTAAAATATGTTCTTCTGTTTGCCAATTGATGAACCTTTGTAAGGGCTTCCATATTATTTTGAAAGTAAGATCCATACTATAGATTTGATTTAATTAGAGTTAAATAAGACAAAACCATTCATTATGATAACGTAAGTATTATTGGATTTGGTTTTTGATGATATAGAGTTAATTTTGACTTTGACGCATTATGAGAAATTCTTGGTGCTTTTTCAACAAGCACGATATGCTTGTGCCTTGTTAAATACATATTTTTTGCACAAACAAATACTACAGGCATAATATCGCCAAATATAAATGATATTCTTTCGAGTGTTGTTGAATATATTCCAAAAATTGATTTCCAGGGGAGGCTGAAAATAAAAATACGTACAGTCGCTGAGCAAACACATTGATTCTGTCTGCAGACTCTGTATATTTTGTAACAAAAAATCCCCTAATTACAGTGTTTAGTCCCACGTCACCATTTCATACAAACCTAGGGCTGTACACCTTGTAGTATTTTGAATCTTTTTTGAAAAACGATTACCTTTGTAGTTCATTGTTCATATAAATTTTTCATTTAACCTGCAAATATCGGTTTTGTCCCTAAGTGTAGTCGTTTTCGAGAATTTTTGAGAAAGCTTTTAATATACCCAATTTTTTTTTACATGTCTTGTGTTGTACGATCGAAAATCAAAAATATTTCTTTTAATAACAAAAAAAGTGATTATATGGCATATTATTATTATTCAATTATTTCAAAAGGTTCATATTGACTAACATGTAAGAGTAATATTTTGGATGAAAAAAAAAATCGATCAATAAAAGAAATGTTTTGAAATCAGTGAAGCGACAAAAAGCTTATGTATTTATTATTCATGATGGCCTTAGTTCGAGAAAAAGGTTACAGTTTATTTCGTTTTGTCGTTTTGGTTTGGTTATGTATCAAACATGTTTTTAAGTTGCTTTTTGTTTTTGCTTTGAAAACGTAAAGTTGTGAATTTGGATTTCATCACGGTTCGTTTTGATGTTTCGTTTTTGTCACTCTCGAGTTTATCATTCAAAGCTTTTCAATTTTTTCACGTGTCTGAGATATATGGAAAAGAATAGAAAAAAAAACAAATTCTTCTATCGATGAGATCTAGCGTATGAAAATTGTCAGCTAATTTTCAGGTAATCGATTTTTTTTAAGAAGAGTTCTAAAATTAAATGATGAACAGTATGCTTCTCAAGATCGTAAGTTCTTGCCTTGTATTTTTTTTCTTGTATAATTTTCTTGAAAATCAAACTGTCTTTATTGCCAGTGCATCATCAAAAAAATGTTTATGCAGAAAAAACCTGCTTTGAAAATATATTCTGAAGATATCACTTTTCAAATATATCATGCAATTTTTTTTGAACGTGATATAATCGAAATGTCACTGTTATACAAATTGAACGTTGATGTCTAGATCAAAATACGTAAAAAATGTTTTTTTTGGCTATTTTAATTGATATCAAATTTCACATATATTTTGGGCACTAGAAATGGGATAAATGTGCCAAACATAAAAATGGCTTAATTGGGGAAAAAATTAAGAAGATGTGTCAAAACCAGAGTAGAAGACTTAATTGAAGTCCAAAAAAGAAGAAAACGAGTTAAAATTTGAGTAAGGGTCCGTCCACATTCCACGAGGACAACTCAATGGGTTGGTACATGTTGAGAACCTTCTAAAAATGTCAGGTAAAATGGAATGTATATCTTTTTTTTGTTTTCTCTCATTCGCAGAAGGTTTTTGATTTTTTGGGCTTATTTTTAACCATTTTTCTAACACTCTGTTTTAACTTTTTGAGGCACTAAACTGTAAGCCTAATTTGGAATCAGTTTCTTAAGCTTCATCCAGCTCTGAAACCACTTTTGGCTAAATTTGTAATCAATTTCTGCTTTACTTTTTACTTTCGTTCTTCAACCATTAGGCTGAATTTGAATAACTTGCTTCTTGGCCTTTTTCTCTCATTAAAACTGCTTTAATATAACGCAATTCCTTTCGAGGACTTTTGGAACCGACGGAATGAGTGGTTCGACGATGAGTGTCGGAAGGTGTTGGACGAGAAGAACGCTGCGTGAGTACTAATGTTGCGTCGAGCTACCCGTCAGAACGTGGAGCGATATAGACAGAAGAGGAAATAGAAAAACCAACTATTTCTGGAAAAGAAACGCCGCCATAAAGAAGAGGAGTTCGAGGTACTAGAAACAGGTACAGGAACTCGAAGCATCCCGCACAGGCTTTGTGACACGAGCCGCAATGTTCCCCCAGGGCTTCACAAGCTTCTGCGGTCGAACAGACTTAGCTCTCGCACAAAGCGCATTCTGTACAAAACACTAAGACCGGTTGTTCTCTACGGGCACAAGACGTAGGCTCTGCTCGAGGAGGACTTGCGAGCACTCGGAGTTTTCGAACGACGGGTGCCACCATCTTCGGCGGAATCACGAGCTGGAGCAACTCGCTGGCGAAGTATCTCGAAGGTGGTCAAAGCCGGACGAATATGCTGGCCAGGACATGTCGCATGAATGCCAGACAGCTACACTGCAAAATTGGTGTTCGCTGGAAATCCGGTTAGAACACGGCGAAAAGAAGCGCAGCGTGCAAGGTGGTTAGACCAAGTGGAGCAAGACCTGGCAAGCGTTGTATGCCCACGGAATTTTAGAAAAACGGCCAGAAATCGAGTTTATCGGAGAAATTTTGTTCATCAGGCTATTTAATGACGCCAAATAAAATGAAGTAAAGTAAGGAAACATAGAATCTCGAAGGAATCTTCAATTGGTCAAAACATATGCCTTTCATCAGCATAGTGTTTGCGAAGAAATGGAATCAAAAATTTCTTCAAACACTCGTTCTGGTACACATTTTGATTATTAGCCAAATCACTTTTTTGTCCATCAATTTGGCCAGTCATCCACTACATTCCTGGCGTATTGTGTTCGAGGTTTGCAGTAAACTTTTCACAACCGAAACTTACTTTTAAAATGGTTTACCTGACCTTTCTGCTAAAAGGTTTGTGCAGTTCAGTCAGGCTCCTTGTTTCGACACCACTTTGAACAAAACTGAGCATGCATGAACAAAACAAAAAATACTGGCATAGAGAGGTAATAGAGAGGTTACGTGTACATACTTTCAATTTTCTCTAAGCGTGCTTCTTGTTGAATAAGGAAGCCTCAAAAAAAAATCCAAAATTTTAGTTGTCATCCGTGAAACAATTGTTACCGCCTTTTAGTTGCTTCTGGTTTTAAAACCGCTTTTCTACTACATTTACTTTTATTTATTTTTACTTTTGCACATTTGTAATTTATATGTAATTTTCCTTGGCTTTTTTTGTTATTATCTTTTTTTGTCCCAACTGTCTTTGAGAACTACTTTTCATTTTTTTACGTTCATGATTAATGACAATTGCTGAACTGGAAAACAACAACATCACTGCTCGTTTGAAAACGAAAATAACGATATTTACGGTTAAAATTTATTCATTTTGGTTCACGAGATGCAGTTTACTAAATTCACTCTCATTTGATCATCGTTAGACCGATTTTAATGCGGTTTGCTGCAAAAGGTCAACATTTCTTTGTTCGCAACTTTTCTTTGTAAGAAATGTTCACATAGTCAAAGTGTGGGAGGGGGGGGGGGAGAAGAGGATCAATGTTGGTCAATGTTCACGATTTACTAGTGGGGAGGGGAGTGGAGGGGTCTTAAAGGACGATTTATCTGTCCAGGTGGAAGGTTACTTAATCGGCGGTAAAAATCTCTTTACTCTGTTCAATCAAATATTGCTTGGAATTTACCGATGGCATGTTCATCGTTCACTCAATTCTGTTGGTTGTAATATTCTAACATGACTGCCTTTCAAAAACGCAGCCATTTGGATGTTTATTGATGTCGATTTTTACTGCCTGCAAACTTAATATTGTGTGCCATTTTTCACGCGGTGCCATGAAGACGTTTCGCTAAAGACCAATTTATTACCGATTCGCATTCAACGAATTGTTAGAAATTCAATCATTCAATCATGTCGTTACTGTCTTGTTTCTGAAGCTCCGGGATCCGGGTTGTAAAATGTTGATAACTGTTACAAACAGATACGATCGTGTTCTACAACTAGATAGCGCACCGACCTTTGATATATGGAAGAGTTCCGGATTTCGATTTCGGTTTTGACATACTAAACTGATAACACGTTACAAATTTGCGTTTGGAAGCCGCAAAATGCCGGATACATAACCTCTTAGAGAAAAAAATTGTTTTTACCAATTTCGTCTTAGTATGTTGGTTTTCACCTTACCACATGGTAAAAGCTTTTGACACAGACAACTTCAGCGCAACACCACTTCACCTATCGAAGCAAGTGCTTTTAAACGCATTGCGTAATACACTACTTATTTGATGGTACTTGTGTATGATCATGGTATCAAAAGTTCACGTTCAATTTTCGGATAATCACCGTCAACCCAGATCTGCCCCATGTTGATCGCACTAGCCTACAAAGAGACTAGTACGCGCGACAGCTTTTGAATCCTAAAACTGCACTCACTCCGGTTCCAAACACTTTCTAATCGGCCTCGACCGATCACTGTCGTGCACTGGTAGCTAGCGGAGAATTGCATTTTACCGATTTAGACGAGCTCCAAATGCCATACCGGGAGGCATACGGGGTGCCCCCGAAATCGTTTCAACAGATAGCGAAATTTTTCTCACAAGCAATGCTGCTATTTTTTCGCTTTCTCGTTCACGATCGGTCACCGGAGGCTTCCGAAAGGAGTGTAAGGAAATCAAACCGGATAGTCTACTTTGTCTCGGCTGGGGTTGGAGTTGCTGCATTGCTGAGATGGGAGGATCACTGAGTAGTTTCTGCGAAAAACTCGCGCTGAAGTGCAGTCGCAACTCGCAAATAGTGTCAGGTTTTTGTTCCTGAGAGTATAGTCGGGTTCAGATGATTCAATGAAATTGGCTTATTTTCTTCTACCGATGAGGTAGAAGTAAAAAATGCTTAGCTAATCATGTTAAAAGAGGAGCTGAAAAGTTTGTCAAAAGACAACGCAGAAAGGGCGGACAGCTTGAATAGTGAATCACGTTATTTATGGTGACTTACATTTGATTATAACCATGAAAAAAACATTTCACCATGACAAGAATTACACTGTGCTACAGCGATTTAGAACTTCTGAAGTGACCTAGTGTAGGTTGTAGGTCTTGTTGAGTATAACATTCGCTCATACTAGAAATTTTCCAAACACCACCAAAATCTGAAGTTCTGGTCAAAATACGGTTTTTGAACCTCAGCGCATATAATATTTTTAACTCAGTCATTTATCTACCGATTTTCAATATTTTAGCAGTTTTAGAAAAAGGACAAATAGAGCTTTCAAAATGTATACAGGTTTTTACTAATACCAATAAAACATGTTGAGTTATTTGAGTTTAAATCTAATTTTTAGTTTCTATTTCAAGCAGTGAATGTGGAGCTGACGATTGAAAAATGTACTAACTGGGGAAATAGTTAATTTAAAATTTTAGTATTTTAATAATTTTTAGACTTTTTCACGAAATTTTTCAGTTTAATTTTTAATTTGCCGTCTAGTTTTGTGAGAAACATACCATACCAACATACCAATGTTACTCGCACGTTTACACGTTTACACGTTTACTTGAATACCCCAAAAAATTATTAGCTATGGTCAAAACCCTGTTTTTTACCTTAGCTCACATTTTTATGTTTAATTCGGTTATTTTTCAACCAATCTTTTGTATTTTGGCTGTTTTGGAAAGGCGAAAAATAGAACTCTTGAAACATATAAATATGTCTAAAAAGTTAACCTATATGTGATTAATAGTTTTAAATTAAATAAGATGTTTTATATTAAATAAAATAAGATGATTTTTTTCCAAATTTTACCTATATGTGATGAATAGTTTTACAATAAATATGATACCTAGTTTATGTTTTTTTTTAATTTTTCCCAAATTTATTCGCAATTTCTTACACATTTTTGTAATGAACGAGCTTTAATTGCTGTAGAATTTGAAAAGTACATTTAGTGCCAAACGAAAACATTAAGTGTTTTGGCTGAGATATGACTTGATGTTTTGCACCATATATGTACTTAGATTTCATCGAATCATTTCTCAGCCAAATTATAACAGATTTTCATCAACAACACCTATTGTTTTCGTTTGGTACCAGAAAGAACTTTTCAAATTTTACAGCAATTGAAGCTCCATCATTACAAAAATGTTTGATAAATTGCGAATAAATTTGGAAAAATTTGAAAATAACATAAACCATCTTATTTATTTTAAAACTATTCATCACATATAGGTAAACTTTTTTAACATATTTATATGTTTCAAATGCTCTATTTTTCGCCTTTCCAAAACAGCCAAAATATAAAAAATCGGTTGAAAAATAACCGTATTAAACATAAAAATGTGAGCTAAGGTAAGAAACAGGGTTTTGAACATAACTTATAATTTTCGGGGTATTTGAAAAACTTCAAGTAAACGCGCAAGTAACACTTGACTAAATTTACAACCCACACTAAGTCACATCAAAAGTTCTTGCATTTTTTCATCATTTATAGCCCCGTGAAATAAGTGTGCGATAGAAGCTGGTTTTCTTAAAAAATATATAACTTTGCCAAATATCAACCCATTTTCACAAAACTACTTTCATTTGATTTGGAATTGAATATACTTTCAAAATTATAGTATATTTGTGGTATGTTTCTCACAAAAATAGACGGCAAATTGAAACTGAAAAATTTCGTGAAAAAGTCTAAAAAATTAGAATTAAACTCAAATAACTCAACATGTTTCATTGGTATTAGTAAAAACCTGTATATATGTTGAAAGCTCTATTTGTCCCCTTTCCAAAACTGCTAAAATATTGAAAATCGGTAGATAAATGACTTAGTTAAAAAATATTATATGCACTGAGGTTCAAAAAACCTTATTTTGACCATAACTTCAGATTTTGGGGGTGTTTGGAAAATTTCTAGTATGAGCGATTGTTACACTCAACAAGCCCTACAACCTACACTAGGTCACTTCAGAAGTTCTTGAATTTTTTTTTTTTTTTTCATTTGTTGCACAGTGTTATTATTGAAATGCAATGCTATCGCGTTAATGAAGTATGTAAGCACTTGACAGTTCTGTGAGTCAAAGGATTAAACTTCATAAAATATTTATATTTTTTTTTGGGAAAATATTCTACATCAACATGAACTTCGAATACAAAGAAAAATTTTTATCTTAAAAATCTTTAGCTTCACTTTATATGAAAGTTTAAACTTTTTAAACTTCAATTAATTACTGCATTTGATGCCACAGATGCGTCGAAAGCCACGTTTCAAATAAAATAATCAGTCAAACAAGGTTCATCCCCTGTCTCACCGTCCGTCTGATCAATGAAGCCGGCCCCCGTCAGCATATTGCATAACAACCGAAGCATTCGAAAACAACCTTTAATCGCCCGTAGTTGCCAAGAGTGCAACACGGGTCAACCTGGTAATAAATGCAACCATTTAATCGTCATCATTTCTCTTTCCTTTCATGCCGGGTGCAGATGATTTCCAAACTGCTAGTCCTGTCCTGCCTGGTGGCGGTGGCGATCTGCGAATCAAAACTGAAGGTCGACATGGTCAGCGTTCCGGAGGGCTGCACCACCAAGAGTAAAAACGGCGACATGCTGACGATGCACTACACCGGCAAGCTGACCGATGGGACTAAATTCGATTCAAGGTAAGTGGCACTGCTGACCCCCCAAAATGACTGGAAGCTGAATAAAACACATAAATACAACTGCATTTGTCCATTTGAATTCGAGAGTAGGTCAAGCGCAGTGATTTACTAGCGAATCCTAGCCTACAATAGCAATTTTTGCCAAAGTGCCTAATTTATCCGCCCCCAGCGATCCGCGTGTTCACATGCCATGCCATGCCAGGTTGGTCGCTTATCAGTTTTCCGATATCTCAATCGTTTCGCCTCGGAAAATGGGGTGACAAAATGCTGCATGAAAATGGGGTGACATCCATCTGCTTGTTTACACATGCTCGCTAATTACCCTTGCAATGTTGCGGTTATGCTGTTGGTGCCGAAAGTGCCGACAAGATAATCCTTTGATCATGGCGCGTAGTAACTACTCGTGTTCGAAGCCACGAATCTTTATGATTTTTCACTTTCGACTGTTCAGGTCGAAAAAAAAGCTTTTCGTCTGAGTAATACATTAACCAGGCTACAATAAATTATCAGTTTCCAATAAACCCTTTCAATAGATTGTTGCCATTGCTGGATGGCTCGGTGAACGGTAACCGCATTGCGTACAGATCAGTTTGAGGCTGGAGAGACATCATTCCAGCCGGTCCGGCTGGAATCGACACTTGCACGCACGTCTGGTTGGTGTCTGTCTGCCCCGGCGGCCAGTGTATTGCCCTCCGGAGCCGAGCTGCACAGAATCCCAGTAGCAGCCACCGCGTGTGTGTGTAACAATCACGTGTTGCCTTGCTGCCGGGTTGGTTTGCGGTAGAGAAACTGATCTCCCGGGTCTGGAGCAGCGCCCCTATGTTCGGTTTGCAGCAGCTGCGTACTGACCTCAGAATTAGCCTGTTCCGATAGCAGGCACTAGTACCCTATGCTCAAAACGGAAGCGATGTTTTCATGCCCGTTGCCGACGCACATAACATTGTTCACGCCTGATTGAACCTTACGATATCGTGAGTGTGGCGGGCTTTTGTTATGATGGTGGTTGTTTTTGCGGTTTAACTATTGTGAGCTGGAGAACAATAGGGAAACAGCTGATGATTTACTGTTTGATAGATGACGAAAATGTTAGCTAGTGGAACTACTCCCGGGTCGATGTTTACAGTCGTGTGTTGAAATTGTTATGATTTCGGAGAAGCTGCCGCATTCTTTTTCTGTGTTTAATTATTGCTTATTCGAAAAACAATGATACACAGATAAGAAACCAATTTTAGGCTGCTTATGCAGTATTCTGTGTATTGAGACGAAATACTTAAAATGCATAAGCCGAAAAACGAACATAAGTACATCAATTTGTTCGTTATCTGTTTCTCTATTAGCACTTATTTTTAGTTTATAAAACATTCAGCAAACTTCAACAAAAATCAATCAAAGTTCCCAATAAAGCGACCCCATTCCGATCACCCCAAACCTGTTTTAAGCAGCTGCTGGGGGTTTTCTTTAGCACCCGAATTGCGCCAGAATGGCTACAATCTTGATATCTTTTTTTCGATTGATGTTTATTCGAATATTTTTATGTGGTGAACGGTATTTTATACAATCTTAAAAAAGCTTTTCGTTCCCGTCGTTGAAATTATCGATATTGATCAAAATTCAGGACTTTAGGGCCCGTTTTTTTCGATTGCTTAAAACAAGACGGACCATGACCATGACCCCAAACTAATCACGAAATGAACAAAAAAGGTTCATGATGCCAGAAATGGTGGAGAAAACTTTTAAGGCAAACAATCAAAGATTATTTGTGAATCATCAAATGTTGTTGATATCCAAGACACGACCACATGGTTGACATAGCACTACGTAAATTATTATTCTTTGGTTCTGATAAGAACTGTTTTTATTGTTCTTGTAGATGAAAATGCTAATAACTGCTTCCAAAAGCGATGGTTACTTACTGTAAAAAGTGTTGGTTTCGTCTGGAAAATTCATGACATTAGGAAAACTTATAGTTTGACTTCACAGCATTTCAAACGCAGAACATAATTTTGTTATCCCCCAGCTGTATCTGCACGATGCAACACGAAACAGTGTGATAAACTGTTGCGTGGCTGAGAGTATTTCACTATCTGCTTCCATCCGACACAAGAAGAATTTGCTTCCGGACCGGAACGGAATAAAGCGTGTTATTTTGTTGTGAGCACCATCAGTTCAGTTCCACTGTTTGTCAACACAAAAGATTAAATTAATTAAAAAGGCTTCTTAAAGGCACAAACTATAAAAAAAATAAATCCCGGATTGAGTTCGAACTCTTTTATATACCAGAAAAGACTAAAAGAAAAGACTTTGACAGGGCTGCCAAAACCCTTTTCACTATTTTTTCTGTGAAATTTACAGCCAATATTTTTCATATTTCACTTCCAATGAACGCAACACCCTTTCGAACACATTATTAAATTTTATTCTTGAAACGAGCTGTCACACTCCGATGAAATTATTCACGCGCATCGTTAACGGTCACGAAATAAAATTTTCTGAAAATCCCACCAAATGATACTGTTCCTTTGGTAAAGCGAAAATGACGTTATCAACGTGACGCTTACTATCGTTATCATAATGAAACGCTAAAATTTATTCCTTGGCAGTATTTTTCTAATTCATTACTAGTCGCGTAAAGCTAATGTCCAGCACACAAACCGAGCTTACTACATTACAGTTCACACAATGAAACTCAGAGGAATAAATTTTCAGAAAATTTGAAACAGTGAATAGCAAACGAGCACGTTTTCACTGTGCCTGACAGATGAGTCGGCTTTCATTATTTTACGAATGATAAAAAAACGGAGTATGAGAGAATGAACTTTGCATGGAAGCAAAATATTTTCTTGTTATGGTAGCAAACGCACTGACGTTTATGGCAGCTATTTTTCACTTTCATGCAAAAGCGATAAAATTTTTCAGCCCAGGATTTTGAATTCAGAATAGCGAACAAACCTTTTTCAAAATTTGAAAATGTCAAAAAATATCCGAAAATAAACTCAGCAGAAAAACGTTCTATATTCAAGACCTTCTAAATGAGAAAATGCTTACCAAGCAATTCAAATAGCGAAAGTAGTCATCGCTATTACGCTACGCTATTAACGAGTGCATACGTACTAACTTTGTACGACTCTCTAAACGAAAAACACGGACAGATTCAACTTTTTGGTCACATCCCTGACCGCGTGAACGCTTTCAGAACACGCTTGTGGTCCTGATCACTTATAAAACTTCCATACTGACCTCATTTCTCCTTCCATTCGATGTTGAGAGTTCCGTAGTAACGTTCAATCACACGACTCACCATTGACTGCCCGATTGCTAGTTGTTTTTTGAAGTGTCGATGAGAGCGTTGACGATTTTCCAGGTGCTTTATTCGCGACGTTTCTATTCGGACAGCGACCAATTTTTGAAAAGTTGACAGCGATAAAAATACAGTGTAAAAAACGCTTCAAGCTACTTCTCCCCTAATTTTTAAGATAAAATACACAATGGATAATTTTCAACAGCGTTTTTTGTGATGCAATCTGATGTGGGGCATCCTTTACCAGAAAAGGTTGAAACAGAAAATGGTCCAGTCTTGAGCTTTAATTGGCAAAAAAATGTTTCTGGCCCGAATAACTAGAAAGTTTGAATAGCAAAAAATGCTTTTAAAGACCAGGAAAGACTAAAAGAGAAAATAATTTCATATTGACATATTGATATTGACTCAAATATAGCTCAGAATAAACGTCGTCAAAAGCCACAAAAAATCATAAAACGAAAAAAACACCGCAGCTAAACTAAGAATAACGAAAAAACTGAAAAAAACTGAAAACGAATTTTAGTTTAAAATCGTGGAAAGACGCTTTTTAGCGCAAAAAAAAAAGATGACCTCAAATTAAGCTATTTTGTTACAACATTTTGAAACAGAAACAGAACTTTTTTTTTTAATTTTTCGGAAGTTTTCTTACTCCACAAAACAGGATGAGAGTATACACATGAATGCTCTGTCTCTGTGTATGCTTAATTCTGTTTAAAATGGAGTCGAAACAAGAAACATTGCGCAAGCACATTGTGAAGTTCACGGTAAACCATTTTAAAAACAAAATTCTCCTGGTTTCGACTGTGTATAATTTCCTGCAAATCTCAAAAATTATTCGTCAGGATGGTAACGGAAAACCGGCCAAAGTAGTGTACAAAAAAGGACGTCTAAATCATGGTTCAATCCCAGTGGTTTGACTATTGATCAAGATGTGTACCAGAACGAGTGTTTGAAGAAAATTTTGATTTCATTTCTCCTAAAACACCATACCGATGGAGGGTGTGTGTTTTGGCCAAGCAAAGCATCATCATATTACGTCACCAACGCTCCTGAACAACAACTCGACCCCGTTTGTACCCAAAAATACGCAACCTAATGAATCTGTCTTTCTTTGGTATACCTTTCCTTGGTATACAAAAACAAACTGGAGTGCAACTAACTGCAAACAGTTGACTGGGAGAATCAAGAGATGCATTCGAAAAAAAGACGTGAAGGTCGTACAACCCTCGTTTCGGTATCGTCCGACCTTTCTCAAATGCTTATTTATGTTTTTTTTTAATTTCTAATGAATGTATCTTCATGAGAAATAAAAAAAGTTTTTCCTTAAATACATCGACCTTTTTGACAGCAGTTGAAAAAATTTCGAATGTTTAGTTGTCACTAAAGACGCGTCGTTACTAAAGAAACAAACGTTCTTTCCGTCGGTGTTTACTTCCGATCCTGTTACTACACAAACCGTTGAAGATGCTGTTCAGAATGTTCCGGCCAATTGTGTTGATTTAGATGTTTTTGAAAATACTCCAGAAATGATAATTGCTGCTGCAAAAAAATAAAAACGTACTATTCCGCTAGACTAGATGGGATTCCCGTTGTCATTTTTGCCGTTGTGCCGTTTTGCTTGCTGAGCCATATGCTGCATCTTTAATAAGTCCTTCACATCAGGAAAATTCCCGGAGGTGTGGAAAAAATCTATTATGTTTCCAGTGGTGATCACAGCAACGTCAAAAATAACCGTGGCATCACTAGTTTATCTGCTGGCTCAAAACTTTTTGAATTAGTCGTGAGTGCAGCTATTGTAAGTAGCACTAGACACTACGTTTCCTCTGACCTGCATGGTTTTATGACTGGCCGCTCGGTGACTACGAATCTTCTGGTTTTCACCTTTAGTTGCATTAATGAACTGGAATGTAAAGCACAGGTGGACGTGATATAAACGGATCTGAAGGCTGCTTTCGACCGTATTAACCATCGAATACTGTTGGACAAGATCTTGTGAATAGGTGCTTCGCGACAGTTCGTAAAAAGGCTAGGCTCATATTTGTGCGATAGAGTTATGCCAGTAAAATTGGGATCACATTGATCGCCGCCTTTCACCAATAAATCGGGTGTACCTCAAGGCAGCAATCTGGGCCCACTGTTGTTTATTTTATTTTTCAATGACACTGCTGCTGCCTTCGGAGTTGGCTGTAGGCTGTTTTATGCTGACGATCTTAAAAATTTTTCGACAATTCGTTCCATCGAGTATAGTCGACGTCTACAGGATATGTTAAATTCGTTCGCGTATTGGTGTAAATTAAATTGTTTGACAATCAGCATTGCTAAATGCGAAGTAATGACTTTTCATCGCATAAAATCGCCTATATTATTTAGCTACCTAATAGATGGTCAAACACTGAATAGAGTTGAATACGTAAAGGATCTTGGTATGGCTCTCGATCCTAAACTGACTTTCGATCGTCATCGCGCGATGGCTATTTCGAAAGCTACCCGTCAGCTAGGATTCATATCAAAAATCAGACGCGACTTTAAAGGCCCGTACTGCCTAAAATCACTGTATTGTGCTTTAATCCGCCCTGTCCTCGAAAACGCAAACACTGTTTGGATGCCCCACCAGCTCCATTCGAATCTATGTATAGAACGTGTGCAGCGAAGATTCATACGTATGGCTCTTTGGGACCAACCTTGGCGACAACCTGACAATCTGTCCCCGTACTCAGACCGCTGCTACTTGCTCAACCTAGATACTTTGAAACGTTGCCGCAAGAAGCTAACTCATATAAGTTTATAGTATCATATATTAGTTTTATACTAGTTCATTAAGACTGTCAGTTAAATGAATTTTATACACAAATGAACAGTTCGTATTCTTTGAAATCATGCCAGTGAAACTTCTAAGTAGTTTTGGTGTGTCCTCCCATTTCAGTAGAGTCTTACTTACGTTACCAAACAGACGAGAGCCGTGGTGGCTCGTGCTGAGTCAAGTTTTAAATCTGGTCCAGCCATCGGGCACGCTGCGCCCCTCTATTTCTGGTGCCGATAAGGTTGTTGAAGAGGAGCAATTTCACAGGATTGCCGTTCGGTATCCTCACGACGTAACCGGCTCACCGCAGCCTAATAACTTTCGCCAGGGCTGTAATGGGCTCCTCTTCAAGCAGCGCGTGCAGCTCATTGTTCATTTATCCTCACCATTCTCCGTCGTCCGTCTGTACTCCACAAAAACTTGAGTTGGGAGGCTGATTTAGTTCTCCTTGGAGCCTCTCGCTAGCATGTATTTCTTGTTTGACGCATTTATGCGCAGTTTAATTCGCTGGTTTCGGTCTTGAGTCGGGCGTAACTCTCCTCCCCTGTCTTGAAGTTACGTGTTAAGATGTTAAAGTCATCCGCGAAGCCCAGAAGCTAATCGGATCTGCGAGAGTATTTTTTTTGGCGGCATTGATAAGCGAGTTACCGCGGTAGTTGAGGCACTCCAGTTTGTCGTCCTGGGGCAGCGCGCCAGCCAGCGCCTCTTTACTGAATGCTTGAAGAGCTCACTCGTTAATCCGTCATTGCCGCCGGTTTTGTTCTTTTGCTTCCCGATTTCACAATGAACTTCATGAACATCGGAGGTTGATACTCAATCATCTTCCACTGGTCAGTTCCAGTTCTGCTTCTACTTGCTGTATCACCACTTAGCTGTCCATCGAAGTACTCCTTCCACCTGTCGATGTTCCACTTTGCTGGCATCTGTGAGAAGGTTCCCATCCGCGTCATTACAAATGTCGGCCTGCAACACTGGTTAACCTTTTCAAGGAATTTCAGCGTATTACTGGCACGGGACAGCTGATCGAGCTCCTCATGTTCACGATCCTCTTGCTGGCACTAGGTCTAAGATTCATGGTTATCGATGTTAAAGTCTGAGAAAAACCGGCCGTCGATGAGAACATGGTCAATTTGGTTTTTCTGTACGTTAATCAGGTGATCTCCAAGTGGTTTTTTTCCAAGTGTTTTCGGGTAACTGCAAAGTTCACGCATCGCTGGCTATAGTCGTTCGTCACAGTGTTCAGGCTGGGCCAATCACCAGTTTGTACTTTTCTTGCCTTCCCGGTTCATGTCCCCAATGACAATCTCTATGTCTCGACGCGAGTAGCTTCCGTGGAGATTCTTCAGTCGTGCGTGAAACGCTCCTTTCTCTACACCGAATCTTCCATCATGAGGATAGTGTCCGCTTAGGAATGTTTAGTTGTATATTCGGCTTTTTGTTAACCTGTCTCTGAACGCTTGCCACTTGATCATACGGCTCTGCATGCTGCTCAACATTATAAAGCCGGTACCCAGTTGGTTGGTGGTGCCGCTGCTCTGGTAGTACTGTGTCCTGCGGCCACCTTCTCCGTCCTTGCCGATTGTTCCGGGTCGTATTCACTCCTTGAGTGTTGATAGTGTTGAGCCGTCCGCTTCGGTTCAGTCGCTGTTAGAGCCGCCCCTGACATGGGAAACAGACGCTTTGACAAGCTGCCCTCCAAGGAGAACAGCTCTCCCTTCCCTGTCAGAATACGACTAAGATCCCTCCGGTTCATCGTTCTTCCCTTGTTTGCTCTTATTCCAGTCGGCAAACTTGTTATTCTCCTCAATGCGTGAAAAGAGCAGAGTCTAAGTTCACCGTTCAGTTCTTGCTCACCGTGAGTGTTGCGTGTAGCAAATTTTATCACCACACTTTTTCCTTCTGCTTAGTGCTGTGTTTCTGCTGCTCGCAGAAAAATTAGTACACTTGTTGCTTACGCCACAGCCTAGCGGAACAAGAGTGGTGAATCACTCTAGTAAAAATACACAGAACTCCACCGCGGCGCGCACTTCTGAGTTAAATTCGATAACATTCGAAGAACAAACATGCGTAACGAGCGGCTGAATTTTTTTTTTTTTTCAGCTTCGAGATGCAAAGCAAACAACGCAAACTACTTTCTTAGCTAGGCCCTTTATTTGATATATGCATAAGAGACACACAGTAAAGGCACTGCAGTGAGCTCTGTTGTGCAGTTATTGAGCGTAATGTGACGTGTGAGAAAGCTCACCTCTGTTTATTAGATTCCACCACGGTTTTTTTCGCAAGTTTCTCAGATACCCACGATTCGCTGCTTTCTTTCTTTCAAGCAAGTGCGTAGCTTTGCCCACTAGTGTGAGAGCAGTTGTTTTCGCAGTGAAAAGTATTCTCTCACACACTAGTGATTCTCTAAGGAATAATGACAACCCTGACAGAGATACTATATCATCAATTAGACGTCAAAAGATCGAATCGTTGATTTTTTTTCAATTGAAATTTCTTTAATTTCTTCTGCAGCTCTATTTCTACGCTGACCGACTCTCCTTTTTCAATATAAGTAGGGCGACAATCATCATATTGAAGACTCTCAAAGCACTCGAGGGTATATGGCAACCTTCCCAGCTTCTGACGCATCAATTAAATCATCAAGATGGCATTTGTTGCCACTTACACTGCCGGTTATGACAGCGATGCCACACTTAGTAAAGTCCCGAACCCAGAAGTACCCTTGACTTAGCTGTGCGCGAGATTTCGCTAAAAAAATCCAAACAGCATCCAGCGCTCGAGTGGGCTATAAAGTGACAGCAAACTTTCACTTTCCAGACCCAACGGAGTTGCATTGCGTGCGAAACCGCCAATGATCTCAATTTGATGGCGACGATCGCGTTGCATCATTCCGAGCAGTATACAGATTCCTGTTTCGACGCGTGCCATGATCTCATCACCTTGTGCCGGGTCCGGTATCCGCTCGGTTGGGATGCTGCTTTCGTGTTACGTAAATTAAGCGCCGCGGTAGTTCGAAACTAACCAAGCAAGAGCTGTTGTAAAACACTTCAATTCGTACCCACTCATCCTCCACGCGAAGTCCTGAAATTTTAATGCTAGTACATTGCAATTCAACCCGGTCAGGCAGTCAGTGCAGTTGGCCGCTGGCTGGTCAGAAATGCTTCTCGAAAAAAGTTGTAATTTATGCTTACTACGTGCATGCAGAGTTTTATGTCTACATGTTCACATTAAGTCGTCTCTTGAAGCACCTTCCGACGGATGTCTAATGCATGCAGACTCCGGCTACCCAGCAAAGCAGAGGTTATTCGGATTTTGAGTTGCCATCAAATTGTATCAAGTGGAGCGAAATAAATCGACAAGATCACTTCCAAGAGATAGTTATGCACGGTTTTTAGGTGGAAGCGAAGCGAAAAAATAAGCTTTTTCCCATCCATTTGGTTCCCGTCGGAGGCGCCCCTCGAGACAGCCAAAGTAGTGGTAAAGTGTGAAAGGATTGAGCACTGCAGCGCGAAAGAAGAAAAAAAAATCGACACCGCACACTGACTGCGGCAGCGAAACCAATCGAAAACCTATCAATTATTAATTCAAAATAACCCTTCCTGCTGCCTGCGATGCTGCCGGCACGAAAGACTGAATCAGTCAGACCGTTGTCGGACGTGTGGCCCAATGTTTGCCGAGGGGTGAAATAAAAAGTACTGATGTAAACATTTATTTGCGACCTGCAACATGGGAGGATTGGTAGAGAGAGACAGGAAGCAGGATGAAATGCTGATAAGTAGGGTCTTCTGGGTGGTGTTTTAGTTGAAGTGTTTATTCGTGTTGAAATTGATACTAGCCTCAAGTCCATAGCCTTGCGTATACTGAGGTAAAAGCATTTCAAACCAAATACTAGAGCGCTACTTAACTTTATCACAGCGCCTATAATCAGAACTATTTATAATATTGCTTACAATTGAAAGCAAAAAATGCCCGACACGCATAGTCGAATACCAAAAAAAAACTGTGGAAAGATTGTGCCATTGTTCTTTCCTGCGATGTTTCCGTTTTACTGCAAATAAACCATAATTTAAAAAAATCATCGCAAGTTTACAACTCTCTTTCCATGGACAATCTTTAACAAAGTTGTTGTCGTTATAAATAGACTAAGGGAACTTCGTCACACCCGGGTGCGTGAACAAATCGCTGTAGAAAGCTTACCAGTCTTGTATACAGCGAGCCGATGTAATTAGGCAGAGTGGCCACCGGCTTGTGAATTTGTAACTCACGACTGTGATCCTAATTCAAAGGCACTTTCTTGCCCACTGGCGCTACGATTCCGAGCGAACTGGAACACTATCATCAACAGTCATCCGTCATCGCTGCTGTGTACGGCGCGCGGGCTGAGACACTTTTTATTACAAACCATTCTGCCGTTGGTATTCGTAAACTAATGACGCTGACAACGATACCGTTTGTTGATATGTATTTAGCGGCTGATGCGCAAAGGTTGACGAATAACCAGCTTATTTGAGAATTATTTATGAGTTAGTTGGTTGCTAAATGTGACTGTAAGTCTAACGGTACTAGCGGAGATATGAAGCGCTCCAACACTGCTGGACAAATGCAAAATAGGGTTAGCAAATAGCGTGGCGAAAAAGTGCCGTTCAATGACAGTAGCGGTAAAGATCCATGCAAGACTATTCGTGCTTCGATTTTTCATTATGAACATTAGACAGCCTATTGAGGATAATTTCATATCGTGCATCGATATCAGCACGATGGTTACTATCAGTGCACTGACTGTTTCGGTCCCACGATCATCGTCGGCGTCGGATTGGGTAATCATCGTGACAAGAATTCAAGCAGGATTTTGTTACGTAAAATGGATTCGACAGCAGCTAGCAGCAACGGGTTTTAACGCAACAAACAGCTGTTTGTGGCATTGGTAGTAAATTCGCCAGGCGCATTTGCAGCTGAGTTGTGGGGTTTTTTGCCGCGAGGCGTCAGTTGCTTTTAGCGAAATGGGCAGTTTAGAGAAGCCATTGATTTTATAGATGCGGTTCTGAAGTTTATTAGGTAATCAGAGTTTATTAGGTAAACGCTTTTTGCACGGCTAATTGGTGAAAGGTTAAAGTTGTTTGTTATCTTAATTGCGTCAAACTGGTTAATTTACCTACGTTATTCGTATAAATTCAAATTGTGTTACTTTAATTTACCAATACACAGTTTATTGATCTCTCTATGCATATATCATATCATACCAATAACGTTTGATTTTGGTGATTTTTTTTTCATTACTATACTCCATCACATTCTGCGTGCGAATCTTCAAGGCAATGGATTTCATGATGAAAATTACTGGAAAAATATAAATACTGAAACAAATGCATCAAACGTCTTAATTTTACTAATGATCCGTTGACTAACGGACCAGTTGATATTGCTGAGTGTACCTACCTCCCTATTACCCAAGCAGCAAAATTTGTTTCTGATTATGAACCTTGTGCATCACAGCAACTAATTCTTATGCGAAACAAAGTTGCAGCTACATTTCAGTTTATTATCCAACGACAAAAAAAGCGCAGGAGGTGGAGCAACTGCAACATCTTCGTTGTTTCGACACAAGTTTCAAGAATGAAACAGCAATGTGTATGGTAAATGTAGCATCAAATTTAGTATCGTAGATGCACCATAACAACAACTTGCATGAAATGATCTTCCGTCAATATTAATGTTTAAGGAGAGTTCAACCAGAGTTCCTGGGCAGCTCGATAAAGCATCGTGCGAAACTTTTTGCAGACCGTAGTGCCAATATTCACCACCAATACGTTCATCCTTTGATATTTCAATTTTATTTAGTGTTCCTACGAGCGTCCTCCTTTGGGTAGAACATCATCAGGAATATAGTATTTTAAAATGGGAAAGAGTAAATTTAGTGCGTCGTGCTTTATTTGATCAGCTATGGCCCAACTTTTCAACTCATTTCGAAACTCGTACAAACACTGTTTTGGTTTTGAAATTTCCGGTAGTATTATTTCGGGTTGTGTTTTTGCCTTTCTCCTAGAAAGGTATAGCAATCACTTGCAAAACCGAAAGTATAAAAGTGCTCCAAAGGGCCGAACGGCATATATCACTCGACTCAGCTCGACGAGCTGAGCATTTTCTGTATGTATGTGTGTGTGTGTATGTGTGTGTGTGTGTGTGTGTGTGTGTGTGTATGTGCAGATTTTTATTCTCACTCACTTTTCTCAGAGATGGCTGAACCGATTTTCATGAAATTAATTGTAAATGAAAGGTCTTGTTGCCCCATAAGACCTAATTAAATTTCATTGTAATCGGATTTATAGTTTACAGGTTATGTATCGAAACGTAAAAATCATGAAACATCATTATTTCAAAAACTACTGAACCGATTTTAACAAAATTGATTTCAAATGAACGGGCTAACCGAAATACCCTTTACTTTTGAGTTTTATAAAGATTGAACTTATGGTTCAAAAGTTATGGAAAGAAACGTGTTCTGAAGACTGTTTAATCTCACTCATGTTTCTCAGAGATGGCTGGACCGATTTTCACAAAATCAGTGTCAAATGAAAGGTCTAGTTGCCCCATAAAACCCTATTGATTTGTTTTGCATTCGGACTATTACTTTGCCTGTTATGTTTAAAAATGTGAAATCCAGCTATGAAAAGGAACATACTCCGACGACTACTTGGACTCACTTATTTTTCTCAGAGATGGCTAACCTGATTTCAACAAAATTAGTATCGATTGATAAGTCTAGCTGCCTCATAACACCCTATTGAATTTTACTGTAATCGAACTGTAACTTCGTCTGTAATGTACCGAAATGTGAAAATCACTGAACTGAATTATCGCAGAAACTACACAACCGATATGATCAATATTATTATCAGATGAACGGGTTAGTAGAAACGGTACCCGACGGGTTCGGGTCGGGTTCGGGTTCGAAAATTTTTGAAAGTGTCGGGTTCGGGTTGGGTTCGGGTTTTGAGAAAAAAAATATATTCGGGTACGGGTCGGGTTCGGGTTTGAAAATGTCGGGTTTAGGTCGGGTTTGGGTATGAAAACCCGAAACCCGTTTATAAAATCTTTGAAATCTCGGGTTCGGGTTTCACAATTTCGGGTTCGGGTCGGACTCGGGTTTCGACCGAAAAAAAAGTCGGGTTCGGGTCGGGTACGGGTTTGAAAAACATCAAACCCGACCATCTCTACGGGTTAGTTAAGGGCTAACTGATGAATTATGATTAAACACGTGGTTTCAAAGTTCGGCTGCCCTATACGTTCCCATTTCATTTGATTATAATCGAACTTAAGCAACCGTTATGTATTAAATTGTTAATAAAACAACGAAAGTCTATTATCTCAAAGATTACATGACTTATTTGAACATAACTAGTGTCATACGAACGAGTCATCTCTCGAACTTACAAATAACAAACTTCATAACAGTTTGATATGTGGCTCAAAAGTTATGGAAAGAAAAGAAATTCAAAGACTATTTAAAACTACACCTGCTTTGATCGATGTATGTGGCCTCAACATAATTTAAATGTGGTATCGTACTATTTGAACGTTCCAAATTCATTGATTCCTTGCGATGTGTTTAAAGTCTGCAAATGCACGACGTATCAGCCATAGGATATGATCAAAGTCAAATAACAAATCGTTTGAAATGATTGGTTTATCGAAATGACAACATCCTCGACTTTTGGCTTCTGTACATCGCCTTCTTTCTGTATATATATTCATATTGGGTAGTATTCGGTCATTTTCAGCAGACTTTCTGACATCAATCTGAAACCGGAAATATCCATACTGGGAGATATTTAGTTATTTTGGTTGTTTTCCACAAACTAAAAGTGGTCGTCTTTAAATTCAAAATGGTGTCCAGGGCCATTGTTTGGTTTCTATGCATCATCTCGATTACGGAAATATCTATATTGAGTATTATTCGGTCATTTTTGACTGTTTTCTAGAAGTTGCCATTTAGCAATTTAAAATGGTGCCTGAGGTCAATTATTAGCTCATTGCATCATTCTGGTTCCAGAGATACTCATATTGGATGGTATTTGGTAATTTTAGTCTGTTTTTCACATACCGAAAGTCGCCATCTTGGATTTCAAAAATAATTTCTGGCCTCTGAGCGTCATTCTGGTTGAATGTTTTTAAAGGTAACAAATATGTCCATGATGGTTCGACGCCCCTCACTCTTCTGGAAGCATATGTTCGTGGGAAACAGCCGAAAATGATCGAATAACACCCAATACCGGAAATCGCCATCTTAGAATTCTAAATGGTATTTGTGGTCGATTTTAGCTCCTGTGTATCATTCTAGATCCGGATATTGTTATATTGGGTGGAAATCAGATATTTTTGGCTGATTTCCAGAAACCGGAAGTTGCAATCCAAAATGTTGCCTGAGGTCGATTTTGGAACATATTTGTTACCTCTAAAAACATTCACCTGCAAAATTTGGTTCCCTTTACCCGGTTAGTTCTCGAGATGTGCAGAAATTTGTGTTTCATTTGTATGGAACCCCTCCTCCCAGAAAAGGGAGGGGCGTTCAACTATTATGGACATATTTGTTACCTCTTGAAACATCCACATGCCAAATTCGGTTTAATTTGCTTGGTTTGTTCTTGAGTTGTGCACAAATTTATGTTTCATTTGTATGGGACCCCACCCTTCCAGAAGATGGAGGGGTCTCAAACTATCATAGGAACCTTTATCGGCACCAAAAACTCCTACCTACAAATTTTCACGTCGATCGGTTCGGTAGTTTTCGAGCTTATATGGATCAGACAGACAGACAGACCGGACTGCATTTTTATATGTAAAGATTGCAACATCAATATTTTAGAACCTTAAGAGTGAATATACATTTATTGGATTGAAGCGTTCACGTAAATCTATTTTTACAACTAAAAGTTTGAATGAGAAAGGCTGGGTCTGAGCGCTAGGTGGATTAATTTAGGTTTTTCATATTCATGCGGCATATATACCTTTTCTGATTCACCAATATAATAAATAGCTTATATATGAAAAAAAATACAATAAATAGGTTGATCGGTGGTGATATATGATGTCAACCTCGACTTGTTAGATGTTGATAAAGTTCTGGTATCTTCCCGAGCAAGGGCGTGGACAGAGTACTAGCACTTATTTAGTTGATAGAACTATTTTCAATAATTGCATTTCGAAACATTTCTTTCTTTTTCTTATAAAAACTTCCATTCCTTTCCACTTTTTCCATATGCCGCTCTGACGCCCACTTAAAACACTATTACCTTCCATGGTAGACGTTGTTTAGAGCAAAAGTTGCTGTTACATCACGTTGGCAACTTTTATACTCCGCCCACTAGATCAATCCAGTGAAAGTTTGATTTTCAAATGCCGTTTACACGTTTCAACAACAAATCCAACCTCGCGAATTACGTTGTTGGTGTTGAGTTTTTTGAAGCAGCGATGCAACTTTAGTTGTTGCTTGTATCTTAACAATTCCATCGTAGTAACAAATAATGTTTTTTGAAACCTCAGAATTTCATTAGTGTAACAAATTCTCGCAATTCATTTTTTTATTATGTTTCAATTGTTGCTTGGGTACGTGGCAGTCGTTATCTAAAAATTCGCCTGAGAAAATATAACTGGTGATTTTTTTTGGATTTATAAATAGTTGATTGGGTTATTCAAAAGTATTATGCAATGATGGTTGCAACAGTTGTATAATTTGCGAACAGCGTAAATTGGTGAAAAGTTGGAAGGTTTTTTCTATTCATGCATAATATTTGTGGATTCTAGCGCACGTGAGTCAGAACTATTATATTACTATAGAATAGAACGTCGCTTGTAAAGGGTGATTTTTTTGCTATTCAGTTTCTCGTGTATTTAGATTTGACAGTTCACGCGGGAATTCTGACAGCTGTCAAAGTCCAATGTACTCAATAAGCGCCTGAACAACGCTTACAAATAATCGAATTTTATTACTAAAACTCGTGCTCTGTGAAAAATGTTTTTCGCGCATTTTTACCGAAAAATTGTGTTCAGTGACGAAGCTCATTTCTGGTTAAATGGGTATGTTAATAAGCAAAATTGCCGCATTTGGATCGAAGAGCAACCAGAGGCAATACAAGAAACGCCAATGCACCCAGAAAAATGCACGGTTTGGTGCGGTTTACACGCTAGAGGCATCATTGGTCCGTACTTCTTCAAAGATGATCTAAATCGCAACGTTACGGTCGATCGCGCTCGCTATTGCGCGATGATTTCTGATTTTTATTTGCCGGAAATGGAAGAGCTGGGTCTTGTTGACATGTGGTTTTAGCAAGACGGAGCAACGTGCCACACATCGCGCTAATCAATGGACATATTGCGGAATGAGCTCGGTGAGCAATTCATCTCACGAAATGGACCGGTAAATTGGCCGCCTAGATCAAGCGATTTAACACCGCTAGATTATTTTTTATGGGGCTACGTTAAGTCTCTCGTCCATGTGGATAAGCCAACAACAATTCCAGCCTTGGAAGACAACATTCCACGCGTTATTCGCGAGACACCAGCCGAAATGCTCGAAAAAGTGACCCAAAATTGGACTTTTCGTATGGAACAATTAAAACGTAGCCGTGGCCAATATTTGAATGAAATTATCTTCAAAAAGCAAATGGCATAAACCAATTTATCGGCTCAAATAAAGATTTCATACAGTTTTGTAATTTTCATACGTTTTTTTTAAAGAAAAACCAAATTCTTAAAAAATCAGGAATTATTAGAATTTTGACAACTGAAAAGTGGCCCGCATAGGTTATTTGTCCCCCTGTTCCTCACAAGTATTAATCAGGCGTTGCAAACAGATAAACCGTCAAAATATGCCAAACACTTCAGAATGAGCTACATTCCTGCCAAAAAATTACTAGATACCTTCGAGAATTTAAACAGAAAAATGACAAAATGACTACCGGATTATTATCAGCTTTTTCATTTGCTTTTTGCCATTTTTTTTTTAAATTTAGTGGTAACCTCCTGCGCATTTGAATCGCAACATATGTCTTGAATATGGCCTTAGGGATCACATCGTTATGACTCTGCTTAAAAAAATGATACATCCCGCATGATTTTCCGGTCATGTATTTAAGAACAAAAAATACCGGTTGAGAGTTTATTCCTCTAAGTCTGACTTTTTTTGAAGTAGGTAAGTAAAAAAATATCTATTGAGATTTAATCAATTAAACTTCTAGTCGCAACGAGTACAAACCAGAAAATAATTTTGCGAAATTTCAAGTTTTTTTTCACAAGTTACCTACCCTTGAGGCTCAGCAAATTTCATAACATTCCATTTAAAAAAAAACATCCTTAAAACGCTGTCTCTGTATACTTTGAAAAATCATAGAAAATTCAATTTGTCGTAATGCTCTAAAATTTGGATTCTGACCTTTTAACATTATACAACTATAGTAAAAATATAACTGAAATGAAATTCACACTTCCGATTTTAGGTTGATGGCCAGCGATTTTCGCTCGTGCAGTGATTTTATGCGCTCATGCCACACATTCTGAATACGGATTGAGCTGTAGTAGGGATATGAGTGCGAGATAGTATTGAAGAGATAGAATAGAAGAGAATACGTAAAAGATTAAGTGTTTTCGTGCTGTCATTAGCGATTCCGCTTACCGCGCAACGCACGTGCTATTTAAATAAACCATTCAAAAGTCAAGTCAAAGGTCGAGAACAACATTCAAATAGTTGTGTTTCGCATCACATAAACAGTTGGGTGCCAATAGAAATCGACTTTTCGAGTTTCGTTTAGAGATAGGTCTCAAAAGTTTCGTCTCTTCGAAAAAAAATTCACATGCAAAATTCAACTTCAATCGTACAATCGTTTTCCTGAACCATGTCTAGACACAAAATTCCATTCCCACAGATAGACAGACAATCGATGCAACATTCCGTTGCATAGTCTGAAATAGTAAATTTTTTCCGAAATTCCTTCACCGGAATAGTGCTGATGCTAGACACCTTATGTTTCGTGAGAAAAACTACTACGTCCGCATAACAGCAAAATAAGGGGCCGTCCACATTCCACGTGGCAGAGTTTTAACGTTTTTGACCTTCCCCCCCCCCCCTCCGTGGACAACTGCCCATATGAATCCTAAAAATGTAGTATGGACCGTGGACATTACATAGACCCCCTCAAAAGCTGTCCACGTGGAATGTGGATGGCCCTTAAGTGAGCAACAAAAAAAAGCAGCGATAAAGTTTTCCCTATTTGGTAACTTTAGGTGACAGGAATAAAGTCGAAACATAAAAAGCTAGAGAAGAACAGCGAGAAACACCGAAAAAAATTGTTGTGATTGTGTGTTTCTCTCCGTGGTTCCAGTAGATTAAGCATAAACATAAATAGAATTTGCTCAATAAAATCAATCTAGCAACAGACCTGATTCCGGGTGGTCGTTATTTTCTCCACACGTACGGAAATTTAAATGTTACAAGTCTCTGGTAATAGTCTCAAAGATTAACTTAACCTTTGCAACCTCTTCCGGAAGTTGTGCCTAAAAATAGTCGAAGTTTTACCTTTTTGACCGATGGAAGAAAAACATGGTCACCGATTTTCGTATTTTTTTTTCTTTCTTCGACTTCAAATATCTTAGAAATGCACAAAAATTTATCATTAGAAGTAATTATTATAAAGATATGAAAATAGAGCATCTTCTAGAGCTTAAGCGTCGAGAAAAAAAAAGTCTCACATTTTCCCAATCTAGACTTGTCGCCGCAATTTTTATCATAATCTAAAGAACCACAATTAAAAAAAAGAAGTTTAACTCATCAAAAAAAAAAACAGTTATTGATTTTGAAATTTTCAAATTTATTTTTTTCAGTTCACTTTTTTTCACAAATTAAACTAATTATATTCTTTTTTTTTTTGCAGGTAAGAATTACACAACAACTTCCATTCAATCGTTTGCCGTATTGTAAGTAAAATATATCCAAATTATTAATAATTACAAAAAGCATGTAATCAATATTGATAATAGATATTTACTTAAACAATCTTCTCGTGAATTTTTGAAATTCGTTATTCGAAAATTCTCTAATGAGGGCTATTTTGGATTGTGCAGATCGAAACAAAATAGTAACGTAAAGTACATTTTATTAATTTTTCAAAGGCCGATTCGAGGAACTCCAAAAATGTCATTGAGTACAACAGAGTTTAACTATAAAAAAATTGCAAATGTTTAGTACGCATAGTAGAAATCATATTGAAGCAATACAATGGTTTTATTGAAAATCAAGGTTACATTCAGCGCAAACCGGAAAATTTGAACGATTTCTCTCGAGATAAAAACAATTATACGAAAATTTGGATTTCAAAATCTGGGGTCTTTCGGGTTCCGGAAATATTCATATCGAACGGTATTTGGCAATTTTAGGTAATTTATCAGTAACTTGAAATCACCATTTTGACACCCTTATGTGTTTGGGGTCACTTTTTGGCCTTTGGAAAGCCAGGAAATATGCTCAAATCAAATAGAGAAGATTTTGTTGCTTTTGAGCAACTTTATGTTGTTTGGTGTGACAACGCATTCGACATAAATTGCATTCGGTGTCAAGAAGACTGCAAGCAACTACAGGCTCAACCGGTGCCTTATGAATAACGTGACCATAAGTGTCATTGTAATTATTCATTTATAATGTTCCTGACTGATTCGATAATGTTTAGTTATGTAGTTAATGAAATTTTTGACGGATTTATTGTTTATATTATTGTAATTTTAGATATATTATTACATAACATTTGTTTACTCTATTGTAATTTTATATGTATTGAAACTTTGTAAAACCGTACTTAAAATTGGGGTTTTGTGCCGATTTGAGAATGGTTATTATGTCAAGTCCTCTTTTTCCATTGTTTACTTCATTGAGACTATGGCAGTTGAATAGTAAAACATGTTTCAATCGATATTGGAACAAAACTAAGACAAATCACTGTCTTTTTAAAAATTTATTATGATGTTCAACCAAATCAGATTCATCTTTTTTTTCTATTCATCTAAAGCCTTTGGTAAAAAAAACTCTACATGTATATTTATATCATAAATTGCTCAACAAAACGCTGCCCCACATGGGTTGGTGCCCCTCCTCTAGTACCCATAAACTAACAATGCGTATGGTAAATTACATCACAACACTTGTATAAAAATCATTCATGTTAGAGCGGCACCAAGAAGCAAACAAATAATAACACAACTCCCAAAGGAGAGCGCGAGTGAATTCACCATTACGCTCGAGAGCAGCCAGGTAACGAAATCAGTTTCCCGTAAACATAATCGTCGACATAGATTACTATCAAAAGCTCATGCGTGTGGGGAATTGATTCGAAGCCTGTTCGTAGCAGTGCTCAAGAATACCCCTTGATCGAGACACGGTGACACATAAATTCATCAATAAGCATAAAAATAAACAGAGCAATTTGTCCTTTTCTCGGAGATCGTCGTCGTCGTCGACGTCGCAAAAATCTCTTGTGAGCAAACACAAGCATAAAGTAATCGGTTGTGTTATTATTTTCGGCACGACCGGTGACGGTTTGGCCTTTAAGTGTGAAGGTTTCGGGTGGAGTGTTTTTACGAGTTGTTCGGCTCAAAAAGTGCACGAAACATTCCACTTTATAGGAGGCTACATCGTAGCTCTTCTACGACTTCGGCTCCGAAACAGGGTGCTATTAAAGTGTGGAGCAGCAGCAAAGTGGCGAAAAATGATGACCCTCTAGAATGCACGTATGACCGAGTGTAGCAATCGTGGCCCAGTCCGCCGCCAGCCCGGCCAGACCAGCAGCTGGATGTTTGCTGCGGCTGCTTTACATTATTTACGTTTATGATTCCTATGTTTATTTCAAGCCAGGGTTTTTTGGATTGCCGAATGACGGGATGGCCGCTGCTGTGCTAGATCCGGAAGACTTTACCCCGTTTTACTGTTTAGGGATTCATGGCGAAGGAGTAAAATTTGCGAAAGTTTAACGGCACCGAGGAGTGCCGGTACCGCCTCAGTAAATTCAATTGCAAGCGCTGATTCGGGTAGTGAAACTTTGATAATTATATAAATATTATTTACCGTCTGCCGACACTAAAGCCGACGGGTGAACAACAACGAATATTGTAAAATATGGTTTACCTGTTGATGGTAATGTAAACTTTTCTTTCGAACAATATGTCACCAAGTCTTCATGCCGCCTACACTACGGGATGTAAATGTATCATCACATTGGCTGACGTGTTTTGCTCTCGAGGATTGTACTCCTTGTTGAAAAGACCCAAGTAAACAAGGACAAAGTACAAGGTGAAAGAATAATTTCACCGGTGAATCGTACCCAAAAATTCACAGACATGTCGCCTTTAAATATTCAGCACACAAAAAGTTTTACGGCAACTATTGGAGAACACGCTCTTCTTCTTTATGCATGTGATTTCCTGGCCAAATGGATCGAAAACGTACAAAATTGTTTAGAACTGCAGTCCATCAATTTGATGAACAGTCCGCACCGTTTCGTAACCTTTCTTTTTGATTGAACGCGCAAACCGAACGCCGATATTTTCCTCAAAGTTTTGGGATTCGGTATTATAAATTATGCAGCGCGCAGGCAGTTTCAACCAGATGGGCTCAGCTCAGCCGCAAATATCGGGAATCGAACCACAACAGATGAGATACGGCTTGTACTCACCAGAAGTCACGTGCTCGGAATATCAACGAAGAAATCTACACCCCGAGAGTCCATTTAAATCGGAAACATAAAACTTTCACACGTTCCTGACCCGTTTCCGCGGGTGGGCCAAAGAACTCAAGGACTTTAACAAACAAAAAAACCTAGTCTCATGTCTTCGTGCATCCGAATTACACGTTTAGCTGGTATCTATAGGTCGCGTGCGCCCGCTCATGTACGGAAGCACATGTGCCTGCAATAAGCCAAGCCGAGGAAAACAATCGCCCCGTAACTACCATTGGTGTGCAGTTTCGTTGCCGTCTGGGAGGAAAGTCAAAGCTTATGACTTCTAAACCCGCGCGTATGAGCGAACAACTACCGCCACTCTGGTGTAGGGGTTATTTCTGCATGTGTTTTTATGAAAATGAGACAAGCGAATCATACATATTACATTTTTTACATGAATATCTGATTTATCCAATTGTATTGTTGTTGTTATTTGAGTTCGCTTCGCGAGATCGCCGACATCGGGGGCTGCAACGGGTGTTAACTTGTATTTCGTCTAGTATTCCAACAAGTTACAAAACACGCTACCAAGAAGGAAAACTGTTTATGCAAGAGGCAAAAAACAAATTTCGTTCGTGCCGTTGCATGCGCCCGAATTCCCCCTTCAAATTTGCAACACTTTTATCTGGTTGTTCACTCGCTATACCGAGCAAGGCGAGACACGAGACGGTCTATTAAAGCGATTTTCCACATCCTTCTCCCGAAGTCCGGAGCCAACACCACCGGCAGGTATGGGCGGCAAACACACCCGAACATATGAACAACCGTAAAGCTTTTTCCTCCAAGCATGAAAACGCACTCGAGTGCCGTAATTTCACCGCACATGGCGGTGAAGCACCCACTCATCATTTTTCAGAAATTATAATGATGCTTTGGTGCAACATAAGAACGTTTAATTTATCACTTTTCAACGGTTCGGTGCGGCTGCCGAGCAGCCAGGATGTAACGAAAAAGAAGAAAAAAACTGAACCATCTTCATCTTCATCACGGGACGGGGACATCCTTTCCCAATGTGGCTACTAGAACGTCGGACAACTTGAGTGACATACGCCCGCTCCCATCATGTCTAAGTTCTGCCTCAGTTCCACCCTAACTTCACGCGAGACAAGGCAAGCGGGACTTTCGAAATTGAAAGTTTTTATCCGCCTTTTATCTTGTCGACGGACCCCGGAGGGCTCTATAGTTTCCGGAAATTAGCCTCTGATGAGTAGAGCTGGCGGGGACGTACTGACACAACTTGTATAAGCAGAGATTTTCAAATGAGGTTAACCTATTGCCTCCTCTGTGTCTTGGGGTACCAGGAACGACAGCATCAAGAAGCCGGAGCCCAGCGTAGTCTGCTTTCTTGACAAGCCAATCGAGTTAAATTAGGAAGAATGAGGAATATGGCTGGTTTCTTGCTATCACAAACTGATGAAATTGAAGTTCATTTTTTCCATTCTAAGGTATATAGTTATAGGGGAACTGTTCCATTATTCATCTCATTAAGCCACCAAATCAAATTTTCACGAAATTTTTTAACAGATAAACAAAATACGCTTGCATGCTCTTATGAAATCGCCCAGTATTGTATATTTAGTAAACTTAGCTAGATTTATCCTGATCTTGTAAAGCAGACCATTTATCACAACGATATCCATCCCAAAACTTGAATCACTACTCAATTATTCATCCCACGACGCCCCCACATTCATCACACTGTTAATCATGAAAGAATCATACTATCAAGAATGAACGTAGCCGCAGCCCATCGTAGTAAGTTCCGCTCTAGTTTTTTACGTGCAAAATTGGTAACCTAGGTAACCGCTGCAGTGATATAGATTTATGTCAATTATGTCGGAACAATTCAACCTTTTTGGTGTGATTTTTTCGTACTAACAGAAACTGATTTGATAACTGGGTCATCCCATACGAAGTGAACACGAAAAAGCACAAACTTGGACACGACCATCACAGATTTTGCTCAAAGTTGGGAGAACTATTCATCTACTGTCACTTTGGAAAAATCCCAATTTTGGTGTCGATTGGAATACCCCCCGCTTTCTCGGACCCCCCTCTTTATTGCAAAGTCACCCATTTTTTGTTCGAAATCTCTTTTTTCTTTTTCTTACAATTCATAGACGTAAGATGTCCGAAAAATACTGATGAATGATTTTTGAAGAAAATATACCAAGGAATCCAGAAAAAATATAAGTTTTGACCGGAAGTGTTGCCAGATAAATAATTTTTTTATTTGAAAGGTAAATTTACATTTTTCGGCAAATGCAGCCATTTTTATTTTAAATTAGATGATTTCATCGTGTTCCTTGGAAAATTTCACATAAAAAACAACTATCATCCCGAAGTAATATGAGCCAATCTCGAAATATAACATTTTTACGGAAGAAATTGTAAACTTCGTAAATATTTTTTTTACAATTTACAGACGTAAGACACCCGAAAAATAGTGATAGGTGAATTTTGAAGAAAATAAACCAAGGAATCCAGATAAAATATTATTTTTGACCGGAAGTGTTGCCGGATAGATTATTTTTGTATTTTAAAAATTGAATTGGCATTTTTCGGCAAATGCAGCTAATTTTTTTTTTTCATCGTGCTCCTTGGAAAATTTCTCGAGAATCTCGAGATGTAGCATTTTTACGAAAATAGTTTTGAATTTCGTAATTAAATTTTCGTAAAAATGTTGTATCTTGAGATTGGCCCATATAACCACGGGGTAGTAGGTATTTCTTACGTTCAATTTTCCGAGAAATACGATGAAACCATCAAATTTAAAATAAAATTAGCTGCATTTGCCGAAAAATGCCAATTTAATTTTAAAATACAAAAATAATCTATCCGGCAACACTTCCGGTCAAAAATAATATCTTATCTGGATTCCTTGGTTTATTTTCTTCAATATTCACCTATCACTATTTTTCGGGTGTCTTACGTCTGTAAATTGTAAAATAAAATAATTACGAAATTTACAACTATTTTCGTAAAAATGTTATGGTTCGCACTATGCAAAAACTGATCCTGGTTCGTGCTTTTAACTAAATTATCGATAGACCATTTAATAGTCAAAGATTTTTAATTAAATTAATTTTTAAAACTGCTTTCATTTTTTAACAATACATAACTTTGATTCATTTTGAAGGAAACTACTTCAACTAGCCCTGACAGCTAAGCTAGTGAAAGATGTAAATTCGGCTGCCAATGTCTTCACCGAAGCAGTCTGTTTATATTTCTCTACAGTATTTTAGATCCTGATGTAAAACTTCAAACTAATTTCAAAACGTCGATCCATCTATATTTTACCAGAACTGAAACTTTTATTATAGAAAAAAGTCTCCGATTGTGATTTTTTTTTTAAATAATACAATATTAGTTTTTTGATCCTGGTTCGTGCTGCTAATGTTCGTGGTTCGTCCTAACAGCTTCCGCAACTCACCGCTAGAGGCAGTGCGCATTATTTATTTTTAACCTGAGAGCTTCAGTCAACCGCTCTGGAAAAACGTCGCGAAATCGAAACAAACAGTCGAACTTTTCTATAAAACACAGAAATTGGATATAAAAACACTTTGATTTGTAATATATTTATAATTGTATTTATTTGTATGAATAGATGAGAGGGTTTTTATGCCTGTTTGAGAAGGAATAACTATACTTATTCTACTCAAACAGGCTTTTCCCTACTTCAACAGAATTTTCGGCCCCGTTATGCTTTTTGTGATTGGGCCTTCTACTATTATTGATATCAAGAATTAAAAAAACAGAAATTGGATATAAAAACATTTTGATTTGTAATATAATAATTGTATTTATTTGTGAGCAATTCTCGCTGAAACCGTCCCACTGGTAACATGAGGTCTTTCAAAAAGGATATTTTTATGTCTAAATGATTGAAAGTAGCGAAAAAATGAGAAAACCACTTTGGTTAGTTCATATTGATGGACCCCTCGGGCACAAATCGGTTAAACGGTTTTTACAAAAATTGATTTTTAAGCAATTTTCGACCTTTTTATGGATTTATTGCTCTTGAATTTGTCACCTTATTTTTTGAATGTATCTTAAAGCATTTTTTCTCAGCTTTCCAATGGTGATGTCAAATTCAAAATCGGTGGTTGCGAACTTGCCCAGAAACACATTTTGCTGATGAAATCCAAGATGGCGGCGAGATCCAAGATGGCGGCCAATTTTTTTCTACTTCAAATGAAAGCTCTATCATTCCTCTTGAAAACGATGTGTTGGTTGCAGGGGGTTCAATGACGAATTCAAGAGAAATTAATCAATAAAAAGATCAAGAATTGCTGAAAAATCAATTTTTGTAAAAACCGTTTAACCGATTTGTGCCCGAGGGGTACAAATATGAACTAACAAAAGTGGTTTTCTTATTTTTTCACTACTTTCAATCATTTAGACATAAAAATATCCTTTTTGAAAAACCTCATGTCACCAGTGGGACGGTTTCAGCGAGAATTGCTCTGTATGAAAAGATGAGAGGGTTTTTATGCCTGTTTGAGAAGGAATAACCCTACTCCAACAGAATTTTCGGCCCCGTTATGCTTTTTGTGATTGGGCCTTCTACTATTATTGATATCAAGAATTACAAAAAAATAAAATAATTTAAATAACAAAGCAAGTTAATATTGATTTTCTGGCTTTAAAAATATATAAGTCCCTCTTATAATAAAACTGGCCAGAAAGACGCCCCACTTTCCTTCTCCAGGAAATTATAAGTGACGATATTTGGCAGAAGGAACAAAATTCAGTAAAGTAGAGCAGTAAAAGTGAAAAAGGAAGAATAAAATCATATCACACACCAGCATGAATAAAATAATAATAAGCATGCCACTTTTTAAAAGCGGTATTGTTAATAATAAAAGTGCGGGTAAAGCAGACACCCGGGTATATTTCACGATAGATCAACAATTCTGAGCTCGTCAATAAATTTAATCGTGTACAGTTGCTCTTTCTATTCAATCTAAATTTTAGTTAAAAAGTTTTGCAATTTTAGGAAAATCCTGCATTCATTCCTAGGGTGCCATGGAAAACAGTGCGACAGGTGCGAACCACGATCAATCACCCTATCTCGAGATTGGCTCATATTACCTTGGGATGATAGTTGTTTCTCATGTGAAATTTTCCAAGGAACACGATGAAATTATCAAACTTGAAATAAAAATGGCTGCATTTGTCGAAAAATGTAAATTTAGTTTTCAAATACAAAAATTATCCAGCTGGCAACACTTCCGGTCAAAACTTATATTTTTTCAGGATTCCTTGGTTTATTTTCTTCGAAAATCATCTATCAGTATTTTTCGGACATCTTTCGTCTATGAATTGTAAGAAAAAGAAAAGAGATTTTTGACAAAAATTGCGAGACTTAACAATAAAGAGGGGGGTCCTACAGAGCGGGGGGTATTCCAATCGACACCAAAATTGGGATTTATCCAAAGAGGCAGTAGATGAATAGTTCCCCCAACTTTGAGCAAAATCTGTGATGGTCGTGTCCAAGTGGCATGTACACTTCGTATGGAATGACCCACCTTTTGATTTTCTTCAACGCAGTGAAAACAGATGAAAATACATACAGTTGAAATTTAGGATTTGTGAAAACTCATCTCATATATTTTTGCGAATTCAAGCTTTCTTTTTGGAAATTTAAGGTGAACATTTCAAAGATTAAAGTATTCTTACTGTAGTGAGTGATTTTGTTTAGTGATTAAAATAAAAAGTGGCCCGCTAGTGATGAAAAAAAAAACTTTGGCTGGCTGCTGAACGAGTCCCGTTGTAGCCGTATAGAGCAATGCGTGGATTTTGTTTTTTGAGGTAGGTGATTGAAATCAAAAAAGTTTTTGAGTGCAGATGCCCGACTATAATATCAAATTTAGAGCTTTTGAGTGAGTTTTTGAAGATTCTATTTTGTAAGAAGTCTAAAGTGAACTAAGAAGAATCCATTCCATGGATTAGTAGATTGGTTTAGTTAGAAAATATGCGTTTTTTCCTGTTTTCAATTGTGTTTTCAAGTTGTATATGATGAATATATGGGCTGAGATGAATAATGGAGCAGTTCCCCTACTCTATACTTTAGTTATAGTTTCAATAAATAATTTCTTCATTATTGTTATTGAATATCAAATGTCGAAATTAAAAAAATATATATAGCTTAGCTCCGTCTACGATTAAAGGAGCTCCGTAATCCCAAGGTTGCAGCGGGGTTCAAATCTGACAAAGTCATTTTAAACTGACAATTGCCCCGTCGCTTTCAATTTAAGAATATTTGTTCATTTTCGAGCACTTTTTGAATGAAATGAAAACTACTCGAATGCTCGTGTTTTAGTATTGACTGCTGAAGGGCTCAAAAAAAGATTTTCAATTGGAAGCAGGGATAACAGCGTCACCATCACCTGACGTTTCTCGACTGAAAATGACAATGAGCGCTGATGGAGACAGGTTACAGACAACCATCATCAAACGACGCGATGCAGTGCTTATTTTAATTGACACGATGAAGGAAAGGAAAGAGGCTCTCTTTGTCACTTCCTCCGTCAATTAAAACAGTCATCAGTTTCATTTGAAAAACTCCGACGAAAAAAAAACCGTGATCAAATCTGTTTGACAGCGAAAATGTTTATCATGATTCGATAACAGTAGCCGAAAGGAATCTACCTACTGAAAATGAAACTGTTCGAATCGAAATGCTTGCACGAAATCTTCAGGTTCGTTGTTATGTTTCGAAAATGTAGAACCATGTAGTAAATGAGCGTTCCCACGCCAAATGATCTGAAAATTTGCAATAATTCAATCGATCATATTTAATTTGAATGAAACTTTGCATACTCCAGCTGCGTATTTTTCACAGGTGGATGCATTTTTTAGACTCAAGAGAAATTTAATATAAACAAAAAGGCCCTTTCAGGAAACTAATTTTACCTATTTTCACCCTTTTTTACTATATACGGTGCCATCCGGTTGAATGCCTTGCCTAGTATCTTAGTTAATATGAGTGAATACTACATGGGCTAAAAAGTTTTGGGCTTGACACAAAAAAGGCATTTTAAATCTTTAGAATTGCCTGATTGTACTAACCCTAACCAGAATACTATCAACTAGATTACTATGGCGTGTTATTAACTAATTTTCAAGTTGTTGCTCTCGATGGGATGCTACTGTTTCACCCGGAAGATTTGGGTTCGCTGCATCTTCTTCTGCCGGTGCCTTTCTGCATTCTGACGAGTGGCACTGCGCACCTTAAGCGCCCGCACAGTGTGCTCCTCATCCATATCCTTCCTACAACCGTCGTTGAAGCACTCGGTTCGCTGGGTTCGTCCAACATGCTCGATTACGTTCTCCGCTACGCTGTTGATGGCTGTTTTTATGATGTTCCAACAGTCCTCGAGAGGAGCTTCCTCAACCTGGTTCTCTTCCGGCAGCGCAGCTTCAAGCAAATGCGCATAATTTTCCTTGACGTTAGGTTGCTTCAGTCGCCTGTGATCTAACCGGGACGGGCGTCGGTACCGAATGTTGTTAACAACGGAGAGTTTTGGGCCCATCATAACCATCACGAGTCGACGTGAGCGCTTTAATAGGATCTTACATCGATGATGTCTAAGAAGTGTCGACAATCAATCAGAACCTGGTCGATCTGTTCTTTGTCTGATATGGTGACTTTCAGGCAATCAACACGCAAAAGTTGGATGGTGCAGAACCACATCAATATTGTGCTAAACTAACATAACCGTTGATTAGTTTTGGAACCAGTACAACGAATGTGTGTTGTTCATAACGCATTCAATGCTCTAGCGTATTTCCAATGTATTTGACGGATTCAAATCCTTACACTTATAAAGTATTTACCTGTGTTGACATCGTCAGGATGATTTGTACTGGTATTGCTTTTCAGAACGCTACAATCGTTGAAGCAGTGCAACAAGCAATAAATAGTAATGATTTTCGTACTGACTAGATTGATAATAATATTAACTGATCGATTCTTTTTCATGACACTGGATTTGTTCAAAACATTTTGCATTCAATAATGATTCTAGTTTTATTCATATTCATTCGGTTCCGTGTTACTGGTACCAGCGTCAGTAAATTCTTTTGCCACTAGGCTCACTATTGGCTGTTTCGGTTGCTGCCGGTGATTAGGGATGCACGAGCCCTAGATACGCACCGTCTCGCGAAAGTAAACAGCGGTTTTTTGAGTGCCCCAAAACTGATGGTTCGCTTGAAATCAAAATTTACTGAAACATCATTGGTGTGTATGATACATATTTTGATTTGAATTTAATTCTTTAACATTTTGATTCAAAAAATTAATTTAAATAAGTTATTACTTTTTGAAATGCTCTTGAGTTAGACGTTAGATGCGAGCTGACTAAAACTGATATGTCGTCTGAATTGTTCGGGCTATTGAGATTTATGAATGGGTTTATAAAGGTATGTTATAACACGCCCAAAACTTAAGTTCGGATTTTTATCGTTTAAGAACAACTGATTCGCGGATTAACTCACTTTTCGAGCAAATATCCCGCGTATGCATCGGCGTGTAGCACTTTCCTATTATTGTTTCAAAAAATTTGATATAAATCACTTTTATTCATTCCACAAAAAACATTCGAGTAAGCTCAAAAATTCATTCTCCACTCCATTCTCCACCCTCGAACGGCGGTGCGTTGCGATCCATTCACAATCTTCGCATTACATAAGACCATGCCAATCTACTGAGCTGCCTGCGGCTATTTATGGTAGCTTTTTTATACGGGAACTTTTCCCTAGCATTTGCGGATATCGGAATTTGCACCCTCTTGTGTCTGAGATATTAATTGCCTCACAATCGCCGGAAAGCGCAGACTGATGACGAAGTTGTCTACACTGATGCCCACTGGAGCGGGGTTCGTAGGAACAATGTAATCGTTCACTGTTTGCGCAGAGGCATCGAGTGAAGATGTTGGGTTCGGCACGGAAGGGAACCTGGCAAGGTGTTTTGTGTTTGTGCAACCGGCCGAACTTGAAGTTTCTATCCGTAATTAAATTGTGATTGTGATTATTCGAGTTATGCTCATCTTTGGGATGGATCCGTCAATTCGTGCGATACGAACGGATTTCTCCAGTTTGTCACGCTACCGGTTGAGCGAAAGTCGTGAACGCGTAATTAAAACCGGTATTCAAGATGTTAAATTGAGTGTCCATCGGACTTGTCAAATGCAATCGGTATCATTTCCTTTTTCATTCAAATTTCTACCCATTGACAGTACACCAATTTAACATTGGGTAAACACGTGAGCTGTCAGCTACGTTGTGAATTTTTTAAAAGGGAAAGTTCGTATTTCACTGAAGCCTGAACCATCGAAGAACGTTTAAGAAAGTAAACCAAGGATAACATCACGGTTATCGTACCGACAATCCTCGGAGAAATCAATCAACACGATTTGTATACTCCAAAATGCACCCAAATTGCCACTAAGATTCCGGTACTTTTTTATTAGCGTAATTCATCAAACCAAACACACCGTGCGTCTCCAGCCTGTTCTAGCGATTCAGCTTCAAGCTCTTTTTTATGTGCGTTTTGATCAAGAACACCCGGGAGAACAACTTTTCCCAGCCAAGTAGTCTTGCTCTTCTTGAGGCGAACGGCAACCGAAGACCACAACAGGCAATGAAGCAGCCGAGGCACGTTTCCAGTCGTCACATTCAAGTGGGGTTCACAAGCAAAGCTGGAAAGGATGGTAGCTTCCGCGTGATAAAAAAGAACATTCACTGAACCATGGGAGGGGTGGCAGAATGTGAACATAAGCATTAATAATTGATCAGATTGAAGTTTGCCCCGGTTTCGGACCGGAAGTCGAAATGACAACACAGAATGTGGTATACAAAAGCGTCCCACAAGACGATAAAAAGACAATGTTTCGTTTGTTTTGTTTCTTTCGGATGGGAAGAGTGAAGTGCTGGCGGAGTCAAAAGATGAACGTCGCCAAAATATAAAGATTGCACGACATGGCATTCGAGGAACGGTACTGCAACCTTACTTCGCTAGGCGGATCAGTCTGGACCACACAACCAAATGTATGGAAATGGTTTCTTTATTCCGAGCGCCAGCAGCATCGCGTTACGTTTAAGCGTTATTTCCCCAGGGACCGGAAGATGAGACAGTTTTTTTTCTGTGCCGGCTGCTGCAGTCGCATGAATAATGAAGATCAAAATGAAATAGCAACCGCCCAGCTTAGTGCAGCAGCAGTGGAAAATTGGCAGATTAATTTCCAAATGTTGAACGAAAACAGCGCGCAAAAACAAGGTGCGAAAACCGCCGTGTAAAGAGGACTTGTTGCGTCAAAGGGTTTTGCTGATGTTGTGAAGATTTACACTTATTACGATCCATTTGTGCACACAAAGTGGTCGCCACCTGTTGGCTGTGTTATCGTGCAAGTGTAGCGCACAAGGGATAGTTTACTTGCCCGAGGCAGCAGGTGCATCCGCTTGAAGCGGTTTCCCATGCTTTGAAGAGTTTTTAGCTTTAGCTAATATTTTAGCTTTAAAATCTTTCTTTCGTTCAAAATTTTATCAAAAAGGCATAATTATAATTTTTTGTTTGGATAAAATACACTAAAGAGCGAACTTAGTAATGTTGTCATAAAAATGATTTTTAAACAATAAATAGCAAACTTTATTAGCAGAACCATATCATATAAAGATTTAATAAAATGTGGGTCATTCCATCTCAAGTGTGCACACCTCATGTACGCGACCATCTCAGATTTGGCTCAAACTTTGTGGAATGGTTGATTTAGGGTTTTTATGCAAAAATCCCAATTTTGCTGCCCCGTGAGACCCTCCCATTTTTTTAAAAAAGTGAAATTTTTCGTCAAAAACTTTTGTTTTCTTTGATACATGGATTTTGAAGTAAATCAGTTGAGGAATCCAAAAAAAATATCAATTTTGAGCGACAGTGTTGCCAGATATATTGTTTTTGCATTTGGAAAATGAAATTGCATTTTTCGGCAAATGAGTATACTTTGATTTCAAATTAAATATTTTCATTGTGTTCCTTAGCAAATTTTACATGAAAATCACTTATCGCCCCGAGGTATTATGAGCAAAACTCGAGTTATAGCATTTTTTATTATTATTCTTCTAATATCTCTGAAACTGGCTTGATTTTGAACATTCTAAATAATGCTATTTGAAGAAAATTCTTCAAGAAATCCAAAAAAATAACAATTTTGACCAGAAGTGTTGCCAGATACGTTATTTTCACTGTTGAAAAGTTAAAATGCATTTTTCGGCCAATAAGTATATTTTGATTTCAAATTCGACAATTGCATCGTGTTGCTGAGAAAATTTTACCCGAAAAATACCTATTTCGTATAATGGCCTATTACTTATTATTAGGTATTATGAGAAAAACTCAAGTTACAGCATTCTTAAGAAACTTTTGAATTTTTGATTTGAGTTCTGTTTTTTGAAGTTCACATAAAAACAAAAACAAAAACGTATTTATTTGTTGGCGCTACAAGACACTAATCAAAAAAAGTGCGAATAGCGAAAACGTCCGGACAATGCCAAAAAAAGATTAAAAAAAAACTAAGTAGGGTCCATACAAAAAAAACACTGAGCATGTGACGTTGAGAGGAGCAAATTTCAAATGCTAATAGCTTACATGAAGTTGTACGAAAGCTTATAATCTACGTGTTGTTAGATAGGTGAAATGCGCAATTTGTTATGGTATGATAATTATCACCATCATCTTCCAGTTGGTCTCGAAGTACGATGCTGGCCTAACCAGCCAGTCGTCGTAGGTACGAGTCTCGGTTGGAGAGAGACTGTTAGTGTTAGTACACTTATCATACAGAGGTATAAAGTGATGATAGACCGCTGCTAAACGGAATATAGAAGCGCGCCGTTAAGGATGCTCTTATCGTATTCATCCGTAATGAATACAAAGCAAACGTTATAGGAAGAAAAACAAATAGGGGAGGAGTACCATTTATGGCAATATCTAAAAAATGTACCAGTTATGGCATCAAATAGTTACGGCATACGGGGTTTAAATGGAGTATTGCCATAATTGGTACCACTGCGATTATGCGATATTTCCATAACTGGTGCACTTTCCATAGCTTATTTGGTCTCATTTCGATGGCATGGATATAAGCGAGATTCAATATAAACACTGGACACAACAAGAGAGGTGCACTCTAGAAACTATTGTTGCAGAGGTTGAACCTTTCGTAGAATCCTATTTTCATGACATTGGAGATGTACGCCAACATGACTTCATCGCTAAGGAGCAGGCCCAGTTCTTCAAACATACACGGGACAATCTCAGCGAGGGTGAATTGTTGGTTGTAGCTGATTTTTCCGAAAATTATTCTTTCGTTTTTCAAGACAGCGTACAATCCGTCCACTACAATAACTGCCAAGCTACAATTCACCCGTTTGCCGCATATACTCTTAAACAAGGAGTAGTTGAACCACTGAACTGTGCTATAATATCGGATACTTTGGAACATAACACCAGTGTGTTTCACATATTCCAGCGTCACTTCATTAGTTTTGCTAACAGCAGTGTTGCAAAATTAAAAAGTAGAAGGGTGGTATTCAAGACACGACCGCATGACGTTGACTACCGTATTCTTATATTCCATTGAAGAGGAAATTGTAGAGGGAATTGCAACGCTTCTTTTACGAAACTTCTGTAACAAAATTTCGAGGCACCAAAAGGTACCAGTTGCCGATTATTCTCGTTTACTGGTTAGTCCGTCCAGAATTCCAGCCATTTTAGTATTTTGCAGTGCCATTTATTACTAACAGCCACCAGCATAACGGGTGAAACCGGCACGAGATGACCGGTACTATTTTGTCTTTCCTCCTTTTTGCTGCTAACACCGAGCGTCCGTATGTATCCGGTACGGTTTAAAAATGAAACTGATGGGGTGAAATGTTCGAACGATACGTTTTATACCAAGGCTTCGTCAGATAATTAGAAAGAAGGAGGGGCTACATAGATAATGGAATGATAGAGACAAATGTTTCTTGAAAGCTGCGCCGGCCGCTGTCGTAATATTAACACCAACACAATCATGCATTTTTGCAAGGTTTTTTCTGCTAGCAGCAGTATTTGGTAAAACAGAAAATTCAATTAGCCGCTTCTGTACCAAAATTTCGAGGCACCAAAAGGTGCCAGTTGCCGATTATATTGTTGTTTTTTGGTTAGTCCGTCCAGAATTCCAGCCATTTTAGTATTTTGCAGTAGCTATTTATTACCAACAGCCACCAGCATAACGGGTGAAACCGGCACGAGATGACCGGTACTATTTTGTCTTTCCTCCTTTCAGCTGCTAACACCTAGCGCTGTCGTGAAATTAACATCATCATAAACATGCATTTTTCCAAGGTTTTTTTTCCGCTAGCAACAGCAATTGTAAAACATAAAATTCAACTAACCGCTTCTATTATAAAACTGCGAGGCACCAAAAGGTGCCAGTTGCCGATTTCTTGTTTACTGGTTTCCGTCCAGAATTCCAGCCATTTTAGTACTTTGCAGTAGCCACCAGCATCACGGGTCAAACCGGCACGAGATGACCGGTACTATTTTGTTTTTCCTCCTTTTAGCTGCTAACACCGAGCGTCCGTATGTATCCGGTACGGTTTAATAATGAAACTGATGGGGTGAAATGTTCGAACGATACGTTTTATACCAAGGCTTCGTCAGATAAATAGAAAGAGGGATGGGCTACATAGATGATGGAACGGTAGAGACAAATGTTTCTTGAAAGCTGCGCCGGCCGCTGTTATAATATTAACACCAACACAAACGTGCATTTTTGCAAGGTTTTTTCCGCTAGCAGCAGCATTTGGTAAAACAGAAAATTCAATTAGCCGCTTCTGTACCAAAATTTCGAGGCACCAAAAGGTGCCAGTTGCCGATTATAGTTTCCTGGTTAGTCCGTCCAGAATTCCAGCCATTTAAGTGTTTTGCAGTAGCCATTTACTACTAAAGCCACCAGCATTACGGGTGAAACCGGCACGAGATGACCGGTACTATTTTGTATTTCCTCCTTTCAGCTGCTATCACCTAGCGTCCGCATGTCACTGGTGCGGTTTTGGAATCAGAATGATGGGGCGCCGGCCGCTGTCGTAAAATTAACATCAACAAAAAGATGCATATTTGCAAGGTTTTTTCCGCTAGCAGCAGCATAAACATCGGAAACAGAAAGTGACAACAACAATAACAACAAAGTCAGATCGATTGTATCCGTTAGTGTCGACTGTGCTTGGGAAGAGAGGTAGTGATTGGCTGCGCGGTATGATTTAGACAATCGATATTAATTACCAATTTTTCAATAGTGTATCTCAAACAATAGTTTGTTTTTGTTACATAAATTTAACCGTAAAAGAATTTCTGATCGATTGATGCCAAAACCTCGAAAACCTGATTATAGATGACTGCAAAATAAGCGCTCAAAACCTGACCACTTTTCTCTGGTTTTCCCTGGTTGAATTACTAGATTTTCAAATTCAGGGGCCTAACTTCGATATAGACGTTAGTCAACGTCAAAAAAGTAATATACTTTTCGGATGGGGCTGTATCGCAATATAAGAACAGATTCAACATGATGAACTTGCTTTTTCATGAGCTTGATTTTGGTGTGCCGGCTGAGTGGCACTTTTTTGCCTCATCACACGGCAAAGGACCCAGTGATGGACTAGGAGGAACGCTCAAAAGATTGGCGACACGGGCAAGTCTTCAAGGTACATCCATTCAGTCACCAAAAGAGCTCTATGACTGGGCGCTGAAGAACTGTAACCTGAATGTCAAATTTGTGACAGCTGCCGAGTGCATGGAGGAAAAGATGCTCTTACAAAGTAGGTTCAACGAAGCAGCATCGATCCCAGGCATCCGATCTATGCATGCTGCAATTCCTTCTGGTATCGACTCTATAGTTATGAAAATAGTTTCCAGTTCATCGGAGAAGTGCATCTACAAAGTGCTTTCGAAGCAGCGTACACAAAAGAAAAAACATAATACTGAGAAACCATCACGCAAGTCTCGTAACACCAACAAATAAATATGTTTTTTCTTGTTTTAATATGAAATTCAAAAATAAAAATTCAAAATAAAAATTCAGAATGCTGTAACTCGAGTATTTCTCATAATACCTCTGCGTAATAGGTATTTTTCGGGTAAAATTTTCTCAGCAACACGATGCAATTGTCGAATTTGAAATCAAAATATACTTATTGGCCGAAAAATGCAATTTAACTTTTCAACAGTGAAAATAACATATCTGGCAACACTTCTGGTCAAAATTGTTTTTTTTTTTTGGATTTCTTGGAGAATTTTCATCAAATTGCATTATTTGGAATGTTCAAAATCAAGCCAGTTTCAGAGATATTAGAAGAATAATAATAAAAAATGCTATAACTCGAGTTTTGCTCATAAGACCTCGGGGCGATAAGTGATTTTCATGTAAAATTTGCTCAGGAACACAATGAAAATATTTAATTTGAAATCAAAGTATACTCATTTGCCGAAAAATGCAATTCATTTTTCAAATGCAAAAACAATATATCTGGAAACACAGTGATATTTTTTTTGGATTCCTCAACTAATTTTCTTCAAAATCCATGTATCAATTTACTTCTAGACATCATGCTTTTGAAGCTATAATTGAAAGAAAACAAGAGTTTTTGACGAAAAATTTCACTTTTTTCAAAAAATGGGAGGGTCTCACGGGGCGAGGGGTGGACCGATTGGCACCAAAATTGGGATTTTTGCATAAAAACCTTAAATCAACCATTCCACAAAGTTTGAGCCAAATCTGAGGAGGTCGGTTACACGTTTGTCTCTTTTTTTGCACACTTGATATGGAATGACCTATGTGTATTCACATTTTTTGCTTGAATGCAACTCTTCTCAAGTTACAGTGAAAGTATGAAAAAAATTAAAAGAGTGTTGTAGCCTTTGTAATATGTTGCATTTTTTTTTTTTTGATATTCACGCCCTTCCGATGATTGATTTTAACATGCCGAATAAATCTGAGAAAAAAAATTGTATTGTGCCTTCCGTCGCTGATGTTTTTAAAGTTTGTCATCCTGAAAATTAGGCTAATATCCGATTACTATTACCTTCCAACTAATACTCTGAAGCACGGTGAAGCATACACAGTTTTTGTCGTAGGATTGTTCGAACCAAACTCGTAGAGCTTCGTAGCCGCAAGGTTACAGAGTCCGCATTGACAAGCGAGTGGTGTTAGGTTCGAATCTTAGTAGAACCAAGCCATTCGTTGGCAAAAGATCTTTAAGCCTGGGTTTATTCTCAGGCTCTTCCACACAAATCCTCCATACTTAATAACCACTGGTCTAAAGCTTCAATAATATCACAGGCTATAGCATGTTTTACACTGTTAGAATGATAGCTTGCAGGAGGATAAGATGAGGGCGATAAGGATCGAAGTAGGTTACTAAGTCTGAAGGAGAAGGCAAAAACCACTATAACACGGAGCTGGTTACTTCTCAATGAGTAAAAAAAAGGGTAAAAACAAAAAAAGTGCGAATAGCGAAAACGTCCGGACAATGCCAAAAAAAGATTTAAAAAAAACTACTAGTCGCAGTAGGGTCCATACAAAAAAAACACTGAGCATGTGACGTTGAGAGGAGCAAATTTCAAATGCTAATAGCTTACATGAAGTTGTACGAAAGCTAATAATCTACGTGTTGTTAGATAGGTGAAATGCGCAATTTGTTATGGTATGATAATTATCACCATCATCTTCCAGTTGGTCTCGAAGTACGATGCTGGCCTAACCAGCCAGTCGTCGTAGGTACGAGTCTCGGTTCGGGAGAGACTGTTAGTGTTAGTAGGATCGTTGCGCTAGCCCCGCAATTGTGCTGCACACTAAACAATTGGCTTCGAAGTCTGTGCATAATAAACAGAAGGTCAAGTTCCGAATCGGAATGTAGCACCAAGGCTTTGCTTAATTATCATCATCATGTTTTTGGTAAAAATTCAAGGAAAATTTTTATCATTATTTTTCCATACAACTGACTCACTTCCCTATCACAGACATACAAAAGTAGATGGAATCGCTCTAAATTGTTATAAGTTAGCAATGCCAGTCAATTGGCATCGCTTTCAAGCCAAGCGACGAAAAGATACCATGTCTATTCAACAGCTTGGCAGTGCAAATAATTTGAAAACTCTGTCCATAGTCCTACGTTAAGCCTGTGTTTATACATTTAGGTAAGGATCTTGATAACCGCAAGGTTACAGAGTCCACTTCGATAAGCGGGTAATCGAGGGTTCAAATCTAGTAGGATCCAGGCCAATCGATGTTAAGGAACTATCAAGCATGAGTTTATTCTCAGGATCCCCACTAGCCTTCTTCCACAGTGAATTCTACAAAATCTCGATAAAACTACCGCTTGACAGAAAAACAATAAAACAGGCCAGGGGGACATTAAGTTGAAACCTTTCTAAGGATTTATAATTGGCGATAATATTTAGCAGCAAGCAACGGAGCTCGGAGCAGCAAGCGTAAAAAGGAAGGATAATAATGTAAGCGTATCAATAATAAAAACGCAGAATACAGCAGCTAGCCGGTCGAAATCACGAAATGTGAATGTCTGGTCGCAGTGAGTGGTCCATACCCATATTCTTTTTTCATAATTTGAGTTGTTTTTTTTACTGTCAAAAGACAATTCTATGAAATTTTCAGCTGAATCGTCCTATACAAAGAAATGTATTCCTCTGTCCGATTGTTGGTATTTTAAATAAATTTTATAGAATTATTTGAATTTTAAACAATTGAATTTACGACGCCTTATAAGAAGATACAAAATCGTTTTAAATCTGGTTCATTAGGCAGACAGTATATGAAGCAGAGATAACGAAAATTAAGCGAACTGGAAATATGATACAGATTTGGAAAAATATACCGCATCCCGACGGGACTTGAACCCGCAATCTCCCTGTCTCCGGCATGGTGTTTTGACCAATTAAACTACGGGGGACGGTGGTACTGTTCCACAATCTATATCGTATCACATTCCGCTGCCGACTCATTCTATTGCTCATCCCTAACTACACACACTGCTGTGCAAGCGTTATTTATAGACTAAAAGGAATGTCTCATCGCACACAGATCGGGATGCGGTATATTTTTCCAAATCTGTATTTCCAGTTTGCTTAATTTTCGTTCTCTCTACTTCATATACTGTCTGCTTAATGAACTTGCGTGTTAACGGGAAAAAGCCGTTGTTAAAAATAGAAATTTAGTTCGTTTTAAATCTGTCCACGTGGTATGTGGCTGGCCCCTTATCGTGACTATGTGTCCCAAATTTGCAACATCCATATCAGAATGTCAGAATTGAAAAATGTTCATCAGAATGCTTATTGAAAAATATGTTGCACGTCTGATGATTAACAGAAAGCGTCATCCAACCAATTGTATATTATACTCAGGTATTTTATACTCTACGTTTGTAGTTCAAGTGTAACTATATTCCTAGAGAGTTTAGGTTGGGCATAGCGACGGACGCATGATAGAGGGCAAGGAAAAGAGGCGGCACTAAGCCGCCGTGGTTTCCGCAGTCCGAGCCGGCCGCCGACCCGCCGTCGGAAGCGGTGGCCTCTCGCACACAAACGACTGATCTACTGGTTTGCTAGGTCTACTCAAACAGAGTTTCTTTCCCTTACTCGCTCGGACAGCGAGTCGGCCAAAGGCCGCGAGTGTATTACTCTCCAAATGTCACTCTGAAGCGGAATACATATTATTAAAAGAAGGCTTCCCCTCGGCCTTGTGTCCATTCGGCATCGCGTCCATTCGGCCTCGCGTCCATATGCCTCGTGTCCGTATGCCTGCCGTTCATTATGCCTAGCGTACTATGCCTCGCGTCCGTATGCCTTGCTTCTGTATGCTTAACGGGGTGTCCTCTGCACTAGTTATCTTACTTGTGATTAAATTAGAGCTGGTTTATAGTTCATCTTTGGTTTTAATTTCTCTTTCAAAGATATGTTTGTCGATCAACAGTTTACTGTTGTAGAGATCCCAGTTGGTTTTCCTGGGGTCTCTATAGGTTTCTTGTAGGATTTATAATTTATATAAAAATGTTTAAAGCTTCAGACCTTTCCATATGTGAGCAGTGAGCCTAAGTAGGTTATCGGGAAAAATTAAAAGCTGCTTAGTTCAGTTGACCTACACATCCACAAAGTTTCAGTAAAGTCTGAGAGGGCCCTACCAGCCCCTCAGTGGAGTTAGTGTGAATTCCATGTAATCTTTTTCTTCTGTTTAGATTCAATACTTCATAGAATGACGTAAAAATTTTGATTAATTCCAGTGTATTTCCTTTTTTTTCAAATTTTCCTACAGAATTCAGTTCTACAATTCGTCCTAAGATAAAATTATATTAGAGTTTTTGAGATACAATTTTCAAAAGATCTCCTCTGCTAAAACTTTAAAATTAAAATTATCAGTGGTTGCTCGTTGATTATTCCGAGTGTATCTCCTGTTCAGATTTTCAGAGACTTCGTTGTTTTAGCACCTTTCATATTATTCTACATCAAATTTTGAAAATTTCACATCCCGTCAATTTTGGTTAATTTTCGAATTATTAATCTTATTTAATTTTCGAGCTGTAGTAAATAAACAGACTGGTTACAAAATGTTTTCTCAATTTTTAACGTAGAATATGGCTTACTTTAATAGGGTGCCATTCCGAAATATCGGAAATAGAATAAACGGCAGCAGGCGACTATTCTATGTTTGTATGGTTGTTGTTCAGTGCATGAAAATTTTTCTAATTCAATTCTCTAGTTATTATTTTTCTGCCACTCGCCAGAACGTTGCTAATAGTGATGACAACTTTGAGTCTCGCTTTTCTTCTTAGTGTTATTTTTTGACCAGTGAACGAAAATGTTAAAATTATTTCTCCACCATTTCATCGTCTTTATCTTCATACTGCGTTCATATTGTCTTTATCTTGTGACACACCAATGACATTTATTCTTGTGTTGTTACATAAATGTAGCTGTTTAATTTGTGTTACTCATTCTAAACGTCTCAACAACAACAACAATACAAAGTCAAACATAATTCAGAGCTCGATAGGTGAAAATGAGCGCATTTAGTGAAAAACAATTTTAGCGTCTCTCTTTATTCGCTTGAAACAAAAGTAAAACTGTATATTTCATAATTTGCAAGGTAATCAAATTCAGCATTGCTTCAAGAACGTGTTTGTGACCTTGAAAAAAGCCAATTATAATTTGTATTTGGCAGGAGAAACGTTACAATTCACTTTGAGCTAGTGTATTTCGTAAAAGCTTCAGCTTCGTACCCAGCATACTTGGCTAGCTCATCTGGTAACAGCAATAGTACGGAAGGTTTTTATACCGAAAAAAACGCGCAGCGCAGCCCATTCTTTTTTTTTTACTTTCTTCCATAATACCGAGTGCGTGACCCCGCCCACTCGTTGGGTTAGTCCTCTCCGTAGGTATTTCAGACAATCGCGCGGGTTTATTTCGAATGTGAGTGTTTCTCGTGTTTACGTTCCTACGCACAGCCAGTCCTACTAAGGCTGTTAACGTCACGGCCGGTACCCATAAATTATGTGGATTGGTAGGCTATCGATCTGGCGGCTGTAATGTACCTTGCTGCGGAAGTGTTGGAATTAGCGGGAAACGCGGCTATAGATAATAGAACGAGAATCATCCTGCATGTGGTAATTCACCATGACTAAAAACTGAACGTGCTTCTATCCGGTATCACTAATTGCCTAGGGAAAAGTTCTTCCGAATATCCAAGCTGTTCTGGCTTCGAAGAAAAAAGGCATTATTCGATTGATTACCAGCTTTATAGTAAATAAACCCATCCGTCATTTTAGGGAAACGTGAGTTTACTATCAACAGCAAAAATTAACGCAATTCTTAAGTTAGCCACACTTGAAGAAGTCGATTGAATGCATTCATCCAAAATACCTACTTATAAGACACAATTATAAATATGCAGCTTGCGATCAATTTTTTTCATGAGTTTATCATGTTCTCTTGCGAACGCGTGTGGATGCAAGTAAAATAAAACTTAATTTTCATACATTGCCAAGTGCATTAATAATTTAAAAGCTTTTATTCGTGATGTTCGTTTGCAAATTAGGCTGTTGAGAACTTCGCATCAGTTGCGTTGTTCAACAATTTCAAGTTGCACAAATCAAAATCCATGTGGGCTATTCAATGAAGAGTTACTTGATTCGAATAAATATTAGTAGACTTTATGACTCATTAATGAAACGCTCCCAACATTTGTTGATACTAACCCAACGAACAATTGTGCTATATAACAGATTTAACCCTCTAGTGCCCAAATTAATTTTTAGACGGGCTTCGAAAAAATCACTATAAAGCCTTATAAACATTTTTTAAGTCCTTATTGAAGATTTTGAGAGGTTTGACTGAAAACCGTCTAAAGGCGGCACTGGCCACTAGAGGGTTAAGTTGTAGTTTAGCTGAAATTCATTTAAAAGCAGCTATAAATCAATAAAACTGCTTGTCGGGAAGTGTGCGTATTCTACGCCAGTTATTGAATACATCCTTCTACTATTTTTTTATTCGAAATCGGTTTAGCACTCAATTCAAGCATTTTTTTTTTGAGTTATTCAAATCGTTGGCCTTTTTTATACATATCCCTATTTTTAACTATTTCTTTTTCCAGTGCTCAGATATCAATTTCTTTTCTTTAAATTATTAAGGCCCTGATAAAGTACAACAATTTTTGATTCTTACTTATGTTACTGAATCTTATTCGGTGTATGTGACATTTTGATTAATATGGTCGATATGGTCATAGTTTTGAAATCTTCTCCAAATACCCGAATCCGCTTGTTCTCTGGAACTGGAACAGACGTGTCAGTAATCATTCTTTCTCTTATTTGAGAACTGATTAACAATTTGTTCGATCGCATCGATTCAAGTGATTAATCCCTTGACAAAATAGGATCGCATGCCAACAATAAAAATTAATTGCTACATTGCCAAGAATTATCCAACATCGTGTTTCTTCAAGCGAATTGCTTCTAAAATATTTATTTTCCGTGTCATTCAATTCTAATGACCTGCACAACGCATTAATATTTTAAACACCGCAATTATCCCTCGAAAAAATAGACGCCGAGATCCAGTTGGAAAAATGACGCTCCATCTTCGCCTTGCGCTTACCTAAACCTCACAGCTATCAGTCAGGACTTGAGCGATCGTCGTTGTCACCTCTGTGGGGATTTTCCGGCAAGCAACCGTCAAAAGTGCCATCGTATTCGGCTTCCGCTTATGGTGCGAGGGCAGGCAGCTCCACCGGCAGCTTGAACGAGTGCATATTGAACGATAAATTTGTCTCCTAGCTCTTGGACTTACTCTGCGTTGTGTGCGGCAGTTACTTGAACTTGTACCACCATTCCATAGCGCATCGCTATGACCGAACCGAGTATAAAGTAAACAAATTATTCTATGGGACAGTATAAAACCTCGCCTTCGAGTGTGAGAAAAGAACAAACCAGTAGCATCTAGGGTGTAGGCTGCAACCGGAAGCACATGTTCCCCACCAGCCCTCCATCCAAATGGGCTTAGGTGCGAGAAAGACAATTGCTGAAATCTTAAGCCTCGTCGTCGTCGTCTGCAAAGAATATGATATGCTCTGCGCGATTCCGGTACAATATACTACCACAAACAATTTCGAACCCATCCCACTCCCACCGACCGGCAAAACATTACCCATGCGGTAATGGCAGGCAGATTCACTGCCGGTTGCTGGTTTTGCACCAGGGGAATACAAGACAACTGTAGCAATTTTTCTTGTTCACCCGAGCGCGCGATTGTTAACCCTGACTGATGAGAATTTTCAACCATCGAGGAAGTGTGCCGTTTGCTACCGCCCCCTCCCCGGTCTGGTTACTCAAGCCATGGTGCGATGGGAAATTGTGAAAAATTTCAATTTTTATTCGTTCTTGCTTTATCGAATTGTGTCAGCCTGTCGGAGCTTTAAATTTCATGTGTTAATATTTGTCTTTAATTAAAAATTAATAACTCAAGGATTTTTACAGTTTCCCTCCCGGCACAGGGAAGAATGGTCCATTGTCGTCTTCCAAGAGGTGGGAGGAATTTGTGTTTTGCTAGTTGAAAAGCAACTTTGCACTTCATAAATTCTTCTATAAATATACCGATTGATAATTTAAACTGGGAAAAATACCCAAAAGAAATTATAACATCTCTGTACTTCCTTTTTTCACGCCAATGAAAGTTTATCGCCTCTTCCGCTGAGAGCATCCAATCGTAACCGTAAGGCAAATTGGATTAGGTAAAACACACAGAACAAAATGCGGGAAGCACATGGGTAACACTTCAAGGATGAGCCTTTATATAGAACATCCTGATTCCTATTTGAAAATCAACTAATTGCATGGCTATCACAATTATCCACACGTAAGTTTTCTCGGAAAATTAAACTCAACTAGACGAACGGTGCAAACCATCGCCTCCCCACGGTGGCCGCTCATAAATCACCAGAATGGAAGACCAAGAGTGCATCTCATATTTCTATTAGTTTTACATTTATATAATATTTACAAACGAATTACGGTTGCTCGCCCGTTTTGGTGACGCAGCAGAACCAGATGGGCCATGAAACGGGAAATTGGATTCATCCGCTGGAGACTTGATTAATTTCAAGGCAAAATTGAAATTATAAAACTAATGTTCCCTCTTTCTGCATGTGCGTTACAGTTTTGACCGAGATCAACCCTTCACCTTCCAACTTGGAGCCGGCCAGGTTATTAAAGGATGGGACCAGGGACTGATCGATATGTGCGTTGGTGAGTAAACGGTCTTTCCATTTTCTAACAGCATGATAACGGGGCAAACGAAAACTATGATTCCTCTCATTTCATTTTTTCAGGTGAGAAGCGAATGCTTACCATTCCACCAGAGCTGGGTTATGGAGAGCGTGGAGCCGGAAATGTCATCCCTGGTGGAGCAACTCTGGTGTTCGATGTTGAACTGATCAACATTGGCGACTCGCCCCCAACCACTAACGTTTTCAAGGAAATCGACGAGAACAAGGACATGCAGCTCAGTCGTGAAGAGGTTAGTCAAATACTCAATTGAGACTTGAAAAACCAAACAAAAACTTTGACTACCCGCAGGTCAGTGAATACCTCAAGAAGCAGATGGTTGCCGCCGACGGTGGCCAGGAATCGGACGACATCAAGAACATGATCGCCGAGCACGACAAGCTGGTGGAGGAGATCTTCCAGCACGAGGACAAGGACAAGAACGGTTACATCTCGCACGATGAGTTCTCCGGTCCGAAACACGACGAACTGTAAGGGCACTGCATTCCCATCCTCTGTCCGAACTACTATTTTCCCTTCCACTGTGGACTGTGTGCAGGGAGTTTACCCGCCCCCACTTCGTTTCTTCCGAACTAGTTTAAGCTGTTGAAGTTTACACTTATTAGACCGCGAGGAAACAGTTTAGCTTCAGCCGAGAAACGATTACTTACAATCGCACAATGTTTTTTTTTTTGTTTTCTTCCTATCGTTGACATTTTATGAAACTATGAAACGGTGATTATTTATTTTTCACATTAAAATATTTTTGCGAACAAATAGTAATTAACGACTAGTAAACAAGTTAGAATTCGTTGTAGAGAAAGTAATGATTGGGATGGTCTGATGAAGACACTCCCTTTTGTGTATATACGTTTTAATTGCGTACAAGTAGCACTGATAAATTGAAACAAAATTGCGTTTTGGTTGTTATCTAGGGAATCGTTTTGCTCGAGAATCACACGAGTTAGATATGGAAACAAGTTCAAATTTTTACCTTCAGTTGGAAGCCGGCAGAAAGCGAACATCATACGACAAACATATCACATTGAATATAATAAAAACTTTTGTATAGAAATGGTGTATTAATACTCAATGCAGTCAGTTACTGACCGAAATGATCAATGAACTGAATTTTGCGAAATTTATTGTCCTGATGCAGAGTTTATCAAGTTAATTGTTAACTTTCACAACAAAATCACTAGTCGTTTTGGTTCAACAAAAAAGGTGGATGAAAGAGAAATATCGACCCTCAGGGAATGAGAAGTTAAGAATGCCATTGAGCAGCGCCAGAACAACAAATCAACTGGAAAAGAAGGCCTCGAAGCGCAGCTTATCAAACAAGATCCGGATAGGTTGACTTCCTGTCTGCACAAGCCAGGATCTGGGATACAGAACAGCTATAGGAAGAGTGAAAGAAGGAATCAATATGCCCTATGTACGAGAAGGGTGTCTCTAGCCGCTAGCAAAATGGTTTGTGGGAAATTATCAAACCGATTTTGTGGATGGGCGATCGTCAACAGACCATATATTCATGCTGCGTCAGATCCTCCAAAAATGTTGTGATTATTAAGTCCCCACGCACACATCAATTTCAAGGCCCCTTGCGATACTATCGACCGTGTTTCCCTGCGAAATTGACAAGACAGATCAAGGCCAAGATGGATGGCGTACAGTAGCCTGTTTGAGCTTGAAAACGCACCAGGGACTCCGACAAGGCAGCGGTCTTTCTGCTTCCTGTTCAATAGTGTGCTTGAAGGTGTTATGATACGTGTGACCTTCAACACTCGGGACACTATCTCCAATAAATCCAGCCAGATTATCAGCTTTGCTGACGATGTGTACCTTGTTGGGAGAACGTTCCAGACGATTGCTGAGCAGTACATCAAGCTAAAGCGTCAGGCAGGAAAGGTTAGATTAAAAGAGAAAAAAATACGTCGAAGACCGAGTATCTGCTAGCAAGAAGAACCGAGTGCGATAGAAAAGTTTGAGGTGGTTGACGAATTTGTGTACTGTGAGGCGTCCTAAGTATGCGCGGCTCCTAATTCTGCGCACTTCGTACCAAAATGTTTAGTAAGAAAGGAAACATAGGCAGAAAGTTAACAGTTAATATATAGGATATCACTTCCAAACTTCATTTTTGAAAATCTGCTTTTAATTGATAATTTTTTAACATTTTAATACGAAGTGCGCAGAATTTAGAACCGCGCCGAATCAGGGCGCCTTACGGTACCTGGGATCATTTGTAAAGTCAGACAATAACTGCAGTAGATAATTCCGCAGACTTGTTATAGCTGGAAGTCGTGTTTACTATAGATTTCACAAGATCTTGAAATCTGGCAAACCCAGCATCTAGAAAAAGCAGGAAAGGTACAATGGGTGGAAATTGTTGTAAGAATGCCGAACATCAATCCCGCAAAAAAACGTGTTCGTCTGGAATACGGCCGGTACAAGACATAGAGGCGCATAACAAATTAGGTGGTTGGACCAAGTGGAGCAAAATCTTTGAAGTGTGAGACGCTCACGAAACTGGAGACAGGCTGACATGGAATGAGTGCGCTGGCGTAACATTGTATTACAGGTCCAATTCTGAGAGATGTTTCACCAAAAAAGTAAGTAGAGAATATTCTTATTCTTCTTTTTTCTATATAATCTATATAATAAAAATGTAATACTGTCCGTATATCTGGATTAAACTCAAAAACAGATCTGTGGACAGGCTTGAAAATTTGTGTATGCAGGGGTTTCTAGAGTCGGGGAAGGTTATTATGCTGGTTTAAGACCCCTCCCCACTATTTAAGGGAGGGCTTCCATTCAAATAAAATACAAATTCCTGCATAGCTCGAGAACTAATTAAATACTTTACTTACTTTTTTGGCTAACGGACCGTTCACCGGTCTAGGGCCGAACGAATTAGAGATGTCCAGCTTCTTCTGTCTTGGGCAGCCGTTCTCCAGTCTCCCCGTACACCAGCAGATCGTGCATCTTCTTCCACCGCGCACATCCACCGCGTGCGAGGCCTACTACGGAGTCGACGGCCTCTTCCTGGTTCTCTACTGAAGATAGTTTTGGCGGCTCTCTCGTCAGGCATCCTGGCTACGTGTCCAGCCCACTGAAGCCTGCCCCGCTGTATTACCTTCACTATATCAGCATGTTTGTATACCTGGTACAACTCGTGATTCATGCGTCTGCGCCACACTCCACCTTCCAATTTACCGCCAAGTATCGATCGCAGAACTTTACGCTCAAAAACTCCGAGCACTCGTCGATCAGCTTCCTTCAGCGTCCATGCTTCATGTCCGTAAAGGGCCACCGGGAGTATCAGCGTCCTATACAGCGCTAGTTTTATGCGAGTTTGCAAACTACGGGACCTTAGCTGGTTACGCAGTCCGTAGAAAGCCCTGTTCGCAGCTGCAACTCGTCGTTTCACTTCACGGCTCATATCGTTGTCACATGTCACAAGCGTACCAAGATAAACGAATTCGTCAACCACTTCAAATCGTTCCCCATCTATCTCCACCTCAGCACCAACACCACGGGGACTCCCACGCTCTCTGCCAGCTACCATGTACTTCGTTTTGGCAGAGTTAATGATGTGCCTTCATGTCCAGCTTACTGGAGCATTCCCCGCTGTATTATCTTTACTATTTCAGCATATTTATACAAATCGTGATTCATGCATCTACACATTCAGTCTTCCAATTTAGGTCGCAGCACTTTACACTCAAAAATTCCGAGCACTCGTCGATCTGCTTCCTTCAGCGTCCATTCCTAATGTCCGTAAAGGGCCACTGGGAGAATCAGCGTCTTTTACAGGGCTAGTTTTGTACGAGTTTGCGAACTACGGAACCATAGCTTGTTACGTAGTACGTAGAAGGCCCTGTTGGCAGCTGCAACTCGTCGTTTCACTTCACGGCTCATGTCGTTGTCATCCGTCACAAGTGTACCAAGATAAATGAATTCTTTTACCACTTCAAATCATTCCTCATCAATTTCCGCTTAAGTCATTCGCACGCATGATTTCGTTCCCTCTAGAGTCATACGGTTCTGTTTAATTAGGTCCGTCGGGAAACTGTGCTCCGGCATAATCTGCCGCAGTTCGTAGATGTCTCAAAAACTACAAACAGATGGTTAATCTGCAAGTTATAGCGGAGCGCCCCTGTCTAAAACCAGATTTGACCTGGCTGCAACCGCAGGTTTATCCATGAGCAAATTGCCGTTCTTGTCATTACACATCACCGGCACAGGGAAAGTCCTGCTTCTGACTATGTTGACTTGAATTAATTGTCCCATCCACTGGCCTCGGAGCTGCAGGCAATGACGCAGAGGCAGCACCTGAATAAGATGATCAAGTCGATTTGCCCGACGAATCGCGACGTGGCGGTGATGATGGACGACGGGACCTATCTTACGCTGGATGGTAACGACTGGCAGGGCGCTTCGTATTTTACTATTCCGACGAAGGGAAGTGAGATAAAACTCAAAAACATGCCTACATGCACAACCGCATGTTTCGATTAACTACCGGAAGGCCGTTCGCAAAAACGTAGATTTTTTGAAGTAGAATACTTCTCTCAGGAAGTTCGGCTACATAGGGATGTGAAATGAAAATCTAAAACCGAAAAAAGTGGAAAATATGTCCAATTTCAAATGCTAATAAATCGGTTAGTATTCGACGGATTTCCTTCGTTCTTGCAGCAATAGATTGGAAAATCTTCTAAGATTCTTCCCAAAAGAAGATAATTGTAATTTTATTATTCACACTATTGTACTATTGAAAATAGTCAAGCCTTGTCAAAACGAAAAATTCGACCTCTGATTGGTCGTTGTATGATTGCTTCCCAAGCACCCCCTCTCTAGCAGCAGCACTAGCAGTGCAGTGGATACCAGCGATGGCGGAAAGCGGCCACAGCTGTGGCGTAGCAATGGATAGCGCATTAGTTGCAGCGGATTCCAGCAACGATAGCGGCTGATGCACTTCAGTGAAATGCAGTCTCTGTGCGATAGTGGGCACTAGTAAATGCATTCAATGAAAAGTTGACTCATTTTGACAACACGTGAACCGTCTAGTTTTGAGTGTTATATAAGCATTTCATTGTTTACTTTATCACAAGGAATATTTTATTCGCCCTGTCAGTGATAACGCAAAGATGTGATCGGCATCTTATCCGGTACTAAAATGAACAACGAATTGTCCCTTTCAGGATGAAATAAAAATTTGATTGAAGAGTTAATATTGTCTTATGAGTTAATTCACATTTTTAGATATGTAAAAGTTATAAATTTTACTTCATCTCCGTGTCTCAAAACGTACTGAATTAGCTTTTCCTTTAGCCATGAGCACGACATCCGAAAAAATTTCATCTCAAAATTTAAAAATTGTCAAGCCCCAACCATGACAAGCAACTTACTATATTATTGAAAATGTTCAACCCTTGTTGAAGCGCAAAATTCGATTGATCTGATTAGTCAACGTTTATATACTAGAAAAATGACTGACACGCAAGCAGCCGGGTTATCTTTCTTGTAAAAGTATTCTACTTCAACCGTGGGGTTGTGGCTTTGCACACAACCCTCCTGTTTTTTTGCGAGTAAGCTGGTATAATTACCTTCCATGGGGAATTTATTGAGCTCAATCATCATCCAAAAAAAGTTTATTTCCTTGATACAAACGTTAAACGCAGAAACGGCAAAAATCGAGCACAGTATAACGAAGGCTTTATGACCTATCTAAAAATAAAAAAAACAGGTCGGGCTCGATTATATCTAGATTCTATTATATATAGACTCGACTTTATATGACTCGATTATAGATGATTCGATTTAGACTCGATTATATATAGTACACGGTGTCTCTGGTAGAAGAAACTTATCCGAAAAAAATAGTATCGCTCTTATACTCATCATTCGAAAGCTCAAGGTGTCCCCTTTAATATGCTACTTACATTAAAATGTTCTATCGGCGGGTCCAGAACAATTTTGTTCAGACATTTTTTTTTGTAATTGAAAAGCTTGTGGAATGGGAACTATGTATACTTATCAAGAGATTTAGGTGCTGGGGGCCCGATCAGATAGTGTTGAAACCTTCAATTTTTGTTTTTTCATATGATGAAACAATATTTGGCATAATCTTAGATTTTTTGAAAAGGGTAAAGTGGGGTAAAAAAGACTCGAAAATTTTGAGTCCAGAAATTGCTGAAAAGACAAAAGAAGCTATAACTTTTTGTACGCTTAATCCATTTCTCTGAAAATTGATATGGTAATTCTATCCTATAAAAATATACAATGTCGGTTATTGAAAGTTGCTGTCGAGGTTACATAATTAGATATTTGCATTTTTCTTAAAAAACATGGTGGTTTTTGGATTTTTTTGTCATCATAACTAGGTCCTACAGTTAAACAATACGTTTTATGAATCAGCTCAAGGGCTTTTATTGGACGTATTCAAAAAGTGCACCGTTTGGAAAAAAATCGATTTTTTCATAACAAGGTTTGGGCCATCATTCGAATCTGTTACACAAGGAGCGCAACTCCATTTTGTACCTTCATCTAAAATGCTAGCTATAGCAGGCTATCGCCTTATAACATCCCAGTCTCAAATTGGTTTAAAAAATTGACCTCAAAAAAAAAAATCTCGAGTTCGGGTTGGGTTCGGGTTTTCCAAAAATAAAATTTTCGGGTTCGGGTTTGATCGGAAAAAAAGTTTCGGGTTCGTGTCGGTGTCGGGTTCGGGTTTCAATCGAAAAAAATCGTGTACGGTTCGGATATGGGTTTGAAAAAAGCCAAACCCGACCATCTCTAGTAGCCAGTACTTCAAACATTCTTAATGGTACAATAAGCATACCAAATTGCAGAAAAATCGATGCATTCTACTCAAAGTAACAGTAACATTATGATTTTAGCAGCACCTGGACATTAGAGTTTAAAATGCCATTTCACCAGGCCCGGATTCAAGTGGGGGGAGGGGGCCCTGGGCCTTTCTACACGAGGGGCCCCCTGGTTCTAGACCAGACGCGAATACAGGTTGGAGACCTTTTTTTTGTTTTGCTCGTCACCTTCCAGCGAAGCGTTAAATCATTTCAACTATTTTTTTTTTTTGAGAAAAGAGGCCCCACGAAAATTTCTGTCCCGGGCCCCCAACACCTGAATCCCGCTCTGCATTTCACTCCACTAACTCCTTTGCCAAAAATCTTATATGTACAAATTATTTCATGGATGAGCAAGAAGCAAACCCTGGAAATTTAAGCTCGATTGGGGGACATCGATACAAAACGGAGTTGCGCTCCTGACACAACGGGTTTCAATAATGATTTAAAACATGTATGAATAATGAAATTTTCTCGGTCGTTACTAAAACAGCGCATTTTTAAATAACATCAAATGAAAGCTCTTGGGTTGCTCTATAAAACGTATAGCTTAGATACAGGGTCCAGTTTTGTTGACAAGTAAAAAAGAGCTGTAATAATCAAAAAAAAAAAAAGAGCTGTAATAATCACCATTTTTTAGGGGAGCTCCGTAGCCGGAAGGTTACAGAGTCCTCTTTAGTAAGCGGGTGGTTGTGGGTTCGAATCTCAGTAGAATCAAATCAATCATCAATCAAAATCAATGTAATCAAAGTCACAACATTTTATTTGTTTTCAGCTGATTTTCGATTCCAAATTTTCAAGGGTCTGTTTTACCCCACTTAACCATTTTCAAAAAACCTGATATTATGTAAAGCTTTGTTTTGTTATATAAATAAAAACAGCCCTGAATATTTCAGTACGATCAGAGAACCCTGATAACTTATTATATTTCTGAGACATATTATTTATTTCCATTTCTCTAGTTTTTCAATTACAAATATATGTTCGAAAACAAATTGTCCTAGACCCCCCGATAGAACATTTCAATTTTGGTAGGATATTAAAGGGGACAGCTCAAGCTTTCGAATGACGATTATTAGAGCGATACTAATTTTTTGGATAAGTTCTCCAACCAGAGACACCGTGAGTAGTGAAAAACATTTTTTTTTCCCAATTTCAAATATGACTTATTTCGACCTGTACCAACGAAACTGCTTGAAATTCGAAAAACGTGACTCATTGGCCCATAAATTTGATAAACTGTTCAATCATTGAATGTTTACCGTTAATATGTTCAACGAATCCAGCAGTTTAATTAGCCAGAATTAGGCACACTGAAATTGGTTAACGTCTTCTTGAAGATATAGATAAAGTTGATTTCAGCTGCCAAATTTTGCACAAATTTTCTTTTCATTCTTTTGGGAAAACCAACTCAAAATTTCACACTAACACGCCACATACGTTATCACGAACCACGATTCTCTTTAAGACACTCTTCGAAACAATATTTTAATTCAAAAACACACTCCAGCACAAAAACTTGACGTCCGATTCTGGTCCCCACCTACTTTGATCTCTGCATACAAAAGATGGAGTTTGACACAAGGAGAAAAATTCAAAGGTTTTGCATCAGTTTTCATCAATTGAGTTGTTCAGCTATATCAGTTTTTTATGTCATCTGGAAGAGCTCCATTTTCTAAGCAAAACGTGATTTTCAGAAATTTTCTATCGTTGTCCTTCAATTTTTAAATCACGAATGCACTGCTTGAGATCGCTACAATGACAGTTCGCCCATATACCAACTGTCATTGTAGTGATTTGAAGCGATTTTTATTTTTCATTTAAAAATTGAAGGGCAATGATATAAAATTTAAAAAAGTAGGAGGGTGGTATTCAAGACACGACCGCATGACGTTGACTACCGTATTCTTAAAAAAAAAAAAAATATTCCATTGAAGCAAATAGTAGAGGGAATTGTAACGCTTCTTTTACAAAACTTCTGTAACAAAATTTCGAGGCTCCAAAAGGTACCAGTTTCCGATTATTCTCGTCCAGAATTCCAGCCATTTTAGTATTTTCCAGTAGCCATTTATTACTAACAGCCACCAGCATAACGGGTGAAACCGGCACGAGATGACCGGTACTATTTTGTCTTTCCTCCTTTCAGCTGCTAACACCTAGCGCTGTCGTGAAATTAACATCAACATTAATATGCATTTTTGCAAGGTTTTTTCCGCTAGCAACAGCAATTGTAAAACATAAAATTCATCTAACCGCTTCTATTATAAAACTGCGAGGCACCAAAAGGTGCCAGTTGCCGATTTCTTGTTTACTGGTTTCCGTCCAGAATTCCAGCCATTTTAGTATTTTGCAGTAGCCACCAGCATCACGGGTCAAACCGGCACGAGATGACCGGTACTATTTTGTTTTTCCTCCTTCTAGCTGCTAACACCGAGCGTCCGTATGTATCCGGTACGGTTTAATAATGAAACTGATGGGGTGAAATGTTCGAACGATACGTTTTATACCAAGGCTTCGTCAGATAATTAGAAAGAGGGAGGGGCTACATAGATGATGGAATGGTAGAGACAAATGTTTCTTGAAAGCTGCGCCGGCCGCTGTCATAATATTAACACCAACATAAACATGCATTTTTGCAAGGTTTTTTCCGCTAGCAGCAGCATTTGGTAAAACAGAAAATTCAATTTGCCGCTTCTGTAACAAAATTTCGAGGCACCAAAAGGTGCCAGTTGCCGATTACATTGTTGTTTTCTGGTTAATCTACTAAAAGCCACCAGCATAACGGGTGAAACCGGCACGAGATGACCGGTACTATTCTGTCTTTCCTCCTTCCAGCTGCTAACACCTAGCGCTGTCGTGAAATTAACATCAACATAAACATGCATTTTTGCAAGGTTTTTTCCGCTAGCAACAGCAATTGTAAAACATAAAATTCAACTAACCGCTTCTATTATAAAACTGCTAGGCACCAAAAGGTGCCAGTTGCCGATATCTTGTTTACTGGTTTCCGTCCAGAATTCCAGTCATTTTAGTATTTTGCAGTAGCCACCAGCATCACGGGTCAAACCGGCACGAGATGACCGGTACTATTTTGTTTTTCCTCCTTTTAGCTGCTAACACCGAGCGTCCGTATGTACCCGGTACGGTTTAATAATGAAACTGATGGGGTGAAATGTTCGAACGATACGTTTTATACCAAGGCTTCGTCAGATAATTAGAAAAAGGGAGGGGTTACATAGATGATGGAACGGTAGAGACAAATGTTTCTTGAAAGCTGCGCCGGCCGCTGTCATAATATTAACACCAACATAAACATGCATTTTTGCAAGGTTTTTTCCGCTAGCAGCAGCATTTGGTAAAACAGAAAATTCAATTTGCCGCTTCTGTAACAAAATTTCGAGGCACCAAAAGGTGCCAGTTGCCGATTACATTGTTGTTTTCTGGTTAATCTACTAAAAGCCACCAGCATAACGGGTGAAACCGGCACGAGATGACCGGTACTATTTTGTCTTTCCTCCTTTCAGCTGCTAACACCTAGCGCTGTCGTGAAATTAACATCAACATAAACATGCATTTTTGCAAGGTTTTTTCCGCTAGCAACAGCAATTGTAAAACATAAAATTCAACTAACCGCTTCTATTATAAAACTGCGAGGCACCAAAAGGTGCCAGTTGCCGATTTCTAGTTTACTGGTCTCCGTCCAGTATTCCAGCCATTTTAGTATTTTGCAGTAGCCACCAGCATCACGGGTCAAACCGGCACGAGATGACCGGTACTATTTTGTTTTTCCTCCTTTTAGCTGCTAACACCGAGCGTCCGTATGTACCCGGTACGGTTTAATAATGAAACTGATGGGGTGAAATGTTCGAACGATACGTTTTATACCAAGGCTTCGTCAGATAATTATAAAAAGGGAGGGGCTACATAGATGATGGAATGGTAGAGACAAATGTTTCTTGAAAGCTGCGCCGGCCGCTGTCGTAATATTAACACCAACACAAACATGCATTTTTGCAAGGTTTTTTCCGCTAGCAGCAGCATTTGGTAAAACAGAAAATTCAATTAGCCGCTTCTGTACCAAAATTTCGAGGCACCAAAAGGTGCCAGTTGCCGATTATAGTTTCCTGGTTAGTCCGTCCAGAATTCCAGCCATTTAAGTGTTTTGCAGTAGCCATTTACTACTAAAGCCACCAGCATTACGGGTGAAACCGGCACGAGATGACCGGTACTATTTTGTATTTCCTCCTTTCAGCTGCTATCACCTAGCGTCCGCATGTCACTGGTGCGGTTTTGGAATCAGAATGATGGGGCGCCGGCCGCTGTCGTAAAATTAACACCAACAAAAAGATGCATATTTGCAAGGTTTTTTCCGCTAGCAGCAGCATAAACATCGGAAACAGAAAGTGACAACAACAATAACAACAAAGTCAGATCGATTGTATCCGTTAGTGTCGACTGTGCTTGGGAAGAGAGGTAGTGATTGGCTGCGCGGTATGATTTAGACAATCGATATTAATTACCAATTTTTCAATAGTGTATCTCAAACAATAGTTTGTTTTTGTCACATAAATTTAACCGTAAAAGAATTTCTGATCGATTGATGCCAAAACCTCGAAAACCTGATTATACATGACTGCAAAATAAGCGCTCAAAACCTGACCACTTTTCTCTTGTTTTCCCTGGTTGAATTACTAGATTTTCAAATTCAGGGGCCTAACTTCGATATAGACGTTAGTCAACGTCAAAAAATTATCTTTTGCTCAAAAAATTACAATCTTTTAACTGATATATGAAAATCAGAAATTCGTGAGTAGCTAAACAACCCAATTGTTGCTGAAAAAACTACACGCAAATGTGCAATAATGCGAAACCACATCAATATTGTGCGAAATTAGCGCAACTTATGATTAAGTTGATTAAGAAACCTGGATAACAAATATGAGCAATTCCCCAAAAAATGTCCCAGTTTGAATTTTTTTTTCAATTGTTTTTTTTTATTTGGCTGAAACTTTGCACCGCTGTTTCCATGGACAAAAAATGCCATGTTGTGCTATTGTTTATTTTTTTTTACGTAGAGTTACGTTTTACGGCAACATATATAGGGGTACAAATTAAAAACCCGAAAACATCGAGAGCGTCATGAAAATCGGTTTTCATCTTTGTAAATATGTTGCAATCTTTGTACTAATGTTGCGTAATGCATTTCACATATCTGTTGTGCAAAATGATGAGACACATTGGTTGACTAGGACATTCTGTTTTAGGTCTGTGTATAGACTTCGCAGCCAACTGTTTAGTGTACAGGACAATTGCGCGGGTAGCGCTACGATCCTATTGAAACTAACAGTCTCTCCCGAGCCAAGATTCGAGCCTACGACGACTGGCTTGTTAGGCCAGCATCGTACCTCGAGACCAACTAAGAGGGTGATTATGTTCTTTTGCTTGTATCTGCTGATATATGGAAAAATAATATGTTATATGCTTCTGACGGTTAGAAAATGCCAAAATTGTAAATGATCCTAAATTAAACTCAAAATGATCGTAAGGTGCTGTTAAAGACTAGAAAAGAATAGGCTAAATTAGATAATGGTCTCAAATTAAACTGAGACTGGCACTTTTACTTTTGATAGCCAATATTATGTGTACAGCGATCCTGATAACACAGTGCAACAAAAATTTACTTTTTCTTCTGCCTGGGCTTCCTTGTATGATTTTTTCATGAATTTTGACGCAAAAACAAATTTTTCCCGAGTTTAAACACATTTCACCTTAAGCGGCAACAGTGGCGCCAATTTGAACTTTTGAGAAATCGGAAATTTTCGATGTTTTTTCGATCGTTTTGTTTTAAAGCCAAATATCAAAATTCTAAAAGTTTGTCCACATATTAGTATTTTCACACTCATCTTAAAAAACAGATCTTGAATCAGACAAACACTGAGCTTAAAAACTGTGATTATACGAAAACGGTTTTGGCATGGTTTCAGTATATTTCACGAAGCGAAACAATATCGAGTATATATGAGCATTAATGATAATGCGCTAATATCTAATTGAGTGAAAAAAGTCCTAGGATTCGATTGGTAGGAATCTGATCTACGTTAAATGTTAGCAACTTGTCAGTTTTGCCCCAATTTCCCTGCAATACAGAAGAGGTTTATCTCGACGTTAGATTAACTTATTTGAAATCTGTGTAATGTAATATCAAGAGTGGAAGAAATAGGTACGACTGCTGGGGTGAGATTGTGCCAAAAAAGGATACGTTTTTGTTTCTTAACTTGTAATGCACACATTTAGGCAATGAGTTTGATCTAAATCACGTCAATGCACACTTAAATGTTTAGTTAACGGCTGTAGGGGGTTGACCAGAAACTACGTTTCATATGAATTTTGAAAAAAACGTATGACTGGATCAAATCGATATCTGGAGCAACCAGTTATGAGAACGTGGCTTATAGACAGTCTCTATACACATAGTGGCGTCTCCGGGTAGCTTATAAAGGGAAAATGTTAGGATATAAAGCCTGAGAAGACTTTTCGTTTCAATTATTTTGTGTCATTGACTACGTTTCCAGCGGTTTTGAGATCTCCATTGGAACATACACCAATGGAAATCTCAAAACCGCTGGAAACGTACCCACAACCCTCCTTTCTCGCTCCAAAAGTCATCGGTTTATATAGAATAGGTGTACAAAATTTCGTTACATTCCATAAGTAATATCAGTTATTGTAAATTTTCATCTAACATTTTACTGTTCTCAAGCTTTAAGTCATTATTTCAAATGATACCATAGCTTTATTTTTGCGTCAAAATACATAAAAAATCATACATAGAAGCCACGGCATAAAAATTGTTGCACTGTGTGATAGGACAAACCCTATTCCGGTTTCAATCTTTGTCAATGTATTCATGGTACAAATGTTGCGTTTTGCATTTTACACAATTGTTGTGCCTAATGAGCTTTCCTGTGTATCTGCTCAGATAAGAAAAAATAAATATATACTATATGCTTCTAACGGATAGAAAGTTCCAAAATACTGAATAATCCCAAATTCAGCTTAGAATCGTCGAAAAAAGCTTCTAAACGCCAACAAAGGCCAAAATCATTCTGTGCCGAACACGCATCAGTATCGGACGTGTGATCGGTGATCGCTCCGATAGAATATAAAACAAAAGACGTGTGAACAAGTGTTGGCATTGTTTGCCTGGTCGAGTGAAATAAATCCGGGTTCAAGGTCACGCCTTTGTGCAACTGTTTCGCATCGTGACTACCAGCTGGTGCGTAAGCCGATTTGGCTGCTGGCTGAATTGTGCTACAGCAGTGGACGAGACACAAAAGAGGAAAAAGAAGAAGCCATCAGTTGACAGTGAGTTGTATCGCTGTGTGGAGTGATCTCACACCTGGCTCGCTGCTGGTGGCTGTTTGGTGCTGCTGTATTGGTGCTGCTGGCTGTAACGGCTGCAACTTCGAACGATCGGACAACCAACCTTACTGGAAGGGAGAAGTAAAAAGGTACGTGCTCTTGTCGGCGCTAGTGCGCTAGACTTAGCGGGATGGATGTAGATCCCTCGCCTCCCGCGCCACCATCCCCGAACCCCTCTGACCCTGACCCTTCTGTTACCCCCTCCCCTGTTCATTCTTCAGTCCCCCCTCGCCCCAGGCTTTACCCAGACGGAGCCCAGGGCAGCTATACTGTCTATTTTCGGCCAAAGGCGGGACCGAAATCGAAACAGTTGAACCTCTTGCAGATTTCTAAAGACCTGACGAAGGAGTACAAGGGCGTGACCGAAATTTCCAAGGTCCGGCCTAACAAGCTCCGTATCAGTAACCTGAAAGAGACCAACGATATAGCCTGCTCTGAGCTCTTCACACGAGAGTATCGCGTTTACATACCCGCACGAGACGTGGAGATCGACGGTGTCATAACCGATTCGAGTCTGTCCGTCGAGTGTATTTTGCAAAGTGCTAAAGGGTGCTGCAAGAATAGCACATGTCCCGATGTGAAGGTGCTCGACTGCAAGCAATTGCGGTCAGCATCGATCATCGGTGGCAAAACAGTATACACTCCGTCAGACTCGTTTCGAGTTACGTTCGCCGGGTCAGCGCTACCAAGCCACGTCTCGATCCACCGGGTTCGTCTCCCTGTGCGATTATATGTGCCTCGCGTCATGAACTGCCTGAATTGTAAGCAGTTAGGCCACACCGCCGCCTACTGCTGCAATTAGGCACGTTGTGGCAAGTGTGGGGAGAATCATGCGGATGATTCCTGCAGTAAAAATGCTGAAAAATGCATTCACTGTGGGGAGAGTCAGCATGAGCTCTCGAAATGTGCGGTGTACATGCAGCGCAGGGATAAAATAAAGAGGTCTCTCAAAGAGCGTTCAAAGCGTTCTTACGCTGAGATGCTGAAGAAGACCGTTACCACTTTTCCCATTACATCAAACCCTTATGATCTGTTGTCCTCTGATGAAACCGATTCTGACGATTCACCAGCGGGAACATCTTACGCCAATCCTGGAGAGTCTAGCAAGAGGAAAAATATTTCCTCTCCTAAACTTCCCAGAAAAGGTCCAAGATTTCTCAAAGTGAAATGAAAGTTACAAGCAAACCAAACAGTGCTGCGGAAAAACCGAAGCAAACTTCTCCTGGGCTTGCAAATTTAAAGTCCCAGAAGGAATTCCCAGCACTGCCAGGAACATCTAAAACCCCAGTTGTTCCTTTTGCACATCCAGTTGATGAAACAAACTCTGGATTAGTGAAATTTTCTGACATTGTGGACTGGATTTTTGAAACTTTCAATGTACCCGATCCAATTAAAATTTTTCTTACAGCATTTCTCCCAACAGTTAGATCATTTTTGAAGCAGTTGACTGCCCAATGGCCCCTCCTTGCAGCGATTGTATCCTTCGATGCCTAATTCAACTGCGTATATGAAGGATTCTATCTCTGTCTTACAGTGGAATTGTAGAAGTATTTTACCAAAAATTGATTCGTTTAAAGTTTTGATAAATAAAAACAAATGCGATGCATTTTCCCTTTGTGAAACTTGGCTTACTTCAAATATTGATCTCAACTTCCATGATTTTAATATTATTCGCCTTGATCGAGACACCCCATATGGAGGAGTACTTTTAGGGATTAAAAAGTGCTATTCTTTCTATCGTATTAACCTCCCCTCGATTCCAGGCATCGAAGTTGTCGCATGTCAAATGACAATACAAGGTAAAGAGCTTTGTATTGCCTCAATATATATTCCTCCCAGAGCACAGGTTGGGCAACGGCTGCTCTTTGATTTAATAGAACTTCTTCCCTCGCCACGTTTGATTTTGGGAGACTTCAACTCTCATGGCGTGGCTTGGGGTTCCCCTTACAATGATAACCGCTCCTCTTTAATCTATAACCTTTGCGATGACTTCGACATGACTATTTTAAACAACGGCGAAATGACACGTATCCCGAAACCTCCAGCGCGCCCAAGCGCTTTGGATCTATCCTTATGTTCGACGTCGCTACGGTTGGATTGCACATGGAAGGTAATCCTCGATCCTCACGGTAGCGACCATTTGCCTATTCTTATTTCAATTAATAACGGGTCAACTCGCATGCGACCAGTTGACATTCCGTATGACCTCACACGGAATGTCGATTGGAAGTTATACGAGGAAATGATTTCAAAAGCGGTCGATTCGATTCAACATCATCCACCACTTGAAGAATACAACCTCCTCGCGGGCTTGATTCTCGACGCCGCGTTGCAAGCCCAAACGAAGAAATATCCCGGCGTAACGATTAAAGAACGGCCTCCCACTCCGTGGTGGGACCAAGAGTGCTCCGATGTCTACACGCAAAGATCCGACGCGTTTTTGGCCTACCAGTAGGGAGGTATACCTGGCGACTATTTACGGTATTCGGAGCTTGATACCAAGCTTAAAAGCTTGACTAAAGCAAAGAAACGCGGATATTGGCGTCGGTTCGTGAACGAGACGTCGAGGGAGACATCGATGAGCACTCTTTGGAACACAGCCCGAAGAATGCGGAATCGCGTAACGGTCAACGAAAGCGAGGAGTCTTCAAGTAGGTGGATATTTGATTTTGCCAGGAAAGTATGTCCGGACTCTGTTCCTGAGCAAAATATTGTTCGTGAAGCGTCTCCGGGCCACGACGCGATAGAATCACCTTTTACGATGGCAGAATTTTCAGTTGCCCTCCTGTCCTGTAACAATAACGCGCCTGGGTTAGATAGAATCAAATTCAACTTGTTGAAGAATCTACCCGGCAATGCCAAGAGGCGCTTGTTGAACTTGTTCAATAAGTTCCTGGAGCGAAACATTGTACCGCAGGATTGGAGGCAAGTGAAGGTGATCGCCATCCAAAAACCAGGGAAACCAGCTTCTGATCACAACTCTTATAGGCCGATTGCAATGCTATCCTGTATCCGGAAATTGATGGAAAAAACAGGAGGGTTGTGTGCAAAGCCACGACCGCAAGGTTGAAGTAGAACACTTTTACAAGAAAGATAACCCGTCTGCTTGCGTGTCAGCCATTTTTTTCTAGTAAATAAACGTTGACTTATCAGATCAATCGAATTTTGCGCTTCAACAAGGATTGACCTTTTTTAATAATATAGTAAGTTGCTTGTCATGGTTGGGGCTTGACAATTTTGAAATTTTGAGATGAAATTTTTTCGGATGTCGTGCTCATGACTGAAGGAAAAGATAATTCAGTACGTTTTGAGACACGGACATGAAGTAAAATTTATAACTTTTACAAATTTAAAAACGTGAATTAACTCATTAGAAAATATGAACTCTTCAATCAAGTTTATATTTTATAGATGAGGAAAAAAGTTTTTATTTCATCCTGAAAAGGACAATTTGTTGTTCATTTTAGTATCGGATAAGATGCCGATCACATCTTTGCGTTATCACTGACAGTGCGAATAAAATATTCCTTGTGATAAAATAAACAGTAAAAAGCTGATTTAACACTCAAAACTAGACGGCTCACGTTTTGTCAAAATGAGTCAACTTGTCTTTGAGTGCATTCACTAGTGCCCACTATCGCACAGAGACTGCATTTCACTAAAGTGCCTCACTGCATCAGCCGCTATCGATACTGAGATCCGCTGCAACTAGTTCGCTATCCATAGACATGCCACAGTTGTGGCCGCTATACGCTGCCATTGGTATCCACTGTCCCTGCATCAGCTGGCCCAGCTGCTATCATTACTGGAATCCGCTGCAACCAGGGCCGGCGGTTGATGTGGGTAGTATGGGTAGTAGTACCCACTCGGAAAACATCCCTGTGGGTACTTACCCACACGGAATTATTGGACAAAACCAACAAAAATTTAATGTTTTCTATGTTCGAAACAATTTTACCGCGCATAATTTTTTTATTAATATCATTAAGCGAGATATTATGAAGCTACAGATTTCATGCATTTCTTAAAGATTTCGATTTCGAAAATTTCAAGAACTACTCTTGTGCATTTTTTTGTTAGTCAAAACAGTTAGATATTCACGATTATAAGTAAAGTCTAACCAGAAAACTGCTCAAGCCTGAGTTATGGATGGGGACTATTTTTGAGAAGATAAAACTGTTATGCCGTAAAGTTTGCATTAAAAAATGCACGAAAACTGTCGTTTTTCGTGGTTTTACCTTTGCACGCACGGACGAAACTACCCATGCAGCATGAACCATAGTAACCCATGAGTCAGCAGAAAAAAATTTACTCGAATTCTTAACGTGATGGCGAAAAAAGTAAAGCTATTTCGTTCAAAACTGTGCGCGTTCAAGGAACGGCACCGTGCCGCGTCCTATACGGACATCGTGCGGCATTTTGTGGACGCCGGATACACCCGTTCCGGCATCTACAAGACCGTAGCACTTTTGGACAACTATCAGAGTATCGAAAGAAAGCCCGGTCCCGGTCGGCCGATGATCCTGGACGACAAAAAACTCTAAAGGATGCTGAAGAGGAAGATCTAGGGAAAAGTGGTTACATCGCTACGTGCGCTTGGCCGGGAGATCGGTGCAACCGGCCAAACAGTAAAAAAATACCTGGCGAACATGAACATACAACGGCAGTCCCGCCCACTAGTTCCGGAGCTGCAGACAATGACGCAGTGGCAGCGGCTTAAAAATATACCAAATCGATTTTCCCGGCTAAACACACCCTGGATGGCAACGACTGGCAGGGCACTTTGTATTTTACTTCCCCCACGAAGGAAGTGAGCTCCGAGGTGAAGTTCATTTCACACACTAAGTTCCCCACAGAGAAGCTGCTGTGGCTGACAATCACCAAGATGGAGATACATTCCTTTGACATCCTATTGATGATGCATAGGTCGCCCCCCCCTGGCTACGTCTTTGTCTCCCATGAACCTTTCCTATTCCTTACTACCCACTCGGGAAAATAGTGTGACGCTGGCGCTAGCTGCAACTAGTGCGCTATCCATTGCTACGCCACAGCTGTGGCCGCTTTCCGCCATCGCTGGTATTCACTGCACTGCTAGTGCTGCTGCTAAGGGAGGACGACTACTGTTGTCGCTGTCAAGAACTATTATGAGCGGCTTTCGGCTGAAACAGGCTCTTATATAGGCCAAATAGCATGTTTTAAATTGCAAGGTATATGATTCTGTCGACCGTGCTTGGGAAGCAATCAAATAACGACCAATCAGAGGTCGAATTTTTCGTTTTGACAAGGCTTGACTATTTTCAATAGTACAATAGTGTAAATAATAAAATTACAATTATCTCCTTTTGTGAAGAATCTTAGAAGATTTTCCAATCTATTGCTGCAAGAACGAAGGAAATCCATCGAATACTAACCGATTTATTAGCATTTGAAATTGGACATATTCTTCACTTTTTTCGGTTTTAGATTTTCATTTCACATCCCTATGTAGCCGAACTTCCTGAGAGAAGTATTCTACTTCAAAAATGATACTCCGTCGTTTAGACCATTGGGTCGAATCGAATGGCCTACTATCGGATACTCAATTTGGCTTCCGTCGTGCCAAAGGGACGAATGATTGTCTTGCGCTGCTTTCAACAGATATTCAGCTGGCGTATGCTCGCAAAGAACCAACGGCGTCTGTGTTCTTGGACATTAAGGGGGCTTTTGATTCCGTTTCTATTGGCATTCTTTCGGGCAAACTTCACCGACAAGGATTTTCTCCAATTTTAAACAATTTTTTGCACAATTTGTTGTCCGAAAAGCAGATGCATTTTACGCACGGCGATTTGGCAACTTTTCGCATTAGCTACATGGGTCTTCCCCAGGGCTCATGTTTAAGCCCCCTTCTTTACAACTTTTATGTAAATGACATCGACGAATGTCTGGCAAATTCATGCACGATAAGACAACTTGCAGACGACAGTGTAATCTCTGTTACAGGAGCCAAAGCTGCCGATTTGCAAGGACCATTGCAAGATACCTTGGACAATTTGTCTGCTTGGGCTTTACAGCTAGGTATCGAATTCTCTCCGGAGAAGACTGAGATAGTAGTTTTTTCTAGGAAGCATGAACCTGCTCAGCTTCAAACACAATTAATGGGTAAAACGATTTCTCAGGTTTTGGTACACAAATATCTTGGTATCTGGTTCGACTCTAAAGGCACCTGGGGTTGTCACGTGAGGTATCTGATGAAAAAATGTCAACAAAGAGTGAATTTTCTTCGTACAATAACCGGACAATGGTGGGGAGCCCACCCAGGAGACCTTATAAGGCTTTACCAAACAACGATATTGTCTGTTATTGAATACGGGTGTTTCTGCTTCCGCTCCGCAGCAAACACACATCTGATCAAACTGGAGCGAATACAATATCGTTGTTTGCGTATCGCCTTAGGTTGCATGCAGTCGACCCATACGATGAGTTTGGAGGTCTTAGCTGGAGTACTACCATTGAAAAACCGCTTCTGGAGCCTGTCATCTCGTATTCTTATCAAATGTGAGGTCTTGAACCGTCCCGTGATTGAAAATTTTGAAAGGTTAATCGAACTTAATTCTCAAACCCGTTTTATGACATTGTATTTCCATCACATGTCCCAAAATATTAACCCTTCTTCGAATATTCCAAATCGTGTCGACTTATCAAATACTTCTCATTCTACTGTGTTTTTCGATACATCCAGGATAGAAGAAACTCGTGGAATCCCGGATCATTTATGCGTGCAGCAGATCCCCAAATTTTTTTCCAATAAATATCAAAACATCAACTGCAACAATATGTTCTACACTCACGGATCACTTCTTGATGGGTCACTGGCTTCGGTATTTTCAATAACAATTTAACCGTCTCCCATAAGCTCGATAATCCTGCTTCTGTTTGCGTCGCAGAATTGGCTGCAATTAAGTACACCCTAGGGATTATCGGAAAAATGCCTACGGACCACTATTTCATCTTTACGGACAGTCTCAGTTCCATTGAGGCTCTCCGATCGATGAAAGTTGTTAAGCACTCTCCGTATTTCCTGGGGAAAATACGGGAACATCTGAGTGCTTTATCCGAAAAATCGTTTCAGATTACCTTAGCGTGGGTCCCTTCTCACTGCTCGATACCGGGCAATGAGAAAGCGGACTCTTTGGCTAAGGTGGGCGCAACAAACGGTGATATTTATGAAAGACCAATTGCTTTTAATGAGTTTTTCGCACTTGTACGTCAGAATACGATCATCAGTTGGCAAAATGCTTGGACCAGAGGGGAATTGGGAAGGTGGTTACATTCCATAATCCCCAAAGTATCGACGAACCCGTGGTTCAAGGGGTTGGATGTAGGTCGGGATTTCATTTGCGTGATGTCCCGGCTTATGTCCAATCACTATAGATTTGACGCGCATCTCCGTCGTGTTGGGCTCGGGGAAAGTGGTATCTGTGCCTGTGGTGAGGGTTATCACGACATAGAGCATGTGGTTTGGTCATGCCCTGTACACCGTGACGCCAGGTCTAAATTAATAGCTTCCCTGCAGGCCGAAAGAAGGCAGCCGGCTGTTCCTGTTCGTGATGTCTTGGCGAGCCGTGACCTATCCTACATGTCCCTTATATACGTTTTCCTGAAATCCATCCACGCCCCAGTTTAATCCTATTCCCTTCCGCCTACATCCAACCAAACGACAAGAACACGTTAAGACCCCGGATCCGGAAAAAGCAACTAGACCCGCACGATACTCTCAGGTCCCGAGGGAGACAACCCAATATGCCAGTCCGTAATATATTGGCCCAGCAGCGGAACATATTCAATATGCTGCTTACCTATGGCGATGGAAAACCATCAAACAACAAATCAGTGCTTTTAATGCAAAACATTCTAGCTTTAAGTTACATTTAGTTTCAGCTCGTAGTCGGCAGCGAGGATAAAAAATTTGCTTTTAGTTATTAAGATACTTTAGAAAGTAAGCTACCAGATATAATTGGCGCCGTTAAACATTAAATTGTATTTGTGCCGTGTCAAATAAATTATAGATGAAGAAAAAAAAAGGCCAAAATAAATTCAAAACTAAGCTCAGTATCGCGGAAAAGTGATAAAACGGTCTAAATAGATAATGATCTTATATTGAGCCTGAAATACTTCTAAAGACTAAAAAATACCCAAATAGGATTGCTTCCTTCGGAACTTCGAAAAAGGACCAAAATAGAAAATGGTCTGAAATTGAGTTCAATATTGCTGAAGAGTGCTTGAAATTTTCAAACATCCCTAAAATTTCCTTTTTGATAGCTAAGGTTATAAAAAAGACGAAGCCAGATCATGACCATATCGGCCATAATGGTCGATTTTGTTATTGAGGAACTCAGGTCAGGTCTGGAATAATACTGAACATTATAGCAATGATGCTTCCAACGATAATTTGGGAGTGGATGTTTTTATTTGTACTTTCAAAAATGCATCATTACTCAAATCATATTCGATCGATCATGATTCGTTTCATCGAATCATCTCCGCGGTAAACTTTGCTCATTGTTATGTTTTATTTGTTTCCCCAGAAATCCACGATATGATAACATACAATTCAAATGATAGTACTGATAAGATGCGCCTTTAGAGATTTACTCTTACAAACATACTTATTACTTCACTGGTTGAGTAAGTGTCAATTAAGATTAGATTAGATAATCTCACCACCAGTTTCTTGCCAAGCATGATCACCAATAAATTAACGACTTTTGTTAATGGTTTTTTGCTTCTAAAATACCAACTTAAAAGTTCGATTAGTTACCCAATAGACACGCTGTTCAAGTTTACAAAATGTAGTACATAATATGTAATAAAATTGAGATCGAATTAAAAAACGTAAAATGAAATTGAAAATTAAAATTTGGACAATATAGAAAAAAAATTAGACAAAAACGAATAAACGTAATCAAGAAAACAGAATATGATTCAAAAAGAATTTAACACTAAAGGTTAAATCATTAGATTTACCTGCAGGATGTTTACGTCCAGAAAGTACACTAATTGCAGAGAATGAAACCTCAGCGTCGTACTTCAAAACAAACTCGAATGGACAACAAAATAAAATGTGGTACATACCTGAAACGAAAAGCAGTATGTATTTAAAAGACATAAGAGAAACTACAAGATATAAAAAAAGAAATGCTTATTCAAACCAAATAATTTCTAGAGCAAATCACCATCAATATTGTTAACCAATTATTTCAGATTTTTAATAATAATTGTCGATAAGCGTTTCATTGTTTGCTAAAATTCTTAGTCGAGTAACGAAATGTATACTTAGATCATATGCTACAAACAATTTATATTTTCCAAACAAAAATTTTCTGATCAAAAGTTCGTGTGATGCACGTACAATTCTTTAACAAAATTGAAACCAATGTGAACCGATAACGAAGCGATTGTAAAATATCTAAAATATCAACAAAAAAATTCATCCGCAACAAGAGCAAGAAAAATCGTTTGAAGCAACGCAGACGGTACAGAGCGACAAAGCTGCGAACGAAAATTTTATGGTTTGCTGTGCTATAAAATTATTAAAAGCTCAGCTGATGAAAGCTGACTTTCAGGTTGCTGAATGTAGAGTTGAAATCAGGGGCCTATAAACGTCAACACTTTGCCTACCAATCATAAATTCTTCACGGCGGTAATATTTCATTTCAAATGCTTACAAAACTTATCTTATTCGTTGAAAGTGCACATTGCACTGAAAACAAATGTTGAGCTCTTGTTTTTTCCCATCTAAAACGACATTAACTCGAGAATAAGTCTACCGACAAAATGGGACGTTTACTCTATTACGCTTGTTTTAGGGCAAACCAACCAAAAAGTGGGTACCAGAAACGCTGGTACCAGAATCAATGAGTGGTAGATGGAAAATGTATGGAGTTTGACAGCCACAAGAGCCCCCTGGTTGAAATCTGTGTGCATCGTAACTGTCGCACGTAACATATTGCGAGGAAGCCCTTGAATCAAGGGCCTTGATGTTTGGTTGAGCAATAAAAGGTGGAAATCATGTATTTTTTTAACAAACTGGTTAAAAAAATTAGCGACTTGTTTAAAAATTTTATTGTGTTTTCAAGTCCCTTTTTTTTCGAAAAACGACAGGCTAAAGTTTTTAAAACTTAATACCAAGATTTTCTCCGTTTTGAATGTTCGAACATAGAACTACCTAATTTTTTTATGCTTTCAAAAATGGTAGTTCCAACTTGAACTACAAATGACGAAACAACCCTCCTAAAGGCTAAGTTATCTAGCTTTATTGCGTCACATTGAACTCAATGTGATTGGGGACTCACCCAAGTATTATCTGTCTTGAAGCGATGCCCAATCAATCAATTGTGAAGTACAGCCCGACAGGAATAATTCGAAAAAAATGCCAAATATTCCAATTATTGCCATTTAAAACTGAAAGCATTCAACTGTTTGTCTACTTTATTCCTCACCTTATTGATATGCATCACCTATTGTAGGATCAATGCATTTCTACCAGACTGTTGAAGGTGTGTTTCTTGAATTCAAAATATCACTATTTTATGTAACTACCCAACCTCAATCGTCTCGCGAACTGCATTGTCTTCAGGCTTCGATACCTTTGGAGCGTCTCTTCCTATTTCCAAACCTTCATCAATACAGCGGCGGCGTCCACCAGTTGATGGGCTTTCGAAAGATGCAGTTTGGCACCGCCAGCTAGCCTATTTTCCGTATTGGCTGGCAGTCAGCTGGACTGCAAATAATCAAATTGAAACATAACAACTGAAGCGTTAACAAAGCGTTTGCCACCCACCCTTTTTGTGTGTGTGGGGTGCGCCAAAAACTTAATCAGGAAATTAAGACCAATGGTATATTTGCGAGCCAGTGGGGTGATAGTACTTGTCCATTACAAATTATGATTTTGCGCTTGAGTAGTTGTTGTTGTTTCGCGATGGCCCGACATTAGTTTTTTATCATCAATATGTTGATGATAAGAAAAGTGTTTTTGTATCGTTAAATTTCAATATATACGTATCAGGTCATGGCTGTGAAAGTAGGGGGCTTTGTTCTTCAATGGCAACATTCTAGCTACCCTTAAACCTTGAGCCAATTTATAACCATCGCATATTTTTAAGAAAAACGCTGACTTCAATTTTCCCGCACTGTTCTAACGACAGGAAAAAATCAATTCATGAGAAATTGTAATGTTCCATTACCCATGGATGACCAATGACTGCCCACTGTGCAGCGGATTAGTGAGTGATTTCGGTCATCTTTTAAATGGTCGTCAGAGCCGTTAGGCCTTCGAAACGATAAACGCTTAAAGCTTAATCGCCAAATTTGCAGTGAAACGGTAGAAAGAAAAAATTACAAGGACTGTTGATAGTGTGCACCATTTGCTTCAAACCATGGTCAAATGTTACGGATGAAATGGCGGGCAGAATATTCATTTAGGTGCTTATTACGGGAGTCACTTCACGGTGAAATATATTTCACTCTCACGCTCACTTCACTTTTTTAGACCTATTCCCGATTACACCTCGAGTGAGGTGACAAAAATCACCTCCGTGGAGTGAGATTGACAGTGAAGTGAAATTGAGAATAGGACAAGTGGAATGAGATTGTTTCCCAGCTCAAAAATCTCTAAGTCCCAGAAAGTCGTTTATTCCGTTTTTTAACACCAGATCTTGACGTGTTCTGCATTTCTAAAACATTCGGCATCAAAAAAAATGTTTTTTCGGTATAGAAAATTTCCTGAACTAGTATGCATTTTTTTCATCGGACAAAAAATGAAAATTTGACCGCTTTAAGGCACGGATCAAATTCTGATTCGTTTCGTTACTGAAGAATAAATCCAATATTTACCATTAGATCACTAATCAATCAACTTTAAGACTTATGGCATCTTCGTGGATTCATTTCACCGTTCAAAATTGTCGTGAAATAATTCCACGCGAATCGTCGCTTTTTCCGTTCTCACTTCACTGATATGACACTCATAATAACCCAGATTCCGCGGCAGATGTCACTTTGCGACGTTTTTCTCACTTACGTGAGTCCCGTAATAGGATTTTGTTCACTTCACTCTGATTTCACCGTGAAGTGACTCCCGTAATAAGCACCTTAGTTAAAAAAGTGTGTCAATTGTCTGGTAAGTCCCATTTGGGTGACGAGTGCATACAGGATTCTGAACTATTAGGTGATGTCTCCAGAAAATTGCTTCGATTTTAGTCAGTTAGTAGTTAGTTTAGTGAGTCACGATTAGCACCAAACTTATTTCAGTTTGAATTCGCATAGTAAAATATGAAATCATTGCATTGAAGATATATTTATCTGCAGTAACTGTCGGCTGTTGCTATTTAGTAAGAGTAAATTTACGGTAAGTAATTAGCGTTCATTAATTCGTGACGCTAGTTTTTCGCTTCATGAATTAGCAATTAACGGCGCTATATTTTTCGTTATCCATTCCTGCCACTGCCTTAAATCCATCCCTCATTTGATATCCGCATTGCACACTGAGAATGGTTTGACGATTCTCTGTGCAATTTTACCTGATATAGATTATTCGCGAGCGATATACGGGCGATCAAATATGCTATTATTGCGACTCAATTGAAGATTTCGTTCTAATATAAAATGATAAAACAAACAGCTAAAAGTCTAAAAAATTGAATCAATTAGGCATCATTCAAGGATTGTCTACTGAGAAAACAATATCAAAAAAGGGTCGTTCTAATTTGTGGTTCAGCACAAATCAATCATGAGCTTAACTCTATCCTGGTTGATAACGGCGCTGTTGTACAACATTTTCAAAACATGTCCAGTACCATTGCAGCGGTGATAATGTTACACCCTTGCACTTTATCAGCTGTTCGGTAGATAAGCATCAGTGATTGATAACTGTTCGCGATAACAAAAAACAACACAGTTTGAAGACATCTCCAATGAACTCCACCCACAGTTCATTCATCTCGCGGTACGCCGCAAGAGATTCAGTGAACCGTAGCGCGCATACATTAGTGCCGCGGCTGGTGGTAGTATACGTTCCGTTTAAGCCGAGTCACCGGCGTGGCGATTCGTACAGGTAACCACAGTTCTCCGAAAGATTGCCATCGCATGTCGGTCGATCGACCGTTCACTCACTAGTTTCGGTGCTCTCCTCCTCAGGCAGGCAGGCAGGCAAGCCGATATAGAGCTTCTCACTAGAGTGGCAATCGAGGTATCACCGAGCAACGGAATAGTTGTAACAACAATACAAAAATAACTAAGTCATAAATAAAACATCAGAAGCCGTGCGAGCATCCGATGTCAGAGCCCTGTGTGACGGCATAAGAACGTCCCAAAGCTGTAGTATGTGCACTTATTTACGGTAGTTTGTTTGTTGTGTTCACTCAAGTGTTGCGCCGGCGTTTCACACAGCGTGGAGTATGTTCAGTGTTTAGGCTGCTTTGTATGAATGTACGGCGTGAACATCAAATGTGTTGATGGATGACGTTAGTTTCAGGTACTCCACAGGTGTGCTGAATGCGGAGCTAGGGATGTTCCGGGTAACATTGTGTCTAGAATGTTTTCTAAATACATCAATGAATAATTTTCAAAAATGATGACTGTTGATTAAAGGTTTCTGATATTCGGTGTGATGTAATGATGAGATATTTGAATTACAAAAAAAAAAAAAATAGAGCCACAATGTCTTTAGTAAAGTTGTTCCTTTACTTATTCTCCAGGTTATAGAAGTTGCAATTTTTTGATTAATTCACTTAACAGTACGAAACGAACTTTACTTCTTCCATTTTGGAATAGAAAAATCCACTTTGTTTGGAAAAGTTATAGCACACTTCAAAAGAAACATTTTCGTTGAAGACATCATACTTACCATTTTGCAGTTTTCTATAGATCATCTCTTCAAACCTATTGTTTTCAATATAATTTTTCTAGTGATTTTCTACAATTTTTCAATGCTCTACAATATTGTCTGCTATAACGAAGAAAACAATTTTTCGAAGAAAGTTTATTTTGCATCTCACATATGGGTCAGAACTCGTGAAACGAATACCCAAAAATCGCGATGTCTATTTTTTTCAAATAAATAATAAAATCTTCAAGAGTTTCACTCGAGAACTTCGTTTTCCAATTTTTATTGAATTTGAGTAGGTTTTCAAATTGTTATTGTCATTTGAAATAATGGTCAATTTGACGTAGAATTACGTCTCACGGCAACATATACAGGGGACCAATTTTATTACAGGGATCCAATTACGAAAACCAAAAACATCGAGAGCGTCACGAAAATTGTCCAATTTCAAATTTCGACCTCTGATTGGTCGCACAATGCTTCTTTCCCTAACAAGGTCGACAGAATATACCTCGTTGACTACGAATGCGCGCTTTGTGTTTTATGTGTAATTCATTCCATGACTGTATCGATACCACACGAACGTTGGATGCTGATCGTGACGAAGAAAGAAAAGCCAGGTTTCAATTTCTGGCTGATCGCACTGGACGCGTTGATATTTAAGCCCCTGTCTATCTGACGGCTGTTATGGAGTTTTCGGTAGCTGCAGAATTGTTGGAAATGCCAGGCCATTCTACTAAAGAAAACGGGAGAACTAGAATCATCGGACAATATCAAACACGCAGCAATCTGCTTCCATTCAACACGGGAACGGGAACATTTTCTCCTTCCAAGCCGCGCAACACGACACAATACATACTATTTCATTGCCTTTATGAGAGCTCTATCCGTCCGGCTCGACAGAATGTCCACAAGAAATTATTGTTGTACATCCGTGTTACGAAACTGAGAAAATCTGTAGGAACTGAAAAAGGCGGGGCTTATCAAAAGATCGCTTTGAGCCAGAATGAATGAAATGTATTTTTCGTACATTAGTATTACGACATACGAAACAAAATTTTTCGAACGTTGTAGAATGGTATAACTGGAAATAATTAAGTCACGCCTCTTTTTTCAGTTATACCGTTCCACAAAGTTCGAAAAATTTGTTATGTGAGAGCGGATATCGCGCGCTATCTGACAATGAAGCATTTATGCGATAATCGAATGAAAATTGCAATTGTAGTAATCGGCCTTTTCCAAAACAATTAAATGTATTTGAAAGAGCATAAGTAATGGTTATTACTAAGCTACAATTGTTGCCTTTATGAGAGTTCTATCCGGTTTAAAGTAGAAAATGAGTTCGCGATTGGATAGCCGCAACTTTTCCAATTGATCTTTAGGTAATTTTCTAGCTGGTTTGATTGGAGAGATATGCCAATCGTTTTATTGAAAGTTTGGTTAATACTTCACCTATCGATTAAAAATTAGTGCACGATTCTACACTATACCATCCTGTTCTTCCTGTGCTTAAGTTGTAGGCATGTCAAACCTGCTAATTTGTGGATGGATTTGGTAATGGGTTATCTAATAAAAAGGTTTATTTATTTACATCATTGGCATAGATGACAAAATCATTTCTGAAGCGAATGGTTCATCAAGATCCAGAATCGGCCAAGAGCTCATCGAGAAATGGCTGTTTTTCGTCCGGAAGTCTGTCAGGATATTTCATCAGGAATCTTTCAAAAGACGAAAAGAAAGAATTTTTGAATAAAATGAGTTTGATGCAGAAATGTAAATTCTCCCACTATGGGTTCCTTCGAGGCATCCAAGTTGTTCCGGAAGTGGCAAATATAGCCTATATTCAAAAATATGTCTTCTGAAAGTTTCCTGATAAAAAATCCTGAAGATAGAGGTGTAACACGCTATATTTTATGCGAAAATTTAAATCTCCCATACTACAGGTTCCTCTGAGGACTTCCGGATGAAAAACAGTCATTTCTCGATGAGTTTTTAGTCGACTCTGGACCTTGATGAACCATTCGCTTCAGAAACGGTTTTGTCATCTATGCCAATGATGCAAATGAGCTTTTCTATCAGGTAACCCATTGACAAATCCATCCAAAAAATAAGCAGGGTTGACATGCTGCCGGAACTCAGGAAAATTTCCTACATCCGATGACATAGGCCACACTCATGCTCAGAAAATTAAACTTTTTGAAAATGCTCGTTCTCAGCACTGGAACGGTCGATTTGGGAAAACTTGGAATTTTATTCAAGGAAAATAGTTGCTCTAAGTTTTGGTTAAAATGCCACCCCTCTGGAGCCCTCACCGTTCTCGTGAGACGCAAATATGTCTGTGTTTTTTCTTTCTAATTTTTTAAACAGATTGAGCAAACACTGGGAATTTTCTTATGTATCAATTGCTACATGTATCAAATCATGTCAGGTAGATGAAAAATGGTAAGTAAGAGTGAATTTTGGAGTTTCTAAATTATTTCAGTACAAAATCACAAAACTACATATTTTCATAAAAAATCAAATAAGAAAATCGTTCTTCAAATTTCAAGCTATACATTTTTGAAGTGAGGTCTCCTGAATCAATACGCGATGAAATATTTATTTTGGCATGCAAATATTTTGAGAAAAACGAGTTGAAATTCACTAAAGTACATATTTTCATGGAAACCTGATTTTCTCAGTCTCCCACAGTAGGTTTCAACTTGGTTCTTCAATTTTTAAGCTCTATATTTTTAGAGTAACGTCTTCTGAATCCAAAGATGCTGAAAAATTTATTCTACCATGCACAGATTTAGAGAAAAACAAGTTTGAATTCACTAAAGTAAGAGTTCTTATGAAAACGTGATTTTCTCTAAACCTGTGCATGCTAGAAAAAATCTTTCATCATCTTTGGATTCAGTAGAAACTGAGAAAATCAAGTTTCCATGAAAATACGTACTTTGGTGAATTTAAACTGGTTTTTCTCAAAATGTTTGCATGCTTAAATAAATATTTCATCGCGCATGGGTTAGTAAACCTTACCGCAAACATGTAGAGCTTATAATTTGAAGAACGGTTTTGTTGTTTGAATTTTTATAAAAATACATAGTGTTGTGATTTTGTACTGAAACAATTTGGAAACTACAAAATTCACTCTTACATACCCTATTTCATACACATATTGACATGATTTGATACATGGAGCAATTGATACGTATTAAAATTCCCATTGTTTGCTCAATCTGTTTGAAAAATAAGAAAAAAAACACAGACATATTTGCGTCTCACAAAAATGGGGAGGGGTCCAGAGGGGTTGCATCTTTGCCAAAACTTACAGCTACCATTCCCCTTGAATAAAATTCCAAGTTTTCCCAAATCAGCCGTTCCAGTGCTGAGAACGAGCATTTTCAAAAAACAAGTTCCGTCCCGGGTCTTTACGGGCTAATCAACATCAGTTTGACTGCATTTTCAAATTCAAATGGCTCGAAGCCATGTGTTCCTGGCTTTGACTTGATCTATTGCTTTGATTCGTTGAAAGACTTTGAGAGTGGTTTTCTGTGCCACGATTCTACTAAAAAAAATTTTGAAGCGTTTTTTCATATCCGCATTTACAACATCTGCATGAAATTTTGTAATGCATGATAGGAATGCGGATGCAGATGTCAATTTTCATGCGGATGTTCAGCTTTTAAGTATGCGGATGCGTAGTGTTCCAAGTATTTAAAAGTAGGAGGTTGTATTCAAGACACGACCGCATAACTAACGTAGAACTATGCAGACTATCAACAAATACATTGTCGGAAAGCCAGCTACTTGCGCAACCCGCTGCAACTGCTACTGCTGCCGCTACTCTCAATTAATGTTGTGAAGACTGTCCATCGCCTTTCGCCTAAATATTGTAGCTAGTTTTACCAGAAACACTCTTTTATAACCGAAGGGTGCTTCGAAATAGGCCACCCCTTTCTGTTCAGTTTTACCATTCTCTAATGTTCTTTAGACGAATTATTCCACAATTCGCATTGGATTTTTGTATCCAGCCAATAAACACCGATGGTGCTCTCACACACGCAACGATTTCAACCCGTATCTTATTGCGGTTTGTAACATCAAGCGATTTCGGTTGCTCGCTATTGCGTGTTGCATCATGTTGCAACTAAGCAGCTGGGAGACGACGAAATTCCGTTCATACTGATTGATTGAATCGACTTCAATTCACTCCTGTAAAGTCGAATTAATAACCTTTGTTAAGGCGGTCTAACAGGACTGGGCAGTTTTTTGTTCAAAATCGGCAGCCTTTGAGCTGCCCCAACAGTTGGGGGGGATTAGATAAATAAATAAAGTAAATGTTTTAACCGCGACAGAATTTGATTGTTAGGATCCAGCACATAATGCTTGTGTTACTGCCAAAAAATTATTAACCTTCAATTACTTGTTATTTGCCTTGAGAAAGGCATTTTGCTGTGCAAAATCTGTAAAAGCTGTTTTCGCATTCAGTAAATAAGACGGCCGCGACATATTGTGTTTTCTTGGATTCAGCACAGAATGTGTTGCTGCCAAGATAAAGCAAAACTTTATTGCGGGAAGACGACCAAAGCCCTTAACTGGCAAATCGAGACGTTTGGTGCTACCTCGCTGCTGCTCAGATACGTGATGTGATTTGTTTACTGGCGCAACACACTGCTGCTACTTTCGCAATTCGCTACGATGCGGATAACTAGTTATACTATTCTGTCGACCTTTTTAGGGAAAGGCAGCAAGCGACCAATCAGAGAACGTAATTTTCGTTTCAACAAGGCTTGACAATAGTAAAATAGTTCGCATTATCAATCAACACTTTTCTACATTTGAGTGGATGCGTGTATAATTTTCCTACCAATTGCTGCAAGAATGAAGGAAATCAGTTGAAAACAAACCGATTTATAAGCATTTGAAAAGGGACAATTTTCGTCCCCTTTTCGTTATTAGTTTACCTATTTACATCCCTATGTGGCAGGCTAAAGAAAAATGTAGTTTTACGTCAAAAAATTTCGTTTTGGTTTTCCCATGTTAGGTTATTAAACAAGCAGCAGAAGTTAACTGAGCTCACTGATGATTTGATGTTTCATTAAATTCAAACGATGATTCTTTAGCACGGCGTATTGAAATTAAACTATACAGTAATTTTCATTTAGTAAACAAAATTAGGGTATTTGTGATAAGCCCACAGCCAATGGCTTCTCAGATCTCTGTCCGAAAACATTTAATTTGTAATTTGGTTTATTTTACCCATTGAATTCAAAGATATTGTTTTCAAATTCGACATTATCTGTTTATCTTGAGATGTTAATAAATCAATTCTCGCACTAGTTTAATGAACACCCCTACGAAACAACCCTTCGGAATGAACTGGAAGTTCATTTCAGAAGATAAACCCACTAACACCGTTGCACTCTGAGGCTATTGACATACTGAGGCGTCAAATGAAGCGAAGCAAGAAGCGTCGCAAAAGCGTCCGAGCTACTTCTTCGAACGTCTATATAAAACGCTCAAACCGGTCATACTCAAGCGGCAACGACGCGTCGGTAGAGGCGGCGAAACAGAACGAGTAGTGTTTTGACGCGCGTATACTTACGCGGTAATACCTTGTTCAGACAAAATCTTTCATCGCGAGGTGCTTTACATTTGCTTTGTTTTGGTTTGGTAATTGAAAAAAAGCAAATAGAATACATTTTCGGTTAACAAAATGTTAAAATGTATGAAAAATGTTTGTTCAGTAATACCATGTCCAGACTAAACCTGATATCGCCAGGTGCTTTTTATTCGTTTTATTTTGGTCTTAAATATAGAAAATATCGGGAAAAATTTTCAGGTCGTCAGGAAAATAACACTGGTATTTTTGATTGATATTGCATGCCTAACATACTGAACAGATATCATAAACTAGTTGAACGTTACTTGGGGTCAGCGGGTTTAAAATTTAGAATAATTACTTATATTTTTTTCTACGTCTGTAGCGCAACTGACTTCAGAAATATTATTTTACTTCATAAAAAAATCTCTATGTTTACTTTTTTAGTGATTTACTGTGCTTGAAGCAGCAAACAAATCTTCAATAGAAGAATTCATATTTTCTTTAAACGAAACCGCTGCTGGAATCTAGGAATATGACAACACAACGCATTTGCATCGCTCGCTCCAGTCGCTCCAGTATGTCATAGGAAGCTTCACTCAACGCTTCTGTTTATTCCACTTCTCAAACGCTCAACGCTTCGCTTCATTTGACGCCTCAGTATGTCAGTAGCCTGAGACGCAAGCAGCGGCAAGAGAAGGTGATAAACAACTCAACGGTGTACCACCGTCATCACCACCACCAGCACTACCACTACCAACCAACTGACAGCCAGCAGTTATATCCACAGCAGCGGTAATATAGGTGAAAGAGGAGACTCGAGCCACTTTGCAGCCTGACTGAACTCGATCAGTCAGTTGCGAGCTTAGACTGAAAGCGTTGCGATGTCTTGAATCGTTTCCCCGTGCGTTAGAGGTGCTAACTGACGAGAGTGCTTTGCTTATTCTTCCCCTGCATTGAGTTGAAATATCGGTTGAGCTGCAAAGTTTTACTGCACAGTAGATGCAAAAGATTAACTGCATTCCTGCAGCGGTGGCATTCGTACCGCGTTCTCGTGAATCGTGCGGTGCTCTAAAACCAGTTCTTAGCCGAATGAGAAATTCGTATATTTATTTGTGTACTTCGAAAAGTTTTATTTCGATATAACGTGTCTTATGAGATAACAATCTCATCGAAAGAAAATCCAGTGCGGATCGAAAGGAAACCAGTGAAAGAGATCTTCGATTTTTTTTGGCTGTGCTTCGGTTTACCAATAGGGTGCAGTGGTTGCTTGAGTGTTTGTGTGTGCCGTCTCATGAAAAGGAGTGTAACCACCGCCCAAGAGCCACTACTCGTGATATTACAATTATAAGTTAAATTTTTCAAGAAAGAAGTGAAAAAACGTTTAAGTGCTGCTTAATAACAGCTTACACACAAAAGAAGAAGCTGTTCTGCCTTGTTGCTGGGAGTGCAAAGATTCCCTGAGTGTGCGCTACAAACCGAACAGAAAACACAAACGTTGTGTTTTTTACCTTACCAAGTCCAGACATACATACATACAGATAGGTTCCCTATATACGTATAGTAGGGGGCAAATCTGGAGTTGCGTTCCGATCCAGCGATTCGAGTGAAGAAGTAAGCCGGTCCCTAACATCCTACGGAAAGCTATCATCACCACTACCAGCAGCATCATCATCAACAATAACATTATTCGTCAAGAAGTTGACTGCATCCCGCTGCCAGCATAGCAGCAACATAAAAACCGACAGCAAACGGTGGCACGGTTAGCGAATGAACGGAGCAGAACAAGTTGTGGAATCTTCTGTTTCTGCTTCTACGATCGCCAAGGTGCGATCTTGGCCGGGTTTACTTGCTTGGTAGAAAACAGAAACCTAAAGACCGACTACACTTCTTGCTGGCTTTGGTGACGCGGTTGCTGGCGAAGGAGCGTTCCAGAGTGCGGGGTTCTGAAGGTAAGAGGGTTTCACACACTGGTAACTTTGTTTCGCTCCTTTTACGAGCGTCCGTAACTACGGTTGAAAATCGAACCTAATTTTTAACGGAGTTGGTTAGGTTTATGTTGCATAGAAATAATACTTTCGCTAGGATCATTTCAATAGTCTAGAAATTGCTAACAATTTTTACTATTTCTGCAAGTTTATTGCTATATATTTTAATCATTCTGCGTAAGATCACAAATTGTCTCATATGTACTAGCTTTAGATCAACATTTGAGCTCAACCACAAAAATCCGGTTACAATAAGCAGTAAAGCATTTCGAAGCGATTTAATCACAATGCATCACCCAAACTTGCTCCCCTTCTGCAATGACATAAATTAGCGCAAAACAGCGCTGTAAATTACAACATCGACCGAGTTCCCCACATTTCTGTCCACAAATCATGGTTGCGATTGTGTCTTTGGATACCACTTCTCTCTTGGAAGGAAGTCCAAAAACAGCTCGACGAGGATTGTTTCTGCTGGGTCGTTTGTTCATTGCGCTATCATGTGAAAATAACGTTCTAAATACTTTCTATGTTGCGGTACGCATCAGACATTCAACGGTACCGCTTTGCTTTGTTAGTCGAACTTCATTCATCACTTGCCACTTCAACACAATAAACCGCTTCTCGCTTTTGTGAGAGTCATGCATTCTGATCTCGTCGATTGTGCATTTTCTTTCGTTTTTTTATGAGAGAAGGGGGGCTTCCATCTACACCAAATGCATCAAATAGGATTTCTCCACCGTTGCAACGTGCAGCTCTGAGGATCCATGCTCCAAACGTATAACAAAGCTTTTCAATCTGAAAATTAAACTGCACTGCTCCCTTTACCAGTCGAGTCTCGAAGTCAGATTTATCGTTGGACTGGAATCTGATTCACTCGCGGCGGACGCATGTGAGGTGAATATACCTGGTGGAGTGCCAGCTCGGCTGGGATGAATTCGGAATAAATTAACAGTTAAGTGTGAAATGGCATGCATGAGTCAACATGAGTGCCACAAGGGTGGGCCATAAATTTAGCGCAAACATGGCTCATTTCAAGATGGCTTGACAAAGTATTTTTTTTTTAATTCTTTTAGCACCAATATTTAGTGGTTAATTTGTGGAAATCGAAATCCAATTTGTGGTAATTTGTGGTTGAGTCATTTCTGAGAAACTTTCTGAAAACTGAGTCAAGCCATCTCTGAAAATGATTTCGCTTCAAATGAATCGGACAACGATGATATATACATCAATCGAAAGCTCTTAATTTGTGGTTCACGAAAATGTAGTTTTTGTAGGCATACTTCATAATAAAATAATTAAAAAACTATTATTTAAATCTTTGAACATTGTTTACCTCTTGTTGTCAACACCGACCGTACGCGGCGCTGGTAGACCATCAAGAGCTAAGAGATCTATAGCATATCGGAAACCGGTAAATCTTTGTTTGAATTCTATCATCTACCTGCGCCATCTGCACGTAACGTTTTCCAATTCGTCATTTTCGTGTAGTGCGTATTGTTCGAGTAACATAAAACATATGATTTTTTCTCAGAAAGCTTTCGTGTAGCGATGAGTATGGTGAAACTAGAGATACTCAGAGGGAGAGATATGCGGTGAGCCAAACGAACCGTCAAAATTGGAGCCAAACGAACAAGAAAGGTAACACCACATTGAGAGGTATTGCAATCAGGTACAAAAAAGAACGTGTTTATTTCTATACGATTTTTTGTTCTATTGCCAATGAATGAATTAAGAATGCTGTGAATGATTTTTACCCGGAGTTCAACAAACCTTGTGTATAGGTAACAAAATAAGTGAAGGTGTATAAAATTAAACAAAAACATAAAATATATCACCTTAACAGTTTTTGCGAATCACTTCACTATTCTTAAGGACTTTCATCGTCACCACCGATTATACAAGTCGAATGTTAGTCAACATTGCGCTTTGAGAAGAGATCTGGCACCTCTGACATATGAAACCCAGTTGCCGAATTGGCGATTTTTTTCACCGCGAATCTCTTCAGTATTTCTAGGAGAAACAGTATGTAGGGGCCGTTCCTAAACCACGTGGTCATAAAGAGGGGGACGGGGGGGTTTGTCAAAAGACCACGAAAGACCACGCACGGGGGTGGGGGGTTAACGAAATGACCACGTGGTCTTTTTTCCTGACTTATAATTTATTGTTGCCACCAAGTCAAGAATGAAGCTTTTGCATTTAAGAAATATAGAATGTAGGTACTGAAAGTTTAATATCGTAAATGTAAAAAATTTAAGCTATTTTTGGCAGTTGACAAATGAAAAGACCACGTGGTTAAAGTCGGAAGGAGGGGGGGGGGTTAGCCAAAAGACCACGAAAGACCACGGAGGGGTACGGGGGGTATAAAAAGTGATCAAAATATGACCACGTGGTTTAGGAACGGCCCATGTAAACAGCAGGGATACTATATGTGCAGATTTGCTGCGAAATGCAAATGTTGATCAATTAGCAGATATTTGTAGTTGACAAGCCTCCGTGTGTTTTACGTAAATTTCCCCAAAATAAGTTAATACACCTAGGGGTGTGATCTGGTCTTTCTCATACAAAATCTATTATATGTTCAAATCTATTAGCACATACGTTTTAGCTCTTGGAATAAATTACAGCCTGATAAAAATATAGAACAATTTTTTGTTTCGATAAATATAATAATATTTTGGTAACCAACTACGCAACTGTATTCGACTGTTGGGTATTTTAGAAACCGGAATGATGCCTGAAGGTCGGGAATGGGCCTAAGAACTGTAGGAAACGGTTGAAACGCATGGTAAATGCCCAAAGGTGTGAGTCCTGACTAGAATTAAAATTTGATATTTTCTCGTCTCAGGGATATGCTACTACAACTACCCCCTGAATAATAAAACAAAAAAGTTTTCAACGGCAGCGACAACTGTATGTCATATATATGAACGACTGTCGATATGTTTTAGATAACCCACTAGCACTAACATCGGCAGGTGCCAGTACTATGCTCATCCAACGCCGCGTACGGTCGGTGTTGACAACAAGAGGTAAACAATGTTCAAAAATTTAAATTATAGTTTTTTAATTATTTTAATATGAAGTATGCCTACAAAAACTACATTTTCGTGAACCACAAATTAAGAGCTTTCGATTGATGTATATATCATCGTTGTCCGATTCATTTGAAGCGAAATCATTTTCAGAGATGGCTTGACTCAGTTTTCTGAAAATTTCTCAGAAATTACTCAACCACAAATTACCACAAATTGGATTTCGAAACCACAAATTAACCACTAAATATTGGTGCTAAAAGAATTAAAAAAAAAATACTTTGTCAAGCCATCTTGAAATGAGCCAAACATGGTAGTGAATTTTGATTTTTATACCCCGGGCGAATTCCACAAGTTGAGCTTGTTTGCTTCGACGTTGCGAGGAAAATATCGAACTGTTTACTAATCCTTTCGCTAGATTATCAGTCTGCGTTGGACTTAATCATATCAGTGTTTACTTTCTGTGAGAATCTCACGTGAAACTGCGCGACCCGGTTAAGGTGTATTGATAACCAGTTCGTCTAAAATAAGCACTGGCGTAGCGTGGTGGGGGCGGCGGGGCTGTCCGCCCCGGGTGTCACCCTCTAAGGGGTGACACCCATGAGAAAAAATTTTCATATTTGTCACCTTCAAAATGGTGATATTCGTGAGATTAACTATCAATTAGGTGGAAGTCGCAGTGAAACGTTTGAAAATTATATAAATTTGCTTTTAAGAGTATAATATCAACAATTTTTTCAAAAATGGGCAGATTTAGTACAATTGAAAACGAACGTGCTAACTCTCACAATTTTAGATAACAAAATGGTTCCACTGCAACCTGGAGGGGGTGACACCCAGAGAGAGAAAGGGGTGACACCAAACTTTTCCGCCCCGGGTGTCACCCGGTCACGCTACGCCACGGAAAATAAGAGAGTCGTCTTGAAAAAATCGTACTTTTTGTACTAGCCTTGTAGTGTAAAAAGCAGATCACAATTTTGCTTTCGAGAAAGTTATTCGTATTCGAGATAATTCCACCGATGCATGAACAAAAGAAAACCTGCGGGAAAGCGTTTTATAGCTCAACAAATTGTTTGATGTCGCCAGTCGCGGCAAAAGGACTCCTAAGTTACAATTGAACAGCAATTGCTTCGTTAACGAAGACTAGGTATTGGTTACGAGGTACACTAAAATTCATTCAACTCCAATTGTGTTTCTATTCGTGCAAGATTAATACGTTTGTTCAATGATTTCTAATGAAAATTCGTATGCAATAGAAGACAGCAAATTAATAAATGTCGTGCGAAAAGAAAGAGTACCAGAAGATGTTTTGTAATAATTGCAGTAATACTTTGATGATGCCACTTTTTGTGTTGTTTTTTATCGCTAGTTTGCTTGTTTTTTTAATTATTGCAATTGTAATAACTTAAATTTTCTCCATAAGGAACAACTGTAGTTTTTATGATGGACTAACTGAGTTTATTGGCGCTTATAAAATCGACCTGAGACTATCCATGGACTGCAACTGTCAATGGTTAAAAAAGAAAAAAAAGGAAGCAAGCACAGACAAAAATTGCTTGTTGTCTTCTATTTATTCAAGTTTGCGTTTGTTTATTTATTTAAGCTGATCAAAAACCCAGATCTTGCATATTTATTTGTTGATGTCTGAACTTATCAGACAGTGAAAATTTAACGATATTCCAATCCCATCAAATGAAGTAATGGAAATGGTATGATTCACCACAAATGTACGTTCTTTGTTTCAAACTTCAAAGGTAATGCCAAATCTTCTCGAAACATAATCACAAATCGAACAGTTTACCATGCTGAACTTCGGTGTTAAGAAAACAAAACACTGTTAACAAATTTCGATGTTTTCAATACGATCGTATAAAACACTGTTTATCACAGAATAACCATTGGATGAACGTCAATCGAATAAACACCAACCTAAAATGTAGCCATTCAGGCACCATTTGGATGCTGAAGAAAATCCCCTGCTAAACAGAAATTGCTTAAAATAGGGTCGGAGTGATAGAAATAGTGTCTCTTGATTAGAAACTTCATTTGATTACTATTCAAGTTTGCTAAATCAGTTCTATAATCTGAAAACTTATATTAGAAATTCACTTTGCACATTCCGAGTATGTCTTCCCATTATACAAGAGACTGCATAAGCTGCTTAAAATTAGTACCATATCCTATTTGTTAAATGAGTAACCTAATCATATAACACCATATTCAAAAAATTAATTATTTTTGTGTGGTAAAGAGTTTGATTAGGACACGTTTTCGTTAAATCTATGTAATATATGGTATATCTTCAATGAGTATTTAATATGAGGGTACTCTTGTCAGAACTGTCAAAATGGTTGCAGATCTCCATTCGTATACGTAACGAAAGGTTCAAGAAATGCAGTAATTGCAGTACGAATGTTCTATACATCCAGCAAAGGTGCTGTACAATCTACGAATTCCATGTTTACGAAATGTGCGTGCAGAGACTAACGAAAAAATATTCTCAGTGTAGGTGCGCGACTAAATTTCTTCTGTTTTATTTTATTAACATGCTACGTTATTTTAAAAAATAGGTACCTATACATCATTCAAATTGTTCCATCCCTCCGGCAAAGCACGAATACCGTTACAATAGAAGTGCTCGTGCTCGTTAAGGCTATTCACGAATCAAGTCATTTTTCGATATCTTCATATGAGCGGAACTGATGATCAACCACACCATGTACCATCAATCGAAAAAAGTAATAATCGGACAGCGCAACATCTGGTAAATATGGCGGGTGAGGTATAACTTATCATTTGAGCGATTTAACTGTTTTAACGACTGTGGCAGTATGAGACAGAGCATCGTCATGCAGTAAAATTACTTTTTCGTACCTGTGCTTGTATTGTTGCCATTTTTCGTACAGTGCTCGGCTGAATCACATCAACTGGAGTTGATACCGTTCCTCGATGATGATTTCGTTTAGTTTCAACAACTCATAATAAATAACACAGACCCGGTTTCACCAAAAACACAGCATAACGTTCGCAGCGGCTGAGCCGGTGACGTAGAAACATAACCGGGCCCTATACCTTTTTTCTTTACGTTGCTGTAATGAATTCATTTTTCATTACCCGAAGAAGAAAACTCTTCTTTTTTTATCACTAGAGGAGTTGCTCACCAAAAAAAAAAAACGATGCTCGATGTTCTTTGGCTTCAAATCATTTTTGAATAATTTACAAGTTATGCAATCGCTTGAAATTGGTTTGGTGAGTAACACCTGATACTGGGGCAAGCTGTTCCTGCGTTTAGCATGGATCCTCATCGAAGAATTCCTCCAATTCAGTTTCTTCGAAGGTTTTTAGCCCTCCCTTACACGGACCCGGATGCCCCTAGTCATCTCGGAAGTACGTGAAGTCTCCAAAGACTTAAATGAATGTTTTCAGTAAGTAAGTGTAGAAGTGACGAACCCGGCGAGCTTTTACTCTGCGGTCATTTGAGGTGCTTCTATCTTTGATGTTTTCTTTCTTTTTCTATTCAGTTAGAGCTCAATGGCAAAACTGTTGTTGACCGGTGTTATAAAAGTTCAGAGAACACCGGTGTGGAATGTTAAGAACATCAATTATTTCTGACAAAAATATAATTAACAATAATTGTGCCTAAGAAAAAACCTTTTCATTGAATTTTCATAGTATAATTTAATCATAATTTAAGAGTTTTTAGTGCTGATTTTAAAAAACAAATTCGATAAAAGTCTTCCGTGACATTGATTGAGCAGCAATTATTCTTTCGATATGAAAAATAATTTTGAATTGAATCTTGAAAACAGCATTTTGATAATAGAAAATGATGTAATTTAACAACTTTTCCTGTAACTTAAAATAAATACAAACTTAGTTAACACTTTTAAAACCGTGGCCGTTTTCGAGATTTTATGAAAAATGTTTCTTATTTTTACATGTCACATTTTGGATACGCCTTTTTACACGTATTTCTCGTTGTACCATCATACTATGGGACAATTTCATACGACAAGCGGACAAAAATATTTTTTAATATTTTCAACACTATCCTCCACAGTGACCTGGCCTTTCTCATTAAAAAAATCTATTGTTTGTTTACATATATTAGCACTTCACGTCAAAAAAATTTAATATTAGTCAAATTTAAAATTTTAATTAGAGGCAAAAGCTCATTTTCACTGCTTCAATTGAAAATATGTGGTTGTCCCTAAAAGAATGGTGGTTTTAGGTTCTACGAAGCTGGAAATTAATTAGATTGTGCCTTTTCCCCCTTTTCGGAAGCAGAACAGAATATTCGGCTGGGCAGTAGTGACCGTTACGCTGCAGAAGATGAATTCGACCTACCGGCAATTGTTGTCCAGCATGAAATGAATGAAACTTTGTCTTTTTCTTGACTTTGCCTCTTTTGCCACGGACAAAAGTTGCTTGCTCGCTTTCCTGGTGAAACATCCCTCAGGATTTCACCTGCGTCACAATGTGACCTCAACGTCCTTGGTCCATAGCAGCTTGTCTCCAGTTTCTTGAGAATCCCACACTTCTAAGATCTTGCTCCACTTGGTCTAACCACTTAGCTCGTTGTGCACCTCTACGTCTTGTACCGGCCGGATTCGAGACGAACACCATTTTTGCAGAGTTGTTGACGTTACCAAAGATCCGAGGTATAAAAATTCGTCAACCATCTCGAACTCGTCTCCGTCAATTGTTACGCAACTGCCTATGCGAGCCTTATCGCGCTCGGTTCCTCCTGCTAGCAGATACTTGGTCTTTGACGTATTCACTTTCAATCCAACCTTTTCTGCTTCACGTTTCAGTTTGGTGTACTGTTCAGCAGGCGCCTGGAGCGTTCTTCTGACAAGGGCTACGTCGTCAGCGAAGCAGATGAACTGGCTGGATTTATTGAAGATCGTGCCCCGCATGTTAAAGGCCGCACGTTTCATCACACCTTTAAGTGCAATGTTGAACAGGAGGCAAGAAAGACCGTCGCCTTGTCGAAGTCCCTTGCGTGTTTCAAACGGGCTTGATAACGCACCCGAAATCTTTACACAGCACTGTACACCATCTATCGTGACTTTGATCAGTTTTGTTAGTTTCGCAGCGAAACCATTTTCGTCCATGATTTTCCATAGCTCTACACGGTCGATAGTATCGTAGGCGACCTTAAAATCGATGAATAAATGATGCGCGGGGACTTGGTATTCGCAACACTTTTGGAGGATCTGCCGCAGCGTGAAGATTTGGTCCGTTTTCGATCGCTCACCCACAAAACCGATTTGATAACTTCCAACAAACTTCCCTGCTAGCGGCGAGAGACGGAGAAAGACGATAGTTCTCACATTCCAACTTGTCGCCCTTCTTGTATATTGGGCATATTACTCCCTTCTTCCACTCCTCCGGCAGCTGTTCTGTATCCCAGATCCTGACTATCAGCTGGTGCAGACAGGAAGCCAACCTATGCGAGCCCAGTTTAATAAGCTCCGCTGCAATGCCATCTTTTCCAGCTGATTCCCAGTTACTTGATGGCATCCTTAACTCCACCTATCGTAGGGGTCGGAATGTCAACTTGCACATTCTGTTGTCGATTGCCCACCACCCAATAACGCGCTTCTGCATTTCCCCCATCAAAATAAAAGCTGTGCCTAGCTCGTGTGTGTTACCGCAGCTCTGGTAGATGGTATAACCATCTTTGTACGTATGCACTGATACTCCCTTCCAGCATACCTCCAGCAGCGCTACAATGTCGAACTTGCGGACCCTCAATAAGTCGGAAAGAATGCGTGTACTTCCCAAAAAATTAAGAAACTTGCAGTTCCATGATCCGAGTTTCCAATCGTTAGTCCGTTTTCGTTGCCTGGGTTTATGCCGATTGTTCCGGTCCGAATTTACATAGTTTGCTTCCTGTACTGATGACTTTTACGGCTTGCTTGTAAGGCCTGTACCAACCTCCTGTCTCGCCGGAGGACCATCGTGTCAGCACTGTTTAGAGTCCCACACTGACACCAGGACATCGATCAGCCGCCCCTAACATGGAGAACAGACGCTGTTTTGAGCCGCACCATCTTGGTGGACAGACGCTCGGGTTGGCGAAGCATTTCCTCTACCACCGGAATATGGTTAGCACGCCAATGATCGCGGTACCTTCTTCTCACTTAGCTATTGCTGGACTGACAACATTGCCCAGGCTACGCCAACCAGCTGGTGTCCATGTTTCAGCTGGCAGTCTATTGTGAACATGTGACTCGTGGAGGCGTGAGATAGGAACTTGTGAGGTCCGGAGCTAAGTCGGTCGCTCCTTCCAGGTTGTCAGCTCATTGAACGAAAGAGCGATGTAACGATGATAAAACCCATGTGAATGTCTCAAATGCCAACGGAGAGAACTTACGCAACAACTAGGCGGCGCGGCGCAAGCGGTAAAATGAAAGAATTTGTAAAAGGGGACGGACTGTGCTGTACAGTTTGAAGGTATACACAATAACGTTGTACGCAAAGTACATTAGTTTTTCGTCAACTGAGCTAGCCAAGTCGCTGAGTCCGAAACTTAAGCTAAAATTCAGCTTTTACGAAATACACCAGCTCAAAGTAAATTGTTTTGTTCCTCCTGCCAAGTAAACATTACTATCGGCCCTTCGCAGGGCCACAAACACAATTGAAGCAATTTTGAATTCTTCAATCTTGCAAATTGTAGAAAATCGTTTGATAATTGAATTGAAAGCAACGATTAAAATACAAATTACAAGTTAAAAACATAACTTTTTTTGTTACTGGTAATAACGTTTTGACGAGGGGCAGAAAAATAATTGCTTTAAGGGGTTATATACCTTTTTGGTCGAGAAAAATGAGGGAAGTTTGAATCTATTTCTAAGTGCATAGCACCATTTTCATTGCATCAAAGGGGTATTCTTCTGGAGGTACAGTTTATCAACAACAAAAAAATCCGTTTGATTTTGAGGTATACCAATTATTACTGGAGTAATGGCCGTTTCCTCGAAACGCTATTTTTTGCAGAGGCTTGCGGTGATTCTGATAGAGACTCAGCGGGTCAACCGAAATCAAAAAACTCATATTATTTCATTAGTTTAGAAGTGTGCCGGGTCCTTGAACGATCGCCTTTATGAGTATTTTGTTTTCAGTGCAAACGGGAACGTTTTTCCCAAAAAATGCACGTTTTGAGCGCTAAAAATTACATTAAAAATTTTTTTAGGGCAAATTGTAACTGTATGTTTCAAAAAGCGATCGTTCAAGGACTGGCGAATTTAATGACGAAAATTTAAAAAAAAAAGATAAAGAAAATCGGTTCAGTAGTTTTCCCGAAATCAGGATCACGGAAAAGTCATTTTTCGGAAAACACTATTCCGAGATAATCGCGTTTATAATGTGTTATAATGTTTCAAGTTTAGCTTATGCGGCCGTGGCGAGGCGCGCTGCAAATCACTCTAACTTTCTTCCTATTGCTCAGATCTTTATGAAAATTTGTGAAAATGTTCTCAAGATGTTGTATTTGAAGATAATACAATAAATTTTTTTTTGGTTTTTTGAAAACTAAAAAGGTATATAACCCCTTAACTTAATAATTTTGGGCGCTAGCCATGGCAAGTTTGTTTAATTTATTGTAATTTTTGATTACCATTTGCCAATGACTCTAGTTCTGTTATTATTTTCTCACACACTGCAAGCAAGCAAACAACACACATTACAACACACGATCTAATGAACGGCCGCTGCTCTGTTTGCTGTGAGTTGAACCAGTTTCCATTCTCTTGCTGCATTGATCAGTTTTACTGTGAAGACTAAATTTCTGCATGCTAGCTAAAATACATGACTACTGAGAGTTATAGGCGTGTCGTTGTGCACTTGAATGAACAAAACAGCAACAACAAATCGTTTATAAAGTCAAATCGTTTGTATATTTTAGTGTCACCTGTGCTGGGGAAGTAACGCTGAAAAAACTAGAGCCTTGTTATGCTTTTAAATGCTTTTAACAAGGCTTTAGTTTTTCAGTATAACGATAGTTAGCGTGCAAAAGAAAAACACAATTTTTCGAATTTTAGTGGGCACATAGCTAATATTCCAATCGATTGCTGTACGAATGAACGAAATCCGTAGGAAACTGACAACATTTGAAGGTTGACAATTTCGTGATGCTCTCGATGTTTCCGGTTTTTCAATTTGTACCCCTATGTTGTCATAAGACGTACTTCCATATCAAACGTTGAAATAAAGTAAATCATGCAGGTGGAAATTAAAAAAAAACTAATTCCATATTTCGAATACACTATCTGATCAACCGGCCAGTGTTATCACTTTGCTCAACTAACACTTAAGAGGAAGCAAAATCACGTTTTAATTGAAGCATTTGTTCGTCATCCCGGATCATTCGTCATGATTGCTGTTTCATAACTAAGCTAGTACTATAATTATATAAAACGTCTCAAGTACAAACGTCGGTTATTTTACTTGTGACTCAATGGAATTTACCTGTCACTTTGTACGTATTTTCTAGCAGCTCAAACAGAACTGCATTTTTCACTTAGCATGTATATTGGTAGCAGCTGTTATTTATAGACATTCCTTTCATATAAATATCACAAGCATAAGAAAACATGAAAACTTTTTCCAATGATCGATTTCCAACCGGTAGCGGGGCTCCGTAAAAAGTGCCCCGCGGAAAAGCGCAAGGTGTCCAACTTTGCACACTAGCCGCCGGTGGCTATTATGCACGTGCGACTCGCACTATCAATAGCAGCTGCCGCGACAATTGATATGTACTGTTGTAGGTACACTGTGTAGTCAGTAATGAAATGAGGAAAAAAAAACCGCCGACAATCGCCGCTGCACAGGTCGTTCAGCAAATAACCACCACCGGTAGGTACGTTTGTTGATGCATTTTTCCGGTTTCCTTCAACTCGTACTTGACTCCGCTGCACTTCTAAGCTGCTGCGTGCCGGCGCGTAAAGCAACATTTTCCAGTGCGCTTATTTGCTCTAATGCAGTTTAGACCGAGTGCGACGCCACACGACCGATGATGGCCGTGTAGGAGGAAGCCGCACACAAATACGTGTAGAATGCTTTTCAATTTGCAATGATTTACCGTTGATGATGCAAAAGTGAGTATCTATGAAGTGGCGCATCGGTCATGGTACAAGGTGCTGCTCGATTGATGAGTGGCTCTATGGAGTGATCAATTCTGCTGACCCTATTGCGCCGGATAGGTTATTGTTATGTGTTATTTTCTTTCCTGCGGGGAGTTTAATCGGATTGTGACCACTGAAGCGTGTGCTGGAACCGTTATATTAACACGACAGGTGGGATTAATGGTTTGCAGTGGAAAGTACGGGTATTGGCAGTATGGATTCCAGTCATTTTCAATTACAGAAACGTTTCATTAGATTACAACATGGAGAGGTACTCATAAAAATAATTAATTTCTGCTCTCCTGTGAACGTGTCGAACAGCTTAAAGTACTCGAGTTTGAGCAAACAAACATACGCGAACTGATAACAGTGCCGGTGCAAGCGCCAACAAGAGAGCAATCAACGTTAGCTTGACGCCATTGTTTGATAGAGATCGACAGGCTCTGCGTCTGCTATCATCGGTTTGCTATTCGCATACATCCGTCGTTTGTCGAATCGCTGCCGTCGTAGTCTTTCGTCTGTTTATTCAATTGCTGGGAGGAGAAAAAAAGCGAGCCAACACGTGAAATGGCCATTGTAGCTCGTAAGGAGGGAAGTTGTTATCCGAAATGTTTGTGCACTTATCATCAGAAGAATTTGGTTTTTTGCTGCTTGGCATAAGTGATCCTAAATAGTCGACGAAGTTTTACCTTCCCGGATCGTCAACAGCGAAAGTAGCAGCATTCCTGAAGAAATATTGCACCGGCTCTGCTGAGATAAGAAATTGTAGAGATATAGCCGGAAAATTACATCCGTCGAAGCAGTTGAAAAAAAGAAACGAAAACCGCACTGAAATTGAAACTGGTGGCCTATTTACTGCAGATAGGGGCGCTCGATGTTGTCGATTATGGTGGATTTCCTTCTGCTGCTTTTTTTTTGTTCGAAATTTGTCTTTCTCTCTCGTGAGGTAACGTGACGTGCGCTTCTTGGTTCGATGGATGGAGTTCAGTAACAACAATAACAACAACGGTCCAATACATAGGAAGTGTGCCGAATGATGAAAAGAGACGTGAAATGAAAGCAATTGATTTCCATTTTCCAGACAAGAGGGGGAATGTGCGTAAAGATGGTTGATTATTATCGATTATTGCGAAATTGCTAGGTGTGGTTGGATTGATTCGTGTGATGGCGGCCGTACTTTTGAGTTGTTTTCGTTTGTCGGCATCAGTGACGACTTTTCGAATAGCAGCGTCTGATCCCGGTGAACCGATGGCGCCGGTGGTTCAGCACTGACCCAGTTGTTCATTAGCTGATAGCCTTTTTCCTTATTGGACTATCATTTTACTAATTTTTCACTTGATGCATGAGAAACACGCATTCGAAAGAAAGTTGGTGGAGTCTTGTTACGGTGGGAATTTTCCCTTTCTTCACTGTGTCTGCTTCAATTACACCTGAACTTATCGCATGCAATATAGTTTGGCCAGTGTTACGAATTGATTGTTCGAATCTTTCAAATCTCAGTCAAGGTACTGTTACAGTAAAGGCAAGCGAAATTTTCTGATAGTTTGCCAAATAAGTAAAAGTGCAGTTTGTCATTAATTTTAGAATAACTGAATTTGACATGTTTTCTAATTCATGATATAAACTTTCAAAATGGCCTCTCTTACAATTTATGAAAAAATTGAATAAGTTTCTCGAACGCGGACCCAATACAAAGCAATGGTAATTGCTTCATTGAATTTGTATAAGCTTCAAGTAATTAGTGATAAATTTGGTTAAAAACTATTAGTATTAGATAGAATTTTTCAGAATATTTTTTAGTTTTTTCGATTTTTTATACATTACCCAGCAATAAATTTTTAAAAAAAATGTTACCAATTAAAATTTGTGGGTTTCGTTTTTCATTGTATAAAATTTCAAGCAATTCTAAAAATGGTATACTAGGCTGTACCAAAAAAAAAAATACATGTGAAAAAGTCAAGGTGCTTAACCCTAAATTGAAAGATAATGTTATTAAAAGTATTTTTGTAGAACAGTTCAGTTTTCTAAAAAAAATTCAAAAAAAAAATTCAAACGTGAAAAATTATTTTCTTTGGCCAAACCACTTTTCTGCACTTTTTGCAACTCTTTTCGATGCCTACATTTTTTCATATATTTTTTTATTTTTGTATATTTAGAATGGTTTAATTCAACATCACATTTAGTTATTTGACTCCAACAGCCAATTAAACATAGCAAAAAAGTGATTTTTTCCCATACTTTTTAAATAAATTCCTCCAAAAACCTTACGAAACAAAATCCTCACTCAGGAACTAAAATCTTTACTCCAAAGCGGGGTTCATGATGAAAATTTGCATAGAAAAAGATTCTTGATAACTCATCGGCGGGGCTGAGATATTGGCATATTCACATGTGATAGAAAACTATGCATTTTTACGAAAATGTCACTAAAGCTTAATATCTCCATTGCGGAGTGTTTTATTATGCCGTTCTTGTGCGATTATTTAAATAGTGATTCGACTGTTGTTTATAGTCATAACGTATGTTTGGAGAAGTTTCAGGATATTCAAAAATGTATCTTTAAATGTAGAAAGATGGGTGATCAAACTACCAATGAGTGAGTTAGAAAATTGACTTTTTAATCAGATTGACATTTGCCGAAGATATCATGTTTCTGTCTCTTACATATTACGAGCAACATAAAGCCTTCCTATGAGGAGGAACCAAAATGACAATTTTCGTTCTAATTTTGGGTTCAGATTTTCCCGAATTTTTAAATATTCGACTAAGTTATCAGCCATTTAAAAATGCATTTGTTTTCTAGAAATTGTTGTTCTCTATCTCCCAAAATGAAAAAGTAAATTGACACATTTGTAAAAATGCTTAGTTTTCCATTACATATAAAAATGCCAATATCTAGCCCCCACGATAAGATATCGAGGATCTTTTTTCATGTAAATTTTTGTCATAAAACCCGATTTACAGTAAAAATTTCAGTTCTTGACCGATTTTTTTATTTGTGTTTTGGAGGGTTTCACTTAAAAATTATGAACAAAATTTACTTATTTGCGATCTTTACTGGGCTCTGTGAGTCAAATAACTGAATGCGATGCTGAAATAAACCAAGCGAAATATTCAAAAATAACCTCACAAGAATAAAAAAAATATACGGAAAAATGTGGCACAAAGAAATTTCCTTTCGCTTTTATTTAAAAGTAAGGAACTCGAAAAAAAATTATTAAATAAAAAAAAACTGTGCACGTCGTCTTCTACAGACCGTTATCGAAAAAAATGAACTAGACGAATGGTGGTTGAAAAAATTCACAAGGGTTGTATGCAAAGCCACGACCGCAAGGTTGACGTAGAACTACATGAGGTTGTTTGTTGCATTACTTGTATCGAATATGTTTAAAATTTTGTGCGAAAGAGAGGTGAAGTGCTACCGAATTTTAGCTTGCACATACATTACTGAACAGGAATGAAGCAAACACTATACAACGCAAACAAGTTTCAATAATTTAAGAGAAAATATTAACTTCTCAATTAGGTAGTTATTTCATCCTGAAAAGGACAATTTTCTGTTTAATTAAATATCGTATAAAATGCTGATCACATCTTTGTGTTATCAGTGACAGTTCAAAAAAGGTTTCCTTGTAAAGCTGTTTTAACGCTCAAAACTAGACGGCCCATGTATTTTGAATGCCAGCTTCCCAGAACGTTGGTGTGTTGTCAAAGTAAGGCATACTTTTATTGGATGCATCCACTACTGCCCGCTATCGCACAGAGACAGCACTTCACTAAAGGAAGTGCTGTCTGCATCAGCTGGCCCTGCTACTATCGATGCTGAGACCCGCTGCAACTGCTGCGCTATCCGTTGTCATGTCACAGCTGTGGCCATTATCCGCGGCCTTTGGTATCCGCTACACTGCTGCTGCTGCTACTGATAAGGAAGGACTGCTGTTGTCGCTGTCTAGAACTAATATGAGTGGTTTCGGCTGAAACAGGCTCTTGTTTAGGCTTAATAGTAATTTTCAATTACTAGGTCTATAATTCTGTCGACCGTGCTTGGGAAGCAATCATATAACGACTAATCAGAGGTCGAATTTTGCGTTTTGACATGGCTTGACACTCAATAGTACAATAGTTCGAATAATAAAGTTTACAATTTTCTGCACTTGGGAGGAATCTTAGAAGATTTTCCAATCTATTGGTGCAAGAACGAAGGGAATCCATCGAAAACTAACTGATTTATTACCTTTGAAATTGGACATATTTTTCACTTTTTCCGGTTTTGGATTTGCATTTTACATCCCTATGTAGCCGAGTATGTAGACTTCCTGAGAGACGTAGTTCTACGTCAAAACGAACTTTACAATGAATATTGCATCGTTTTTATATAACTTTTTGTACTTTACATCATTCAAAAGGGCCTTACTTATTTTGACCAGAGATGCAGTATGAGCTAACGAGTCGAATGGTGTAATTTAATCTTTTGATGCATTTTTTATAACAACGGTCTGTGGAATCACCGTTACTTACTAATTTTATTTGGTATAACATTATTAAGATATGGCCTGATGAACCAAATTCCTCCAATCAATTCGGTCCTGACCGCGTTTCTCTAATCCCGTGGGCTCCACTTGATCACCTTGCTCGCTGCACTCCTTTTCGTTGTGTACCAACCGGATTTCAACCAAACGCTAGTTTTGCAGGGTAGTTGTCCGGCATTCGGGCAATTTGTCCCGCCCAGAGTATGTCTTCGGCTTTGACCACCTTCGAGTTACTCGGTTTGCCAGCTGTTTGCTGTGCCGCCAAACACTGCCAAAGATGAGTTTTAACACCTTCTTTCGAAAACTGCGAGTGCTCGCAAATCCTCTTTGAGTAGTGTCAACGTCTCGTGCCCGTAGAGAACAACCGATCTTATAAGCGTTTTGTACAGGATACACTTTGTGCGAGGGCTAAGTCTGATCGATGCTCATAGTAGGCACGACTTTCGTAGATAACACAGTGCAACAAAAATTGACTTTTTTTCTGCCTTGGCTTCTATATATAATTTTTTTGTGTATTTTCATGCAAAACTTAATTTCCCCGTGTTTGAATATATTTCAACTTAAGGGACAACAATGGCGGCATTTTGAATTTTTGAGAAACCGGTAATTTTCAATGTTTTTTCGACGCCATTTTGTTTTGAGGCCAAACATCGAAATTCTAAGAGTTTGTCCTTATATTAGCATCTTTTCACCCATCTTTTGAAAAAAAACAGATCTTAAATCCGACAAAAACTGAGCTCAAAACGGTGATTCTACGAAACCGGGTTTGGCATAGTTTTAGTATATTTCACAAAGCAAAATAATATCGATTACTTCTGAGCATTAATGGTAATTCGCTCATATCTTAAAGTGGTAGTCAAATTATACCTTATTTTGAGTAAAAAAGTCTCAGAAATCGAATGGTAGGTGTCTGATCTACGTAAAATGTCAGGAGATAAACCTATTTTTGTATTGTGGAGGAATTGGGGCAAAATCGACATTTTGCTGACATTTTTCGTAGATCAGACACCTACCATTCGATTTCTGAGACTTTTTTACTCAAAATAAGATATAATTTGACTGATAGTGCGTAGGGACTCTGCACTCACGGCACTTTTGGATGATCTGCCACAAAGTGAAAATCAGGTCCGTTGTTAACCGGCCTTTTTCGAAGCCAGCTTGATAGCACCTATTACCTACACTTCCTATGAATCTATTAACTAGTGACAGATGTTGGAATGTGACATGGAAAAACACTTTGTAGGTGGCATTCAGAATGGTGATCACATGATAGTTCTCACAGTCCAGTCTGTCACTTTTTTTGTAGATAGGGCATATTTAACCCCATCCTTCTATTCCGGCAGCTGTTCGGTATCGGTATCTCAAATCTTAACGATCAGTCGATGCAGACATTCGTTCAAATTTTCCGGGACCATCTTGATAAGCTACGCCCAGCCGATTTGTTGTTCTTCAGTCGCTTGATGACATCCTTAACTTCGCCTATTGTTGGTGATAGCACGTCTGCGTCCACTGTTGCATCAACAGTGTCATTTCCATTGCCGTCTTGGTCCTCTTGCTGTGCGCCCTTCAAGTATTCATCGAAGTGCTGCTTTTTTACCTTTCAGTCACTTCACGATCGGTCATCAGAATACTCTCTTCTCCAGCAAATTGCGCCTCGTGGCACAAAGCCTTTGCGGGATGCGTTGAGTTTCTGGTAGAACTTTCGCGTCTTATGAAAGTGCTCCAGCTATTAAAGTTTCTCGAACTCCTCCTTTTCCTTGCGGCACTTTTCCTCGAGAAATAGCTGGTTTTACTATATCCTATTCTGTCTTTATCGCTCCATGTTCTGACGGGTAGTTCGACGCAACTCTAGTCCCCGCGTAGAATTTTTTTTTATCCAGCACCTTCTGAAACTCATTGTCGAAATCCGTCGGACACCTTTAACCTAAAGTTTCAGCCTAACCAGAAATTATAAGAATTTTAAAATTAGGACATTTTTTTGGAAATTGCTCTTCTTGATACCATTCTTGTTTTCAAAAACCAGAAAAGACTGGAATACGAAGTAACTTCAAATCAAGCTCAGAATGGTCAAAACACGATTGTAAACTAAAAAAAGTAATAAAAAGGTTGTTTATGAGACACGACCGCAAGTTATCGTAGAATAACGACAGCTTGTCAATGTATTTCTTGCAATAGGTTCCAGAAGTTCACAGATATTTTGGTTGTAGAGGTTCCCAGATTTTTTGCTCAGTGGAGCACTCTTTCGCCCCAAAATATTCGGCGGGGCACCTGCATTTTTTAATCAATGAATAACTACTACTGATAAAATAAGTAAGTAAGAAGAAGTAAGAAAGATTCAAAATTACATCTGGGGTCGATTAACGGCCTCTGAATAGTATTCCGGTCAAGGAGCTTCGTAACCGCAAGGTTGCAGAGTCCGCTTTGACAAGCGGGTGGTCATGGGTTGGTAACAATACAAATGCGGAATACAGCATACACAATACCCCGGGGGGTTTCACAAAAGATCAATGTTTCTGGTCGCAGTCAGTGATCCATACACGAATATTCATCCCAGTGAATATTCATCCCAGAAAATACTTATATTAGGGAAAGGAAGGGTATTTTTGGCAGTGATTGAAATAGAATCTCAAGCGTTAGGAACAACCTGCGAAGCCATTTTTTGCATGATGTTTCTTCTCATCATGTACCTTACCATAAACAAAAAATAGTTTCGTAGGTTGTTCCCAACCCCTGAGATTCTATTGTAATCACTGCCGAAAATACCCTCCCTTATCGTAGGTGGTATTTAGTAATTTTAATCAGAAATCGGGAGTTACTATTTTGGATTTTGAAATGTCGTGTTGAGTCGTTTTCTGGTCTTTGGCCATCATCTCGATTCCGGAAGTATTCACGTTAGGTGGAATTTGGTAATTGTATGCTGTTTTGCAGGAACCGGTCGATGCAAGCATGGATTTCAAAATTGAGTTTCAACTTGCTTTCAGCTTTGATTTTTATGACGCTCTCGATGTTCAGATTTCCTCTCTCAGAATGTTGTCGTAAGACGTAATTCTACGTAAAAAAATATACAAATGATCTTAAATTAGAAGAATTGCCGAAATACGCTTCATAAGGTCAGGAATGGTCAAAGAAAAGTCAAAAGAAAAGTTTGAAAATATAGGAAAAATTAAACTTGAGATTCCTTCCTCCGTGTCCGCCAGTTCGGTAGAACAAAGGGATGAAATTAGACATCCCTACTGTGGACGGTTACCCGCCATGGCTTTAACCAGTCGTCAGGACAGGTTCTCGTCGATGTCGTTGGCTAAGTTGCTTCGTCATGAGCCTCTAGGTCTGCCTCTTCTGCGTTGTCCTTGCGGATTTCAGTTGAGTGCTTTTTTGCAGATCTCGCTCGCTCCCTTCCTCAAGGTGTGTCCTATTCACTTCCACTTACGCTCTCGAATTTCTGTCGCTATCGGCCGTTCATAACATGCACGATGGAACTCGTCATTGGATATCCAGTTATCATGCCACCATGCACGAATCATGTATCGCAGGCAGCGATTAACAAATACCTGCAGTTTTTGCGTTGTTTCCGCTGAGACGCAGGCGTACAGCAATACGGATTTAACGTCTGAGTTGATAATACAGGTTTTCGTATGCAGAGTGATCTGATTTAAGGGCCAAATGTTTCGTAAACCTGGAAAGGTACCTTTGGCCTTCCTGATCCGTGTGACTATACCAAGGTATTGATAAACATCCACCTGCTCAACCTGTTGTTCCGCTACTGTGAAGTTGTGGGGATTTTCAGTGTTCATTACCGTAGACTTAGTTTTTGCTACATTGACTGAGAGACCTGCTGCCTAGGAGCACTCGAAGAGGTCATCTAACTTGCTCTGCATATCGTTTCTGCGTTGTGGTCGAGGTCATTTAGGTGTTCTATGTTAGAAGATTACAGGGCAATTCTCGATTTGGTCTACTGTCAATCGCTTTAACTAATATCTCGTCCATAACGATGAGAAACAGCAGCGGTGATAAGGTACAGCCCTGTCCCACACCAGCAGTAACCCTTATAGGATCGCCATTGTACAACACCTTGCACGAAAACGCCTTGATCAGATGGACTAGCTTTCGTGGTTGATTCGGTCGAACGCTTTTTCAAAGTCAATGAACACCAGCAGAAGAGAGTCCTGGAATTCGTTGATCTGCTCCAATATAATGTGGAGCGTTGTGATATGGTCTACACATGATCGGTAAGCAAGGAATCCAGCTTGCCGGAGAGAAGCGTCGATCTTCTCCTGGATCCGATCAAGCATTACCTTACAGAGTACTTGAAGAGTAATGCAGAGCAACGTGATTTCACGTCATTTAGCGAATTTGAGATCCTACACTGAAAAAAATTGATTTGAAAAACTAAAAGTGGTTTTACAAATCCTTTATTTCAGATTTTTTTTTTAAATAACTATTTTACATTGACAATTTAGTTGCCTAAAACAAATCCAAGCGGGCATAAGGAGACAAAGTTTCTCCCTTGTGCGAACAAAAAAAAAAGTTCCTCTAACAAAAACTTTTTCATATCCAGCATTTTTAACGTTTCGTGATTCTGAAGATCCATGCATCTCATGGACGTACAGTCATAATCTCGAGAAATGTTCTTAAAAGATGACTCGTAGAGAATCGTCTGAACTTTCACTGAAAAGTACTGAAAAATTTGAATTTGAGATCCTACACTGAGAATATTTTGACAAACAAAATACAAATCTTTCATCTATAATATTTTCCAAAATTAACTTTTTAGATAGACAACCTAGTTATCTAAACTCTTCTGAATAAATCAAATTGGACACTCATAAGAAAAAAGAAGTCTTATCGTGTCCAACACTGTTGTACTTTGAAAATGACATGAAGAAGTTTTAGTTCGAAAAACTTTTTTTTTCTTAAGAGTGCCTACTTTGATTTATTCAGGAGAATATTAGGAAACTAAATTGTATAACCGAAATTATTAGTTTCTTCTTAGAGAATCACTAGCGTATAAGAGAATATCGTACACTGCGAAAACAACTGCTCTCACACTGATGAGCAAAGCGACGCATTTGCTTGGAGAGAGCAGCGAATTGTGTGTACCTGAAGATCCAGCAAAAAATGTATTTGAGGATCCTGCAAAAAAATTAATCAGGAATATACTTGTGTGATCATTCTCACACGAAAGGACATTACGCTCAATAACTACACAACAGAGCTCACTGCAGTGCTTTTACCGTGTGTCAAGCCTATATCAAATGAGAGGAGCATCTAGGTAGGAAAGTAGATTGGGTTGTTTGCTTTTTATCTCGAATGTCACGCATGTTTTCTTTCCGAATGCTATCGATTTTATTTTAGCAGTGCGCATTGTGTTGTACTTCTGTGTATTTTCACTAGAGAGATTAACTACTCTTCTTTCGTTCAGCTGTGGTGTAAGCAGCAAGTGTATTATTTTTTATGTAAGCGGCAGAAACACAACATAAAGCAAAAGACAGAAGTGTGGTGCGGCGCTACACGCAGCACTCAAACTGGGCAAGAAGTGAGCGGTGAATATTCACTCTGCTCTTTCCACATATTAGGGAGAATAATAAGCCCGGCTGCCAGCGCCTCAGTCGAGTCGGCGCGAAATGTGTCAATTAGAAAATGGTCCCAAAACAGAGAATTGTCAAAAACCCAGAATGTGGAATGATACCACATTAAGCTTACAATCGCTAAAATACGCTGTTTGGAAAAAAAATTGAAGGTTCCAGAAAATGATCTCAAATTGAGTTTAGAATCGCCGAAATACGTGTGTAAAGGTCAGAAAGGGTCTACGAAGAAAATGTGCTTAAATATAGCTCGGAATCGCCATAAAAAGCTCCTTGAAAAATTATCCGAAAATACCTGAATTAAGTTCAGAATTACTGAGAAACAAAAAGTAGCAAATAATCCCGAATTCTGCTCAAAGACGTTACGGAAAAATCCAACAAAAAAGTTCGTAGGATCACAAAGAAAAAATCAATTATATACTAGGTACTTATTACGAAGCACCAAACTAGTGTTCAATTTTAATGGTTTTTTTATGCTTCTGAGTAACATTCGAATTCTGGAAAAACTAACTTCGCACAGTTTTTGAAGGATCGAATTTGTTGTAGTTTCACATTTTGATATGAATATAACATGAATGTCTGGCTTTTGCAATTCCATTTTGTTAGTTTACTTTTAATCACAGAAAATATGTACGTTTAATGGAGCTGAACGCTAAGTCCATTGGCACCACCGCACCATACCGTGAGAGATGTAGTAAACCCGATCTAAAATTATCACCACTTTACCCCTGGAGGAGGCTGTGAGACCGACATACCGTCAATGTCACTGATTACAATCGAAACTGTCTCAAGATGCAGTTATTCATCTGGATACCAGCAGCCAACAGCGAATAGCAGCAGCCATGATGAGGTCGAATGACTGTTTAAATCCGACGCCATGAACACGAAGTAGGTGCAAGTGAAGCATTAATATTCAGTGCGCGGTAAGGAGCTCGCGATGCTACAGTTATATTAGGCGGCGTTCAACTCGGAACTCTAATAACCGTAACAAAATGACACCAGATTGCTTGGAAAGCAGAGCTGTTAACGGTAATTAATTGAAACATTACCGAGTAGATAATAGCGGTTGACCTGAAGGTGAGATCAAGAGAATGCGGTTGTTCTTTTAATCGTCTTCTGTCCAATGGACCTTGAATTTTTAATCTGAATCGCTCACATTTCGACTCAAGTGCCACCGGATCGGATCACTACGATCGGCCTCAAGCAGCATCTTTCGCGCTCAGTAAACGTTCGTCGTGACGTCCAACACACAGGTGAAGGGGTCTCAGCTGCCTTTGCAGTAGATCACCGCTTTGGAACAATCACCGCGTTTGAACGCAATTTGTCATTGACGCCTTCGTTACATTTCACATCGCATCAAACGGTGCGCCATCGGCACCGGATTACGAATACACGCAATCCGGAGTAAATTCGAAGGTGATTGGTTTACAATTGGCACCGGTTGCAGTCTGCTTTCAATTAGTCGCATTCGGAATGCTTTCACGATCATCCGCCAATTTATCTCCAGCGTCTAATTGTGCGTTTGTGCAGTTGGAGGCAATTTGATGGAAATTACTGGACGCTTCTAGGTCGGAACTTGGAAGTTCCTAAAATGAAATTCAATGAACCGTGGTATGGAGATTTGCTATGATGTTGTTATAAAATTTTGAAATTGTATTCCTTTACGGGTTTCAATTGATTTTTTTCGGTGAGATCAATTGAAACCCGAAAAGATTAAAGTTACGGTGATTCGAACCCGGAGAACAGAAATTGTATTTCATATTCAATGTAAGTATAATCTGAAGCCCTAATTACTGCAGAGTACTACGTAAATTAGTGTAAGTAGTTGATTTTTTGTAACATTAATTTTCATCAATATCAGTTTTACTCTCGAAATTGAAACATTTCCGGACTCCGGACTTTAACATTACCCGGTTCGTTACTCGTTCCGGCTTCATTCCGAAATAAAATCGGACTTTAAAACATTCCGTTCCGTTTGAACTTCGGATCACTAGTTATAACTGAACGAGTAACAGAACATAGCAGTAAAAAAATGAGACCCTTTTTTAAACTCAAAATGTTTAACGTAAGTGCCACCTTGCCACACCATCAGCCTGGCAAAGGTGGCAAAATCCAGTCGCAAATATAATACCTCCTCTGTGCCTCCTTCCATCCACAATTGAACCGTTAAATTTCGCGTTTCATGCTTGCTCCATATGTTGCTCGCCGTCTTGTTCAACCGTTTCCAATAAGACACCCATTAAGAAGCGAGTCTTGTCGGGTAAACTGAACGCTCCAATTCGATCCGAACTAGTCGTCGGACCAGAACCTAAAAGCTATAAATACAAGAAACATACAAAGAAAAACACTCGCAACAATTTGCTCGGCCTCCAGTCGCACTTGTTGTCAATATCTATCAATCGCAAGCATAAAAGTGTCCAAATAAATAGTGGGGCTGTTGTGGGAGGTGCGGTTTTATAACGCGGTGCGGTTTGTTGCTAACCAGGACGCATGCTGGCACAAATTCGACAAGCTCCAGCCAGCCGGACTGTGTTGCCTTCGAGAGCAACGAATTCCAGAAAGTTTCTCGTATTGCAGTATGTCTCGTTTTAAACCTGTTTTTGGATCGCCGCTCCTGAAAAACTTGTTTCCGAACCTGATGACGGCTTACCCGCGGAGATGCCAACTTGATTTCGACCCAGGTCACTCTCCTCTCAGGAAGTTCCCTGTGTTTGTGCCTTGTATGCAGCGCTCTGTACAATAGCTGGAATACGGTAAGCGCTCGTTGTACGACTTGTTTTCTTTTGATTCCGTGACGAATGCACCAATAAAGTTGCAGGGAGTGTTTCCAGTCCGGCACAGCGAAGCCAGTATTAGTTAGCAAAGTACCGGTTTCCCACAACAGCATTACGGTGTCAAATAGTTCGAGTCATTCCAGCGGTAGTGTACACGCGTATGCGTGCGAAACCAATAGGCACCCGCCCGGTCTGCATGACATGTGGTCTGTGCGTTTTCGGATGTGTAGCCACCACCAGTCCAGCATCCAACCAAAAACGGAATGTCTGATGATGGGACGAGCTACGGTTAGTTAAAGGCCCCGCAAATTTCCCTCCGATGGTGATAGTCCGAAAGGCATGCCAGAAATAAGGTCGCTGAAACTGGCGTGGTTGGAATTTTTCACGATTGGAAGAAAGCAGAAGGACTTGAATGAGCGAATGAGCGAGTGAAGTACTACGTTTTCACACGGCTGGTGTTTATACCTTTGCGTTTTATTATTAGTTTTTCTGCAGTGAGAAACTCAGCAAAATGGGTAACAGAACAGTCAGCGTCTCTGGTAGTCCAATATCTCACATTTAGGGGCAAAAAACTGATGAAATAATAAGTGCGTAGCACTCATAAAGGCTGCGGTATTTATTTCTTCATTGGAGGAAATCTAGAATTGTGTTACAAAATAGTAGTTACCAAGAAAATAATTGAACAATGTCACCCACACCGATTATCTATGAGACTCAATACATTCAAAAAGGAATAGTTTTGAATTTTTCAGCCATAATAGAAGATGTGCTGTTAAAATCTACTTTTCGAAATGTGTTTTCTATGCAAGCTAAAATATTTTTTTAGCTAACGGGTGACAATTGAAAATTTGGAATTTCTGCTGTCGAAAAAAGGTGGATGAACCTAAAGAAAAGCCGATTTACTGCTCATTAAAAAAAATTGAACTTTGAGAAAGGTCCGTTATCGGCCTTTCGAATAAGCTTTCTTACGACACCAGAACAAAAGCGTTGTACGGCCTTCACGTTGACTTTTCGAATGCATCTCTATCAATCAACTGTTTGCAGTTCGTTGATTTCCATTTATTTTTGCACCGAAGAAACCTGAAACCCCAGAGAATTCTTCGATCGAGCGACACTGAGGTAGATTCGTGGCGTTGCATATATTTGTGGTACGAATGGAGCCGAGTATTTGTTCAGGATCGTTTGTGTTTTTTCAACGTAATGTGATGTTATTTCATCTAGCTGGTGTTTTGGAAGAAATGAAATTGTAATTTTGTTCAAACATTGGTTCTAGTATACATTTTGATTGATAGCTAAGCCACTAAACTTGAGCTATGATTTAGACAAAAAAAGGTAAAAGTTCTTTTCTGTCCACTACCCTGGCCGGTCTTACACTGCCTTCCTCGCGGATTATTGTTAAGGTTTGCAGGAAATTATTGACAGTTGTAACCGGAATATTGTTGCTTTCAAAATGGTTTCTCAAGAACTTTTTGCCGAAATTGTTGTGCAGTTTATAGCGAACTGTACAATGCGCGTGCAGAATGCTCCTTGTTTCGACGCCATTTCGAACAGAACTGAGCATTCATAAACATAATAAAAGATAATGGCACAAAGAGCAGAGAGAGATTCTACATATACATATTCTCATTTCTCTCTGAATGTGTTTGTTTTTGAGTGAGTAATTTCACTTGTCATCCGTCATTGTGTCATCTGAGACTTTCCTATATCTCAGTGGCGTAAAAAGCGCAGTTGGAGGGATGAGCTACGTCATCCTCTATTTATTTTCAAACTGCTCAACCGATGATCATTCAATTCGCTAAATATAGAAGATTTTATTCTATTAAGGCTGTACAGCGATTTTATTCTTTGTAAATCTCTAAACACCAAACATGGGTTCTCAAATACGAAGAATATTCCTGTGACATTGATTTATCTGTATTTCAGTTAAATTTTAGATTCTTGGGTAATGACTTAATTTCTGTTTTATCTTCGGTACGAGTAGTTGAATCCTGAAACCGTATAATTGAGTGGAAAATGATTTATTCACTTATCGTTAAACGTTTATTTATTTTATTTTGGATGAGCGGAATAAAGAAGTTACGCCCTTTTCTATGTTTGTTTTGTTGTTAACCGATATTTATGGTAAGAAAGAAAAAAGACGTAACTCAAAAAATGCTACTAAAATTTTTTATTGATATTTACTCAGATTTTAGAGTAATGTCCATTTTTTGTAAGAATGAATAGGTAAGAAAGGTAAAGGTAAATAAAGTGAATAATGTAACAAACACCGTGACGAACATCTTTTGAAGGTATGACTTCTATAATAACAGTTTCTAGAGCACCGTGATCTGAATTTAACTGAAAATTTGGTTAATTGAAGAATTAGCATCGTACATCAAAAACAAAGTTATAGATTTAATGTATTCAAAGTAAAAATTCCTAACTGAGTTCTAACGAAAATCCTAAAATGCAAGTTTAATCGTATATTATTCAGCTCGGCTTCTCTATTTTTTATTAGAGTAGTGGGAAATTTAACCAGCTAGAATTAGAGCCGAAATAAAATTGAAAAAAAGAAATTTTGAAATTTTTATCCAATTTTCTAACATTGGATAATAATTTTTTCTAAAACAGAATACCAAATTAAAATTCTGGGTATTATTTGCAATCATTAAAATAGAGTAGTGTTTCAAATTTTTTTTTTCAATCATCAATTAAACATCTCAATACACAATGTTTGAATGACTGAAAATAACATAGCAATACATTTTCATTCGCATCAGTGACCTTTTGCTATAATGATAGAAAACCACCTCCCCTTCATATTCAATGAACCGAAATTAGAATGGGAAACAGACTTCTCATATCAACCGTACAAGTCTCCGGGTATGGTTAGAATACACTCAGTAAGCAACTCCTCATTTCAATCATCACGGAGGTTTGTAAATTGAGCCTAATATCAAATTACATACCGACTAGTTGGAGACAAATTAGAGTTATTTTGAGACCAAAAATCCGGAAGACAGGATAAGACTATCCGGAAAGCCTTCAGTCTAATTGATATAGCATTCATCTTTTTCAAAATTATTGGAAATAGATGATGATCATATAAAAACAGTGTATATAAGAGTAAATTCAATTTGCTTATAAAAATATCAAATCAACCACAACGCGCTTCACACGATTATGGCAAAAATCGAAAAATCCATTCAGGCCTAAGAAAATACCTTGGAAGCATTTTTTGACATCGAGGGGGCATTTGATAATTAATCTCATTGTAAATCTCTCAAAAACAACTATTATTCCTTTTACTTGAAAAACGAAATACATTATTCCTTAACTGCGGCCGAAAGGCACCGGAATGAAACTATCAGCTGACGCTAAATATTTGGTAATCTTCAAATGAAACATCATCCTGCACATCTCGAGAACTAATGAAGTAAATGGATCCAAATTTGGCATGTGAAAGTTTTTTTTTTTTTTTTTTATTCTCGCTTATTTTCCGTCGGTCTAGCTCCGCCACTGTTGTGGCCAATCACCGACGCCCAGGGAGGCGACTCCACACCCAGGAGCCTAACTCACGACCCGTTTATTAACGGACCGGCGCCAACGGCTTTACTTCCGCATGCGATGGAAGGCGTGATCCCAGAGATTTTTCGCCTCAGAAAATCTCCCGGTGTCGGCTAGGATTGAATCTAGACCAGTTGGGTTGGTTGTGAGTGGATCACGCCACCTCACAACCATCGACACCTATGTCGGCGGTGGGATTCGAACCCAGGCGCCGAGCGTGGTTGGCGGAGACGTTACCAACCACACTAGGCACCCGCTGGCATGTGAAAGTTTGTAAAGGAAAAAATATTTCTGTGGTAATTCGACGCCCCGCCCTATTCTGAAACACGAATTTCGCACAACTCGACAACCAATCAAGTAAATACATACAACCAAATTCGGCATGTGAATGTTTTAGGGGTAAAAAATATGTCCATAGGTGGTTCGATACCCCTTACTCTTCCGTAAGAGAGGGGCTTCATACAAATGAAACACAAATTTCTTCACAACTCTAGATCTAATCTAGTAAATAGAACCAAATTTGGTATTTTGATGTTTTTAGGAGCGAAAAATATTTTCATGGTGGTTCGACACCCCTCTGTCTTCTAGAATGAAGGGCTCTTATACAAATAAAGCACAGTTTTATAAGATGGTTTGGGACTCCTCCGTATTCTGGAAGGGGGTGGAGGTCTCACAAGCATATTAAGATTCCAACCAGTTTTTTCCGGAAAACAGCCCAAAATGATTGGGTTGATGCACAGGAGCTAAAAATCGGATCCAGGTGCCATTTTTAAAGTTAAGATGGAAACTCCTGGTTTCTGCAATACAGCCGAACACGACTGAATAACACCTAATACGGATGTTTCTGGAACCATAATGTAGGGAAGTTAAAGAAAAAATGAACGGAACAAAGTTTGCCAGATCAGCTAGTAATTCAGTGAAAAGTAACGAGGATTGGCTAGAAATGAAACCAAACTTTGAAACTCTATACAGAATAATAGAAACAGAACGAATCACCAGGAATCTACCACAAATCATTAAATATTTCTCCATTGGGCACTGGCCAACAGCATTCTTGGCGGAAATATACGCGATTATAGAATGCGCGAATACGTGTTTGAGAAAAAAAATACGGACATGCATATATTTGCATATTCTGCAATAGTCAGGCAGCACTTAAAGCCTTGAATCCTACTTTTTGCCACTTTAAACTAAGAAAAGTCAGGTCAATATATACTGGGACCCAGCTAGGAAAGGTTCATCGACAAACTTTGTCAGTTCAGAACTTTTCTGTGGAATCTCTCTGAGCGCTATAAAGGCTGGACTCAGTGAATTGGAAAGAGCGATGATGAAAGCTTACTGGAATGTCATGCGCGAATTAGGACATTAAAAGTGATTCATAAAGTCTAATCGCAAAAAAAAACTGGCGCTTCCTAGGCTACTCACAGAGTACTGTCCGAGAAAATATCATCTCAAGAAGCTAGGTAAATTTGTTACTGTCTGATTCCGTCACGTAGCACGGTGACACAATCCTACCTTTCTGTCGTAGTCGTGGAGATGCAGAGGTAAACTCGGTCTCCGACAACGACGACTGTTACACTTCTTTGCATACAACCTCCTTTCTAACAATCTCCTGAACACTAACGGTCGTAAGGAAGTAGCCGGCGCCGTGCTGATGATGTGCAATCTAGCAAGGAGACCAACTCACCAATTAATGATGGGACTGCTCGTACGCACTTAGAGTAAGTTGGAGCATACCACAATAGATCAAATAATGATCGCAGTGGTTTAGTCTCCTATAAAAAAAATCACAAGGGTTTTGTGCAGAGCCACGACCGCAAGGTTGACGTAGAACTATATAAAGTTATTTGTTAAATTACTGGTATAGAATATGTTCGAAATTTTGTGCAAAATTCATTTTTGTCCTTATAAAGACAATTATTGTTCAATTTGTTATCGGATATCTTAATCGCATCTCTGTGCTACCCCGGCATTAGGGATTAAGGCACGCGGATAACACAGTGGAAAGCTTTTCAATGGAAGAAGTTTTTGGCCAATCGCTGATGCTGCCGCTTTCATACAGAGGTAACTTTTTACTAAGTGAGTTATTGTTGAACAGCGTTGCAAAGCGAGCGAGAAGTAAAACCTTCTTTCTGCTTGAGAACGAGCAATATGCTACGCTTCTCAAGTCTTTTGTATTGCTGCTTTTTGTCCCTCCGCAACCATCGCAATGCATCTCTGAACAATGTCTTCGGCTGGTGGTGCTCGCGAGTAGAAGAATAGTGGCGAGTATGTGCTTATGATCTCGGGAGCGGATGCGAGCAAGAAAACAGCGAGAATGAACGAGAAATAGCTTGAATGGAGAATACTCCAGTGTGTGATATCGGCAGCAACGAGAACCTCACTTGAGGTGTTGCATGCTGTTTATGAGTGAGACTAACAACACTACCACTGAGACTGTTATTACCACTACTGCTACTGGTACCTGCTAGAGTACCCGAAGATATTGATTCTTCAATTAAGTATTCAATTCGTTCTCGAATGGACAATTTGTTGATTGAGTTGTTTTGTAAGACCAACTCAAATTAAATAAATTCATTTTAATAGTTCATAAATTGTCTCAATATGTATATTAAAACTATTTTACTTTTAGCCTTTTCAGGCATTGAAAGCTTTTTTTAACGTCAACCATGGTAACTATAGTACTCACTGTAGTCACCGATAGAAGCGATAGTTTTGTTCAATACAATTGAAGTTTGAGTTTTGTAAATAATCTGAACAGGTGGTGATTCTTCGAACTAAATTTCTATTTTTAACAGCGGCTTTTTCCCGTTAACACGCAAGTTCATTCAGCAGACAGTATGTGAAATAGAGAGAACGAAAAATAAGCGACTGGAAATATGATACAGATTTGGAAAAATATACCGACGGGACATTCCTTTCAGTCTATAAATAACGCTTGCACAGCAGTGTGTAGTTAGGGATGAGCAATAGAATAAGTCGGCAGCGGAATGTGATACGATAAAGATTGTGGAACAGTACCACCGTCCCCCGTAGTTTAGTTGGTCAAAACACCATGCCGGAGACAGGGAGATTACGGGTTCAAGTCCCGTCGGGATGCGGTATATTTTTCCAAATCTGTATCATATTTTTAGGTGGTGATTGAAAAGTTCTCTTTGAATGGTGTGAAATTTTTATCTCCTAATAACAAGTAGCAGTGATACAGCGCAAAAACTATTACCAGGATGCAACTTACTGACCGAGAGATTGAAAAAAAATTTGTTTACGATTGATTGATTTACGTATTTATGGTTCAGATCGTTTAAAACTCTACAAGTAGCAAGAGGTCTAATGTAGGCATATACGAACGATGGCGATTATCATTGCTTGCCGTTGAAATTGGCTTGAGTGTTAAGTTACACCTATTGTGTTGAAGCCTTGTGCTATTTTCTTCAAACATTCATCTTGGTGCCTCTTGATTACCTCAGAGCTTCGTAGTTCCAGTTCGTTCTTTTGTAAGCTGACCTCAGCAAACTGATGACAGTATAACTAAGATCCGTTTGGACTGACTCGATACGTACGCAAAGTAGTTCTACAAGTCGCTGGCGTGCATAAAAATAAGGTATGAACAAACGCCACTCTACGAATTTTTGGGAGCAACAACTGTTTATAAACAAATTTTATAGCTTGAATTTCAACACAAATCAGCTCTAAATTATATCTCGTGACACAGTTCAAATATCACGTAATTTATTCTTATGAGATGAAATCTTTACAAATTGTGTCCAATATTTATCGAATGTGTGCTTCTCGAAAGCTCAAACCAGAATCACTTGAAGCCGGCCTAGCGTGCATATGATTACACGCCTCTTCGCAAATCCTGGTACTTGTAAACCGGTTACAGACACAAAGTCTAGTGTTGTTGGTTGTCGGAGTCCGGCATAGAATTACCTTGTACTGGTAGAAACACACCTCGGTAGGTGACTTGGCATGAACAGGCAAGGTAAATACATTCGATATTTATTATCTCACCGCTCACCGCCGAGGCATATAACCGACGATGATCTCAACAATGTGGTCTTTCCATATTGGCGCGGTCATCAACGGGTTGAGAATGCAATGTTGGTGAAATGTCAGTGTAAAATAAAGAAAAAATCAACAGAAACGCGAATTAGGGCCAATCCCAGCCCATTTCTTTGGGTTAGCGGTGTTGGATTTTTACGGCACTTCCGTCAGGCTTATCGCCTTTGGCAAGCGTGATTACAGTGCTATAGGATAGGATGTTATGCTTTTTTTTCTTTTCTTGTTGATACACTTCAGTGGCTGCATATAATACGCGGCCGCTGGTGCTTTACTATAAGTTTGAATTTATTCGTTTACACTGCACGATATTGCGTATGTCGAACATCTGCCGCTCCAGAGGAGCGAAGCAATCATGCAAGGTGTTGATATTCTGTTTTTACTGTTTTGTGTGTTTTCGTTTTAAACCCATGAAGGCTGTAAGGTTAGGAATTGAAAAGAGAGGAATACGCCCTGGAATGGATTTTAAGCCCTCTTTTTATCTGTAAGTAGGACAACATTCGTTTAAATATTATTCCAGGTTTATCGTGTTTTCAGTGCTTCATTTGTAAAAGTACACATTATTCCCCGTGTGATTTAATTTTTCAGAATTTAGATTCCGAGTCATATTGCAATATTTACCCCCAACACCAGACATTTTCTGTATCAAAATTAGTCGTGAACATCTCTAAAAATATTATAATTTTTTGAAAAATAAAACTGCGAATGACACCCTTTAGAAAGTCATCTTATGGCTGGACCTTCACCAGTGAAGTGTTAAGATCTGACACACGATGGAATTCGTGCCAGTACCAAAATGGAAGGTGAGAAAGTTCATTCCGCTCGTTGTTTTTTCTGTGCTTCTTATCCGGAGGAATTACACGTGCGAAGCCCCATCCGTGAGAGACAGCAGCAAGAGTTGCAACAGCCGAACACTGCAAATGCAAAGTGAATGGCAGAGGATCGCATGTCCGCCGCACTACTTTTGCCGGTTACATTTCCTGCGACGAATGGGCAAATTTATTGGTGAGAAAAGTCTGTGAAAAAAGATTCATCATGAACTGAACCATCGAGGTAAAACAAACGTAAACCAAGTTGTGTTATAGAGTGTAACAGATTATGACCAGTTGCAATACTTGCGATTGTCTGTAAAAAAGAGAAAAAAAAAAAACAAACAAACAACAGAATTAGATATTCCTATAATACAGACAGTGACTTTTATCGCGCAAATCTTCTTCTCAAGACCTATTCAATTTACTCTGCAGTAGTTTCGAGTGAGTGTAAATGATCCCAACATCTGCACGGTGGACTCCTGAGTTATGATCGTTTTTTTTTTGCCTAAGGCTAATATTCTGACTCCAGCGCTGAACCATCAAGCGTGCAAAAACTTCGCGTCACACGGTAGGTTTACTCCAGCAGTTCGTCTCTTTCTAATTAGCCATATTTTAAATGACATCTTTGACCTGGAGGGCCATTTTAACCGGTCTTCTATGGCGAAGCACCAGAGTGTAGTGGTCAGGTTTTGTTTTTTTCTTTCTTTATTACTATCCCTACCGAATTTAAATAACCAGCTGCTGCCCCCGTTGGCAGGCCGCTGATGGTAATCGGAGAGCGGTTTTTTTTTGTTTTCACAGAAGCAGACTGACCCGGTCGGAGGAAAGCATAAGATTCTCTTGGGGACAACGATGAAGGTATCGCTGGTTCTCCCGGACGTCATTTTTTTCTTTGCGAAACAGTTATTTGCAATCTCACGTTTCAGTTAGTCTTGTAAGGTTATTACATTGCCACACATTGCATTAGAGCACTTGGCTCATTAGTGGAAAGCATATAAGACATTAAACCGGCGTGAAACGGAAAATTGCAGGTTGTTGCTTTTTCGCCCATTATATATCGGTGCAATAATCTATGCATTTATGATAAACATAAATAATACATGAGCTTCTGGAAAGGCAACCTAGTGTGCATGAATGTAAATAGAACGGTAATAGCGAAGCTAAATTCACAGATTCAAACTATCCGATGGGCTGTTGGTTTAAGCGTAGGTTTTTCACGAAAAAAAAACTGAACTTCCGGATAGTTGATGGTATCATTTTTTTAGCAGACTATTAGCAATTATACTGCATATAACCGCATATCAGTCCCATCAGAAAAAAACATCGAGTCGAGAAAACAGCGCTTGAAGATATTTCTCTTGTTTTGAGTATTTCACCTGTTCGGAGTGGGTTATTCTTATTCTTAGGACATAATATAATGAAATAGATTTTTTTCATTACTTCTTCAATAAAAAATTGTTTTTTTTTCGTGAAAATTACAATGAAAAATAAGGTAGAGACTGATATTGATTATTTAGGCCATCGAGTAGCAAAATAATCGCATACCAGTCTCATTCTCATTCGCTCTGTGTGAGAGTAGCCTTTTTTTTGCTGCATGGAGGATGACGGAGACGTCCACCCGATACTTACCCCGACTTTAAGGTCGTCGTTGAAAACAGCAAAATCTTAGGTTGAAGTCTTGGATATGCTGCTGGATAATTTCCTCCCTAAGTCTCTCAGTGTTTCGCAATACATGCTGAAAAAAAAAATATTTCGCATTGCCCCGTGTATTTAGCAGACTGGAAAAGTGGTATTGAGAAAGGAAAGTTTCTAATTTTATTACAACAGTGACATGACGGAAAAGATAAAAAAGGAAAAAAACACGCTGTGTTTAACTAAGCAACTAAAAACGATTTCTTCTGAGTTCTGGCAATTTCAACTTGAATGATCATTTGAAGTGAGCAGATCATCCATAGAAAATTAACACCTTAAGAGCCATCTACATTCCACGTGGACAGCTGGAAGAGGTGAGGGGGGAGGGGGTTATGTCCACGGTCCATACAATTTTTTTAGAATTTATATGGGCAGTTGTCCACGCAGGAGGAGGGGTGGGTCAAAATCGTTTAAAATATGTCCACGTGGAATGTGGATGGCCCCATACAACTTTTGCTAATAACATGCGTTTCAGTCGTGTATTCAAGGAATTATACGCATTTATAGTGTTATGTATCGATACAGGTTATGCATTGTTTTTTTTGTACTTGTAAGGAAACTTACAAATGACCGTTCTCCAATAATAAAAATTGTTGGTTAAGTGTTCTGTTATTCTTACAGATTTCTGTTGTTAACAAAATGGTTTTGAGTTTTTTTCAATTTAAGTATTATTATCTAACTTTTATCTTTCCATAACGCAGCCTTGAGCTCATTTCGATCAGACGAGTAGTTTGAAATTAAGACTTCTTCAACAATAGGTTCTTCACTGTCTTGTTTGTCTTTTCTAAACTCGTTCTACGTTTGCTGGATCTGAACTTCGTCATTATCATTTTGTGTGAATTGGTTTCCTTCGAATTTTTTCACATTGCTAATTCATTAAATGTTAATAATGTCTTAATAACTCTATAATATTGCTAATTAAAAGAATATAAAAAACGACAATCTTTAACGACATGGATTTTTAAAATTTTTAAAGGTAACTTAACTTCACGTTTATCGTTTTTACGAGTATATTTTGTGTATTGTTTTGGGGAATTCAGAACTTATCCATTTTTACGTGGATTTAGGAATTTACATGATTTTTCACACGGAATTTGGAATTCCGTTTTTTTGGGGGGATTTTGAAGTATAGGTACCCGATTTTTTGGTGTGGATTTTTCAGAAAAGTTGGCTGTGCTTTTAGTCTTTTTCGCAAGGCGTTGTGTCGTGCATTTCGTTACATGTGCACAAACATTTATTTAAGTTCTTTTTTCTTAAATGAAAGAAGAAAACCTGTGGTTGATGCTTTAAATTCAAGAATCTCTTTAAAGTGGTATTTAACCGGAAACTTACTGAATTCAAGAGCACTGAATTGTTTGAGCACTATTATTTCCAAGCTGATGATATGCCATTTGACCCAGGAGGTGTTTAAACCCTCAAAGCATGTTGAACTATCTTGTAAATGAGTTTGACCGATACCAAAATTATTTCACTGGTTGTTAGCAAACACTTTGGCTGTATAGAGAAACTGTCTAAAAATGACTTGTATAGAACTAATTAAGCATTGTAAAAGTAATATACACCGACGTCATCGTAATGAGATATATATAATCGGAATATATATAGTTTGCTTGTCTTTCAGTCACGCGCACGACAAACGAAAGTTACTCAAATTGCCTTTTTCCTAAGCAAACTCCGAAGCTGAGGTACACTAAAGTTTGTTATTTTTTTGTGGGTAGCAACGCAAACACTCCTGTTCTGACTACAAGTTATCTTTGCTTTTAGTCCTCCACTCACCTCCTCTCGCCTGGTATGAAACCAGTCGTAAGGAAATCAAAGCTAACTGCGTTTTAACTAATATTCGGCACACGTGTTAAATTAGCACATGGCTATAGGTTCTGAAGCAGATGCATCGACAAAAACCGCCAAAACGTAATAAAGAGCGGAAGGCAATTTTGAGATGTAAGAAAGACATAGTATCAAAGATATCAAACATGTAAATGAAATCTAAAGTTAGCCAAACCACTGTCGGTTGATTATGAACGTTATTTCATAGTTACATGTCCAATAGGTTCTGTAATGTTATGGGCCATGGCAATACCATCAAAATTAGGTTGTCAAGTGATGGAATAAGGCAGTACCTGTTGTAGTTCATTTAGGATAGACTATGAAAAAGTCAAGAAAATAATGGGGATTATAAACCTTTTTGCTCGAGAAAATAAGCAAAGCCATTTTATGCAAAACATCATATCGAGTTTCAAGTTTAGCTTATGGCGCGTGACAAGCCGCACTTGATTTTTTTTCGATATTTTCAAAAATAGAAAAGACATTTAACCTACACTAGACATGCTGCACATATTGTACCCCAAATTAATTCTTTAAGTATACTGCGACGTTCGAGATGTATGGAGAAAGGGATAATTATTTTGCTAATACGTGAAAATTTTAGCTGTTTCAAAAAATCTTAGAGTATAAGATAAACCCATTCCCGACGAGTGACATTCAAACTTTGATTCAAGTTCAACAATTATGCTTGAAAATTTTCACGAGGAAATTATTCAGTAAGGTACAGATTGATCTTTAATTTGCAATACAGTTTGTGATAGTTATGTTTATAGTTGATGAGTAATAAGAGTTCAAAGTTCATTTTTTTAAGGTAAAACCTGATTTCTCTCTGCCTGGTTCGGGTTAAGCTATTGGCCATTATTTTTGAACATTATGTAAAATCTAATCTACAGTTTTGATTTAAGATATTTTGATATATCGACATAAAATTTCAAAGTTTTAAAAATTAAACATAGGTTTATCAACTATCTTGCAAATGCGCTACAGTAAGCCAACTTTTTTTTAGTTTTTATCAAATAATATTTGTTTACTTATGTATAAGAAGACGCAGAACAAAAAAGTAGACAAAGGTGGTGGTGTTAAGATGGGGATTGTTATGTTGCTACGCAACACTATAAAAGGTTTCTGTGATGGAACGCAGATGACAGATGCGCATCATTTATCATGTGTGAAGATATATCGGAGTGTTAGAGAGGGATTTGAACTACCCATCAATGATTAAAAGAGGACAGTACTTCGCTATTCCAAGCTTTGCTATTGTTAATAACAAATTGCAGGGACAAACTTTTGCATGTGTGAATGTTTTTTAGCAATCCAGTATTTTTTCATGAGCTATGGTTTTTGAAAATTGTTTTTTTTTTTCAATCACATTTATTTTTAGTTATTTTGTAAGTTTAGTTTGAATATAACATATTTAATATCAAACAATTGAGAAAATAAAATATTATTCATGTTATGAAATTTAAAAAAAAAATTAAATCGTTAGAAAACTATTTTTCGAAAATAATCAAATAATGGAGATAAAGTCTTTAGATATTGGAGAAAACAGCTGTGCAGTGGATCCGTATAAGAAGCGAGATGCATATTCGTTTTCGAGTAAGCAATCAATCCCCGATCTACTGAACGAAGGATTTATCGCAGTTTAGATAATTAATTAAGTTTTAAACCAGCGCTGGCCATCTGAATCGAATTGTCGATAGTGTCATAGTTACATCTTGAACTTCAACTCGATATTTAAAAAAAAATTCATTTTAGATTAAATACCAACTTTTAATAGTTTAAAATGCATTTGAAAGTGGCTAGCCACTACGGGCCAACTAGTACATAAATTATCATGATCCGTAAACCGCAAGCACTCCACCTTTGTTTTGAGTTGAATAAGTTCATTGGCATGACGGTATTTCAATTACTAATTATGTTTTATTTTCTCTTTTCAGGTAAGAATTGAGCAACAACCGTATTGTAAGTAGTCAATAGCCAAATTAATTACTAATTACAAAGAATATGTAACTAGTATAAGTATATACTTTACCTATAAACATACTATGTTTCTTAACGAAAGTAATTTGTGAAATTTCGAAATTGGAATATATAATCTTTGACCGAAATAGCATCTGAATCCTACTCAGCTTCCATTGGCTCTCGATTGTATTGGAGAAAACTTACTACTTAGTGTTGAAACACCCAGTTTGAATATTGCGGCACCCCGAAAAGTTCAACATCACTTGGAATGGTCCTATTTTTGTAACTCTATCTCGTAATTCCGACAACCTAGAGAGTTCTGGTCTTCAGCAAAGTTGTTCAGCAGTTCGAAGGTTTGAGGTCGGTGGTCGGTGGTTCGGAATATAGCCGCAACCCACCGCTAGTGTGTATGTAATTTTGAGCATTTTGAATTTAATTTATTTCAAGAATCTCTCAACCTAGATAGTTGCAAAGTTATTCTGGAGGTCAAGCGCTTTTATGTATTTATTGCACAGTGTGAAGTGTGAAGTGTGGAGTGTGTTGAACTTGAAAGATCTTGTGAACCCAACCATTTGTAAAGTTGTGCATTTCACTAAAGTTTAGAAGGAAAAAGGACTTCTGGTTGGTACACAGTTTGGCATAGAATTTAGCTACCTTGTGGTGCGTTTTTTACATTTTAAACTAAATTTATCTCGTGAGTCCAACCACAACCACTAAAAAGTTGGCTAATAGTTTAGTTCGGAATTTTGCCTCAACGTGATGCTAGTGTGCATGAAGTTTTCAGTATTTTATGCTCACTTTATATGGTGAATTCTAATGTAAAAGTAGCGGTCTTCAATGAAGTTGTTCAGGAAATAAGGGTTTTTGGTTCATTGTGTGATTGGTTAGAAATAAGCCCACTACGGGGCACGTATGCATGTAGCGTTCAGTGTTTGAAAGAGGCATGCCATAGAAAATGAATAAAAATAAATATTTTTTTGACGTAGAATACGTTTTACGGCAACATATACAGGGGTCCAATTTCAAAAATTGAAGGCATCGAGAGCGTCACGAAAATTATCCACTTTTTAACGTTCAAAACTCAGTCAATTTCCAACTGATTTCCTCCATTCTTACAGCGATCGATTGTCAAATCATCTATGCACCCACAAAATTGTAATTTTATTATTCCAACTACTGTACTGTAAAAAATTGTTAAGCCTCGTCCAGGCTTGTCTTTTCTCCTCGGAGAAACACTACCGTGTAGAAGATTATCTTTCAGTGCGCAAACACCTACTCTCACACTGGTGAGCAAAGCAACTCACTTGCTTGAAGAGAGCAGCGAGTCGAGGAGCTCGCAAAAAATCGCAGTGGAATTTGAAATATTTCTCCAGAGAGATAATAAACTGGTGTAATCTTTCTCACACGAAAGGACAATACGCTCAATGACTACATCTTAGACCTCACTGCAGTACTTCTACTGTGTGTCTCTTAAGTAAATATCACATGAGAGGAAAATATAGGTAGGAAAATGTGTTGCGTAGTTTGCTTTGCATCTCCTAACTGAAAAAAAAATCCAACTGCCCGTCACGCATGTTTACTCTTCGAATTCTATCGAATTGATCTGTACGGTGTACACCGCGGCGTACTTCTCTGTATTCTCCGTAATGTCGAATTCGTTTTCGCGTGTTGCTACACTTTTCCGGACTATACTTTGCGGCTTGAAATAAAACATTTTCAGTGTAGTTGCATTGGTATGCGTAATAATAGGGATAGCTGTCAAGTTGTTTTGTTTTGGTCATTATCGCTATCGTCATTTTGTCTCGTTTCCATTTCATATGTCCATCTCGCAAATGTGCTGGAAAAAAAAAATTTACCTGACACTTTACCAGGTGGAACTAGAACCAAAACAAACCAGTTTTGACACATACGTGTGAATTGTTTGGTAACTTCCTACAGTACACTCCGCTTTTTTTGGGTGTAGTCCGGGCCAGAAAAAGTGTAGTCAGAAACAGTAAAAGTGTAGTCCGGAAAGTGAAATAAAACTTTTACGGTGTCAAAAATGTAGTCCGAGTGTAGCTACACCGCGAAAACGAACACGACATAAACTAGATTGTTTGACTCAGCTGTAGTGTAAGCAGCAAGTGTGTTAGCTGTTCTGCGAGAAACAGAGATACAGCACAACACAGGAAGAGAAGTGTTGTGCAGAAAATTGCTATACGAAGCTCTCATACTGGTCAGGAAGTAAACGGTGAATATTCACTCGGCTCTTCCAACATAACGCACAGAACTTTTTTCGGATGGTGGGAAAAAATAATTAAGACAGATAAGATAATTGAGTTTGGCAAATTTCCTATGGAAGGTAATTATGTTAGCCGCAAAAAAATTCTACGATCTTGCGTGCGGCCTTCCGGTAGTTAACAGTAACATTCGCCATGGCGGACGAAAACATGCGTGTTGGCATATTTTTTAATTCTTTTTTTTTTTATTTATCAATTCCTCCTTAGTTTTCGAGACAAAATTGTTGGAGTAGATCTTACGCTTCAGGCTTGCCCAGAAATCCGGTACTACATCGATATTCAGTCGCTCCATCTCCTCCAACGATTGCTTCGAGTAGTGGGCAGACGCCAGATCCGGCCACAACACCGCGTCTTCGACCTTATTGTATTTCTGGATAAACGACGCAACTTCCAGCAGGCACTTCGTACTATAAACTTTCCCGTTCACGGCCAGTCCGGAGCGAAGGAGGAGCAGCATTGACAAACGCTTCTCGCTGATTGTCAGCCACAGCAGCACCTTCTTGGGGAACTTGGTGTGTGAAGGAAACTTCACCTTGGTACTTACTTCCTTCGTGGGGGAAGTGAAATACAAAGTGCCCTGCCAGTCGTTGCCATCCTGGGTGAGACAGGGCTCATCGTACATCACTATCGCCACGTCGGGATTTGCCGGGAAAATCGATTTGACCATTTTATTCAGGCGCTGCCGCTGCGTCATTGCCTGCAGCTTCGGCACTAGTGAACGGGACTGCTTTTCGACATGTATTTCCATGTTCGCCAGGCACTTTTTCACTGTTTGGCCGGTTGCATGGACCTCCCGGCCAAGCGCACGCAGCGATGTAGCCACTTTTCCCTCGGTCGCTCTAATCACCATCCTTTGGAGCTACTAGTCGCTCAGGGTCGTCGGCCGTCCGGAACCGGACTTTCTTTCAATTCTCTGATTGTTGTCCAATAGTGCCAATATTCACTGTTCACTGTTTTCGCCGTCATGATTGAAGTTCGACTAATTGAGCTGTCAATTTTTTTCTGCTGACTCATGGGTTAATATGATTGATACTGCATGCGTAGTTTCGTCAGTGCGTGTAAAGGTAAACCCATGAAAACCGCCAATTTTTGTCCATTTTTTTAGCGCAAACGTTATTGATTAGAATGCCAAGCATGACCTTGTCACAACGCAGATTCCCACCTCTGATTGGTCGCTTAATGCTTGCTTTTCCTAATACGGTCGACATAATATACCTAGTTAACCGGGAATGCGCTTTTTGTGCTATATGTATAATTCATCCCTAGACTGTACCGGTACCATACTATACTTTGGGTGCTGATCGTGGCGAAAACAGAAAAACTGGGATTCAATTCCTGGTTGCACGCGTTGGGTGCGTTGGTGCTTAAGCATCCGTCTATCTGGCGGATGTTAGGAAGCATACTTAAATAACGTAGCATTTTTTTTTTCATGATTTTCACACACCACCCCCTCCCCCGGTAGCATTTGGTCACAAAATCTCAACCCCCCAAAAAACGAAGCATTGGATACCCGCCTCCCCTTCCCCGTTCTTAAAAAAACGTACAAAAAAAACAAGCTTAACAATTTTTAAAAAACAAACAGAGGTTGCGTGCAAAGCCACGACCGCATAGTTGACATAGAACTACAGAAGGTTGTTTGTTACATTACTTGTATTAAATAGGTTCAAAATTTTGTGCAAAAGAGGAGTTGAAGTGCTACCGAATTTCAATTCGCAAATATAAATACGACAGCACTAAACAGATATGGAACAAAAACTATACAGTGCAAACAAGTTTCAACAGTCAGACTGCATGCAAAATAAAATAACATTTTACTTCCAATTCTAGCGCAAAACGAGAAAATATTGAACCTTCAATAATTTAGTTATTGTGCTTATAAGAACGATTGTTGTTCAATTTAATATCGGATGTAATGTTTATCGTATCTTCTTGCTACCCCGACAGTGGGGATTATGGCAAACGGACAACACAGTAAAAGGCTGCCTACACACTAAAAACTCGGCAGATTGATTGCCATCACCCACAAGAAACTTCGTATGTTGCCAAAATACGGCAGAGGTTTTCACTGGAGGAAGTGTTGGCCAATGCACCTACCGCTGAAATTGTTACCATTACTACTGCTACTGGTATTCGCCGCAGCCAACGCTGCTGCTACCTGTTGGAGGAAGTTCATTGATTGTATATTTTCGTGAGGCGGAATTTTCCTGCAATTCAATAACAGGTGTGGTACGTCAATAATTATTTCACAGCATTTCCATTTGGCCAGAATACTCTAGTGCAATAAATATTCGTCTATCCACCCAGGATTCTAGATTTTTCCATGAACTATATCTTCTTTAATTTATTTTCGGCCATTTTGAATTTAGACTGTGTTTTTGTGAAAGCTCGAATTTATCTCCTTAATATTTGAGTTTTTTGTTTTGACATTTTTTGTTCATCGAAGAATGTTTTGTAGTCTTTCTGCGACTTCTAGATTCCGCTCCGTTTAGATTGTTTTGAAACTGAATGGGATAATTTTTAATCTGAAGTCAATGTTTTATTCAGTTTTGCATATTCTTCTATTTTGGCCAATCAAGGAACATTTTCTCGGGTAACCGTTTCTAGCCTTCAGAAGCAATTTTCGACTACTTTGATCTCATTCAACAGTATAATTCTTATTCACCTTTTTTTGTCCCTTAAAAGTATTTTTTTTTGTATGGGCTTACTAACTGTGACCAGAATCGTTGATCTATTGTGAGATAATGCCGGGGTGTCTACTATATCTCGCACTTCTATTATTAGCATTACCGCTATTGAGAAGTATGATGTTTATTATTTATCCGTGCTTGTAATTTGATGTTACCCTTCCTTTTAAGCTTACTGGAGAAGTTCGGTTGTGCGTCCTTCTGGTCTGTTTTGTAATAAGAGGGATCTATACCTTTTAGCAAGTACTTTGAGATCATTTTTCAATTAAGGCGTTTCTCTGCCTTCAGGGCTATCTTTTTTTGTCTTAAACAATCAATCCACTTCAGACATTTCAAGCAATTTTTGAGCCGTTCCTTGTAAACATGAAACTAAAGTTTGGTTTCGATCTTTTCTAGCATTCTCAGGAAGTATTGACCTATTCAGCCTTTTCTGTTTTTGTATGCATTTTTCGGCCATTGTAAGTTTTATACTAAATCTTTCCTGACTCTTGCAACCAATTTGATATTAATTCGAGATCATTTGTTCGATAAACCTTTTTTTGACTTTGGAATATTTTTTCTGAAACTTAAAATTAAATTTCGCAGTTAACCTTTTATCTATCAAAATTCAAATTCAAATTTCTTATTCAGCAGTATCATAATGTAATCATTTTCCGAAATTCTTGCACCTCGCGAAAGTCATGTTGAATAACTGAAGTGAATTATATGCTCGTTCCATTGGAGCTGCAAATTTTAAAGCAATATACCACACCCATGACGCCATGAATCAGGCTGCTGATTTCACCAAAAACAAGTGGGTGTCGTCCGATTGGCACCACACCAGCCAATTGCGCAACACCACTCGTTATTAATTGGGCGGAGATTTTTATCAATGTTCAAACGTAATTCACCATACTCAATTATGGACAAAAATGGATTCGTTAGCCAGCCATTAGTACGTACTTAATAGCTTCATTTACTTCATTAAAACTCGTAACAGCACAGTTTGCCGGTGGTGTAACACGTTTGGCAAATAATTGTTCATGTTTAGCCGAAAGTGTATTCTTACAAGTCGCACCTCCATTGCTCCATTTTTCCCACCTACTTATGAAGCTAAGACAATAATCACCACTCCAATTGAAATATATGCATCTGAATCGTAATCTTAATGTGCTTATTCAACGGTAAAATTAGCATTCGAAAACAGGCACGGGTACAATTTGACCGCAACCGTTAATACCTCGCTTTCTTTCGTGGCGATGATGAGGTAAATATATGGCGAACCTACGAATGCCAAATAGCAATTGAAATTTACCCGGAGAACTGTCTTCGGCTTCTCTCGCTCGTTGCCCCTTGTTTCACCGGCTAAGCCTAGCTCCGAGAGCCGGGATTTACTAGCAAGAATCAATACCATTGGTGGTGATCAGTAGACCGGGTTATCCAATCGTTACAATGACCCTAGTTTGCATTGGTAATCTGAGCGCGAAGTGGGAATTGAAACTGACTCCCTTGTGCAATTGGATTAGGATTGTCTGCGCTGAAACAATGTGCCATTTTTATAGAGCACTACTTGCTCTTTCCAATGGATCGATTGCAAAGTGCCAACATGCCGGTCGTAGCTGTGGCTGGTTTCCACTTTATAAGTGAACCTATCGAGGAGAAACCTGTCTCGACTCGATGATTGGTGGCTTTGTTCTATTTGTGTTCAGCCAAATAGGAGTTGGTAATTTATAAAATTACCTACCTGATTCGTAGTAATCAAATGTGGAGCAATGAATGCATAATCTAGCGGACCAATAATTCAGTGGAAAAATGTTTCCATTAATTTACTCGAGGGCATTAAGGTAGAAAAATAATGGCCAAATTCCTTTCGAATCATGTCATGTGTCATGGTTAATAGTAAATCCTGGAAAGGTTGTCAAAAAGAACAACGAAACTTTGTGTTACCGTTCGTTGCCGTTTCTTGCATCACAATTTGCACGGTTTTCGATCAACCGAAACAATCTCTGCGAAACTTGCAGTGTTCAAATTTTGCAACCAAGCTGTGCAAACTCCATGGTTAACCACATCAACCTTCCATTTTTTTCGATCATCGCGAAATCCCACGTTCCGTTGAAAGGTCTTTACACTCACTCCCTCCGGGGCTGGTGGCGATGAGATGACAAGTGAGTGGCATAGTAAATGAAGAAAGTTTTTGACTGTCGATGCCACCCAGCAGCAGTGGCACACTCCCACAACCGTTTTCATTATTCACGGTTGGATACGATCACCTTTTGAGCAAAACATACAGATGAGGGAAGCTTCGCAAAAAAAAACGCTTTTGAAAGTCCACGACCTGATTTCGCGTCCAGACGTTTGAGTCGTGACCAGCCCCCCTGATGAAGTCGTGGGTCGTATCCTGTTTATTGCTTTTAAAGCGACTCATCTTGACATTAAAATGTGCCTATTAATATGCTCCAATTTAACTCACCTTTGCTAACCTTCCACGTACATGATGTATGTTATGCACTGTTTACCGCCAGCTTAGCTAAGTTTGCGTTTTGCTAGCGCCTTCATCGTTTTAATTACTGTTCACGGATATCAACACATGTAAAACACTTGTAACGGAAGATTAAATGAACATCATAATAAGCAGTTTTCGGTTACCCCAAAGCTAGGAAGTTGGCACACACACCTTCGGTGAGCATAGCATATACGGAATGGCACTAAAAGTTGTCCATTCGAGTGTTGACCGTAAGAGATAAATTCCGCCAAAATCTCCCACTGTGCGCAGCCAGCCGTTCGAACCGGATAATTAAAGCGCCGATTGAGTAGTGTTTCGTACTACCCTGCTTACGGCTGGCGCGTTGACTATGGTAATCTGTGCGACGCCGCAGGAGTGAGAGAGACAAAAAATAAAAGTGAGCACATGTATGCTGTGCCCCAGGTGATCGGAAGGGGAGAAAACCCGGCATCCACATGAATGAAGCGATTCGCCGCGGGCGTGGAGTGTTTTACCGGGTGGAAGATGCCGTTGCATCGCCCTTACCGCCGTGAATCTTTATGGTGGTTGTTTGGGTGGGGTGTTGGATTAGCCTTTTTTCTTACTTCTTGCCGGCTCTGCTGGACGCACTGCGTAACCGAGGGGATTAGCGCTAAATAGTGCCGATTTGAATGAGAAATTAAGCACAGTAATATGCGGAAAATGCACGAGATGCTGTTCACTTTCTCCTTCCTTTTCTTTTGTTGATGAGATTGGTGTTCGCGGTGGGTTCCATTGTGTTTTACCGCTGTTCGGACATGATTTATGTTCAAACCATTTTAGTTGTCGGTGGCGCCTATCTGGTAGCCAAGAGAAAAATCTACCAAATGTTCACATACGATGCCTTGGACATTCATTCGTAAGATGTTGCGACTTAATGATCAAAAGATTTGTTTCGTTTTTTTCATTGTGATCCAAAGATGCTCTAATCAGATATAACTAATTTGCATTTTGATCACTCTCATAGAGTTAGATGATATTCAGTTCAATCAAGAAGTCCAAAATTGTAGGATTATAACAGATGGGGAGTTGAAAGTTTCAAATGACTGGGACTGGGTAAAAGATTTATTTTATCAATATCATCGGTATGCCCCTTAAGCTGGAAGTACCAAGTCGGCAGAACAATGAATTAGAAGCATGAAAACTTAGTGCTAATTCGATGCTGCCATATCGCCATATCGCCCAATTCAATGCTCCATCATTTCTTTGAAAAAAGCTCTTGTTTGCTAGCTAGCTAGCAGACAATATACGAAAATAGCATTTTTAGCCACAAAACAAATCTATAACGGTTGAAAACATTTAATGCTAATTGATTGATCTCAAAAAACCTGGGTTTCATGTTAATTTTATTGATTTGTTTTAAATTTTTCGAAAATACAATCGAAAAAAATATATTTAATGGAAGAAAAATTTTTGAAAAAAATATATTTAATGTAAAATGCATCTAATTTATTGAAACTGCTCGCGTATGGAAGCATTTGATTGGCCTCTAATTGAAAAAAAGGTTTCTGATCGTTTTCAGAGGAAAATGTTTGAAAACATTGAAGCTATGCATGCATTATCATAAAAAATTTGAAATTTGAAAAATTTAGGAAAAATCAATAAAGTAATCATGAAAATCAGTTTTTTTCAAGAGCATTAAATGAGCCACAAATTATTATGACCATTCTACAGCGGTTTATTGCTTGGAAATGCTATTTTCTTAAGCTAGAAAACAAGAGCATTTTCCAAAGAAATGATAAAGCATTAAATTCGGCGATATAGTATAAAATAAGAATCGAATCAACCCTTAATTTCCATGCTATTAACTCTTTGTTCTGCTGACTTTGTACTTCCAGCTTAAGGGACATTCATCGGTTGCATAAAGGCAATAGAATTTTTCATTTATTTGTGGACTTTTGGTTTTAGATTTTGTTCAATGTTTTGTTTTCAAAACATTGGATTTGATTTTCTAAGTCCCTGTCCAGTCCTGTACAAACTCCAGCAGGCGCGAAGTCATTTTTCTGGGATGAGACAAGCATTTCCGTAAAGCGAGAAAGTTTTCGTGTCACATGCAGTCGATAACAATAAAACTTCTCCTCCAATTTTCCCATGTGGAAAATTTCTTCCAATTTTTCTGGAACTCAATTAATCAGTTTTCCGCATACACCTAGAGCTTCTTCTCTGAAGCCGAACAACGTTGTCACGATGAATGGGGTTATATTTTTCAAAGAGCACATTGAAAGTATACAGGCAAAGGGCATGGAATGTATGAGAATCATGAAAACGCGACGCGTAACAGGCAAACAATTATTGCTCTTACAAACGTTAAAAGGACAACAAAAAATTACCTCTTAAGTCGACCGGTTTCGATCTCCGTGTGGACCATCTATCTGACAATGGCCCACCATTGAGTTTTTAAGAGCAATAAGTGCTCTTTACGCTACGCGTCGAGTTTTTGTATTATTGATACGGTGTTTACGTTAGCACTAAATCGAAAAATGTGTGAAGTTTTTATCCTCTCAATAATACAAAGTCTTAACTTTGTTTAAAGTATTACATTCGATTTACAAATAAATTTCAATTCTTCATGCTGTACCGATCTACAAAGAAAGAAAGCTTAAAACGGATTCAAATATAACCTGATCTGATTTCAATCAAAACCTCAATATGTTAAGTTGAATACTGAATCTGTGCCAGAAAATGTATTACACTTTATTCCAAATGTTGAAACGCCTTAAGAAAGATGGTTAATTCGACTTCCTAGTAGCATTTCTTCCAGTTGGTCTCGAGGTACGCTGCTGGCTTTACAAGCCAGTCGTCGTAGGTTCGCGTCTCGGCTCGGGAGAATACTGTTAGTGCTAGTAGGATCGTAGCGGTAGCCCCGCAATTGTCCTGTACACTTAACAGTTGGCTGCGAAGTCTGTGTATAAATAAATAGAAGGTCGAGTTCCTAAACGGAATGTAGCACCAAGGCTTTGCTTTGCTAGCAGCGTTTCGAATTTCATAATTTTGCTGTCCCCCAGCCGCACAGCTGCAATATGCAACACACAATAGATTCCACAGAAAACGGGCAACAATTAGTGGACTATTTTTAGTTTGGAAGAAACTTTGCATAGATGATTCTATGAGCAAAAAATGCCATATTGTGCTATCGTTTTTTTTTAATTGCGACTCGTTTTTGAGAAGTTATATAAAGATGCTATGTAAAAAAAAGTATTCATGATTACAAATATTTTCAGAGTCAGAACAGTTCATTTGATTGCTGTGACGTATTCGGCTAAGCTGTAGATAATAATTTTGTCGCTCCAAAAAATAGACACTCTGAAAGAATTTTTTTTTTTTGAGGAAAGATGTTAAAAAAATTTAAATCAAACTTTTTTATATACTGTTTTTTGTTAAATCCATTTTCTACAATGTATATTATTTCGAAAGGACAAAATATTATTTAAAACTTTGCAGAAGATCCTACACCGATCAAACAAACCGTTTAGATGCAAAAATATTTTCTATTATTAATAAGTATTCGGCGTGAGAAGTAATCTCAAAACATCAATGTCCCGGATTTTGTGCTGACATAAATCAAACGTCGCACACTGGGGCAGCCTCATACAAAAGCTTGGACAAAACCTCAGAATTTTTTCTCTAGAATTAGATTCGAAATCGATGTTCTGCAAAAACTAGAATGCCAATAGACCATGAATTAATGGTTGTAAGGAATTCGTATCTTTAAGCTCATCGTGACTTGGGGAAAGTTGGGGTTTAACATTTGAAAAAATTAGAAATAATATTTCCATCATCTTTACCACAGGTTCTTCCAAATAATGATGATATTTTGCTTGAAATCTCTTCGATATAATTTATATTGAAGAAAAAAGACTTAGATAGATAGCTATATAAGTATAACTTGAGTAGGTGAAAGAAATTTACTTTCAAAATTAAGCGATCAAATATGTAGTAATCTAGAGCAATACATGTTGTACATGTTGTTGTACAGTGCTTTTTCAAGTTTATCAACAGTCGTTTTTATCACTACTCGACAAATTCACGCTCGATTTTCTCGCCCTTTTTTCGTTTTTATCACACTTAAAAAAAAGAAAAAAATCAAACAAAGAATTATGTACTTCCAGTTGTAGAAAGTGTATTTGAAACATCATTTTCACTTTGCCTTGTGTCCTTGCATGTCTATAGTTTTATGAGCTCAATTTATTTGATCAATTTTCTGGGGTAACCAAGTGTCTTATCTGTTACATTTTATTTGTGTTATAATTTTAAGAAAAATGAACCGTGAAATACGTGTTTTAAATTTTTGTTTTTTTAAATTTACGTATTATTCGAGTAGTTGAGAAAGAAGATCTGTTAACAGCTCAAATAGCCCTGCAGTTTGAAGTTCATAGAACGTGGACAAAAAAATTCTAAAATCTAGCGGTTCCACAATTTCACATAAGAGCGCAATTCAACAAAAAAAAAACGGGCAACCAATTTAATCGACCATTTTTGATTTGGCGGAAACTTTGCATAGACGTTTCTATAGGCAAAAGATGCCATTTTGTGCTATTGGCGTAATTTTTGGAAAACGACTCATATTCGAGAAGCTATTGTAAAATGCTATTGTGGGAAGGTGTATTGATGATTACAAATATTTTTGGGGTCAAAACGGTTTGTTCGATTGGTGTGACGTCTTTGGCAAAATTGTAGATAATGATTTTATCTTTTCGACAAAAAAAATTAAAAGAAATAATAAGAAATTTTAAAAATGAGCTGTTTTGGATATTAATTTTTTTTTTACCTTTTATAAAATTATTATCTACAACTTTGCTGGAAATGTTACACCGATCAAACAAATCGTTTTGGCCCAAAAATATTTGTAATCATCAATACCTTCCCAAAATAGCATTTTCAATAGCTTCTCAAAAATGAGTCGTGTTCCGAAAAGTTAAATCAATACCACAATATGGCATCTTTTGCCTATAGAAACGTCTATGCTAAGTTTCAGATAAATCAAAAATGACCATTAAAGAAATATCACACATTTTTTGTGGAACTGCTCATAAACAAGCATTAGACTCTCCTAGCTATGCTAAAGAATAGGCAGTACAAATCATATAAATGTTACTTGTAAAATACCGTAACAAAGTTCACAAAAATGCTATGGAGAAAAATATTATAAACTAACTTTTTTTGTTTATTCATTTGCATCTTAAATTTATATCACAAAAACAAAGCAAAGCCTTGGTGCTACATTCCGATTCGGAACTCGACCTTCTTTTAATTTATACACAGACTGCGCAGCCGACTGTTTAGTATACGGTACGATTGCGGAGCTAGCGCCACGATCCTACTGACACTATAAGCCTCTCCCGAGCCGAGACTCGAACCTACGACGACTGGCTTGTTAGGCCAGCATCGTACCTCGAGACCATCTGGTAGATAATATTATATCCCATTGAACTTTAAAATTGTATCATTTTACTCGAAACATCATAAATTAGAACCGAGATAAAATCGAAAAAGCACTGTATAAGGAATCTAGCCAAGCAATTTTCTTGAAAACACCAACTCGACTCGAAGTTATATTTTGCATTCCGTAAAAATATTTTAAGATAAAAGATGCTCTATATCAGAACATGATGAGTAAAATGGTAAATCGTACACAGTTGATCATTTTTTCGTAACACTTAAGTCCTCTATAACATGAACTTAAGAAGTTAAATAGCATTTTTCCAGAAACAAAGTGATCTAGTTCAGTACTGATCTAGACCAAACATGCTTTGTTAAAAGATAGATCACAATCGTTCGAACAACTTTGTCGAAGGCACCAAAATTCTAGAAATTGAATTTGAGAAGTTATGGGGTTTTGTCCATTAACCCTCTAGTGCCCAAATTAATTTCTAAACGGACTTCGATAAAATCACTATAGACCATTATAAACACTTTTTAAGTATTTATTGAAGCTTTTCGAAACTTCGACTGAAGCCCGCCAAATGGCGGTATTGGGCACTAGAGGGTTAATATTCATAATCCATCCCAATTCAAAATTCAACTTTTTTGGGTTTCATTTCTCTATGATCGGACAACCATCAATGTTTAGCAAATCTTTTGAAGTTTTCAAGAATTTTGAAGTTTTTTTTTCGCAAAACAGAAAAGAAAGACAAAATTATTATTTACAACTTTGCTGAAAACTTTTCACCAATCACACAAACCGTTTTGACTCTAAAAATATTTGCAATCAATACTTTTTCTATAAAACTTGAAAAAAAGGCCACTTACAACTAGATATTAAATAATAACCGCGACGCGAGGTGATGTTATTTTTATCAAATTGAAACTATTCTGTTGCAGATGCGCTGTATTGTAATGTTTATTCCAGCACAGTTTTACATCCATTCTGTACGCAGCGTTCCTATAAATTCCCAGTGTTGCATATTAGACTACTCAAGTTGGTTAATTATTCAACCTTCAATCTAGAAATAGTAATAAGTACCGATTGCTAGTATATTAATTTTTGATAGAAACAGTTTGTTTTTATACGTAAATAACACAAACTGCGCCTAATATGACGTTATTATGACGAGTCCTGACCTAAAAACGAGATCACTAACCGACGAATCGTGTTTTAAATATTTCACCGTTAGTTAGATACCATTTACATGTAAATTTTTAGTGAATTCGTCACTCACGATCGTCTTGAATGATGTTCCTTCAAAAGGTTATACGACGATGGTTTAATTAAACGAAGCTAGGGAAAAAATACGTTTGCTGATACATTATTTGGTGGCTGTGGTTTAAATCTGACATTGAAATCTGAAAAAAAAACATAGTGTACTATAACGTGTCTATCTGGATTTAGACGGATATTGATCAATACTCAAAATAACTAAATTGAAGAAAATTAACACCCGACTGTAAATTTAAGCTAATTAAATTACATTTTTGAAAAGTCACTCGTTTTGGTATTGCCAAATTAATACTCAGTGATTTTTTGAGCTTCAGACTCAAAAAAACAACATTATAGGTTTGAGCGTTAGTGTTATACATGTTCATAAACATTTGCTAAGTACGCTAAGTGCATTCCGACCTCCCAATTTGAGCTGCTTCTTTCGTTGTCGGGTAAAAATTAAGGCCATTAAATAAAAAAATATCCATGCAAATTCGCACCTACAGCAACACAATTGCGCTTCCTTGTAACGATTCTGACATTTTCGGAGCCGCTAAATGTCATGCTTCGATGGTACCTGTAAACGATGAGTTTTTCGTTGCAACTGCATTCCATTGAACAAAGGTATGCGCCTGCGAAGTCTTGGCAAGCCTTAGAGAGCGCGTAACCTTGATAGGTTCTCCACTCATACATTTGGTTGTGAATTGACATTTTGTTCAGCATACAAACTCGTATGACCTCAGGCAACAACAGCAGACGGTAGTTAGGAACAGATTTTTTACACGAATGGTTCACAACGACCAATGAATTTTGATGATGGGTATAGGCATAATTCATACCCGGTACTTATGTGAAGAAACTTTTGCGGGAGTGGAGTATTTGTTTTGCCATCGTAATAAAAATTATTCATAACTATGTGAACATACACCCAATGGCAATTCCATTATTTTTAATGAACAGAAACCATATCTATATTGTGTAATGTGCTTCAAGAACTATTTTTAAGTTAAGTAATTTCACAACCGAACGTCGAAAGCCGCCGTTCAACCGTGAAGCTCTCGTTTACTTGCTTCACAGCTCGACTTGTCGCAAACCATATGTCTTCAGGTTCAATTGTACCGGTTGACAGTAATTAATACCGGTCAAGCCTCCGTTCACCGGCTTCACATGTACTTGACCGCCAATAGGGTACAATGTGCAACAGTCAACCTACGTAAACGAAAAAGAATTCATAGCTCAAATTAGAGCCAACTCCCATGCCCTGGCGTAACATTGGTGGTAGCTCAGGCACAGGCAAACATTAACTTTTTGCGCACTGATAGCGTAACCGAGCGCCAGGCATAGTTTTTGTTTACCCATATCCCACACTTTGTAAGTCATACACAGCAAAATATGCTAGAGCTATTGACTCTCGCTAGTGACCCCGGCGATCTGTACGTAACACCCCGACTGGTGACCGGCCGGTTTTAAAAATTGCGTTCAACGAGAAACTGCATTCTTTTCGAAAAGAAAAACAAAAGAAAAAAAAAACACTCGATTGTGGGTGACTTTGTGCTCGTTAGAGACTGACACTGACATTTGACTTCGATTGGGGTTTCGGTTGCGCAATGGTGTTTTTGCTCGTTGTTTTGAACCCAAGTGCGCTTGAAGTGGTTCCAGCAAGCGTCGGGTACAAGACGTGATGACAGCGACAGCGGCGCGACAACGCCCCCTCCTTGTATTGCGTCGATCGTAAAGACGCGTGACACATGACGATCACCGCACAAACGTGATAATTTCTAACAGAAGTTTCTATTTTCGTTTTGTGGATGTTTTTCCTCCCCCTTGGTATGCGGCTATCCTTTTTGTTGGGTTGTGTTTACTAAGGGCAGTGACTGCATAAATGAACTTTCAGTGCATAACGGTCGATTCTACGAATTTATGAATAGGCTTGGTGAGGTGCTATATAAAGCGCTTAGAGTCGTAACTTCCATAAGGTCGTTTTAGTGTTTCAGACCTGATGCCAAGTTGTGTAGTGGTATAAAAATATAGCTACTCTATCAAGAAATCACATACTTAGAAAACTGGCTGTTCGAAGGAGTCATTCAACGTATAATCCAGTGTTTAAATAATAATACAAATAGCGCACTGTCAACATAAGCGTTAAAAATTTCAATTTCAATTCCCAGTAAACTGAGTAAAATAATCAATTAAAGTTCCTAATCGAGGAATACTATTTCAATCACCCCGAACCTTTTCTAAGCAGTTGCATCTGCAGGGGATTTTCTAGCAATGCTCTTTAACTATTCATATGTTATCTACTTCCCTACCTATCCTCTGGCTCAAATTCACCATTATTGCGTTTCCTAACCGCTACGTGCCTTGAGCTTATTCTAAATAGTGATATAGCTAACAACCTTTGCGTTAAACAAAACTGAAAAAAATGCCGATTTTTCATTCAAGCATCAATCATAGTAAACCATGAATCAGCAGAAAAAAAATTGCAGCTCTATCAATCAAACTCTAACCGTAATGGCCCAAACAGTGGAGCTACAGTCCCGTTCACTAGTCCTGAAGCTGCAGGTATTGACGCAACGGCAGCGGCTGAATGGTCAAGTCGAATTTTCCGACAAATCGCGATGTAGCCGTGGCAACGAGACTTATCTCACCCTTGATGTTAACGACTGGCAGGGCACTTCGTATTCTATGTTACTCACGAAGCAAGTGAGCTCCGAGGTTTAATACATTTCACATACCAAGTTCCCCAAGTTTGCTCCGGACTGGCCGTAAACGGGAAAATTTGTAGTACGAAGTGCCTGCCGGAAGTTGTGTCGTTCATCAAGGAACAGCATATGGGTGGTGTTTTGGCCGGATTTGGTGTCGGTCCACTACTCGAAGCGATCGTTGGACGAGATGGAGCGGCTGAATATCGATGTGGTACCCAAGTCAGCGAACTTGCTCAACGTGCTGCATTCCATTGAGAATTTCTGGGCAAATCTGAAGCGTAAGATCTACGTCAACGAATTTGTCGCGAAAACTGAGGAGGAATTGATAATTACATTGAATGATTGAACATGCCAACATGCATGCTTTAATCTGCCATGGCGAATGTTCCGGTTAACTACCGAGAGGCTGCTCGCTAGGGCGTAGAATTTTTCTGCAAGCAAGCTAACATAATTACTTCCCATGAGAAGTTTTTTAATCTCAATTATCTGTCCTAGTTTTTTTTTTATCACCACCCGAAAAAACTGCATTTTTGGAAATGTGAACTTTACATTATTCATTGTTTTTTCCTTAAGTGTTAAAAAGGGCGCATATAAAATTTTACGTATTTACTGAAAAATTAGCTGGCAAAATTTCCCTCAATAATTGACTGCGTAAAATCGGTCATTTAGTCTTAAATCAGTAATCTATATTAAAATGAACGTTAAGGTTTTGTTATCTCCGAAGAGTTAATAATAAAATACCGTCACTTTCAATGCTTAGAATTGAAAAATGTAATAAAAAGCATAACATTCACGCTTCATATTTTCTTGAACAAAACTCGAATTACGTACAGGAAACTAGTGCAAATTATGACAAGTTCTTTTATTGCGAGAAGTTGAGTTCTTTTTTTTGCGAAAATAGGAAAATGTTTTTTTCAACATGTTTCTTCACTGTGTTTTTATTGTAGGTTCAGTGTTGCAAATTTGAAGCTTGAAAATTATTTATTTCCTACCTGGAAATTTGTCGGAACACGTGAGCAGATACAAAGCGACATTTTTACATAAATAAATAAATTTTACTCCATCTAAAGGAGGCTTGAATCTTTATTTATCATTAAAAATAAAAACAAGTCTATCCAACACTAATAAAATAATTTTCTAGAATGTGGTGGCAATGAAAAGTTTCAAAATGGCGGGGTCTAATTACGGTCGATCTGGAATTCACCATCCTAGTGGCCATCAACTAGTAAACTGATTGGCTTGAGCAAAAGCAGGCTCTTATACAGCCTATATAGTGCATTCCCACTTTACTAGGATAGTATTCTGTCGACCGCGTTACGGAAAGCGAGTATAATTAAGGATTGAATATGCGTTCTAGTGTCGTATAGAAGCAGATATCAGAAGATGCCGTACTCAGCTACTCAACATTCCAAAAATTCAGTTCGGGCTGAGACATGGGAATGATGTTAAATTTTCAACCGCTTTTGTAAAGGCCTTTTTAACATTTTGAATCGAGTGTAATAAATGAAGGACAATCCGTTATTCAATTTAATATCGGACATGATGAGAATAAGGCATTTTTCTGTGAATATAGTGAAAGGTTGTTTTCGCACTAAATTGACGGCCGACAGATTTTGATTGTCAACATCATTGCTTGTGTGTTACCAGAATACGCCAGTTTTTCACTGGAAGAAGTACCAGTCAATGTACTGTACAAAGGCAGCTTTTTACTAAAGGAAGTTTTACTGCTTCTACCGCTGACGCTGTTATCACTACCACTGGCGCTGCTGCACTATAGGATTTCAGGCGGACAAAAATCGGAAAAGTGACTGTCGTTGATCTGTTTCTCTACATTTTTCATCGAAAGTAAACATTTCAACTAAGAAAAGTTCCAAATTTCCTGAGATATAAAGATGAAAAATGGTAAAAAAATGCACTTTTTTTGAGAAAAAGTAGAACCTAAAAAAATTTTTTTAAACATGATAACAGAACAACCATTAAGTGTATTATATTTTTGTAAACGTTATTGATTGGGCTTTCAGAAAAACGTGTGGTTTTGTGGTTTTATTGGTGAAAAAAAGAAAATAAAACGTAACAAAAAGAAGGAAATGAGAAAAAAGTCATTATTTTCAACTTTGTTTGTCGGCATCTTTTTACACCCAGGAGCTCCCGGGCTGGGTCCTTGTTTTTTTATGTTTCAAGTGTTTACTAACAATTTCTAGAGAGTTTAGCTGCGGCCACCTGCGACCAAGCGTTTAAAAATTTTTGATCCCTCTAGGAGATACACAAATTCAAACATATTGTCACCCTATTTTAAGACTGGACACCTTAAATAAAAATAAATTATTAAATAAAAAAATACGAGTCTAATTTTATTGGCTGGTGATCAATCTCTGCAATTTTGAGCGAACTGAAGCACTTGTGAAAATTTTTTTTTTGTTGTCTCAGAATATTCTACCAGATCTACGGAACGTCTTGACCCATACTCACCAAACTTGACATACATGTGCCTTACACATTAGAGGTATTCAAAAGTGTATGAGAAATGAGTTGGCAGCCTCTGAAAGGGAGGCTAGATTCCGAAAATGTCTATGTATAATTTCCGCTTTTCATACAAAAAAAATCCTCGCCACTATCAAAAATCATAATAAGTAAAAACATACCGAAAGTGTTCAAAAAATTATATAAATATTTTTGTCCGCTTGCTACTAAGCGAATCTGCCTTTCAACAATTTTTGGAAATAGATATACATTTGGGGCCATCCACATACCACGTGGACAGCTTTAAGGGGGGGGGGGGTTGGCTAATGTCCACGGTCCATACAATTTTTTTAGAATTTATATGGGCAGTTGTCCACGGAGGGGGAGGGAAGGGTCAAAATCGTTAAAAATCTGTCCACGTGGTATGTGGATAGCCCCTTTCCTATTTCCGCGTTTCGATTTTCATTTCACACCCCTATGTAGCCGAACTTTCTGAGAAACGTAGCTCTACTTCAAAACTGAAAAATACTCAGCAAAATCGTGACACACATAAAAAATGTGACTTCATTCGAATAGTACCGACTCTCGAACTGCCTAATTTTTGCAAAGTAAGTTTAAATTATGACCTTACTTTAGACAAAGACTGACTAATGAAGATTTTTTCTGAATTTATCTTTCTTGAAATGTAAATTCCTAAAATAGATCAGCACTCTAAGAATGAACAAAACTTCGATAACGTTCCAGTTTATAAGCTGTAAACAGTAAAAAAATCATTGTTTAATAGTTGTATAGTTTGTATTGAAAAGGAGAGTAGACAAAATTATAATAACGCTCATTTTGCGGTGGGGAGCGTAAGCGGTCTAAAAATATTGGAATTGATTGTGGCAGCTAGAAATTCAAAATAGATATACATAGAGTCAATAACTAGGAAAATATTGGAACTTGTTTGTTTGTTTATTTTACTTTTACTTTACTTGATAAATAACAAAAAACCGGGTTAAGTCTACAATATATTAGATTGGTTCAACCTACGCACAAACTTTCGGGATGGCTGGCCGAACTCAAACAAACCTTCAACACTCAAAAAAGTTCTGATTGCGGCGGTGACTGGCCCAGGGTATGGTGGAAGGTTTTCAGGATTACGTAATGCGAATCGAGTGATTTTTTTAGACACGTTCTATCCTCAGACACTAACAGTGAACAGTACAGAGCGCTTTCAGACAGTGAGGATCTTTGAAGTCTTAGCCAATTTTTATCATGAATCCCATTGTCCCAGCGTCGAGTGAAATACCAAGGACGCAAACACGGGCAAATCTTTTCAGCTCAAGTTCTTCAATGAGATATTTGACCTTGTTATAACCTTGCATTGTCCTATGCTAATCACTATGACACTAGTCAACAAACATATTTAGTAGAGCCTGTAGACGGCGTCAACGGACGGACTAACAAGCAAGACTCCAGTATCCAGTAGTCAGTAAGTATACGAACTTACAACCGATCTTCAATTGTAATATAGCATCATTAAAGGAAAACGCGAAAGTAAAGGCCCCAAGTGATGTTGGTAGGAGGAATGAGGTTTCGATAAGACTCCTTCCTCTTGACAAAATAAGTTCTTCTTATAATAAAACTGATCTCAGAAATACTTATCCTCTTCGAGAAATTGTAATTGACGACCACGGCTTAGCACGGAGAACAAGTGAAGAGTACAAAGCGCAAAGAATAACTATGATAACTATGATAATGACTGTTCAAATTTCTTGGAAACTTTTTGCCATATATCTTGATAACGAATGTATGTAGAAACTTAATCACTGAGTTTTTTGACGTCAAATTACTATAAAAACAATTCAACATTATTGGAATACAATTATTTGAGTTGTTTGTGAATCAAAAAAAGTGCTGAAAAATTTAACTTGTCTTTCATTTCTCCATCTTGGCCTTTTTGTTAAATAGTGTTTTATGAGAAGTTTCACAAAAAAACAATAAAATTCTTTAAATTTAGTTTATGCTAAAATTCCTGTTTGGGAAATTATTTTCAAGTTTATAAAATGTTTCCACCTTCCGAAAATATTCAATTTACTAAGCCGTAACACGTGTGTGAAATTAAAATTTTTCGATGGAATCTTTGCGTATTCACATCATTCGGATCCTGATACTCAAATGTTGAATGTACACAAACAAAATGTAATTGTCGAAAACCTCACATGCTTGCTTTTTAAACCTCACAATTGAAACTATAACTACTAGACGGTAATCATCTTTTTCCTCAATCAGAGGATCAGTTTGTTTTCGGAAACGTGCAACCTACATCCGTACTAAAATCCCATCTACCGACCGTAAAAAAGCAGCGAAATTAGTAATTACATCGTTCAGTTTCACTTTCATTGACCTTTCGAAAATGAATTTTTATTGTTTCAATGATCGCGTAACCGCACTAGCGGCGACGGAGGCGGTGGCGTATAGAGCGAAACCATATCAAATACCCACTGCGTGGGTATCGAATATTTTTCCCGTACCAAAACAATCCAAACAAAAGCCGAGGCGATTTGTACTTTCATTTTCACGCTTCTTGTTTTATTGTGTTTTGGTCGTCGATTGTTGTCGTCTTCCCCGTCCGCCGTGGGTGCGCATGCAGAGCCGCTGATTGAACTTGCGGGGTTGTAAATTAAGTGGCCGGAGATAAATCTGGATACTTTTACTTAACTCCTCCACGGCGAGGCACATGCATGCTAGAAGCCGTGAGAGAGGTGAAAGATGACGAAAAACCCCGTTGGTGACTCTGAATGCCTCACAGTGCAAATAGTTTTTAACGACGCGGACTCCCAGCGGAAACAAGGGATGCCCGCGCCGTTGACCCACCGCACCGGGGGACAATTAACCACCAACTTCGAGTAATGATGTGAAATCCCATCCGCTTGAAAAACACACGCGAATTTACAGCTAATTGCTGTCGAGGTAGTGCGGGTGACAGTTCGCTTCGCGAAACGAAATATTTCTCGTAAGAATTGCTTAAGTAATTCCGCTTTCGCTCAGGTGATTAAATTTTGCAACGCTTCAACGCTTCATAGTTGTCTGTTTGATAAAGCATATCAATAACATCAACTTAGTCAGATCATGCAATTTACGTCCAAACTCATCCCGGCTCTTCAAGGGCCTTTTTTTTCTCCGATCTGCGATAGCCACAACAAAACCGAATTCAAATTGCATCATAACCTTACTCAATTTCAATTGAACTTCGGAGCCTCGAAGGAACCGCTCGAATCGGAAAGCAGCGAGCGTAGCCGTGGTAATATTTGGTGATCAACCTCCGAATAACAAGTCCGATCAGTTTCTCCACTGCAATAGAGAGAAAAAAAAGTAATCGCGAACGCATCCAATTGAAAAAGACCTAGCCCAGACCGGTTCCTCGCGGTACCAAGGCATCACTGCTGCATCAGAAAGTACAGTTTCGAAATGCCACAGTGATTTGATCTTTTGCCACGTGCCGACCGCGCGGGCGGCCGCCATTCAGTTCTGCAAAAAATTTCCTTGGAATTTGAGGCGCGCTGCAGCGCTGCGAGTCGAACCTCTCTTATTATTTCGAGGTTTCGGCTCTTCATGTTTTTTGTTTTTGTTTTGTTCTTTGTGATGGTGATTCAAGTTTTGCACTTTTTCGGTAGTGACGATCCTCAAGACGTTCGCCAGCAACACCTTTTAACGTCTGGAATTGTTGGCCTGCCGCTAACCGTCAGTGTACAGTTAGGTGTGGCATCGGAACTGGAACTGTGGGAACATTGTTCGTAACATTTTCCACCGTAATTCATTTCGACTATTAAAGTTAGTTTTAATTTTACAGTTGGCATGAATAAAAAATAGATCTATGCAGTGTTTGGTATATTCTTGGTATTGTTATACTAATTTTATTCCGTGTGATCGATATTGGAACGAAACGTTAAGCCAGTGTTCTGGTATGTTCGGATAAAAAATTTTATTTGTCCTTATGTTTAAGTGATTCCAAATTCATCATTTAGTCCAGAAGAAAATTTGTAAATGATCTGGTTCGGTGCGCAATAAAATCTGATTCTGATCAAATTTCGAACCAAACGTCCCAAACTCTACCCGGTCCAATGTCGATCACTGCACTCGAATACCGTAAAACGTAGAAAACAGATAAATTTGGTTTTGTTTTTCCACCGTGTATCTTTTCGACATGTCAATCTTCGACAGTTGCCGTTCTCTTTTCTTGACTGACGATCGTTGACGTGTTAACGGCTATTTTTGTAACCACTGCATTCAGGATAGTCAAATTTCTGTTCCATATGCAGATGTTGTTCGCACTCTAGCAGCCCTCAAGAAGAAGACGTCCGAAGCGTCCAAAGTCCGTTCACTTAAACGTTTGCAGCCATTTTCGGACATAACAAAAATGGCAACACTAGGCACATAGAGCATGCGTCGCTCTATAAAAAGTGAATGTAAAATCAATTTCCTAATTGAAACAATTCATGTTAAAATTCCAACCATTACTTAATGATAAAGGGGAATCTCCAACTCACAGTAATTACCATCTTAGCAGCCAAATCGGGTACCCAGCAAAAGCCAAAACGGTAAAAAAACTATCATCCAAGCCCCATCCCATAGCGGCTTTGCAAATTTCACGAAACCGTTGAGTGAACCAAACCGTAAAACTGTGTCATCACTGGATTTCACCAAATGAATTGACGACACAGTCAGTGGAATCACAACAACTTCAGTCGCGCCTTGCTTCTACGGCTCGTACCGCCAAGATCATCTCGATGCCGAATGGCGGCGCGGACAATTTAGCCTGCCCCTCTCTCTCTCTCGAAAGCTGGTTGAATGTTTTTTGCCTTATATTCCGCCACACCTGCCTGGCTACGGGGCTGCCACAACAACTCTGCCTTAACTCTCTCTAATCATTACTAATGCAGTCTATAATTGTTCTTCTTGCATTCGTTTTCCAGTTGTAAAATGTAGCTGAACCGCTTGAGGCTATGGAGCAGAATATATTTGACGTTGCCGATGACATTTCATTCCCCTGGTTGCCGGCGTATGCCGAAGCGACCGAATCGAGCTCGCTCGCGGTCAGCTCGAGTCGGATGCTGGAAACCATCGTGGAGGAAACCTCGGACGACGATGATGGACGGGGACAGGCGTCCTTGGAGCAGCAGGGCTGGTCCCAGTTTGATCAAGTGTGGAGCTCAGCCGACTCGGATACTGGGTCGGTAATACGCGTTGATACACCCTCAGGTAAACGAACACCATCCTTTAAGGGGCGGTCATCGTAAATTTCTGTACTCTCCCTTTTTTAGACCAAGACACAATGTCCGAACGTGACTTCATCTGTCCACCCAAGCGTAGGAAGCAAGACAACGGGTATGATGGAGCGGATTTTGTCAATGGAGTCAGTGAGCTTGCCACAAATGGCTACGGTACTTATCGCAAGATGCGAATTTACGACCCGGAGGGACAAGATGTTAACGAGTATTTTATGAGGCGACCCAATGAGCAAAGGTAAGTGACGTACGCAGTGTTAAAGGGTGGAATTCAAGCGCGCACTTAGACTGGTTGCCGATCACGGTTGCATCTTGCAGACAAATACTATCAGTACAGTCATAAAATCTTAAATTTAATTTATTTTGATATATTTTAATTTACACATCATTTTTACATTTACACCGAAAATCACTCACTTCAAATTAATCTATTCTATTGAGTAAATTATCATAATAATCGTTGATCTGGTACCACTGCTTATGAAGCGTTAGGCATTTATGCATCTAAAGCTCGCTAGATGCGTTGCGTGCTAGTGTCTCACAGAGGGCAGCGTGATACAAGTGTTTTGCACTTTCGCGAGCAGGTATAAAAGATTGTATGTAGCGTATGGGTATCTTATTTCACATTGCTTTATTTAGAACCAGAGTAGGCAGTGTGACTTTGCACTCGTATTCAAGTGAGTTTTAAAACTTGCTTGCACATTTATTTTCGGTTCGCACGTAAACCCTACTAACAGTGCATTACACTTGAGTTAGATTTGAATTTGAATCCTGCATAACAACAATTGCATAAAAATCGAATTGCGATGAAATTCGCGCCGCGTCTGCTGCAACAGTTTGTTGCATTTTCCTTTGAAAGCATAAATTCGATCTGAAAACAAAACTCATCGCATCACATCATCGCCTGCATCGTTGGATACATCGTGCACTGCACGCATTTAAACTCAATCGATCAGAGTGTGCGGTGCAAAAAAACTCAAACTATCGAGAGGAAGCAGATTCAAGTTGGATTCAAATCTGGAAAAGTGTTACTCAGTTCAACTTTGCACGAGTTCATGCCATCACTGTTTAGAACATGAGTAGAATATTGGAACACTTTGATTTTTTAAAATGCAGCCAGTCTGAATCTACTTTTCTTGTTTAACTGTTTATGTATCTACTTCTTTTTTTTCAATTAGAATGTTCTTTGCAAAATGTATAAAAATGATTGTAAATAATTAAAAAGTGTATGATGAAAAACAATGAGAATAAATTAAATTTATTTTGGAAATACCAAACGTTGAACGTTGGCTTGCACGATAGGTTATTAATAACGATGGGCAATATATTTCCAAACATAAACAATTTACATTAAGGTATTAATTTGAATTTCATGATGTACCGTTCATGAGTTATGAATGATGTCCGAGCTAGGCTTGCGTGCTGCTGCGTCTCGCCGCCACTGGGCATATTTTTGCACACCGATTTTTCGGACAAAATGGTGCTTACCATGTACACCCAGAGACTCCAACTTAGACCCAAATAACAAACGACTTATCAATTAATGTATCGATGTGAATGTGATTATAAGCTAAACCGCTCATCAGTTATATCGGCATATTTCCCTGCTATTTCTACCATTGGAAGTAACCAAAAATTCAATGCCTTGAGAAATAAATTTTGAGTTCTCTGCAAACATTTTCCCCTTAAATCGTTCGGAATTACCGAATTGGTTGTAAAGCATGCTCAGCATTTTGGAACAGTTATAACCTAAAAAAAAATTTCCACATGGTGGCAGAAAGTTACATAAAAAATCAAATTATGCTTTAACATTTTTTTTCAAATTTAGAACCAGAAAATTTTTTTAACCAACTTTATCTTTGTTTTTTATTTGTTTTTGTTTCAAAACATGATTTTGTATAGTATCCACTCATGTTTGTTGATTTATTTTTGGTGTATAAACATTCGTGTATTTTTTTTCGGAATCTTTTTTTTTAAAGTCCAGTCTGCATTCAAAACATGTCTGATTCGGCAGTTGCTGACCCTTCGCAGACTCTCTTCATTCTTTACGCTATTTCTCTAACATCTCTGCATTCATTCAATTATGAATAATCGTGAGTTTCGAACGTTTTTTTCACTCAACATTTATTTTCAAATTTTTGAGTAGTGATCGATAGATAGATTTTTTTATGATTTCCGCTTAATAGTATTCTGTTAGTCTCAGGTTGATATTTTTACTATTAAATATCTTATTGTTGGTGGTCTGATGATTTTCTTGAAAAAAATTGTAATATTAATCGCTGACTGACTGTTTGCCGTAGGGATGACAGTCCATATGAACTGGTTCATAGAAAAGAGCGAAAGAACGAACGGCTCACGAAAAAGAACCATGGTTCTTTGAGCGCACCAGAACTGATGGGTTCGCGCGAACCCGAAGTTTACCGAGGAACCACGAACTGTCAACGCTCGTGAATCATTGTAAACCATGAGCCGTTCATATGAGTCGGTTCCGAACGGTGAGTGAGCGGTTCAGAGCCGCTCTTGCAAAAGAGCCTTTTCGCCCACCCCTAGTTTGCCGCCGTGTTGAAAATTCTTCATTTTTTTTGTTTGGCATAACATTATAGAGCAATCATCGCTGGAACCAGGCCATTAGGTTTGAAATTTTGTAAAATTGTGCAAAATTGCCAGATGAAAAAATCAAAATAATAATAATAATGACATTTTAGTTTTATCAAATTTGTAGAACCAAGGGGTATTATTTTTAATAAAATAAAAAAAAAACAGCAATTTTGCAGCTACATTTCTGAAAATTATTATAGAACCTACTACAAATATCGCTTCATTTAAAGAACAATGATAGGGTTTTCATTTTAAAGTGATCAAAATTGTTGCCGCCACTTTGGATTTGGTCACCATCTTGGATAATATCAGAAAAATGCGTTTCAAACCTTGTTAGTAAGTATCCATTTTCAATCTAAGAAAAGCATTGGAAAGCTGAGCAAAAAGCATGCCATGTCATGAATTTTGACAACTTTTTTCACAACTAAATTTTTGCTGGGTTGAAAGTTTTCAATTTACCGAAAATGCTGTAAAAAGACTCAAAAAAGTGTAATAAAAAACGGTCTAACTTCATCCTTTTTGGGAAAATTAATCACTCCAACTGGAAACAATCTTAAAAACTCGCGAAATGACACCGCAGCACCTTGCATACTTTTCATCGATTAGCTCTACAGCAGTCTCTTATGTTACGGACAAAATATGCGCAACTTTTTGTTTAAAACCCACTCACCTACAACAGAAAAAAATATCATTTTTAGAAAATTAGAATTCCGACAGTTAAAAGCTTATCGTATCTCGACTTAGAGTCAAAATCGCCGGTGTTAGAGAGCTCAAATAAAAGGATTTCCGATACTCATTGTTCAAGCAGGCTGTATGTAGATAAGCCTAAACAGATTATTAAGCTAGATTGTTGGAAATTTTGCAAAGGCACAGATATTCCAATCATTAAAGATATATTTAAGAGCTATAAATCGTTGTCGAAAATAGAACAGTTTTAAATTACTAGATGCTGGTACTTAACCATCAGAATTAGGATAGACGCACGTAAATATTTTTATGATTGCAGTATAACAATGCCAGGTATTCGAGACGAAATCAGTATAACAACATCTAGAAGATGTGAAAACAGACAGAAACGTTTGCTTTCAGGATCTGTGAACGTACTTATAGCTAATTTCGAAAAGAATAGTTTCCGAATATCAAGATTAGATTTTAAATTCTTGCGTAACTTCAACAACCAGAGTTCGTACTTATCGGAAGTTCAGGTACGCATAGAGTATGTGTATTATGTGTACATTTAATGTACGAGAACATTGACCTTTACTTACGTACAGTAAAAGCATTACCAATGCTACCTTCCTTTTAATGCTACTTAATTCATAAAAACTCTCTCTCCCTAATGTTATTTTTTTGTAGGATATTAAGAATTGCTGCTTTTCTCCATTGAAGTAATCAAGTCGAAAATTTGGTAGAGATCAAAAATCATTATCAACTAGTGCAAACGAATTGTCAATGTGAAGAGTAGGTAGACAGTTTTAGTCGCTCATTCAAACAATCCCTAACTCATTCCTGTATCACTAAGGTAAATTAACATAGGCAAATTAAAACTTTTCAACACCATAATGTATTCTAATTTGAAAATCCATTGGTACAAAAAGTATACATCTTCGATCTTGAATCGGATCTTAATCCAAATAAAGCCATTGTGTATGCAGATATTGCTAAAAACTATAAGGTGATAATTTGAAATGTCATTCAATCTCACTATTTTGCAAAGCAAATGATCCCAAATCATTTGTTTGCAATCTACTACAATGACGAAAATGTGTCACATCACAAGACATTGATCCTGTTTAAGATCACAGTTTTATTTAAGTGTGGTCGCAAGAAAATTCATTTGGGACCAAATAACCAAATCCTGGAGAAAGTGATCAAGATTCAATCAGAAGTAACCCGTCCATGTGGCGGGTGCGGTGCAGGTTAGCTTGACTGACTGCACATATCAATGGTAACTACTCCGTGATTGAGCGGAATCAGTAAAATTGCACGGTAAATCAACTGAATGGAGCTGAGAATGACCGACCATTCTCATTGTACAAGTTTTAGTGGCTCAATACTTTTTGAAGGATTGGCGCCGGCCACGTCCTTGCAATCAGGTGAGAAGAATGAAGAGATGTTAGCACGGCCCTCGTTGTTTGTAGACCATGTTAACCTCTGCATCTTCACAAAGGCCACAGGACGAAAATTTTGGGTAGTAGGGAAGGTAGACATGCTGTTGTGACCAGGTACGCGTGTGCTTGGTGTGGTTTATAAAATACACAAATTTCACTTTGTAGTTTTTATTTAAGAGAACGACGGTATAATGTTAGATTAAAACTATCAGGGTGGCCAGCGGATTTTCAATTTCAAAATCCCGGTTTTTTCCGGTTTTCCCGGTTAATAATTATTGTTTTTCCCGGTTTTCAAAACGTGAGGATTAATAGGTTCAACGACATTTATTCACTGAAAAATTACAGTTTTGTTAGACTTAAAATTTTATTCAGTGTAGGTGTGTCTCCCATTGTCAGTGGCAAGACCTCTGGAAGTCTGAAAACTTACCCCGAAGGTTTCTTCACTGCAGCGAACGTGTAATTATCAGATGAGTGAAGGGTAATAGAAAATTAAAATGTAATATTGTCAAAAAAATATTTTGAAAATATTATTCAAGCCTATTAGTAGAAGGATATCAAATAACGAAACATATAAAAAAAAGTTCCCATTAATTTCTACTATTTACTTTTAAAGGCAATAATAAATTTACACGTCGGTAGACACGAATTTCGAATTACTGAAGAAGACTATATCTCATAATTCAAAATACGTATCTGCGGACGAGTTTATTTAATATTTACTGTTGAAGATAATAGTAGAACTCAATGGAAACCTATAATTTTTTCGATTTTTTTAGAAGACAACTTATAGGAAAAGGTATATAGAATTTTTACCTTAATTTATTTTGCCAAATCTTTAATCTGTACCCCACCAGCCACGCTTATTGATTCATATACAGTTCTTGGTGCCACTAGACTATCTTCCAACAAGTTTTCCACAAGGCATTTATTGTTAATAGAGAAACCTCCTTCAAGCGCCGCATTGCCATGCGATAAAATTAAGTTTTTTTTCATGTAAGATTTGAGATTTGGAAATATTTACCGCAGCTTGACATAACATTCCATCAAAAGATATCTAAGCGCGCATCTACCCGCCATGCAGCCAACGGCGGCCTAAACGATGGGGTTTCGGAAAGAGCATCAAATTCTTTTCTTTTTTTGTCAGCAGCAAATCCAGTAATATGGTTCCTTTGAACAAAAGAATCTAGACAATATTCCAGTCGCTTTTTTGAAACATCCATTGAGCTCAAAACAACACTGGGACTGAGGCATGAAACATATCTTGTCAGTGTATACGACAATGGTGGACGATTTAACATGTTTTTGAGAAATCCTATGTAATAAGAACGACATGCAGAACGAAAAACCAGAAGATCTTTCTCTGGAACTTTTCCTCGAAATAATGAAATCGTTTTTCATCGCTGCTTTAGCACCAAATCCAATATCTACTTTTTCCGCAGGTAACAAATTATCATCCGTTAGTGAAATTTCAATAAGCGATTTTGCTTTCACGTTCAGACATTCTGTTTTCAAACATTTGTGCATCACATTTTCATACAGAAGCGGTGCCATTGGTTTATCAGATTGGAAAGTGATCAAGAATGGTTCAATAGCAGATGCTGCTTGAATAAAAAAATTCAACTTTACCTCGAACAAACGATCGTTTGAAGCGTTTGCCAACACAGAAAAATGCTTTGATTTGTGAACCGCTGGAAAACTTCGTTTGAAATTCGTTTTCGACTCTTTCACATGTTTCTCCTGTTAAGTTTGTACAGCTTTTATGTATCTACGTAAACCGGGAAGCATTTTCAAGGCGCGTTCAGCAACGCCACGGTTTTCTACCCACCGCACGCCACAGTACTTTAGGGGGAAAATGTGTGTCTTTGCTACCGCTGTATATTCTGCTCGGCGCAATGGAATGTCTTAAAAAAAAAGTAAAGGGAGTTTAAAAAGTCTTGTATATTCCAATTAGTATCTTTCATTCCAGATTTAAACGAGTTGTGCACAACGTGCAGGCCACAGCTTCCAAGGTTTAATTTTTTTTTTGAGTTTTGCTGCTGAATATCAGCCGAAAGATCATTGAACAATTTCCAATTTACGTGCGGGTCGTCCATGCACAACTGTGTAATTTTCAACAGTATAGACGGCTCAGTTTTAAAACAATTTTTCAGAGCGTGTCCACCTGATTAGACTCTATTCCAGAATCGAACGCAAACGTCCATCTGCTGTTTCTGTGAGATTTTATTCATTGTTTCGTCGAATCCGATCACTATCTCTTCGACGTCTAGTAGTACATTTAGCAATTTGTTGGTAAAATATGGCGCCAAACCGTAATTCACCAAGAATCCCACCTTGGTTCTTCCGAGGGCCACCTTACCAGCAATAACGCTGTCCGGAAACATTAATTTGAATAATCCAGCGCAATGAAATGTGCTTGTGCACACATGCTATTGTCCACAGGATCTCAGCTGACGTTACTTTCTCCATTTAGATATGACGGTGTCAGTAGTATCGGATAACTTTCCAGAATTTATTCCAGAAACCGGTATACTTTTCAGAAGATTGCTGTTCTTTGTTATCTATAAATATCAATAAACAAATTATCAAACATTATTAGTTTACACTTTTAACCATTTATCACGGAAAAACTGGAAATAGGCAAATTAGTTCGGCGAACAGTTATCTGCTGCTGGCGTTTTTTCGATTTTTCATGGCTGACGAATGCAACTCGGCCCAAGGTGCCATTTTGGGTCCTTCAGAACCTCTGAAGTCCACGGAAAATGTTCTATGTAACGTTCAGAAAACGTCGTAGTCATTGTTTTTTAAATTTTTCACAAATTATTGTATACTAATTTACAAAACTTAGTTAACTTGAATGTAGAACTAAAATGGCAAAAAATGAATGAAAATGTATAATTCGGTACGTAACTATGAAACACACACAAACAATGAATGACACTAGACATCGGCTTTGTTAAGTTGTGAATGTTGCCACTGCCGGTGCTACTGCAAAATTTTGCGAAGTGAGACAAAAAACCGTTCCGATTTTCAAATTCCCGGTTTTCCCGGTTCGCTGGCCACCCTACACTATAAACCTGCGCGCGGTTATTACTTAGATGAATGAGAAAATAAAAAGATAAAATTATACCTTAAATAGAAATAGATGAAAAAGAACTAATATTAGGAATATATAGTCGACATTTGAAACTTGTGTACAAAACCGTATCGTTCAAAAGCTGGAGAAATAATGAAAAGGACATGAGAATAGCCATCAAACCAAACTTCAATGAAAGTTTCGAGTCTTGATCAATCGTAACATTAATCATGAAATAGCCTATCAAAAGCGGATTTTCGAAAAAAATATACGAAGCCGAAAATATGGGTTCGCTTAGGCAAAAGCCTTTCAATACACGGCGTCTATTAAAAAGCTGACCAATCGATTCCAAAACAGCCCACTGGGGTACACTGGGTGTATAAAATACGCAATACACTCCAGTTTTTTTTTTTAGTTTTTTGTTGAAGCCATATTTTCATACCGGTGACAGCCCACTGCGCATACAGGATAATTCGAATGAAAAATGTTAAAGGGTATGTGCCTAAGTGCACAAACGTAGACTTGAGGTAGGGTGTCTAAGTTCAAAAACGTTGGCTTGACGTTGCCATTCTCATACTATACAGCACACCATACGCGTACGTTATACCATACCATACACACCTAACGAATAACTTACAAACACTATTCAGGGAAAACCGAAAAATATTCAGTGAAAAATTTTTAACCCATAGGCGATTCTTTTTTAAACGACTCTCTAGCAAAAAAAAACTGATTTTTCTAGCATAAAAAGCTAATTTGGGGCCACTACGGTTCGGTTTCATATCCAATTGAATACTTTTTTCACTGGGATTTCAGAGTTGCGTTAATCTACATTGCTAGCCAATGACTTGGCATTGCAATGTAGATTGCTAGCCAATGACTGAATGCGTGAAATCATTTCGGCATTGCTAGCCAATGACTGAATGCGTGAAATCATTTCGTCTATGCACATGTTTTTGATGTCTGCGTTAGGGAAATAAGCCAATCGTATAAAAAATGTTGGTGGATATTTGACCTTGACTCTTTTCCGTAATTTTTACCAAATAAGAAAATGGTTAGGATAATCATAATGTACAAATCTTGTATATTTTGAAAATCTATATTCAATCAAAATGAGATGAATCAATCGTGCCACTTCTCTTTATACATCATTGAGCTAATTTAGCAGCAATGGTGTCATTACTGGTGTAAATACTGGATCAAATTTGCAGGGTGGCGAAAAGCTGCAGAATCAGGAAATGCCAGGGAATTCATTTATGAACAAGGAAATCAGGGAATATCAGAAAAAGTGAAAAATATTCAGGGAAAATTTTTTAACCGAGACGCGATTTTTCAAACGACGCTTTAGCGCAAAAACTGATTTTTGTAGCATTAAAGACTGAAAACCTGTTTCGGAACTCTGAATTTCGCTTTTCTAGAGAGAATCGACAAAAAAGTAAATATCGCAAATGTGAACAAGATTCGGAATTGAATAAAACATATCGACTTTGGATATTCGAACCATTTTGTCCGGATAACCGAGCCACTGAATAATCGAGTCCAACCTGTGCTGACAAAAACTAAATTGTTTTTTATGAACATTAAATGATTATATATAAACATGCTTTTTCATTGTGTAGCATTTGCGATTCCGTCTTTATCATCACATGTTTGCTACTAGCTCGCACGTACTTGAAGCATACACGCAATATGTCACCTTGGTTAACACTCTTTGATTCATGCGCATTGATAGCGAACCAATGCAATGAAGGTTATGCTAGTTACCGCTAGGTGTTTTATTTATGTTTTCTGGGTTGAACCTGAGAAATTTGAACCGTTTCACTATGAGGATTTTTTTCTCTATTGCTATTTTTTTGTTCAACTTCGACAATCAATTCAAAGTGTAAATGTACCTAACTCCGTCACATTACAGAAAATTTCAATCCGCTGCAGATAATTTTGCGATTCTTTGTGTGAAAATAAAATATTAATAAAAAATAAAATATATAATTTTTTTATATAAAAACGCAAACGAATAGGTTTGAATATTAAATCAATTTGTTTGGCTTCTCCCGCAACAATAATTCTCGGGTACATGGTGAATTCAATCTATAACAGTTGAAGTGTGAGATAAATTTGAGCTTGACGCTTCAGTAACATTACTAGAAAAATAATACGAGGAAAGATGGCTTCGTTATGTGTTCGCTTCATCACCTTCGCTTATATAAAATCTCACAACGGAGTCACTCCACGCTAAAGCAACAATCGACTCGGACCAATTATTTTCAATTTAGCAGCACGTGTGTATAGTTGCTTGCGTTTGGTACAGATTTCATGGATTTTATACAGACCTGATTGATTTCCCGAAAGAGCCGGCTCCAAAACAGCACTTATAAATAAAATGTAATACGTTGGAAAAATGGTATGCTTGATTAAAATGGCGTTTTCGATAAACTTGCAGATAGTAAAATTGCTGTTCTAGAGAAAAAAAATCGCAAATATTGCTCCTTTTCACCTGCATCATTTGATTTTTTTTTAAATTTTCTGCTGGATATCGTAATGTTATACAAATTTACTTTATCCAAAAAACAGTGTAAATTTTTCTCCAAATCTGAAGTGTCTGAAATTTTGCCGGCCATATTCCCGTTTTCAATCAAGCAAACACTATTTTGCAAAATGGCTTCCAACATGCATACGTTTCACCAAATTAATCACCGAATTTAGTCAAAACAATCATATGTAACCGATGAAAGGCGTCATTTAAATTTTCTTCTTTACACTAACCTGTTTCACTTCGCTTGTCAGTATCGCGTCATTATCGGACTGTTACTGCGTTTTTCGTAAGACCACTCCTAACAAGCAGATTGGTTGACGTACGTCAAAACATACCGCAAATAAGCGTCAAGCATCACATTTTAAGACCCGAAATAACGCAGCCGTTAAGCGCCGGGCTTATGTTGTTGTCGAAATATATGTAACAGCTAATTTGGGAGATGATCATCGATTGTTGTTTACAGTGGAGTGATTATACTACCATAAGCGTCTGATTTCTCGGCACCGAATTCCACGCTGGATTTATTGCTTAATCGTTTGAGTGCACTCTTGAAGAGTTAATTCGTGTGTCAATTCGAGTGAATCATAATTCTGCAGCCTACGCATACGATTTAACACCTTTGCGCGTTATTGCACCGCTCGGTGCGGGTCTTTACTGCGGATCATTTGGTGCTGTTTCGCTCCCACTCTCAACTCAAAACATTGTTGTGATGCTGAGTAGTTGCTTGTTAACAGGCTTGTTTCAGTGCTGGAGTACTTCCGCGCGGACTGTCGAATTTAAGCACTGCATATACGGATTTCAAGCGAACACTCCTCTGCAGTGTGAAATTTTGTTTACACTAGATTAATGCTTCGAGGTGTTAGTCGAGTACCCTTGAGGAGTGCTGCTTTTTCGACACAGTCGATGCGTGACCCAAATTCCGTTGCGCTCTGGTCTGGATGGAGTAAATCCCCAATTGGGTGGTGCCTACCTTTTTTTTGTTCGTATATATATCGTAATATATCGTGAAGCCGAAGCCATCGACGGTGCAGTTCAATGTCACTCAAAACGTCTAACCGTGTCACTTCAAATGAAGGTACGTACACAAAATATAAGGCAGCACAGCGAAGAAGGAAGAACCCTTGGAAGTGTGGTATATTGCTGCCACCGCCACCGCCTGTGCGAACATTACAAATGATAATCCAGCAAAGTTCGTTCCTAATTTGGCGACAATTAAACCTTCGTTTTGCGTGATTCCTTCCTACCGCGATACGTGCCTGGAATGAAGCAGGTGGCGGTCAATCGGGCCAAGAAACTGTCACTAGGATTAACTTTGAACAAATTTTTCAGTAGAATCTGAGTGGCATTGTGTTATATTGTTGAATATTTTCCAATTTCACAAGGCGCATTAGTGTACGGTTTGGAATAAATGTTTCCTATTTTAAAGCTCAGCGTTTGCGAAATATCGATTTATTCAAATTCCTTCTTGCATAGCCGTGCGCAGGTTATTCGCTTGGGGTCAAGATCTTACCCGAATGAGTTTGTAGAATAGATAAGCCGAAAAATAAATAAATTGTTTCATAAATTAAATTAGCACTTGTTAGATTTTTCCCAACCTTCCCATTAAAAGCGGTTTGTTTTTCTTCCGTTTGCTGGTTTGAACCCCAAAAAAACCGCATGCGCACGACTATGCGTTCTTGGCTTAGTTTCAAGTTTAGATACAACGTATCGCCGTAATACAAATAAAGTAAATTTATTCCGCTGTCTTATTGAAACCACAATAAAACATTCTGAATATCGCGGTGCTGCAGGGTCTGCATACAGAGTAACACTTCTCAGATTAGGCGATGGCGTTGGCATTATCCGAATTTTTTCTAATGTACAGCTGTTTTTTTAATCATTTCGGAGCTGTGCGTTTTGACCTTTACATTTTTTTTGAGCCTCCAACCTCCAACGACAGATTCTTAACTATACAAAAGCACCGATCGCGTGCTCTAGACGCATTTTCTTGCTCATATCGGTACCGCGGGACACGAAACTCAAAGCTGACACTTTGTTATTTAGTTGTTTTGATATATGCACAGCCAGGCACATAATCAAGGCACTTATGCGAGAGATGTGTGCGCCCTAGGAAAGAATGGGGGGAGAAACTGATTAAACTGAGTGAATAATTGACGAGTAATCCCCCTAGTCGATGGTTTCGGATTTCGTGATGTAGATATTTTTATGCTGTTTATGACTTGTTGTTCGGAATTGAATGTAAATAAATGAAACGCTGCAAAACCGTCACTGGGCTGACTGACACACCTTAAAACACCGATACGATGATCGATTGCAAAATCGCCGCTGAGTCGGCAGAAAACAACCCCACCTCTAAGGCATAGAACCATGTTATTGTTTGTTATCATTCACTTTCCGTTGTCATCGGTTTGCTTCATATATACCTAGTCGTGTGATTACAGCTTTTGTCCGCCGCAAGACAACCACATCCAACGCTAGGTCTCACAGTCAAAACAGGCCGCGCCGTCCGATGAGTTCGCCGTTCGCAGTCGAGCAGTTTACATTTACCGTGCGGGAAGTGGAAACCGAAAATCGTCTGTACGTATTTTATTGCGAAAACACACCAGCCGCCTCCATTGCATTGGTTGATCGTAACGCGCGTAACCATCAACAATATATCAACACTTCGAAACCGGCAGCTCAGTTTAGCGCTAATCAATCCAACCCGAATGTGGCTGCTGTTCACTTTTCGGCGCTGACCTACTGGCGGCGCGTTGGCGTAACTTGGCGCGGGGCGATTTATTACAGTGCTGTGGTAATGTGAGCAGTAATTTAAGGAATTGTGCCATTCGTTTTAATGGTCGCCTGGTTGCTTTTGCGGCTCAGCCAACCGTCATCGCAGACTTTAATCATCTCTTTCGCTATCATCTGCGTGCATCATCGACTACGAATAAACTGGGCTGTTGTTGTTGTGCTCGGTTGTATAGGACCATCAACAGGCTGTGCGAGAGCTTTCAATTCGCTGTGTTTCGAATTCCTGCAGATTGAAGCTACTTGATAAAGAAACCGCGTCCAACTGTGTGCGCCGGGTGTAATAAATGTGGCCCGTTGTTCCTTCGGTATATAGTTTTCTGTGTAGGTTACCTAAAGTGTTTTTTTTTATTTCTTTTCGAAGCGAGCACGGCCACGACGCCACCGCCGATGCACGAACGACGACGACGATGGCGGTAGTTTTTCAATACTGTGTGTGGAGACGCGTTCGAGAAGAAACGAATGCAAACCAGATGGACGCTACTAGTACTAGCGTATAACCTAATGATGTAGACTAATGGGGTGGTATTAAAACCATTACTAGTTCTACGTGTAGAAAATTATTTACTGTGGTAATAAACCAATCACCAGCCAATCATTGAGAATTTTCGTAGTACTTGAGACACGGTGCTTTTTATTGACGCAGTATCTGGTACGAATAGTTAGAAAGTGCACACAACTAACTGAATAATTCCGTGTGAATGATTTGGCATTGGTAATTTGTAGGGTCGCCATTTAACCATATATCGTAGAATATGAAATTTGTGTTAAATCTTCTCAATAAATTGGGAAAAATAAAAAAAAATCTATCAAGAATATGTATTCTCGATAAACAAATTTACAAACTGTTTCAAATAGCATGCAAACCATAATTCAAAATTAAAAAAAAAAAGATTTGTTCATCTATCAATTACACTCGCGAACACAGGACTTGCCCTAGAGCTGAAACTGAAAAAAATGAAGATTACAGCTTTTCAACCAGTCCAAAATTCGTTGGTGTCCATAGTGAAGATAACTTTTTCAGAGACTTAAACGAGTTTACCCATAAGCGAGAATTATCCTTTTGAAAGTTTGCTTATAGAAAAATCAAACTAATTGGCCAATAACTTGATGCTTCAGCTGGTTTTTACAGGTTTTAGAGTTGGAGTAACTTTGGCATTTTTCCATTTCTTCCTATTTATTTTTTACTCAAAACATCAATATCTAAGCTCAATTTTATTTAGCTCTTCAAAAGCGGGATTTTCCATCTTGGATTGAAAAAGGCCATAATGAGTTATATATGAAAGAAATTCACAGTTTTATTGAACAGGAAGTAATCCCATTGAATTTTAAATATTTTCAGGCATCGATTCCCTGTCATTCTGATTTCGGAAATATGTACTCATATGAAGAGATTTTTGAACAGTTTACTCGATTTTACTCAGTTTTCTACCATTTTAAATTAAAATATAGCGTCAAACTTCATATTTCGGTCTCTGGACGTCATCTTTTGGCCTCCTGGTACGACCGAGGTGCGACTATCATCCTCGAATTTTGCTTAAAATTTGGAATCACTACCGATGTAGAAAAACTACCATAACTTGACGTCAACTCACTTTTGAAAATACCCGTTTCCATATTGAGGGGTTTTCGTGGATTTTTACTTCTTCGTGTCTTCGTGGAAGTCATCATCTTAAAATTCAAAATGTTGTTGGAGCGATTTACGGTTTCTAAACGGGGCCCTGGTTACGTAAATGTCAATATTCAGTAGTATTTGAACAATTTCTTAAATTTTACTGATCTCTACAGAAACAAGAAGTCGTCAACTTCAATTAAAAGATAATGTTGACTATTGTTTTTGGCCTTCGGATGTCATCTCGATTTCGAAAATAACCAAAATGCAAATTACACTAAGGTCGCTTTTTACGCGGGTTTTTTACGCGGATTCCGGAATTTACGCGTTTTTTTTTCGTGGATTCCGGAATTTACGCGGTTTTTTTTACGCGGATTCCGGAATTTACGCGTTTTTTGACGCAGATTCCGGAATTTACGCGGATTTCGGTTCCTCTTCACTCGGATTGCAGAATTCGCGCGGTTTTTCTACGCGGATTTCGGAATTTACGCGTTTTTTTTACGCGGCACGTATCCCCGCGTAAAAATCGACTTAAGTGTATATTCGTTTTTCGCAGAATCTCAGATACCGGAAGTTGCCATCTGGAATTTCAAATTGTCGTCGGAAAACGATTTCCGGTTCCTAAGCGTCGGCCTGGCTCCGGCAATACCCATGTTGTGGGGTTTTCAACAGTTTTATACAACTTCCAGAAACCACAAGTCGCCATCTTGAAATTAAAAATGGTGCCGAACCTTTTGTTCCGAACAGGAGATTATCCTCCCCCTTTCCAATACATTTTTGTGAAGGAAAATCGTATGCTAACTTTGGCGGGAAACGGTTCAGGCATTCAAGAGTTATGCTGGAACATACATACATACAGAATTTGTCTTTTAAATAAATAGATTCATACTATTTTTTCGGTTTCGAGCAACGGCCAGAAAGCAAATCGAAGGTCGCGATTTTGTTTTCGAAAATCATCAAAAATAAATCACGCAGAGATTTACAAGTTTGCTGTGAAATACGCTCAGCAGTTCGAGATAAAAAAACATATTTTAAAAACAGTTTACAGAAAGGAAAGTTCAGAGATTAGCCTGAAAAGTTATCCCCGCACAGTGGTCTGGAACTGCATATAGTCGGAAAAAAGTCAATTTTTCAACTTAATGCATCAAGCCTACTCTCTTCGGGAATCAATTTTGCAGGGTTTGAGCTAGTGAAAATCATCAGAATGTTCGGATTATTATTGTTGTCATACATTTAACATTGTTGAAAAAGTAGGCTTCTTGTGCACTCACGACTTCTCTATTTTCACGTTGTTTACCCAAGTGATTTATTACAGAAGCAGAAGTAGTAATGAATATTAAAATAGTGTCGAATCGCTTATATGGCCTCATTCTAGCATTCTAACAACTTAGGATATCCTTTTTAGAGTTGTTTGATGGCAATAAGCCCTTCACAAAATAAGTATAATGAAATACTTGGCACTCCAACTTCATGTAGAGTTTAAAATGGTATCCCCGCCGTTACCCGCGTTCATTCAAAAACTGAAATGTTCCCTCGTGTTCATACAGACAGGAGCAAAAAAGTTTTCTGGGCAATTTTCTAAACGTTCACAATATCAAAAACAAAAACGAGCGTGCGAAGTGCAAGCGGCCTTTTTTTAGCAAGGAATGTTAGTTTAGAGCGTCACTCATTAAATTTATATCCGAACTACCTAAATATTAATAGCTGTAACGCATACCTTAACTTTGTTTGATATATCTGAATCGTGAAATGAGAGATTTTTCGGGGTTTTATTTTTTGACATGCTAGAAGTAGCCGTAAATCATGTTTTTTTTTAAAAAATAGCTCAATTTCTCAAAAAATACATAACGTACTAACTTTATATCCCAAAAGAGTTTCTCAAAATACTATTCTCTACAAACTTTCTTTAGACATTATCCTTCTATTTTGCTTCCTTGAGAAGATAGCGACAGAGCCGCCCTAGCGGTGAAATTTTGAACTACATAGCCATTGCCAAAAGTTGGCCAATAGTTTCAGGATCAACATTCGAGAAGACACGGTTCATCTAGGAGGCAACCCTTAGTTGTTATTAATTTTGCCCTGATTTCAGTCCTTTCCGACCACTGTGCCCCGGGATGATACAAAGTTTAACAAAAAATATTTATGTTATATTGTCTATTTGATTGCTACTTAGGCTTTTTGCCTTTTATTCATAGACGTCAAAATCATTCACCCACCTGTAGTTGTTATATAGTAGTCACTTTGAGCTAACAAAAAAAATCAAAAGAAAACAAAACAGTGTCCACCGTCCTTTGAATTTTCTTTTAAACCAGCCAAATGCAGAAAATTGAATCGTAACAGCTATTGACTGCTTTCCTGCAAATGCTCTTGCTGTTGCTGAAATACTAGTGTAGAGAGTAGCACTGTGCAGTGTGAGCATATTTTGGTGTGACAAAATTATTTTACTGTGAGTCTATTCAGAGGTAAAATGCGTAATATTCTTTTTGAATTTTTGTATCAAAACCTAACGAAAAACGGTAGGTGGAGTGGCGTAGTCTCAAGGTTACAGAGTCCTCTTTGGCAGAGGGGATGTTCATGAGTTCGAATCTTAGTAGAATCTGGCCGTTCGATGTGAGAGAGGGACTGTTAACATGGGGTTACTCTCAGGGTTCCCCTCAGTCGCCCGCTTTGGCCCTATAAAATAATACAGATAAGTTAGACTAATACACAGTTGAATGGAATGTCTCTCCAGGCAATTATAAATGCCAACACTTGGCAGGAGTAACTTTCGAGGCTTGGTTAAGAAGAGCAGAGGAAAAAGTAAAATTATAAAAATTGCAGTCACCTTACCCCGGTGACAATTATGTACCTTTTCTTCCGTCACAGTCGTTGGAGATGCGAAGATGTTGGAGGTAAACTCGTTAACCGTTATGTGCTCGACCAAAAAAAGAACACCCTTACAAGCCCGACTGGGTACCCGGCTACCCACAAACTGAAATTCTGGTTACTTTGACAATTTCCATCCGATTTCAATAGTTTCAGCACTAAAAGATAAAGTACCTTATCTGGTTTGAGTGTTAGCAGAGCCTCGAACGAATTTTATCATTCCCGGGAATATGTTCCAAAACCGCGAAATTGTATGTATATTTAGGAATATTAAAGGTATAATTACAATTCATATATTCAGAATCAGGATGATGTCCAGAAACCTGTAAACTACCTTAGTGGCCGTATTAAATATGAAAATGGCGACATCCGGTTTCTGGATAAGAAACAAAATTGGCCGAATACCATAAAAATGGGTATTTTCGGAATCGGGCCCAGAAGCCAAAAATCAACTCCAGACGTCATTTTGAAATTTAAGATGGTGACTTTCGGTTTTCGGAAAACAGCTAAAATTGACCAAATACCACCTCATATGAGTAGTTTCGGAATCATGATGATGTCCACAGACCTGAAAACGACTCCTGAAGCTATTTTGAATTTCAAAATGGCGACTTACGGATTCTGGAAAAGAACCGAAAATGACCGAATACCACCCAAAATGGCTAAATCGGAAATCAATTTCACACGCCATTTTGAAATTTAAAGTGGTGACTTCCGGTTCCGGTTCCGGTCTGATGCCGTTTCGAGATCTCTAGGCATCATCCCGATTCAAAAAATTTTCATATGAGGAATTTCAAAATGGCATCTGGAGTTGATTTCCGGTCTCTGGGCATCATCCCGATTCTAGGAATACCCATTTTCGATGGTATTCGACTTATTCTTTTTGCCTTTCTCCTAAAAGGTATAGCAATCACTGGAAAAACCAAAGGTATAAAAGCCTGAGGTTGTTTAAACTCACTCATTTTTCTCAGAGATGGCTGGACCGATTTCCACAAAATTAGTGTCAAATGAATGGTCTAGTTGCCCTATAGGTTGCTATTGAATTTTATTGTAACCTGATTTCTAGTTTAGAGGTTATGTATCAAAATGTAAAAATCACGAAACATCATTATCTCTCAAACTACAGAACCGATTTGAACAAAATTGGTTTTAAATGAACGGGCTATCTAAAAAACCTTTAACTTTTGAATTTTATGAAAATTGGACATGTGGTTCAGAAGTTATGGAAAGAAACGTGACAGTTTCTAATAAGAAGCGTTGCTTCAATATGAGGAGGCTGTCAGTGGTCAATGCAATTATGGCACTGCAAAGTTAGCTCTCGCGCTATAAAAATAATAAAATTTACACAACGTAGGGTACATAGCGGCTAGAAATAAAGAGACGGTCTTTTTCCCATCGAAACGCGAAACGGTTCGGAGCTTCAATAAACGTTGTTCTCAGCAGTAGTTAGTTTAATTTAAATCCTGTGTGGTGCTTAACGAGAACAAAGCCGAAAACCCCGATTCTGCTTTGAACAAAACGTGTTCTGGAGACTATTTAATCTCACTCATGTTTCTCAGAGATGGCTGGACCGATTCTCATAAAATCAGTGTCATATGGAAGGTCTAGTTGCCCCATAAGACCCTATCGATTTTTTTTTTGCAAACGGATAATTACTTTGCCTGTTATGTTTAAAAATGTGAAATCCAGCTATGAAATGAAACATATTCCGAAGACTACTTGGACTCACTCACTTTTCTCAGAGATGATTGAACCGATTTCCACAAAATTAGTGTCAAATGAAAGTTCTAGCTGCCTCATAACACCCTATTGAATTTTGCTGTAATCGGACTGTAACTTCGTCTGTGATGTATCGAAATGTGAAAATCACGAAACTTCATTATCTTAAACAACTACAGAAACTACACAACCGATTTGAACAATATTGATATCAGATAAACGGGCTAGTTAAGGGTTAACTGATGAATGATTGAACACGTGGTTTCAAAGTTTGGCTGCTCTATACGTTCCCTTTTCATTTGATTGCAATCAAACTTAAGCAACCGTTATGTATTAAATTGTTAAAACAACGAAAGTCTATTATCTCAAGTATTACACGACTTATTTGAACATAACTAGTGTCATACAAACGAGTCATCTCTCAAACTTACAAATAACAAACTTCATAACAATTTGATATGCTGTTCAAAAGTTTTGGAAAGAAAAGAAATTCAAAGACTATTCAACACTATACCTGCTTTGATCAATATATATGTCCTCAACATGATTTAAATGTGGTATCGTACTATTTGAACGTTCCCGGTATCGCTCGTGATTAAATTGTTCGAAATTAAGAGTCATTTCTTTTATTCCGCTATTTCTTAAGCACTAACATTACTTCAAATTTCATATTTCATTCTTCAATTACAACTTCAATACTTTAGAACCCAAAGAGTGAATATACCTGTATTTGATTTAAGCATTCATGTAAATCTATTTTTACAAATAATAAGTTTGAATGAGAAAGGCTGAGTCTGACCGCTAGGTGGATTAATTTAGGTTTTTTTTTTTCAAATACTAGAAGTAGCCATTTTAGAAATGAAAATGGCCTCTGTAGTCGTTTTCAGGTCTTTGGACATCGTCCCGATTCCAAAACTACTTATATGGAGGTGGGTTTTGACAATTTTAGATGTTTTCCAGAAACCGGAAGTTACCATCTAAAATTACAAAACGGCGTTTGGAGTTTCCGGTCTCTGGGCATCATCCCGATTTCAAAAATACCCATATCCGATGCTATTCGGCTTATTCTGGTTTTCTTCCAAATATCGGAAGTCGCCATTTTGGTATCCAAAATCCAGATAAACCTGTTTTTTGAATAAAAAATAAATACAATCATATCACATAGGGTATCGAACGTCTTCGTCAGTGGTTTATGCAAAACCCTGCCGAAGAAAACACCTGACGAAGACGATACCGATATCGATACCCTATCGATACCCTATCAAGCCAAATTTTATCAATTTGGACGGGGGGTGGGGGGTGGGGAAAGCGTTACGAAATCTTCTATGGCGGTCAAAAAATGAGTTTTTTTGCGTCAGCAAATAATGGAAGTTGCCTAACCTGTGACCCAGTTGATCGATTTTTGATGTTTTTATTCAAACCAAATAATTACCTATAATTCTAATTTTGATAAAAAAAAAATCTAGGAAAAATGACTTATGAATGCAAAAAATATGAAATGTAATAAACATATGACATCTTAAATTGAATTTACTCAACAAATTAAACATATTCAATATTTTGACGTAGGATTACGTCTTACGGCAATATTTTGGGATATGGGTGCAAAACGAAAACCTGAAAACATCGAGAGCGTCACGAAAGTTGTCCAATTTTAAGTGCTGAGTTTTCAGTCACTTTTCAACGGAATTCCTTCATTCTTGCAGCAATCAATTGTAAAATTATCTAAGCATTTACTAAAGTTAGGAAAATTTTGATTTAATGATGCTAATTATTGTTCTATTGAAAAATGTAAAGCCTTGTTTCAAACACAGATTCAGACTAATCAGAGCAGAAAACAATGCCAAATACAATCCAATATGGGTAGTTTTGGATATGGTCGGCGTGCGACCAGACCGAGCCAAGCGCCATTTTCTTTAAAATTGAGTTATTAGCACCAGTGGATGTGCAAACTGATGATCTATGTTCCATTAAAGAATGAAATGATTTGAACAGTTCATAGGCGTGTTATAGTAAAAATCTCTGTTGCACTTTGTAAAAAGAACGAAATTGCGTTCGACCAGAGTGAACCATAAACACAGACATGGAATCTAAATAAAGTGATTGTTTGTGATTCAAAAGTTAACTTTGCGATTTATTTTAATCAGTAACTGATTTCTCCGCTTCGGACAGCTCGTTAATACGACTGTCATCAGAATTAGATAAATAAACAGCCAGGTGGTTGTCGTAGAGCCGAATTTCGTTTCAATGGGCACATTACTTTTTTTCAAGATCTTGTTGAGCCAGACCGAACCAAGTGCATTTTATTTCCATTTGATATTTTTCAAATAATATTAAATTTTCTCTTGTAACAAACGTCTGGACTGGGTTAATATACGTTAAATCAATAATATTAGACAATACCCGCTTCAAAATACCAGAGCATTTCATATTGATACTATCTTAACACTTAGCACGTGGTGCGCTTTGGCACCAGGAAATAGAGTAACAGAAATATAGCTTCGCTTGCCTATCAGCTGTATAATTTCTGATACAGATTGGACTAAGAGATAAGACTAAGGTGTCAAAAATAAAAACCAAATATTTTATCCAATATTGCTCTTTTTCGTGTATTTATGATAAAAGGACATTCATTAAGCCCTGTTCATTACATGTTTGCATTGAATTAACGATAAGTTCAAACACAATTAATTTATGGGTGGTCAAACTTCAAATGCTAATTACTCAAAACAATGTGTTTGGCGCTTGGCTCGGTCTGGTCGCACGCCGACCATATCATAGTCAGAGGCCGGAAATCGACCCAAAACACCATTTTAAAGTTCAGATGGCGACTTGCGGTTTATGAAGAACGGCGTTAAATACGGAATGATGCAGACAACATTTTGAAGGTCAAGGTGGCGTCTCCCGGTTTCTAGAAAACAGCATAAAGTGACCAAATACATTCTAATGTCGGTACTTCCGTAACAAATACCATTTTGAAGTCCAAAATGGAAAGTTCCGTTTTCTGGCAAACAACCTAAAATGACCGAATGTCACTCAATATGAGTACTTTCGGTACCGGTATGATACCCACAGGCTGTAAATCGACTCCAGTTACCATTCCAGGCAGCCCCCTTTTTTTGAGATTTATTTTATTCACGTTGAATAAAAGATACTGACATAGACTTATTAATACAAGATAGTCTATCGTAATCTTAGAGTAAGGAAGAAATGAGAGAGGATTATTACTGAAAATCGCTTGAAATCATCGAAACTCCAATCGAGTGAATTTTCTAACCTATTGCAAGAAATATATTGACATAAAACAGGCTGTCATGATTCTACGTTAACCTCATACACAATCTCTTTAACTTTTTTTCATGTTTAGAGTCTCTGTCATTAGGCACATTTTATTGTCACGAAAATAACAAAAAGTAGTTCGAATATTGAACATGATTAACAACAATGATGAACATTTTCTTAGCGAGCTCCACGATTCAAGATTAAAAAAAACTCTCTTCGTAAATGGTCCAGAAGTTGTTCTCAGGTTTACCGAATGTTAACAAGCGGAAATTAAAATAATTCAACAGTTAAAGGGTAATTATTATGACCAAAAACGTATGAAATAAATAAAAAAAAATATTTTTTTTTTTATTATTGGTACACAAATGCCATCATCGCTGATAAAATTCCACAAAATATTGATACCAGCAAACCAAAAAGAATTTAAACTAACCACGATAGGCTTTTCTCATGATAATGATAATTGGAATCTAATTGTTTACTGCTTATCTGTCCAGATAAGGAAATCATTTAAGGAATTCATCGGTTTTATAGTTGGTGCGTAAATAACTCGATGATTCGACACTTTTAGCGTTTTCAGTTGCGTTTGAAAAATTTCCGATTGAAACATTTAATTTTAGTCGAACCAATTCGTTTAACCTTCAAACCTATTCCCCAGCGAGGGCCACCCTAGTGGCGCGCATTCCGCACACCACTTTTGTCGATCGCGAACTTGGACGCGGACGCGAATCACACGCGCGCCACGCTGTGCAGAGAGGCGGCAAGGCAGCAAGCTTAGTTTTGGTGCCGACTGAGGGTATTTCTTCCGCTCCGTCGTCGTCCCGATGTCGAACAAAGCGACGACGCCGATGGATGCCTTGTGAGAGCACGGCAGGCCCTGCCACCATAAGCAGCTGCTGGATAATGCTCTTAACTTCAAACTGTCGATAGCTGTGCTAGGGTATAAGTGAGCTGTTTTTGCCTTCTTGCTTAATTACTGTTTAGGTCACTTCTCCGGTTCGATTGGACAGGATTTGAACGGAGAAGTGGTCTGTCTTCGCTACAGCCGAAATCGCTGTTTGGCACCGCCAAACGACGCTGAGCGTTGCTAGTATTATCGCGCAGGTTGCGCGAGCGAGAAGTATTTTAGCTGAAGACCTGCCACGACATTAGCGACGTGTTGCTTCACAAAGCGTCCGCTTAGATTTTTATTATATTGTTCGTGAAATTAGTTGTGTCGGTGCACGTTGGGACGTTGCTTGTGGAGAGTGTAAAGAAAGTGCTATTTTCTTGTTTTCAATCTTTCACTTTGCGCGTCCGTCTCTCATTCGATTGGCATTTCCGAAGTCACGCTCCGGTGCTAATGCGATTCCAGTCCTGATCTGACAGCTGTATCTTGATCCAGTTAGTCGGTAATTGCACGATCGCTGGCTGATCGACGTAGGTGGGACGGTTATGCGAAACGACAGTCTAATAATGTAGCGCGCGCTGTAAGGTGCAACCTTTAATGCATTTTGTTTAGCCACTCTAATTTGCAGCGTAGATTAATTTTTCTCTCTATTTTCAATTTTCCTCTAATTTTAGATTGCGTTTCGATGAAATTGGGCACGATCTGTTTACGGATTCCGATAGTTTGTCGTACGCGTCGCTGAGTCGATCTTCATCGCTGATCCAGTTCGAGTCGTTGGAGCGGCAGTTGCAGAATGAATCGGTAGTCGTAGCCTCGGCGCCACTGTCTGGATCGTCGCCATCGCTCTATTCGTCGGGACTGGTTTCCGATACGGTGGCTGGTGCCGCTGCTAATGGAACAACCGGCAGTGAGAACCTTCGGATTTCGAACGTGGGCGCCGAAACGCTTGGATTCTACTCAGGAGGCAGTCCCACCAAGAAAAGCAACAATCTACTAACTGCGTCAAATTTAATCCAACAGTGCAAACTGAAGGCTGGCAGCGGCAACGGGGCCGCCAGTGGCAAGCAACCAGTGCTGAATATTAGTGATTCTGAGCTGTACTCCTCGAGTGTGAGCAGTAGTGGTAGCAGCAGTGGTGGTGGCAGTAGCTGTAATTATGCCAGTGACGAGTGTGATTTGAACCACGAGAACACACCCAGTCCTAGTGAGTCCCAGGTGGCGAAAAGTTCTTCCGATGAAGCGGATGGTATTGTGCGGTGTCCCCTACGGTGCTCCGATCGCCGCAAATCGCTTAATCAGCTTCGGATGAAAAACTCGATTGAAAGTCTCAGTGAGGACAGTGGATACTGTGACCATTTGCATTTCAATATGAATAATTTACGGGTCAAATCGAAGAGTCTGACAAATTTCGGTTCAGCAGAAAACGTAAACATGTTTATGGACCCGGTGCCGTTAGACTTTTACGAACAGCGTCATGTTTCTTTCCACCAGGATAACCGTCTGTCGACGGTGTGCGATGTGGATGAAGAGGAAGAACAGGAACAGTGTGAGGAGCGAAGCGAGGAGGTGCACCAGCACCGCATGGAGCAGTGCAACAGTGAAGAAAATCTATCCAATAAGTACGAACGCAACAAGCCAGAACAACACTGGTACACTGCGAACGCAAAAACCAATATTCATAATTGTACAAAAATAGAATTAGACACAAGTAAACATTCGCGCACGCCCGGCTTCGAGGGACAAACGCCATTCGTCGTAGCAAGCAAAGTAATGCCGCCGCCATCACCATCATCAACGTCGTCGTCGTCGTCTTCACCAGTGTCGTCCCAGAGCGGATCCTCCCATTCACTTGAGAGGCATCCGGTGGTGGCGGCGGCAGCGATCACTGCGACTCTGGATCGTCACCACCGTGCCGAACCGAAACCTAAAAATAGCCATCGTCGCCCGTCGCAGAAGGATGACATAGAACAGCTTTCCTGTTCGCGTAAACGGCCTCGGCCGCAACATCACCGACGGAGAACCATCATTTCGGCCAGTTCGCCTGATCTATTCACCAGTGATCAACGTCGCGGTGCAGCAGCAGTGAGTCGCATTCGCAGCCGGAAACAAAGCCAGCGACGAAGGATTAGTGAGTTCCTGGAGTACGCTGGCGTTAATTTTTCCATCTCCAGCGTGCCGGATTGTTTGAATCTCTGCGGAAACACTGCCGGCCCGAACGATTTTCGAGGCGACCAGTCAGATTCGTTGAATTCGTTCGAGCTGAGTGAGTCGGCCCCCAGTTCCGGGAACTATTGTTCGTGGAATTTACACCCGGATTCGGCAGCTTGTAAAAATTTCGATCTTTATGATTGCAAGGAAGAAGTGTTAGTGCCTACGGTGGTGAAAAGTGTCAAGACTGTAACTTTCCAAACCGCAGTAAAACCTCGGGTTGACATACGGGCTAGTTATGCGAATTTGACGGTGCTAGATTACAGTGATGACGAAGACAGTAAACCGTACTTTTTGAATAGAAACACATTCAAAACAAGTAGCGGAACACGACTGGGCGGGGTGCGAGAAATGGCAGGAGGACAGTGGGAGGCGAAGAAAATTTTCAACGAAGACGAAGAAGAGGAACGCATTTTCTCTGTGGACGATGATGAGAAAAACGTGTTCAACTCACTGCTGGATGAAATTTCCGCACACTTTGACCGAAATCTATCAATCATCAATGATCAAGCGGAAACGTACGAACCGATCGCAGCGTTCCTGCAAGAACAGCGTGTGGCGCCCCAGGTCTCATCATTTAAAGCGCTTGCGGCCGTCCCGCCTCAGCCTCCACCGAGGAGAACGCAAATTAAAACAAATCCCCATCACTCGCAGGGACCGGTTGTGATCAAACCCCCCGAAGTGCGGATACGTACGTTTGATCAGGATCCGACCAATTTAGTCACCTGTTATGCAGCCAGTCTGGAACGGTGTACATTCGATCCGAACGAATCCACCCTCAATTTGCATAGCAATGCAGTCAACGACAAGTCAAGTGAATTTAATTCTAATCATTCGCCACGACACGCGCCTGTGGTTGTAGCGAAACGCGAATTTGTGTCGAGCACACCCAACCTCAACTACTACCATGCAGGCAGCGGCGACGGCAATGAAGGTGCCCTCAACATCCATCACAATTCGCTGAAAAATGTTTCTTGCCTGGAAATCGGTGGCGGAGAGCTGGCCTCTAGAAGCACCGGAATCCTCACGACTGCCTCCAGCTCCAAATGTGGCCTCTCGAAGGGGGTTAGCTTTTGTCCGATTGTTTCGGAAATTATCTGGAAAGATAACAGTTCTGAGCTGGAACCGGACGACAACGCGAGTATCGTATCCAATCAAGACTTCGAAATCGATGTCGACGACGAGGACTTCGATCAAGACGACTACGATCATGCGAACTTGATCGCCACCCAAACAAACACTTTGATTAATGCCAACAGTGTGGAAACTGGCCTGTGTGAGCTGATAAATAAAGCTGATTCATCATTAGGCAATTATCATCACACCAGCACTGACGATCATCAATACTATCAGCAGCATCATCAGCTCGAAACACTCGCCCAGCAGCAGCGAGTACCAACACCGGCGGCAGCGGCGGTATTGTTCGAGCATGATCGTTCAGCTGACGTCATGGTTGATGATTCTCTCTCACGGGAGTCTAGCACAAACGATCATCATCCGAGAGAGGCGAACAAGCGAGACAACGATATGCTCAACCCTGGTGGCGCTGTAAACAACGACACAAGCGGTAGCAGTAAAAAAGCGAAACATGCAACGCAACCGGACAAAGGCGAGTTACTCAGTACAAAAGTGATCGTTGCCGAGCGAGGTACTACGACGATGGCGTCTACGATCGGTACGAACGGTGTTGACGCTAGTAAAAATCTGATCGCCGCGGAATCCGTTCTTCCGACCCTTCCCCCGGTTCCAACTGCGGACGAAAGCCAGCAGCAAGATCAACCGGCACCGAAGTTTGTGAACAACAATAACAATCTGATTAAAAACTTCAAAAACGGTAAAGCGGAAAAGAAGGGAAAAACCTTCCTGTCGCGATTGTCCGGTTTTCGTTTTTCGTTCCGTGGTAAATCAAAGAAGAACAAAGATGGTGTCAGTGGGTCATCGAACGGAAAGGTCGGCAGCACTGCGGCGGGAGCGAGTGATAAACTGTCCTCTCCGGCGAAAGTGAAGGAGTCCGGTACCGATAAAGTGTCGGCCGATTTTATTTATATTCCTTTGAAGGACCCGGCTGGGCCACAATCGCGTGAAGAGCATTCCGCCGACGGTAGTGTCAGTGTTGCCAGTGAAGTGGTTGACAGCGAAGAGTACTATTTGCGTGCTATGAATACGGTTGGATTGCAGGATAACGGAGAAGATCAGCTAGATGATGCTAATATGTCGTTCGCTTCGAACTCGACGTCGATTTTGGGTTCGAGTTTTGCCAGCAGCACTGTTACCTCGAGTGGGGGTGGCAGTGGTGGACAACGAAACCACGTGTTGAGCGGGAAGCCACCCTTACCGAAGCAACCCCCACGCGTTGTTGGTGTGTGTACGAAACGTTCTACCCCAACCGGAGGACGCTACGCGCATGCTTCGCAACGAGCCTCGTCGACACCGCCGAGGACGGAAATCGATCTGGACGAGAGCCACGGCAGTGGTGGCTTCTACCGTCAGTACACAAACGGTGCTGATACGGTTAACGGTACGGAAGGAGCAACCGGAATATCTCCTTGGTCCGCGGGTGGTGCTCGGTACAATTGTAGCAACGGCAGCAGCAATAGTGCAGGAAGATCCAGTTACCAGCCACAGTTGACAGTAGATACAGGTGACAACAGCAATTACTTCAACCACATTATGGGTAGTGAGCAGAAAATCGGTCTCATCGAGACCAACCTGGATACCCATGAGACAGTAATCTCGGGCAAGACACGTTCGCTGATGGAACTTGGCGGACCATCGTCCCACATGCACCACCATCATCATCAACTGCAGGTGCATCACGGCATCGGAGGGGGTGGCGGTGGTGGCGGAGGCGGCGGTGGCGGCGTCGTGATAGGCGTTGGCGATGGCGGTTCCAAACGGCTAGCCGGCGTTAATGGGATTAAAGACCGCCAGACAACAGCCATTGCCAATGAACCCGGAAGGCCGCACAAGAGCATGGAATTTCTACTGGATAAAGAAAATCAGCGGAACGTTTTGGTGAGTAGCTGCAATGTTTTTGTTACTGGTAATGGTAGAGTTGAGTTGAGTTCTTCTTAGGCACGGGGATTACCGTTAGCACTTGCCTTTTTTGTCTTGGTGTGTGCCTGGCCCAGTGTACCAATACGCTCGTACCACCACCGTCGCCGGGAGGTTCCAACTTGGCTGGCAGTGCTTACGGGTTTTTGTTTTTTTTTCTACTTGAGTTAATTAGTTCCACCGGAATGACCTCTGCCACGGGTGGGGGAAATTGGAGTGTCGCACTTGAACTTCTAGAAATAGCCCGACAGTACTTCAAACGGGATTATTGCCAAGGTTTCGTTTCTTTTACCGCTCCGTCTCTTCATTTTTTCACCGCAAAGCTTACCGTAAGTTGGTTGGAAAATCGTTTGTCATCATGTTTACCGTGTGAGATGGCAATTGTTTAACTGTGGTTGTTGTGGAGGACACCAGACTTATTAGCTAATGATATCATTTTTGGATATTTTATCTTTGTCAATGCTCGCTCATTTATCAGAGGAAAATGTCAACAAGTATTATGAGTGGATCCATTCAGCCTATTTTTGTGCTAGAATTTTTATAATGGGGGGATCTAGTTACTGTTGAGACGTTATGTACGTGCGTTATCGTTTCGTGAATTCACTCAGCCTATAAATAATACTAGATATGTAGGTATTTAATTTTGGGGGATATTTTCAACGGGATAATTTTAGCTTATTTATAATGTACTCCAAAACTCTCACATGTTAGTATGGGGGACAATAGCTAGTACGTGTTCAACCCCAAGTCCCTTTGAAGAGCTTTAAAGTTGTTCTAGTAACAGTGGCGCGGGCAGAATGAAAAGATTTGTAATAACATGCATCAATTTCCATTAATAGTTTTTAGGACAGTGAATGTCTTACTAATTCATGGCATAAAGCTCTGAAACGTAATTATTTGTCTTGTCCATCTTGTTTTGGTTGCCCAGTATTTCACTATCAACGGACTTGATTGAGCTTACATAGTTTACTCTCAAATATCAATGCAGTGTACTGCCCATAAAAGCATAAGAGTCCCATATGTCTTTTAGGCAAATTCAAGTTTATTCCGTCAATGCATCTAATTTTGTTCAAGTATTCATATGGTTGATGAAATTTTAAAGCTTGTTCTGAAAATTACTGGAAAAATACCAAACCTTGCCTTTCCCATATTGAAAATAAACGCATACGAGTCCTACCTTAGTATATATTCAAATGACTTTAAAAACAACATTTCACATTTGTCATCAGTTAAAAGAAAAGTGTTCACATCAAAATATCATTAACTTGAATCATTTCAAACACAGTTCATGTTTGCAAAGATCAATTAAAAATAAGCTAGAGGCAAAGAACTGATCAAAACTCATGTCTATTTTCGAAAAAAATCGAAAGATAAAGTGAAGTTTTTATGGAAACAGATTCCAGAAATCCTTCTTAATATCTGGGATGTGTGCAAGTAAAGTGATCAGGAGTGTGACCTAACAGTCTGCATAAATTTCTCGTGGCTTTTTATGAATTTCGTTGTAGACTCTATGTAGAACGAGCTTTCGTCTATCAGCTGTGATTGTTCTGTGATAAAAACATGCACTGGTTCAAGTTGCAATCCGTTGAAACCAAATCGTTATATTGCAATTCGTATGATTCGAAAATGTTGGAGTGAAATAAACTGTTGACATGAAAGACACAATAAGGAATAATGATAAATACCTTGGCCGTCTTAGAATGCGTGGAGATTCATATGCTTTTATTTTTTGTGTATAGAGAGAAAATAAAGGCAAACAAGTCCCATAATTTATTTCCATGCCTTGAATTCATGCAAAAGTTCTTAGAACTCATGGAAATATACAATGTTCCACCTCATGAATATACAGTTGAATAAAACATACTTTTAGTTAAATCATAGTTATTTCACCTTAAATTCAAAATGAGAACTTCATTTCCAATTTTCTCAATTGTGAGCATTCCCATATGGGACTCTTATGCTTTTATGGGCAGTGTAACTCTTGGTGATTTTTGAATAATCATAAACCAATATAGTACGGTTGTTTTGAAACCTTTAAAGTGCATTAATTTTATGTGTTTATTTGCCTGATTTACTTGCTTTAGGAATAAACCTAATTACTCAAGCGTTTATTCTGCCATTGGTAAGGTTATTGAAACGGGAATCACTTTGAATAATTTTTATTTCTACCTAGTATGTGTAACCTAACTTATTACAATGTAACCCAATTTATTACAGACATATTACATTAAACAGTATCCAGATTTTCAGCAAATTTCTATTAAGTCTAGCGGGAAATATTGTGATTTCAGTGTTTTTTGACGGTTTTTGGAAAAAAACCTTCTAGGACCGTTTTACCCCGCACTTGGCTTATACAGAAAATTAAACTTTTGAGTTGCTCTACAAAACGCTATATTCAGGTTTTTTTTTTTCTGGCAATGTTGAGAAGAGTAGGATGACCCTGAAAATTGACAATTTTAAAAGAAAAATGCATATTTTTCGTCATGTTAACTCTTTGCCATATATTGTTACCATGCGTTTTGAAGTACTCTTAGTGTAGAACAATAAGGCGTCGTACACAATTTACGTAAAAACCTAGATTTTAGATCCTATGTAACGATAAATGACGTTCGATATGATTCCCCTCCCCCCCCTAAAATTACGTAACACTGGACAACCTGGCCCCCTCCAAATTTTGAGCAAACATCACAGTTACGTAACGGTATCAACTACCTCTGACCTGACTTATGAACAAAAAATAACGCAGACTTTACACCCCCCCCCCCTTCATGCGTTATGTAATTTGTGAACGACGCCTAACACAAATTTTTAGAAAAATCCATCAAGTCTAGCAGGAGTTATTGCACATTTTAGTAGTTGGACGTTTTTGGACATATCTTTTTTAAGGGCCGTTTTACCCCACATAACCTCATTGTAAAAAATTGATATTTTGCAAAATGGAGAAAAAATTTCTATCTACAGCTTTCGCTCAACAGAACGAAAATTTAGTGAATGTGGGAAATTAGACACAAATGTTTACAGATTGAAGCTATGCATTAACGCTGTGTGGGACTGGTGCAGTCAGATTAATCAAACACAGTTCAAATATGAGGTAGATGATTCAAAGGCAATTCTTTCGTTTGAGATGAACAACAAGATGCAAAACCAGAAAAGCAGCATTACGGCTGACAGTGAGAGTAATAGCTTTTGATGGGAGAGGGACAGACTTATCATTTATCGGCTTTGGAAACAAGTTAGGGGAAAAATGATTGAATTAAAGGGTACATTTTAGGAAAACATTCGGAAAATATTTGAATATTTTTTGATTTTCCAGTAGAATTAGATTGAATGAGATTCACAAAAAGTTACAAATTTCAGAAGTGTATTTGCCTTGAAGACATCAGTTTTAATTAACCTCCTGCAGCAAATCATTAAATTAATTGAGACTGGAGATTGTCGCAAACTTTTCAAACAAAATTCACCTTTAGGGCATCAAATTTGTCAAGGCTCACGAAAGCAAACATTAGCTTACCAGTTGGGGCAAGTAGGTTTCGGCAAATTTTTCACTAAAGCATAAATAGATGATACAATAGATGATGGATTGCGTGCTCGCCCGGGATTGGATCATTGTACGCGAAAATTCAACTTTGAAACTTTTAATTTATTTCCGCTACTAACTAGTGAAGCAAAAATGATATCTAATGTACCTCGACATTGTTATACATTTTATCTACCCAATGACATAAAGATTATTGTGTGATTAACCAGTTATTACCGTATGAAATCTGCTGTAACAACCCTAAAACCAATAAAAATTTCACAAAGGAACTTTCTGAACGTCGCTAAAAGAAGCTAAATCCCAAGCTTCACACATTTTCGGACTCTCATAGCGTAAGCTAAACACCGAATTGAACAAATCAATTGAGCCTTCATTACACGTTTTTCTTTTTTTCAATTAATATATGGGTTAAGCCGACCATGTACATTTTGTTTATGGGCCAAAAAAAAAAAAAAGACCTGCGCAAAGTTTCAGCTCAATCGGATATGATTTAGAGGTGCCTTAAAACGCTCGAAGTAGTGATTTTTGACTCTCGAAATCTACTAAATAAATAAATCGCCCTAATGAAAATCAAGTTTAAGATGCCTAATAAACAGTAGAATAATTTATATGTGGTTTGGAGCGAGTTGAAAGTTGTTTTGAAAGTCAACTTTGAAATATACCATGTTAGGCTCTTGGCTGTCTAAAAAATGGCTTTTAAAAAAGTTTCAGAAAAATGATTTTTAGTCAAAATATTTTTTCGAGATAACACCAGATCTCGACGTTTTATGCATTTTTAAGTCATTGCGCAATGAAATAAAATTTTCGATGCACAGTGGTCTAAACTCGAAAAATCGTGATCGTTTTAGATTTGACTGTGAAACATTGATTTTATGTACCCAGTGTCTTCAGCAAGTTTATTCCATATAACAAGGCCTTTCTTTTGGCGTTTTCGGTTTTTTGATCAATCCCCCTAGTAGTTAGATAAAAAAATTATTTTTTCTAATTTTCAAAATACCTGATTGCTTTCTTCAGCAAAGTTGTAGGAAAATCTATAAGAAAAACAATTGCTGAACACTGTAATCTTCTATCTGTACGTCTGATATGACGAAATAGAGTTTTACGAGGAACAGTCCTCAAAATTAGTTTTTTGTCCATAACTTTTTCTGTAGTCGTCGAAACAGTTCAAGATGTTCCAAGATTTCGTTCATTCTGCCAAACCTCGCATTTTTGTAAAATATATTGGTTTGTTATTTTCATTTGTTCCGAAGATATTTATAAGTTTTTTGCTGAAAATAGCCATATTTTGAGTCCATATTTCTCCGAAGGTTGGAGATAGAAGCAAACCAGACTATATGCATTTGAGAGTTTGTCGAAAGAATTGCATTACTCAAACGAGTGTCACTGTTTCTAGTTGTATCCAACCGAGTACAGAATGAAAGGAAAACACCCATCGTAACATTCAGATTCAACAGTTATGACGTATAAAGTTGAAGTATTTAGTAAAAAAAACAATTTTATACTTTATGTTTTCAGTTTTTAATGATTTACTCTACGTCAGATGCTTCCGATGATTCCAAATCTTCTTCTGTTTTAGTTAAATCTAATAAATATAAAGCATTAGTTGATAAACTTCGCTCAGTTTTACAAATGATGCTACGTTTGCTAGAAATAAGTGGATCCGATAGCTCCAGCAAGCGGTGAAGAATATCGGTGTTTGTAGCCACCCGAGAAATTTTACGGGAATGATGTTCACGTGTTTCCCGTATAATTTTGTTCAATGCTTCCTGTGCTTCTTCCGAGAGCTGTCCTATCGGAACCAGAAAGTGGTCAGCAATCTGTGCACCGTGAATCAGTATTTTGTGTACTGACGCATGTACATAGTACCATGGATATAACTCCACTAATTTTCGCGCCGTGTCGATGCAATATTTATCGAATTTTTCAGTGTTCAACTTTCTACCAGAAGCAACAGCTTGAAGTATGGCTCCACAACGCTTCAGTACATTTATATCAAGTCCTGTGGAAAAAATGCAGGATTATGAATGCAAGCAAATAATTTGCAATCTTCGAAGAAATATGGACTCGAAATATGGCTGTTTTCAGCAAAAAACTAGAAATATCTTTACAACAAATGAAAATATCAAACCAATATATTCTACAAAAATACAAGGTTTAACAAAATGAACAAAATCTTAGAACATCTTGAATTGTTTCGACGATTACAGAAAAAGTTATGGACAATAAACTCATTTTGAGGGGTGTTTTTCTTTCATTCAGTACTCGGTTGGATACAACTAGAAACAGTTGAACTCTTATGAGTAATGAAGTTCTTTTGACAAACTTTCAAATGCATACAGTCTGGTTTGCTACTATCTGCAACCTTCGGAGAAATATGGACTCAAAATATGGCTATTTTCAGCAAAAAACTAGAAATATCTTCGGAACAAAATAAAATAACAAACCAATATATTCTACAAAAATGCGAGGTTTGACAGAATGAACGAAATCTTAGAACATCTTGAACTGTTTCGACGATTACAGAAAAAGTTATGGACAAAAAACTAATTTTGAGGACTGTTCCTCGTAAAACTCTATTTCGTCATAACAGACGTACAGATAGCAATTGTTTTTCTTATAGATTATCCTATAACTTTGCTGAAGAAAGCAATCAGGTATTTTGAAAACTAGAAAAAATAATTTTTTTATCTAACTACTAGGGGGATTGATCAAAAAACCGAAAACGCCAAAAGAAAGGCCTTGTTATATGGAATAAACTTGCTGAAGACACTGGGTACATAAAATCAATGTTTCACAGTCAAATCTAAAACGATCACGATTTTTCGAGTTTAGACCACTGTGCCTTGGTAGATTTTCCAGGGTAAAAAAAACACAATTTTGAGCACTTTGAGGCACCCCTAAACCATACCCGATTGAGTCTAAATTTAGCCGGTCGGTTCTTGAAATTTAATGATGAGATTTTTTTCATGTAGACATTGTCACCCTGATATGGATCATTCATTTTATCTCACTTGTGTACACCTCTTCTCAGATTTGGCTCAAACATTGGGGAATTGTTCACATAAGCTCACTATGCAAAAATCCAGGATCCGGTTGGATCACCCCTCACGCCCGATTGATTCTTTTGAAAGAGATTTAGTCGAACTATTCAGAAGAAATATCAATTAAAGGCGGCAGTGTTGCCCGATATGCTCTTTTTCTGCTTGGAAAATCATTTTCCATTTTTCGACAAAAAAGTATATTTTAATTTTAAATTTGATAATTTCTACAGGTTCCTCAGAGAATTTTGCACGAAAAAACTTATCCTCCCGAGGTATTAGCTCGACTTATAGCTTTTAAGAAACAGAGTCAAAATTACTCTGGTTTTAAGCAATCTTTTTTTCTAGAAGTTTTCTGCATGACTTAGATGTCATTTGGCGCCAAAAAACTGTCAGCAAAACGGGAATTTCATGCCTTTGTTTCATCGGTTAAAAAAGTGAAACATTGATCGTCTTCCGCAGGTCCGATTGCAAAGGCTCAGTTGATCTTTCAGACCATTACCAGGAACTTGTGATACTTAAGTCTTCGTTCGTGTGGAGAAAATAACTACCACCCGGAATATAGTAGATTTCTAGATTGACTTTATTAACCCTCTAGTGCCCAAATAAGTTTTTAGACGTAATTCGAAAAAATTACTATGAATCTTTATCAACATTTTTAAGTATTAATTGAAGCTTTTTAGAGGTTTAACTGAAGGCCGTCTAAAGGCGGCACTGGCCACTAGAGGGTTAAACAAATTTTACTTGAGCCTGATCTACTGGATCACCAGAGAAAAACAATTTACTTTTCTGATTTTTCTCCCGGTTCTTCTCTAGCTTTCCATTTTTCGAGTTCGTCCCTGTCAACTAAAATTGAATTTTGTCGTTACCTACTTATTCCGCTGCTATGCGGACGTCGCTATTTCTCTAATGGAAGTATCAGCTTTCTAGTATCAGCAAATTACATTACTATAAATTAAGACTACACAACCGGAAGTTGCATTGATCTGTCTGTGGTAATGAAATTTGGTGTCTATACTTGGTTCTGGGAAAACGGCTGCATTGAACTGAAATGACTGGAATGTTGCATAGGACTTTTTTCGAGGAAACAAAACTTTTTAAATAGCACGTGCGTTGTTCGGTAAGCAGATTTGCCAATAAAAGCAGGAAACACTTAATCTGTTTTTTTGTTCTCTTCTCTTCTATCTCTCCAATATTATCTTTTATAGAGAGGGAGTAACGTGAGCGTGCCAAACCACTGTTCCTTTAACCCCGTTTTGCCTCTCTCCTCATTATTCTCATAATGTATATTTTTTTATCAAACTCAAAAAAGAAAATTTTGGCTACGGCACTGGCTCAGAGGTATTGTAAATAAAACTCGAATTACAGCATTAATAATATATTTCATTACAATCCGTGATAACCTAAAATAAAAAATGATTTACTCTAGAGGAAATTTAATCAAATAAAAAATAATTTTCGAAGTTAGAACAACTACGTGAATTCGGCTGATAGAGGGCCACATTTGATGAATGAAACTCCTTTTCGCATACGCCCTAACGTTGATCTACTCGAAGTTATTCAACGTTTAAGTTTCTCGGAAACTCTTCCGTAAGGTGGCTCTAACTTCAAGTGTAAACCCCCTAGAGCGATTCTTTTGATTTCCATTTGAAAGCTGAGAAACTTTTATACTAGATACAGCTTTTACATGTCTGAATGAAGGTAAAAAATAACATTTTGGAAGCAATAATGTTCAAAAGTAGTACCGTTTGTAAAGGTATTGTGATGTTTTCTCAAAAAAAAAAAAAAAAAGCCTGGTTAACATTATTGTTTTTTCAGCTCAAATTGAACGTTTTCAATCGCTCTACAATTCGTTTTTGGACACCAACTCTATCTGCTTCAGTTTATTTTAATTTTAATGCAGCATATTTCAAAAGAATTTCACGGAGCGAGGGCTGCTCGAATCGGCACCAAAATTGGGATTTTTGCATAGCAACGGCCTTATATGAACAATTCCCCAAAATTTGAGTCCATTCTGGGAAGGTCGTTAACACGTTTGTACTTTTTTGCACACTTGAGAAATAATGGACCCATATTGTGAATCTTCTGAAAGCGACTGAATGTTTTCATGCCTCTTGAAATTTTCGCAAAATTGTCAGTCAACGTATATACATTTTTTGCTCCCGTTTCATTTAAACCACGTTTGACATAGATCAAGCACTTAGCTATGCTCTCCCCGGGTGGATTAACGTGAAGTGCTTCGCAACCACGAAACGTGTAAAACCCAAACTTAGCGTATCTCCTTATCAAGAGATGTTTCCTTTATTTACATCCATCACTCGAACATGCTTTCTATCGCTTCAAGCGAGCATGCCGAAGTAATTTCGTGGAAAAAAAAAACAATCAAACTTGCACTCGAAGTGAAAAACAACGCCATTGCGGTGTGCACAGTAACAATTCACTTTTGAAAGCAAAAGTACACTCGAAAATCGAACTCCCTCTGTGCCAGAAGAAATTGGATATTGTGTGGCCAGACAAATTTTGATGATAACATCGTTTCTAATTACTACAAAACCAAACGATTGAAAAACTATAAAATTGAAACCTAGCTTTTTTGGTAGTTAATTTTAAGTAGGAAAGCTCTAGAAAACGGGCCTGCCTGTGACTGTGACTAATAATTAAAAACCATAAAACTTGGATAACATTATAAATTGGGTGGCAGCCATGACGACGACGACGATGATAGTCATCGACGCGCGGCAGTAGCTAGCGATAGCGACCACTTTATGCATGCAACAAGAAAGAAAAGGGCATCAAGGTTAAGTGATGGATTTTTTCCCTTCTCGAAAAAAAAGACCCATAAAGAGGCAGAAAACGGGCGCCGACCGTCGAACTTTAACGGCAGAATGAACGCAGGGCGTAGAGAGATGAGGGGTCAATATGACATTAAAGTTTAATCGGCCTCAATTATGCCAAGTGCGCTAGTCTGCGTCAGTCGGCAGTTCCCGATAGCATGCGAATCAAGCGACTGAAGGATGATTACAGAAGATAAATATGCGGGGTTTGGGTGCGGTATCTTTGAGCTCGGGAAGAAGAAATCGGCACATATGGTTGTGAGGCTAATTTTTCAAAACAACGACGTAAAAAAGCCAACCCAAAGCAAAATAAACTTGGTAAATAAGGAGAAACGCAGTGAAACAGGTTGCGTTCGGAAACAAAACACAGAAGGAAAGAAAAAAACCAAACAATCGGTGTGGAATTTACGAGAATGCATACCGAAACTAAAGAATATTTTCTATGGTCTAACAAACGAATCAGAAGTAGTAAAACCTGCAACAGGGTTGGCTATGAAAAATATAAGAAAAAAAGTAGAATGTGGATGACAAAATCGGGCCAGCACAATCGTTGACGATGTGGCTGAAGGCTTCCTGCTGGCCGATTGCGGGAGCCCGAGTCGGTCCTAGAATATACAATGCTCTTCACACACAGACCACGAAAAAGGCGCTCAAGCTGAAGCGAATTTAGCATTATAAACTAGTCCTGTGGGGGTGGGAAAAGGGTCGCGAGGATGAAATGGAGGGAAACGCGGGAACAAACAATGCTCTGGTTAGATTGTTATAGCTAAAATGTAAAAGTGGTCTTCCTAAATGATTTAGGTTGTGTCTTCGCCTGAAAGGACAGAAAAGATAAAGTGGCCCACAAAAATTGTGGAAGGCACAGTCACCCGTTTGGTAGTGTGGATTGGTTATTTAAAGGGTGATAAAGTGGGAGGCTAGGTTCCGCAATTAATAATTCGGGTTTTAGTTGTTTGCTATCTTAATTGAGTTTTAACTGCATCAAATTTACTAAGCGAATTTATATGAGTTGGTTCAGTTCCGGTTGAAATTTCAATATGAATACTTTTTTACTCTCATTTCTATTCTTCGAAGCTTGTCATTTTTTTTTTAATTAAAAATCAATCCCTAATTTGAATAGCATTTTTCAAACAGTTTTAAATACTAGGTACTATTAACCAAACCGGCAAAAGCCGGAGAAATATATTTCCGTTCGCTTCGTCAATATTTCACGTACACCTGCTACAGGCTCACTGGTACTGAATAATTTTTCGCATCAGACTGTTGCTGTAGAATCGAGAAAATTACGATACACGATGCGTTTAATGTTTCGATTTATTGCATCGTTTTGCACACACAAACACACACTCACATGAACTTACTTATGAGAGTCATAACATTTAATAAATCGGATTTAAATTGAACATGATAATTTGATTCTTATTGTGGTTTTGTTGAAAGTAATAAATTTCATTTGCATTAATTTTCGGGTTGTTTGAATAACTGCTTTTGCTTTTTTTAAAATTTTTTTATAAGTACAACGTCCCAAACAAGAGGTGGGATTGTGTGCTGTGGTGAAATGGAAATAAATTGAAACGACCCTCGCCCCCGAAGTTGTGAATTTCTTAAGCCTTATGAAGCATGAGCTCAAGAACTTTATGGTTTTCAGAAAGCCTATAACCGAAAGAAAAAACTCTAAAAAACACTTGGTTTATGTAATTAAAATTAAGTGCTCAAAGATGCTAAACACAAAACGCTGGAATCAATGCTCCATTATTGTTATAACGCTTGAAAAAAAAACTCTCTTGCTCGTATCAGAACTAGTTTGTAGAGTAATATTGCGAATCTGTGTTTCCGACAATTGAACCTAAATATTCCTCAGTGCTCTAAGATCAGACTGTCTTTCCATGAAATTTATTTTATAACTTTTAACCAATACTTTTCGTTAAACTTATTTATAATCGAAACTAAAATAAGCATTGAAATCCACACAACTGTATCAAATATAATAATCAGTATGTCATAAGTTAGCAGAAGGATACAACATTGTTATGATATGAAATTTTTCAATTTTTTATTTTGCTGGCAGAGCGATGTCAAAAAAGTCTAATATAATAAATAATCATTCACTTATGCTTCACATCGTCAAAAATTAGATGATTTTGCCCTCCCAGTTTGAGGAATGTTGAGAGATCAGTTGAACTGTTGTAACACTGTTGTAATTTTCTAAAAGCATGTATGTAGCTCAGTATTCATTTTATTTAAAACATCGTAACTCACAAACTTTTGGTCGTAATTGACTGAGAACGAGTTGTAAGGAACTTAAAATACTTTGAGAAAAATATACACTGAGACAAGAAATGGGTTTGATAAAAAGGAGGAAAAAAGGAACACCATTGTTTTCTATCCAATCAGAAAAAGTAGTAGGCGAAGTTGATTTTCCCTTCAATTATATCTATTAGTACTAAAATTTAGATCGGTGTTAACATTTGTCTAACCTACTGATACTCGAAATTTGGCGCAACATATAAATCCGTTCATGCAATATCACAGAGGTGTTTCGCACTATGAATTTCACCACAGAAAAATTGCCTACTTTAATTCAATGATTTTAGGGCACTAAGAAGCTCCTTTGGCATGTTATAATAGAAAAATTTCGCGCGAAATCCTCGATTGAGGGGCTGGCAGCACCTTTTCAGAATTAAATAGAGCTTTGCAGGTGTGTATGCCTTACTACTGTGTGCAACTTTGCATTTTTTTCAAAAATTTATTTTTACTAACATTTGAAAAGAGCTGAAGTTTATAACATTTGAATGATAATAAGAGTTAAAAAAAGTTGCCCAGAGATGACTCTTAGAAAATTATCTGAACTTTCTTTTGAGAATATAAAAAATTGAATTTGTGATCCTGCACTGCAAAACATTCATTCTAAAACAGATCTGTCATCTCTGATTTTTTTCAAGTAAATTTTTTAGATGGATAATTTAGTTGCCTGAAATTCTTCTAAACAAATCAAAGTTTTAAAGTTTTAAAGAAAAAAAGGTTTTGTAACAAAAACTTTTTTGTGTCCTCTTGAAAGTATGGTAACGACAAGTGTTAGAGAAAAAAAGTGAAGAGATGACTTTTAGGGAACTGTCTGAATTGTCATTTAGAAATAATGGAAAAAATTCAAGATACTACAATAAAAAAAAAAATTTTAAAAACAAAAAATGAATTTAAAAAATTCGGTCATTTGAGATTTTTTTTTTCAAAATAAGTTTTTAAGATAAACAATTTAGTTGCCTAAAACTCGTTTGAGTATACCAAAAAAGGAAAAAAAGCTCCAAATTCAGTTCTTCCAAAAATAAAAGGCTCACCAAAAATCCATAAACCTGTAAATGAAAGGAGGGACATTATTTCAGAGTTTCAAGCTATACCCAAGAAATTTCCAAGTCGATCAGTTATGAGCACGGAAGTTTTTGTTGAAAATTTGAAATCCTCGGGTAACATTGAAGCTGATGAGATAATGGTCTCATTTGACGCGACGGCTTTATTACCTAGTGTTCCAGTGAATGAAACGTTGAATCTTTTAGAGGATTGGCTAATTCCAAATATCTTAACATAACAATATAGTTCACTCTCGAATTTCCCATATATTTCCGTGAAGACAGACAGGGAACACCCCCTCTTGTGGTGAAAAAGGTAACTTAACTCATTGCACAGTGGTACAGTAAGGCAATTTAGGCGGACATGAGCTTTTCGTTGCGATTTTGGTTTGCGGTTTAAAGCCATAGTTTTTGTAAAAAGTTGTTTCTTATACATAGTCCTCTATTTATTTGCAAATGAAAATTAGGGTGGTCCTAGAATCAACGAAATAAAAACAAACTAACTTGTTTTTATTTGCATAAATAATTGTAAACATTCTTTGGCAATCTTGTAGATCAACTAATTCTAAGTAACTTTGCAAAAAACTTTTTTGTAGACATTAAATTTGGTTTCCAAAAACAGTCTTTTCGCTCTATTTCTTCAATTCAAATTTAAAAACAAAGTTTTCTTCGGTAACTTCAATCAAAAATACGCCAATTTTGACGAATAAACATTGTCGATATGTTGTACAGATGAAGAGTTTTCACTATTTTTATTTTAAAAATAGGCCCTTTTAAAAAATTGATGTCTCCGTTTAGGGCAAACATACATAATATTTTTTGGTATCATTTGAAAGAACAAGTATTGTATAAATATTGTGAAGAAATACCGAAAGTTGCTTAAAATTAGTTGATCTACAACTGTGCCGATTAATGTATACATTTATTTCTGCAAATAAATAAGTTTCCCCTAATTTTCATTTGCACATAAAAAATAAACTAAATACAAGAAACAGGTTCTTAAGAAAAAAATTTACTTCAAAACCACAAAATCGCATCGAAAAATTCATGTCAGCCTAATTTGCCTTACTGTACCACTGTGCATTGTTATTAAATTTCTGTCAGCGTGTGACATTCTCACACACGAAACTGAATTTACTCAATTTTAGATTTAGTTGACTCAATTTCATACTTTCACAGAAAAAATATGTTGTAGATTTCGTGCGTATATTGTTTGTATGTGAAACTAACGCCATTCCGGGAGTTAAATATTGATAATATAATAGATGTAGCTTATCGAGGCACGAAGAAGAAATATTCAAATAATCAGGCCACGACGTGTAAATGGTAAACTAATCCCAAGTTGCTATATACGTGGTTCCCTGTGTAACTTCACTAGCTCAGATCCATCACGGGAAGCAACTACGAAATGTGCGGCCGTCAAGCTCAAGCTCAATAATCAGGCCACGAAGTGTACAATTAAATGAATATTTCAATTACCTCGTGGAAAAGGTAAAAGGTGAAACCGCACAATGGTTGTCAATAGTCGTATATGGTTGTTGTGCAACTTTCTGCTTAGATAACACTTGAATGTTCTATCAATTTACCAATTTAAGTATGGATACATATAATGTTGTAATTGGTTTAAAAGCTTTATTATATTATATATAAAAGATTTTCAACAAAACAAACATAATTAGTGATAACAACTGTTATGCAAAAACGTTTATTTAATGTTTAGTTTTCTTCGTTTTGAAAGTATTTTTTGTTTTTTTTTATCCCTCCGAATTTTTTGCTCTCGAGTTCTAATCTTCGTATTCATCACTTGCAGCTTTGCTTTAACCAGTACATTTATGTATTTACTAGCTGACCCGGCAAACTTCGTCCCGCCTATTTTTGTGTTCAATTTAATAATTTTCAACATTCCAAATTCATTGATTTCTTGCGATTTGTTTATATCGTTTGAAATTATTGGTTTTATCGGAATGACAACATCCTCGACTTTTGCCTTTAGTACATCACCTCTATTCCGAAAACACTCTTATTGGGTGGTATGCAGTTATTTTCGTTGTTTTCCAGAAACTCTTCGAATTCAAGATGGTGTCCACATTATTTCGATTACGAAAATATTCATATGCAGTAGTATTCGGCTGTTTCCCAGAAGTTGCCATCTTACAATTCAAAATGGTGTCTGAGGTCAATTTTTAGCTCCATGTATCATTCTGGTTAAAGAAACTCTCATATTGGGTGGTATTTGGTCCCTTTCGGCTATTTTCCAGAAACCGGAAGTCACCACCCTGGATTTTAAAATGGCATTTGGAGACAATTTCTGGCCCCTGAGCGTCATTCTGGTTTAAGGAACACCAATAATAGGTGTTATTTAGTCATTTTCAGCTGTTTTCCAGAAACCGGAAGTCACCATCTTAGAATTCAAAATGGTGTCTGTGGTCGATTCTAGCTACTGTGTATCATTCTGGTATCGAAGCATCTCATATTGGATGGAAATCGGCCGGTTGAAGAAATACCCATATTGGGTGGTATTTGGTCATTTTCGGCAGTTTCCCATTCACCGGAAGTCGTCATTTTACAATTCATAATGTTGTCTGAGGTCGATTTGTAGCTTCAGTGCATCATAACAATCACGGAAATACCCATAATGAGTGTTATTTGGTCTTTTGCCACTGTTGCTTAGGAACCGGAAGTCGCCATATTGGATTTCAAAACGGCATTTGGAGACAATTTCTGGCCTCTGAGCATCATTTTGGTTAAAGAAACACCCATATTTGGTTGTTTTTGGGTCATTTTCGGCAGTTTTCCAGTCACCAAAAGTCGCCATTTTACAACTCAAAATGTTGTCTGAAGTCGATTTGTGGTTTCAGTGCATCATCACGATTTCGGAAATACCCATGTTGGGTGGTATTTGGCCATATCCGGCTGTTTCTCAGAAACCGGAAGTCGCCATCTCGGATTTCAAAATGGTATTCAGAGACAATTTCTGGCCTCTGAGCGTCATTCTAGTTAAATAAACATCCATATTAGGTGGTATTTGGTCATTTTCGTTTCTTTTCCAATCACGAAGTCGCCATCTACAATTCAAAATGTTGTCTGAGGTCGATTTGCGGCTTCAGTGCATCATAACAATCGCAGAAATACCCATATTTGGTCATTCGCCGCTGTTTTTCAGATACGGGAAGTCGCCATCTTGGATTTCAAACTGGCATTTGGAGACAATTTCTGGCCTCTGAGCGTAATTCTAGTTAAAAAAACATCACCCATATTAGGTGGTATTTGGTCATTTTCGGCAGTTTTCCAGTCACCGGAAGTCGCCATTTTACAACTCAAAATATTGTCGGAGGTCGACAATCGTACAAACCGTGGAACACCACCCATGGATTGCCTCATACATAGGCGAACTTTATTTTTATAAAATATTCGGCCGAGTCCACTTCACAATAAAATGTGCATTTTTTTCAGTGTACCCATTAGGGTAATATTATTGTCAAAAGTTACTCTTTTCGCATGTCGTGTAGAACAAAATCAGAAGTGGCGCACCTAGCGGTCGAAAAGGTGACTAACGCTTCTGTCATTTTCAATTTGTCTTCATATTTTCACGTAAGTGAACTATATTGGTATTTAAGATATTTGCTAATTCCCCAATATAATGATTGCACTCGCTTTTGTATGAAAGAAAATTATTTCACTTTTTGGGGTAATTTACAAACAAACTAAAGGAGCACCAATGGGTAATCCTCTTTTAATCTTTGTATGTGAGCGTTTCATGACAAACAAGGGAGACAAATTCGAAACAAAACACCTCTTACCAATTCGGTGGTGGAGATATGTGGATGGTAGTTTTTGTACTTGGAAAGAAGCGGAACTTGAAACTTCTTTCATATCTTTTAATAATATCCACAAAGGTATAAAATTCACAATCGAACAAAGGTAAATTTACTTTTCCAAGATGAATGATATGGAATATATTTTCGAAATTGCCAGATAGAATGGTTACAATGAGAGTACCAGTCAAACCACTTTGAATAAAAAGAAGCGAATTCAATTTAGAAAATCTTTAACAACAATTACAACAATTACAGAAGATTTGAGAAAAATAGCAGTGGAATACGATGTTGCTTCAACACGTAAATTTTGTTCAAAATTCATAAAATTTGGCATGGATATTGTTCTAGCCACTTCTCTACCTACATGCATATAAAAGGGGGTTGCGGACGGTATAAGAGGGTGTTCGATTTTTTGGCAGTAGAACTTAATGGAAACAATATTCAAGGAGAAAAGTTTTAAGACGAACTTGTCCATGTTTGACGCAGTTTCACGTTTTTGATTTTTGAAACCATAAACGCTCGGTAATGAGAAGAGTTCGAAAAAAGTTATCAGAAGATGGTTTTACGAAATTGTCTAAATTTCCATTTAAAAACATTGAAAAAATAAATTTTGAGTTTCTGCACTCATTTTTTTAAGACCTAAAAGTGGTCTAAAAACGAAACGGTTGTCTCAGATTTCTTTCGTAATAAGTTTTTCCTATACACAATTTTGTTGCCTGAAAAACTTCTGAGCAAAACAAAGTGGGCACTTCTAGGGAAAAACTGATAAAACTTGTTCAAGCGACTCCTACACGACCATTATAGAGCCGTTTGAATCGTTTTTGTTAGAAAAACGACTTTTTATTCATTTCGTATTTTCAAAATAAATTTTTTCCAGTGTCGGATAACTCTCCCCGCTGGTCTCGAGGTACGATGCTGGCCTTACAAGTCAGTCGTCGTAGGTTCGAGGCTCGGCTCGGTTAGTGACTGTTAGTGTCAGTAGGATCGTAGCGTTAGCCCCGCAATTGTTCTGTACACTAAACAGTTGGCTGCGAAGTCTGTATATAATAAACAGAAGGTCGAGTTCCGAATCGGAATGCAGCACCCGAGAATTTTATCCAAAATTTCTGTATGCTTCCTTTTAATAGCTTTTCGTGCGAAACTTCCAGTGGACGCGTGATAACGAAGGCGATGGAATGACAAAAAATATAAAACACTTTCGATAGGTGTGCCGTTCGCGGTCTAAAAATGAATATCAAGAAGAAAGGCGAGAATTCAACTCTTCAAATTTAAGTTATTTGTCATGGGCATCGCATTGCTTAGATTATTAATTTACTGTATGCTACTCTAAAGTGAAGAAACATGAAAAAAATTTGCGTAACATATGAATCCTGAAGTGTTTCGCACTATAGAAAAATTAACTTATTCAATTCGAAGATTTCAGGGCGCTAAGAAGCACCATTGCTGTGTTCTGAATGAAAATTAAAGCAAAGTTTCTGCATGCTAACTTTTATACCAGGCTGTTGAGAGAAGCTTCCAGTAGAGGCGTAGTTACGAAGGGAGTGGAATGACAAAGAAAATAAAACATTTTCGATAGTTCTGCTGGTCTTGATCGAAAAGTGAACACTTAGAAAAAAATTAATTTTCTTGGGTCTATAATTATTCGTCACGGGTATTGCATTCTAAAATTTTCAGCTCGAGGGCTGCGATTATGAAACAATGCGATTTTACAAGGATGAGCTCAGCCTTTGCTGGTGCCGACATAAGACATAAGAAATTCATTCGTTATCGAGTTGTTTCGAATTTAAACCTGTAAAATTTGGATTATTTCTGAAAGTTCCTCCAGCAATATCTGTATAATTACAGAATCTTGTTAATCAATATGAAACAATTAACTCTTTGCCAGCAAAAAGATCAAACGAATAGCTGAAAAGTTATCTCCGTGAAAGTAAACTTTTGAACTATTCATTCAATCTTTTTGCTTTTGAAGAGTGAATAGTGTATAGCTATGAATTTATGAACAGATAACGAAAAAGGCGTAAACTTGAATCTTAAACGTGAATATTTGTAAAATTCGTAGAAATTCCGAAACACAGTTGATCCTTTTCATATTGTTACCTTAGTTTCTGACGTGTATTCGACTGAGAAAGGCTGAAAACCATTCAATATGGGAATCAGGAAATCGAAAATCGCAAATCAACTCCAGATGCTATTTTAAAATCTTAGATGGCGACCGGTTTCTGGAAATCAACCAGTGACCAAAAACCATAGCGAGCCCAATTAATAATCTGTATAATTTTCTATCAAGTATTGAAAGCGGTACTCCGTTTTCAAGTGTAGCACAGTAATATACAGCAAATAGGCACTTCATATCATGCTGTGCTTGGGCCATGCCTATTGTGACGAGAAAGAGACTGCCAGGAACTAGAAACAAAAGCAGATATTTTAAGCAAAATGTTTTTTTCATAATTTTCTTCCTAACCTCAACCTCGACGCTTAGAGCTTTAGAGAAAGTTTATGCCGATAAAAACCGATTATAAACTTTTGCTGCTCTATATCAGCAATAAGAGCAATATCGTGTTTTTGGGTTTTGGCCGCACGAAACTTTTCTCTGTTCGAGCAAAAAGGTTTTATAGCACAGGAAGAGAAAATAAAATCCGAATCAAATGGAACATCCGTTCAGTGAAAAAAGAAGCATCAAATATAGCAATAAGCAGCGATAGCAGCACAAGGAAATCGCCTGCAGTGCTATCCTGGTTAGAATATGATTTTATTCCCAGGGAAGCCCGACCCATAACACACATCAAACAGGTTCTACGCAATGCAGTCAGATACCGAGCAGAAAAAAGGATAATAATTCCGGCAAACGATTACGGGGAGGATGTGTTCTGTGTTTCATTCCGTTGTACACTACACTAGGATATAATCTGACATCCGATTGCTTATTGGGGAGCATTCCAGTGGATGTTTTCAGGTATCGGTTGCAACAGATGGTTTTTATTGAGGGTCGACCGTTGGAGGATGAACATAGGCTGTTAGGCGAACGAAACGGTTCCATTAGCAGCCCAACTGTTGCTATTTTAGGGGATGCTATACCTATCCAAATTTTAATATACTCGGATAAAATTCGTTTAATTTTTCTATCGATTTTGTTTTTGAACATGTGAAGAACCATTTTGACATGTATATTCGTTCCTACTTAATTTCGAATTCTGCTGACAATGGCTAATTGTTTTTCCACCTAACGGATGTCAACTGATCATCCGCTGCCAGGTTAACACTGCAAAACCAATTTGCACTCGATTGAATATCGTCGCCCGCTCGTTTGTTTGCTCGCTATCGAGGTCATATCGAACTGTGCAAGCATTGTGCTGATAGTTGTTTCCTCGATGAATGGCAAAACAAACAGAAATATAAATTTTCCCATCCGTAGATTGGATTGAATTAAAACTCATTTTGTTGCCCTCCATTCTAACTGTTCTGAGCCTTTTCTCATCTGTTTTAATTCAAACGATGTATCGCAACCCCGACCCCGACGAAAAAAACTATCCTTACCGAGCTGTGCTTGTGGTGGTCACACAACACACATCTACAGACGGTCGCCGGTGATGATAACGACCTCCCCAGTATCTACTGCAAAGGGCGACAACATAATCGCTTGCGTCTACAGTTTGCGACAAGGTCTGACTGAGGTGATGTACGGGACCGTCATGATAGTTTAGAGATGGCTGCACTATGAAAACACTGATGTGTAATTTTTTTGCAATCGCGCAATGTTTTGCGACCTGTTCATTTGAAACTGAAGGAAAAACTTCTCTCAGTGGACGAAAACCCAACCCGCATTTTCGCGAGGCTTTCCCGGGAGTAGAACCAAGGAAAGTGTGGGAATGTTGTCTTACCGGTTCACTGCCCCTCTATTAGTACTTCCTCTACAGCTGGAATTGTACTATCATACTGTCGCCCATTATGGGCGGGTGAACGTATGAACGACACTATCCTGGCCTCCCGTTTGCATACACATGAGTGTCTGTGTGGACGTTTTCGCTACAAAATAACAATGCAGCTCAAACGTGACGAAGCCAGGCGCAAAGACAGCTGTGGATGAATCTTGGTCGATCGGAAAGACTAATACACCGTATATACTGAAGATCCGGTGCCCGGGCGGCGCGGCAGTAGCCAGGGAAATGCACATTGTTTGCCCCGTTGTGCAGAGTTACTACAATTAGTGTCGATGGCAACGGCGACACTCCTGGCTAACTGCTTGCTGCCTACCGGTTCTCAGTATGGTGGTACGTCCGGCGTCGTTTAGAGCCAGTTCTAAAACAAAACAAAATAAAAAAACGTTGGCTAATTGAATTAATATGCTGGCTGTAACGGGACTGACTTTACCTTTCCCCCATGGTGAGTACCCTACTTGTCACGTTTCCATGTGTGTTGGATGGATTTTTTTTCGCGTTCCAAGTCTGGTTTTATGGGTAGACGTCAACGCCTCGTATGGTTCCCCTGGGTGGCCGGCGCTGGAATTGGAAAACAAAAAACTATATACCAAATGAAGTTGTGCAGTAGGACAACGACGAAATGAGTTTTTGTACTGTTGCTAGTTAGTAAATTGATGTCCGTTTTTATTGATGGTTTATTTTTTTATGAGCATTATTGAGTGATTTCTTCCGAACAAATGTGACAATTAAACTAAATGCTTCTCATTTTTCTACATGAAGTTTCTGTTATGGTTCATAGCCTTTCGTATATAGTTTAATGTAATGATAGCTTTGGGTCCATATTCAAAATATGTAATAGAACAATGATTCTCTTTTAGAACTGATTTCTTCTGAGTGGGGAAAAGCCTTAGTACCACATTCCGTAACGGAATTCGACTTTCTGTTTTACTATACACAGACTTCGCAGCTGACTGTTAAGTGTACAGGACAATTGCGGGGCTAGCGCTACGATCCTACTGACACTAACAGTCTCTCCCGAACCGGGACTCGAACATACGACGACTGGCTTGTTAGGCCAGCATCGTACGTGGAGACCAGCTGGGAGATAAGATTAGGGAAAAAGAGATCTTAATTATAAGAATTTCAATTTTCAGTGCTGTTACTGTATTCCATCAAAGAATACAATTTTCGGCGTATATTACTTTTCGAGTCCCAAAAAATAAAAACGAAAAGATTACAATCAACAGTTAATTTTTTTGAACTGTCTATTGTTTGGACGGCCTTTTCAGTCATTTTTTGCTTAATCCCAGTGCCCAGTGCCGCCTTTAGACGGTCTTCAGTTCAGAACCTTTAAAAAGCTTCAATAAGAACTTAAAAAATGTTTATAAAGCTTCATAGTGATTTTATCGGAGTGCGTCCAAAAATTAAATGCAGTCGCTGAGTGTTTTTTTTACAAAGGAGTTGAATTTGAAAATTTTCGTTTGTTTGTGTTCGGGAGCTCTAGTCAACAGTTCGTTGCTTTTTCTATTTTTCTTAGCTTGAATTGAAATAAGCTATTTCTGTAATTGAGTTATCGATATGTAGGAATGCTGAGATGAATATAAATTTCAAAATTAAGCAGCAAGTTGGATTCATTTTAGGCGATTTCTAACCTTAAAAGCGTTAAGTGATTTCTCACTTGAATGAATTTGGATACATTAGGTTGCTTCCCGATATTTAGAATAGCAGTGCGAGTTTATTTCGGAATTATACACTCACTAGCTGACCCGGCAAACTTCGTCCCGCCTATTTTAGCGTTCAATTTAATAATTTTAAACATTTCAAATTTATTGATTCCTTGCGATTGAACTATATCGTTTAAAAATAATTGGTTTTATCAGAATGGCATCCTCAACCTTTGGCTTTTGTACATGACCTCTATTCCGGATATTGGGTGCATTTCAGTTATTTTCGTTGTTTTCCAGAAACTGAAAGTGGTCATCTTCTGATTCAAAATGGTGTCCAGGGTCAATGCTTGGCTTCTTTACATCATTTCGATTACGGACTTATCCAGTATGTAGTAGTATTCGGTTATTTGCGGATGTTTTCCAGAAGTTGCCATTTTTCAATTCAAACTGTTTTTTTTTCTTCACCTATCGTTTATTTGACACGGCACAAATACAATTTAATGTTTAACGGCGCCAATTATATCTGATGACTTAAAATCTTTAAGCAAATTTTTTATACTCGCTGCCGACTACGAGCTGAAATTAAGTCTATCTTAAAACTCGGGTTCTCAGGTCCTGGCGGATTCGTGTGGGGTTCAGTTGATGATTCCAAAATCGAGGTCTATGACGTGTTCTTGCCGTTTTGTTGAATGTGGATGGAAAGGAATGGGACTAGACTGAGCGTGGATGGATTTCAGGAAAATGTATATAAGGGACATGTAGGGTAGGTCACGACTCGCCAAGACATCACGAACAGGAACAGCTGGTCCTCTACCCTCGGCCCGGTGGGAAGTTATTAATTTAGACCTGGCGTCACGGTGTACAGGGTATGACCAAACAACGTGCTCTATGTCGTGATAACCTTCACCACAGGCACAGATACCACTTTCCCCGAGCCCAATACGACGGAGATGCGTATCAAATCTATAGTGATTGGACATAAGCCGCGACATCACGCAAATGAAATCTCGACCTACATCCAACCCCTTGAACCACGGGCTCGTCGATACCTTGGGGATAATGGAATGTAACCACCTTCCCAGTTCCCCTCTAGTCCAAGAATTTTGCCAACTGATGATCGTATTCTGACGTACAAGTGCGAAAAACTCATTAAAAGCAATTGGTCTTTCATAAATTTCACCGTTTGTTGCGCCCACCTTAGCCAAAGAGTCCGCTTTCTCATTACCCGGTATCGAGCAGTGAGAAGGGACCCACGCTAAGGTAATCTGATACGATTTTTCGGATAAAGCACTCAGATGTTCCCGTATTTTCCCCAGGAAATACGGAGAGTGCTTAACATCTTTCATCGATCGGAGAGCCTCAATGGAACTGAGACTGTCCATAAAGATGAAATAATGGTCCGTGGGCATTTTTTCCGATAATCGCTAGGGTGTACTGAATTGCAGCTAATTCTGCGACGTAAACAGAAGCAGGATTATCGAGCTTATGGGAGACGGTTAAATTGTTATTGAAGATACCGAAGCCAGTGGACCCATCGAGAAGTGATCCGTCAGTGAAGAACATATTGTCGCAGTTGATATTTCGATATTTATTAGAAAAAATTTTGGGGATCTGCTGCACGCGTAAATGATCCGGGATTCCACGAGTTTCTTCTATCATGGATGTATCGAAAAACACAGTAGAATCAGAAGTATTTGATAAGTTGACACGATTTGGAATATTCGAAGAAGGGTTAATATTTTGGGACATGTGATTGAAATACAATGTCATAAAACGGGTTTGAGAATTAAGTTCGATTAACCTTTCAAAATTTTCAATCACAGGACGGTTCAAAACCTCACATTTGATAAGAATACGAGAAGACAGGCTCCATAAGCGGTTTTTCAATGGTAGTACTACAGCTAAGACCTCCAAACTCATCGCATGGGTCGATTGCATGCAACCCAAGGCGATACGCAAACAACGATATTGTATTCGCTCCAGTTTGATCAAATGTGTGTTTGCTGCGGAGCGGAAGCAGAAACACCCGTACTCAATAACAGACAATATCGTTGTTTGGTAAAGCCTTATAAGGTCTCCTGGATGGGCTCCCACCATTGTCCGGTTATTGTACGAAGAAAATTCACTCTTTGTTGACATTTTTTCGTCAGATACCTCACGTGACAACCCCAGGTGCCTTCAGAGTCGAACCAAATACCAAGATATTTGTGTACCAAAACCTGAGAAATCGTTTTACCCGTTTTAATTGTGTTTGAAGCTGAGCAGGTTCATGCTTCCTAGAAAAAACTACTATCTCAGTCTTCTTCGGAGAGAATTCGATACCTAGCTGTAAAGCCCAAGCAGACAAATTGTCCAAGGTATCTTGCAATGGTCCTTGCAAATCGGCAGCTTTGGCCCCTGTAACAGAGATTACACTGTCGTCTGCAAGTTGTCTTATCGTGCATGAATTTGCCAGACATTCGTCGATGTCATTTACATAAAAGTTGTAAAGAAGGGGGCTTAAACATGAGCCCTGGGGAAGACCCATGTAGCTAATTCGAAAAGTTGCCAAATCGCCGTGCGTAAAATGCATGTGCTTTTCGGACAACAAATTGTGCAAAAAATTGTTCAAAATTGGAGAAAATCCTTGTCGGTGCAGTTTACCCGAAAGAATGTCAATAGAAACGGAATCAAAAGCCCCCTTTATGTCCAAGAACGCAGACGCCATTTGTTCTTTGCGAGCATACGCCATCTGAATATTTGTTGAAAGCAACGCAAGACAATCATTCGTCCCTTTGGCACGGCGGAAGCCAAATTGAGTATCTGATAGTAGACCATTTGATTCGACCCAATGGTCTAAACGACGGAGTAGCATTTTTTCCATCAATTTCCGGATACAAGATAGCATTGCAATCGGCCTATAAGAGTTGTGGTCAGAAGCTGGTTTTCCCGGTTTTTGGATGGCGATCACCTTCACCTGCCTCCAATCCTGCGGTACAATGTTTAGCTCCAGGAACTTATTGAACAAGTTCAACAAGCGCCTCTTGGCATTGCCGGGTAGATTCTTCGACAAGTTGAATTTGATTCTATCTAACCCAGGCGCGTTATTGTTACAGGACAGGAGGGCAACCGAAAATTCTGCCATCGTAAAAGGTGATTCTATCGCGTCGTGGCCCGGAGACGCTTTGCGAACAATGTTTTGCTCAGGAACAGAGTCCGGACATACTTTCCTGGCAAAATCAAATATCCACCGACTTGAAGACTCCTCGCTTTCGTTGACCGTTACGCGATTCCGCATTCTTCGGGCTGTGTTCCAAAGAGTGCTCATCGATGTCTCCCTCGACGTCTCGTTCACGAACCGACGCCAATATCCGCGTTTCTTTGCTTTAGCCAAGCTTTTAAGCTTGGTATCAAGCTCCGAATACCGTATATAGTCGCCAGGTATACCTCCCTTCTGGAAGGCCAAAAACGCCTCGGATCTTTGCGTGTAGACATCGGAGCACTCTTGGTCCCACCACGGAGTGGGAGGCCGTTCTTTGATCGTTACGCCGGGATATTTCTTCGTTTGGGCTTGCAACGCGGCGTCGAGAATCAAGCCCGCGAGGAGGTTGTATTCTTCAAGTGGTGGATGATGTTGAATCGACTCGACCGCTTTTGAAATCATTTCCTCGTATAACTTCCAATCGACATTCCGTGTGAGGTCATACGGAATGTCAATTGGTCGCATGCGAGTTGACCCGTTAGTAATTGAAATAAGAATAGGCAAATGGTCGCTACCGTGAGGATCGAGGATTACCTTCCATGTGCAATCCAACCGTAGCGACGTCGAACATAAGGATAGATCCAAAGCGCTTGGGCGCGCTGGAGGTTTCGGGATACGTGTCATTTCACCGTTGTTCAAAAAAGTCATGTCGAAGTCATCGCAAAGGTTATAGATTAAAGAGGAGCGGTTATCATTGTAAGGGGAACCCCAAGCCCCACCAAGAGAGTTGATGTCTCCCAAAATCAAACGTGGCGAGGGAAGAAGTTCTATTAAATCAAAGAGCAACCGTTGCCCAACCTGTGCTCTGGGAGGAATATATATTGAGGCAATACAAAGCTCTTTACCTTGTATTGTCATTTGACATGCGACAACTTCGATGCCTGGAATCGAGGGGAGGTTAATACGATAGAAAGAATCGATCAAGGCGAATAATATTAAAATCATGGAAGTTGAGATCAATATTTGAAGTAAGCCAAGTTTCACAAAGGGAAAATGCATCGCATTTGTTTTTATTTATCAAAACTTTAAATGAATCCATTTTTGGTAAAATACTTCTACAATTCCACTGTAAGACAGAGATAGAATCCTTCATATACGCAGTTGAATTAGGCATCGAAGGATACAATCGCTGCAAGGAGGGGCCATTGGGCAGTCAACTGCTTCAAAAATGTTCTAACTGTTGGGAGAAATGCTGTGAGAAAAATTTTAATTGGATCGGGTATATTGAAAGTTTCAAAAATCCAGTCCACAATGTCAGAAAAATTGACCAGCCCAGCATTTGAATTATCAACTGGATGTGCAAAAGGAACAACTGGGGTTTTAGATGTTCCAGGAAGTGCTGGGAACTCCTTCTGAGACTTCAAATTTGCAAGCCCAGGAGGAGTTTGCTTCGGCTTTTCCGCAGCACTTTTAGATTCGTTCGTATTATTCATTCCATCTTGAGAAACCTTAGGGCCTTTCCTGGGAAGCTTAGGAGAGGAAATATTTTTCCTCTTTCTAGATTCTCCAGGATTGGCGTAGAACGTTTCTGCTGGTGGATCGTCAGAGTCCGTTTCATCCGAAGACAGCAGATCAAAGGGGTTCGATGTTATGGTAGAAGTGGTCACGGTCTTCTTAAGAGTTTCAGCGTAAGAACGCTTTGAGCGCTCCTTAAGAGACCGTTTAATTTTATCTCTGCGTTGTATGTACACCGGGCATGTGGAAAGCTCATGCAAATTTTCCCCGCAGCGAATACACTTTTCAGCGTTTACGCTGCAAGAATCTTCCGCATGAGTCTCCCCACACTTGCCACACCGTGCCTTATTGCAGCAGTAGGCAGCTGTATGACCTAACTGCTTGCAATTGGTGCAATTCATAACACGGGGCACATACAGACGCACAGGCAGACGAACCCGGTTAATCGAGACGTGGCTAGGGAGAGCAGATCCGCTGACGAGCGACATAGACCGTAATTGCTTACAGTCCAATATCTTCGCCTCAGTATTGGAATTCTTGAAGCAACCGGTTGCACTCAGGATACACTCGACAGACAGACTCGAATCGGTTATCACACCTTCGATCTCCACGTCTCGTGCGGGTACATACACGCGATACTCGCGTGTGAAGAGCTCGGAGCAAGCTATATCGTTGGCCTGATCCAGATCATTCACCACAACACGGAGCTTGTTTGGTCTGACTTTTGATATTTCAGTCACGGCCTTGTATCGTGACGTCAGATCCTTCGCGATTTGCAACGTGTTAAGCGATTTACCTCCTGGCTTGGGCCTCATGTAAAGGACCAGTGGACCCGTTGATCCGTCTGGGTAAAGCCTGGGACGAGGATTGATTAAAGCAGGGACAGACGGAGACTGAACAGGAAGGACAGGGTCGGGTGGGTTCGGAGACGGGGGATCGGGGGCTAAGGGATCCACATCCATTGCGCTCAAACTAGCGCAACAGTACAGTGGCAAAGAAATACGTACCTCTTCTTCTTTGTTGTCTTCAATAAAACAATCACCGAGTCTTTCGGTGCTGGAACGGGCAGCTGCGCAGCGACACCACTCAAGCACAATAGCAGGATGACCTTCACTGCGGATTATCAGATTATCTTCACACCGCACTTCGCACTCTTTGAAACGCGACCGGGTAAGCAATTAAGGATTTAAAAATGGCATTTGGAGACAATTTCTGGCCCCTGAGCGTCATTCTGGTTTGAGAAACACCCATATTGGGTGTTATTTGGTCATTTTCGGCTGTTTTCCAGGAACCGGATGTCACCATCTTCGAATTCAAAATGGTGTCTGTGGTCGTTTCTAGCTCCTGTGTATCATTCTGGTTCCGAAGATACTCATTTTGCATGGAAATCGGCCATTTTTGGTTGTTTTTTAGAAACCGGAAGTTGCCATCTTAAAATTCATAATGGTGTCTGAGGTCAATTTTCAGCTTAATTCTCGTTCCAGAGATACTCATATTGGGTGGTATTTGGTCACTTTAGGCTGTTTTACGGACACCGGAAGTCGCCATCTTGGATTTCGAAACAATTTCGGCCCTCCGTGCGTCAATCTGGTTAAAGAAACGCTCATATTGAGTGGTATTTGATCATTTTAGGCTGTTTTCCAGACACCGGAAGTCGCCATCTTACAATTCAAAATATTGTCTGAGGTCAATTTTTGGCTTCAGTGCATCATAACAATCCCGGAAATACCTATATGGCGTCGTACACAAATTACGTAACGCTAAAAACCTAGATTTCAGACCCCCTCCCCCCTATGTAACGATAAGTAACGTTACATTTGACCTCCCCCCTAAAGTTACGTAACGCTGGACAACCTGTCCCCTCCTCCAAATTTGCAATTTTGAGCAAACATCTCAGTTACGTAACGGGCTCAACAAACCCCCCCCCCTCCCCCCCTATGTAACAATAAGTAACGCAGACTTATCTCCCCTCCTCCGTAATTACGTAATTTGTGAACGACGCTTATTGGGTGGTACAGTAATCACCCGATTATATCTGTACCCAATTTTATCTGCCCCCGATTTTATCTGCCCCCGATTTTATTACATTTTCACCCGATTTTATCATCATAAAACATTTCATTAAAAAAATGTCAGGGTGAACTGATTTTCTATTACGCTTCAATATTTAAGATATTTTTCATAATTCTGTGTATCATTCTGGATGCAGTTAACATTAAAAATTCAAGCGATGCAAATGTTACATTTTACTGTTATCGTGCGAATAATTGAATAGTGATACAAATGTTTATTATAACCGTATAATATGTTCGGAGAAGTTTCAAAATATTTGAAAACGCATCTTTTGATGTAGAAAGCTGGGTGATCAATCCTCCTAAGAGTGAGATAGAATATTTACTTTTTCATTAGATAAAGATAGACACTTGGTGTCTTAGGCAAAGTATTAGGTGATCTCAAAACAAGAAACTTTGCAGAAGACATCATGTTTCTATCTCTTACATATTGCAAGCAACATAAAGTTTTCTATGAGAAGGCATTAAAAATCGTTATTTACATTTTAAGATTTTTCTGGTTGCAATATGTGAGGGATATCAGCATGCTGTCTTCGGCAAAGTTTAGTGTTGTGAGAACATCTAATATTTTGCTTATGGTACTGCGCTACAAAAAAGCAAGTAATTCATTTTACCAATTCAAACAAAAACATGAACGAATAAAAAACTTGATTGTAATTTATCTGCAACTTTACATCGATTTTTTTAGGTTTTTTATTTTTTTAGGTTTGTTCAGAAAGGTTTTAGGCAACTGAATTATCTATCTAAAAAAATGTTTTAAAAAATAGTGATGATCGATTTTTTATAGTCACTTTTTGTTTTTGAAATTTTTTTGTTCAGTACAGGATCTCGATTAATTTTTAAAATATTTTTTATAAAAGCTCAGACAGTTTTTTCAAATTCATCCCTTGACAACTTTTCTCTATCTTTTGTCATTATTCAGATATATCGATTTATGAAAAAAAATCTGCAGCTTTTTTCGTTTGTACAGATAAATTTTCCAAAAAAAATAAAATCGCTGATTTTACGTATTTAGTTATTGATTTAACATCTTCAATAAAAAAAATAAAATTTTAAAAATTTCCCGATTTTATCACTTTCCCTATTTTATCACGCCAAAAATCATCAGAGTGAGATATAATCGGGTGATCACTGTATTTGGTCATTTTCGGCTGTTTTCCAGACACCGGAAATCGCCATTTTACAATTCAAAATGTTGTCTGAGGTCGATTTGTGGCTTCCGTGCGTCTTAACAATTCCGGGAATACCCATATTGGGTGGTATTTGATCATTTGCCGCTGATTTTCAGAAACCGGAAGTCGCCATCTTGGATTTCACATTGGCATTAGGAGACAATTTTTGGCCTCTTAGCGTCAATCTGGTTGAAGAAACACTTATATTGGGTGTTATTTGGTCATTTTCGGCTGTTTTACAGACACCAGAAGTCGCCATCCTACAATTCAAAATGTTGTCTAAGGTCGATTTGTGGCTTCAGTGCATCATAACAATCCCGGAAATACCCATATTGGGTGGTATTTGGTCATTTGCCGCTGATTTTCAGAAACCGGAAGTCGCCATCTTGGATTTCACATTGGCATTAGGAGACAATTTTTGGCGTCTGAGCGTCATTCTGGTTGAAGAAACACTCATATTGGGTGTTATTTGGTCATTTTCGGCTGTTTTCCAGACACCGGAAGTCGCCATCTTACAATTCGAAATGTTGTCTGAGGTCGATTTGTGGCTTCAGTGCACCAAAACAATTCCGGAAATACCCATGTTTGGTGGTATAAGGTCATTTGCCGCTATTTTTCAGAATCGGGAAGTCGCCCTCTTGGATTTCGAAATGGTATTTAGAGACATGCCAGAAGAAGGAAGGGTGTCGAAACATTATGGACATGTTTGTTACACCTAATTACATTCACCTGCTAAATTTTGTTCCATTTAGTTGGTTAGTTCTCGAGATAAGCAGAAATTTGTGTTTCATTTTCATGAACCCCTCCCTCACAGAAGAGGGAGGAGAGTCGAACCACTATGGACATATTTGTTACCTCTAAAAACATTCACATATCAAATTTGGTTGTATTTGGTTGATTGGTCCTCGAGCTGTGCGAAATTTGTGTTTCATTTGTATGGGACCCCTCCCTTGTAGAAGAGGGAGGGGTGTCAAACCATTAGGATATATTTGTTACCTCTAAAAACATCCACCTACCAAATTTAGTTCTATTTACTTAGTTAGTTTTCGAGATGTGCAAAAATTTATGTTTCATTTGTATGGGACCCCTCCCTTCCAGAAGAGGGAAGGGTGTCGAACCAACATGGACATATTTGTTACTCCTAGAAACATCCACTTCCCAAATTTGGTTCCATTTGCTTGGTTAGTTTTCGAGATGTGCAGAAATTTGTGTTTCATTTGTATGGGACCCCTCCCTTGCAGAAGGGGGTAGGGTCTCGAACTATCTTAGTCACCTTTCCCGGCCCCTAAAACCCCTATATACAAAATTTCACGCCAAT